>NC_138161.1:24821028-26021028 GCF_964165515.1 Mesoplodon bidens
CATGCAAAGCCCTTTCTGCAAGATCACATAATTCTCCAGGACACCTATCCTGCATGCAGTGACTCGGTGAACCTGGTGACCTTAATACTGTGGCTCTGTATTCTCAACACAATGCCTCCCCCTTGAGGAAACAGACCAGAGTATCATGGAAGTGTCCCCAATGCCTCAGCTCCAGGACATCACACATCATGCATATTGGCCAGACCAGTCATACACAGACTTTCACATAGGACCAGGAGAAAAAGGAGATCTGGATATTGGTAAGAAGTGGATATTGGTCTTCCTCAGAGACAGAGAAGGAAAACTTTGATGTATCAATTATTGAGATGTAATGATAGGAAAAACATCTTCTCTACAGTTATTCAAATAACTAATGGATGGAGTCCTGGGAAAAATCATGAATTTATTTTTTCAATATTTAGTTGTTACATTCCAAATTCTTCTATTTTTACTATGAGCCTATATAGCTCATACTGTAAGGCATATAGTAAATATAAAATACTAATTAAAAAGGAGGAATTTAAGCACATGTTTTATCACAGGGAATACGTGAGGAAATACTGGGTCAGAATGAGGCAGGCAGTTTACAGACATAGATTATAATGTTCCTTGCAATTTCTAAGGGTTCAGATTTAAGGCACCATACCTCTAAACTCTTGAGGCCTTAACATTTATGCTTTCACCTTAGATATGCAAACGTAAAATTATCTTACACTTTTCAGATCCAGTCACATACATGATAGAAAACAAAAATAATCACTTTTTAGAAAACGGGTAAAAATGAAAAATAAGTGTACCAGTTTGCATTCCTAACAGCAGTGTACAAGGATTCCCCTTTCTCCACATCCTGGTCAACATTTGTTATGTCTTGTCTTTTTGATAACACTCATCCTAACAGATGTGTGATATCTTATTGTGGTTTTGATTTGCATTTCCATCTTGATCCAGGAGCCCTGTTGATTCATATTTGTATCCCCAGATACATTTATCCATCTATGCTGGAGAACTGCATGAGGATCTTTAATTGGCTTCCCCAAATTAACATGTGTAAAAGACAACTAATATTCTTTTCTCCTCACTCCAGCTCATTCCAGGAAACAGATTCTGGCTTCATATTTTTATTTTAATTTAACCAACAGTACAAATATTCAAAAATTCTCAAATCCACCTTACTTGTCCCTATGTATTTATTATGGACCACTTATGAATCATCAGTTCTTTTATCTTCCAGATTGATGACTTTTTTTGCCTACTTCTCTCCATCTCTGTGGCCAACAGCCTACTTCAAGTTTTCATCTTGTTTTAAGTAGATTTCTATAATAGCTACCAAACTTATTTTCTTGTCTTCATTCTTAAACTCCTTTGATTCATCATTTAAAGGAGTCAGCATTCTTATTCTTAAAATGCAAATCAGCTTATTCATTCTAGTGTTTTAAAACTTTCACTGGGGGTTCTATTGCAAATGGAATAAAACCACAATTGTTACTTGGGTTAGAAAAGTCTTCATGATCTCTCTCCTTGCTCTGCAACACTGGTCTCTCTAGTGGGATATAAACATCAAAAGGGAACAAAGATAATCCATCAAGGGCTGGAAGAAAAAGATTAAACTTCCATATTTTTTCTAGAATTGAGAAATATATTAAACAGTATCACATATTTAATGTACAAGTCCTGTTGTCTCCTTTACTTGGTCTATATGTCAGACAAGTTCTCAGGAGAAAGAATAAGGGTTTCAAATGCACAGAAATTAACAATTATTCCCACATTTATTCTTTTCTTTTAGAGTGTTCTGGTATTTTGTAATTTATCTGTGCCTGATTTACAAATTATGCCATTTAACTAAACCTACTTTTATAGTGTACAAAACTCACTTAAAAGTTTCCTGTCAACCCCCTCCCTCACATTCAAGGAATTACCATTAATGTCATTATACTTGAAAAATAATGTAGCATTCATATTTCCCCTGCTCTGATGTAAGATATAAGTTTTATTATGAAATGCAATGGAAATTGAATCAGGTAGAAGAAAAGTTAGGCAAATAAAATACTTTAAATGCCATTTTAACTTTTTATTAATTTAAATATATTAACCTGCATATTTACCCTAAATGTGTGATGCCTACAGATATTAACAAATGACAGTGTACACAAAGAAGCAACATAGATTTCTAATCTGTTCAACCATTTTCCAAATGAGATTCAGTATGTTTTTTTTGTTGTTTGTTTGTTTTTTGTGGTACGCGAGCCTCTCACTGTTGTGGCCCCTCCCATTGCGGAACACAGGGTCCAGACGCACAGGCTCAGCGGCCACGGCTCACGGGCCCAGCCTCTCCATGGCCATGTGGAATCTTCCCGGACCGGAGTACGAACCCATGTCCCCTGCATTGGCAGGCGGACTCTCAACCACTGAGCCACCAGGGAAGCCCAGGTTCAGCATGTTTTAAACCCATATTTTAGAACATAAAAATGCAACATTCTCTGAATTATTTGTGAGAGTTACTGAGTGTCCAAAGAGAAGATAAAAGAATAAAGCTGTTCTTTTAAAAAGGCAAGTTTGGAGGGTGGAATTGAAAATGTGTACCCATGATTTTAAACCTAGCTGAGAATACTGCTCTTCAGTCTGATATTATTACAATAATATTTTCAGTGAGAGAGAAAATAAACAGTGTTGTTATTTCACTGATAAATTCAAAAATGTTTTTCTTCACCTTAATCTCATTGTTGTACATTTTATGTCTGGTGTATTTTGATAACATATACTATTAGTGCTTGTATTTAGACAACGACTTAGTGTAAGTAAGTAAATGTTTATGTACTATAAATGAATATTCAATACTTTTAAAAGATGATGTGTGCATTCAGAAAACTGTGAAGACCACTACTCAATCCATGTTTTTTCTCCTCTCCTTGTTGTTTGTATTTTAACACAGTCCTCTGTTATTTGAACCTATTCCTTGCTACTTCAGACCCTTTTCTCACACTGTTCTTCTTTATGGAAGCCTAATTTTAATGTTCCATTGAGAACATTAGCCAGAAAGACAGTATATCTGAATGTTTGTTAAAACAAGACCCCTAGTATCTAACACACTGCTTAGCACATATTGACAGTAGCTAGAATTTTCCTGAATGAATGAAGTTTTGTTTAAAGTTGTATTTTCCTGGTTTTGTGTATGAAGACAAAAGAATAGGGGTACTCTAAAAGATTGAAGCACATGAATTTTCCAGTTAATTCATTAACAGAGACATTTAATATTTCTATAGTGCTTTTCATACATTAGCTAATTAATATTCAAGCAGTCTTAAGGGTACTTTTGGGAAGTGCCATTTAAAGAAAACAGAAAAAGAGATGTTAACAATTTGGCAAGGTTTCAAGAATTGGTCCATAACAGAGCTCTTTCTAAAGAACTTAGACTTGAAGTTTCTTATTCCTGTGACTGGAACTAAAAGTTAAATGTTTCAATTCCATGAAGAAGGAAGAAACTGACTCATAAAAGTATAGAGCTTCAAGGATCTTTATAGGGCATCTAACAAATCGCCCTTTTTCTAAAACACAACTGAAATCAAATGTCCTCATCTCTGGAACTAAATTTGAATATGTCCTTGAAGAACAATGCCAGGAGTTTTCATATGAACTCTAAAATAGAATTGAACTTGTATTTCAGATAACTATTTTTCCAGAGAATAGTTTTCAATAATTTTCTAGGTAAATAATCCATTATAATGCAATAATCCATTATCTATACTTAAATACAATGGTCATTTTTCTATTTCTATTAAGATTGCTCTTATCATAATTCTAGGTTAAGAAAGTCTCAAGACCACTAGTTCCATTTAGTTAATAGTATCAGCATAGTCTAGTTCATCTGACTCAACCAATTCTTACCTGGTTTTATATTTCCTAATTTCTATGAGAATGAAAAAGTGTGAGCATTCCTTACAGAGGAAACCTATTGGGTAATAATCCTATAACAGAAGAAATTAAAATTCCTTCGGGAAATGTGATAAAAGTGTTTGCTATTATAAGGAGCTTTGCTCTTTACTGGATTATAGGGAGCAAAAGGTAGATAAACATAGAATCGTGTGGCAGGGGTGGACAAGAATTAGATCACTTGAAATTGGAGACTATGTTAAAGTTATTTATCCTAAAAAATGGGAAACCATTTTGTGCTTTTAAAAATATGCACCCTTGGGGGCTTCCCTGGTGGCGCAGTGGTTGAGAGTCCGCCTGCCGATGCAGGAGACATGGGTTCGTGCCCCGGTCCGGGAAGATCCTGCATGCCGTGGAGCGGCTGGGCCCGTGAGCCATGGCCGCTGGGCCTGCGCGTCCAGAGCCTGTGCTCCACAATGAGAGAGGCCACAGCAGTGAGAGACCCGCGTACCGCAAGGGGGAAAAAAAATGCACCCTTGATGAAACATAGATAATACACTAGGAGAAGCTAACAGTAATTGAGAGGAAATCAACTAGGAATCTGGTGTGTAATTTAAACAATGAGATGGTGATACTTGGAATGGTAGTAATAAATACTGAGAAAAATGAATGTCCTGAAGGATATATAAGATGTAATATTGACAGGACATGATGAGAGATAAACTTGGGTGTTAAAGTTGGAGATGTATCAAAAATGAATATCAAGTTCTGATTTATGCAACAGGATGATCGTTGGTGGATTTCCATAGAATATTTCTCAATTTTCCATAGACTTGATTCCCACAACCTCGATAGCACCAATACATTATTAATGATAATAATAATAAGAGGTGCCTACCTATATATTATAATGAGAATATAATCAAGAATACAGTTTGGGTAAATAATTGTTTTATTTTATGATAAGCATAATGTGGTATTAAAAAATAAATGAATATATATGTTAAAGCTTGCAATAGATATACAGCTGCTTTAACACTAACAATGAGGTTTTGAAGCTCAAATATACCCCTAAAATATAAATAATTACTATTAATAATGATGGAATGTCATATTTACAGGAAGAGATTGTTATAGATTGAATGTGTCTCCCCAAAATGCATATCTTGAAACCTAATTTGAAATAGGATGTTATATGGAAGTGGGGAATTTGTCAGGTGATTAGGTCATAAGGTTGGAGCCCTGATGATTAGGATTAATACCCTTCGGAAGGAGGCCCCAGAGCATTCCCTCATCCCTCCTTCCATGTGAGGACACAGTAAAACGTTGCAATCTATGAACCAGGAACCAGGCCCTCACCATACAACAAATCTGCAAGGGCCCGGATCTTGGATTTTCCAGCTTCCAGAACTGTGAGAAATAAAGTTCTTTGTTTATAAACCACCTAGTCTGTGGTATTCTGTTTTAGCAGTACGAACGGGCTAAGAGATAAAAAGAGACATGTAATCCAGAGTCATCACGTCCTTTTCAACAAAATTAATAATCTAATAATTACTACTCACAAAGATAAGAAGTATTTTCAGACTCTAAAGCAGAAAAGAAAGTGCTAAGTCTTTATCACCTCACTTAGTAATACTCTCAAATTATACTAGAACATCCTTAAAATTAAGGAGGCCTATAGAAACTCCAGATTCAGGAATAATAAGTGCTCTGAGACATAAGGAAAATTCTCCATTTCCAGACAAAAACAAACAAATAATCAAGTAAAGACATAGAGATGGTTTTCCATCACAAGGACAAATTATAACCATGCTTTAAATCATCCTTGAGATGTTAGTTAACTGATCCTTTATTCATCTGCATTGCTTGTATTCTTCATGCACACCAGTATTTTGACATCCCCAACTAAACAACACATCCAGATTTGATCACATTTGAATACTAAAAAAAAAAAAAAAGATTACTATATTCTCCCAAATTCAACCAAAATATCCATCACTGAAATTAACCCACTTTGCTATTGACTAGTCTTGACTATTCTAATATCTAGATAATAAATTATTAAGTTTAAGTAGCTGTTTGTAATAAATTCACACTTCGATTTTCCCCTTATGGGCGAGATTGACAATATGACAATATATAGTCAATATCAAACTTTATTTCTCAAGAAATGTTAGAGAAATACGGACCAACAGTTGGATCTAAATCTTTCTAATGCACAACTTGTTCTAAATAAAAACAGACTTATAAATAAAAACAGGGGCACTGTCTCTTAAAAAATAGTTTTCAGTAACAGTTTTAAAAAATTAGTACAATTGGAATATTCCAGCAATGTTTGTTTTTATTAGCCAAGATGTCTGCCTACCCTGTTTTACATTTTATTTTTGTTCTTCAACTTAATTAACATTTTGTATAATTATGCAATTTCAAACAGTCCTCTTAGCTAATATAGCATATGATCACACAGATATGACCAAAGGCTTTATATCTTTCAGAACCATACTTACGGAGCTAGTAAAAAAAATAATACTCTCATTTTTGATAAAGAAGAAAATATAATTATACTGAGGCATATTCTCCAAAGGGTAGTATTACAAACTGGTTATAAACCTATGGAGGGACTCCTAGAGGCTGAATTAAATTACATAAAATAGGAAATGCAAAAAAAAGAAAACATTCTTCTGGGTAATGGCACAGGAAAAAAAAAATAAGTTGAGGGCTCTGATGTTTTGCCCTCTGGTATGGAATCTCCAGGCTCCCCTTTCCTTTGGTATAGTGACCAGTGATGTCTGGAATTGTGGCTGTTCTGTTAGCCTGATTCCCTCAGTGACTATCAAGAGTTGAAGTGTCAGTCTTCCCTGGTGGCGCAGTGGTTGAGAGTTCGCCTGCCGATGCAGGGGACACGGGTTCGTGCCCCGGTCTGGGAAGATCCCACATGCCGTGGAGCGTCTGGGCCCGTGAGCCATGGCCACTGAGCCTGCGTGTCCGGAGCCTGTGCTCCGCAACGGGAGAGGCCACGACAGTGAGATACCCGTGTACCACAAAAAAAAAAAAAAAAAAAAAAAATAGAGTTGGAGTGTCACAAAAAATGTAGAATACCCAGTGAAATTTGATTTTCAGATTAAAATAATAACAAAATTAGTATAAGTATATCCCAAATATTACATGGGACATACTTGTGTTAAAAAGGTATCTATTGTTTTTCTGATATTTAAATTTAACTGAATGACTTTTATTTTTATCTGCTATATCTCTGGCCATTGTATCAAGCCTCCCTGACACACATAACAATACATGTAACAAGCAAAAAACAAATTACTTATTTAAATAAAATATTATTACAGTAAAGCCTGGCTAATTTAGATTGCTACATCTACCTAAAGTCAAACATCAGTTTGTGCCAGAAAAGAAGTAATTGTACTCAAACAGATTATAGAGTGTTTAGGAATATAAATTATAGATTTTAGATATACACACTATAGGATATTTAAATTTATATCTTGACTCTTCCCCTAAATTACAAAGTCCAATATGCTTCACATTTAGTTAACAGAATCATCCTAATTTCTGTCTATGTTACATTCAATTGCTCCAACAGAATAATTGACAAGCATTATTATTTATTTTAAATTTTTTACTGTATGCAAATTTCAGTTTATCATATGTTATGCAGCACTGAAATTTATATTTCTAGCATTGACTATGCATTGGCAAACATGTTTTTAAATTAATATTATCTAAGTCACCAACAAATGGCTGTCTAGTACAGAACTCAGTGCACTGTAGCCAACTTTGAAGAAAACCCACCAAATGACAATATTGAAAAGCAATGCTGGAGATATCTACATGATTGTTTTGAAAGCCTACAAGGAGACAGATGTTGAATGCACAGAATCACTTTTGCATCTTACTGAATCTTACTGTGTCTCGATATTCACATTTTCTATATAACCACAGGCAATCAGTCCTTAAAAAGGTAAAAGAAGAATGAAGAAGTAGTTTAAGAGAACACTTTTGTATACTCTGCATGCTTTTGCTGTCTGTTTTCACATGAGGGTAATAAGTATGCATCTTTGAAATTGTAACGAGGCAGGATATTTAAAACTAGTTCATTTTAAGCTCAGAGAAAATCCATTTGAAAAAGAGGCAAATACAGTTTTTCAGTTAGCGTACACATAGGCTCTTGCATCGGCTTTGAAATATATCTCGTAGTAACTGGGACTTGCACTGACTGATAAAATAGAAATCTTACCTCTAACTTGAAAAAAATACTTACTACTACACAGGTTTTCAACATTGCTTTAAAAAACTTGTAATAGTTGATCAAAGAGGGGAAAAAAAGGAAGGTAGTTGAACAGTAGGATATAAAGAAAACTATATATTATAAAGTCTTCAAAAATAGCTATGTTGCCAGTATAAAATTCTATTTTTTTCTTTACAAAATATGGACTAAAAGTTTATGATAGGATATTTGCAAGCTTTCATCATGTTGCTCAGAAAGCAAGGAGGATTTAAAATGAAATCAGCAATATTTCAACTCTGTTTCTTTTTTTGAAAATTTAACTTTGTAACTTTTTTAATTTAAAAAGTTTTAAACTTTAATCATTTGTTCAGCAAAAATGTCATACTACACTAGGCACAGTTCTAAGTGTGGGTTTTGAAACAGCTAAATTACAGAAATGAAACACTTTATGTAGTTTTCATTCTAGTGGAGGAACATAGAAAATAAACAAAGTACAGATCTTTGTCAACTTATGATGGGGTTACATCCCAATAACCCCAACTTATTTACAATAAGTTGAAAATACTGTAAGTCAAAAAGACATTTAATACACCTAACATACAGAGCATCATAGCTTAGCCTAGCCTATCTTAAATGTGCTCAGAACACTTACATTAGTCTACAGTTGGGCAGAATCATGTAAGACAAAGCCTACTTTATAATAGTGTTGAATATTTCATTTATTTTATTTAATATTCTACTGAAAGTGAAACACAGAATGGTTGTTGGGTATAGAAGTTTCCTTTACCCAAGACACATGTAGAAAATTATTTCAGATTCTTGTAGGAAGACTAGAGAAACATTTTGTGTATTTACCTTGAAAAGCCCATCCTTTGTGATAGGCTGTTGGCCTATGAATAGACCCATGTCTGAGAGTTATTGACAAGTTAGGGGCATATTTCATAGTAGAGCAAGTAAGCATCTAGTCAACATTCATGCTATTTTTAACCATTAAATCTGGTATAACCATAACAGTAAAAAACAGGGAATGATCCTGGAATGTTCAGAGGAATGGTCCAACAAGGCTATTTGACCACTCATTCCTGTTATTGAATACTATACAGGAGAAATTCAGTCTTTAATAACCTAATTATGGGAGTGGTACCCCTTCATCTCTGCTGTTATATTTTGAATAGAAGCCAACCATTAAGCTCAGCCCACATTCAAGGGAAAGAAATTACAAAAGGCATGAATACTAGAAAGCGATCAATGGGGACATCATTTGTTTTTTTTTTTGAAGATGTTGGGGGTAGGAGTTTATTAATTAATTAATTTATTTATTTATTTTTGCTGTGTTGGGTCTCCATTTCTGTGTGAGGGCTTTCTCTAGTTGTGGCAAGCCGGGGCCACACTTCATCGCAGTGTGTGGGCCTCTCACTATTGCGGCCTCTCTTGTTGCGGAGCACAGGCTCCAGATGAGCAGGCTCAGTAGTTGTGTCTCACGGGCCTAGTTGCTCTGCGGCATATGGGATCCTCCCAGCCCAGGGCTTGAACCCGTGTCCCCTGCATTAGCAGGCCGATTCTCAACCACTGCGCCACCAGGGAAGTCCCAATGGGGCATCTTATGTGTACACTTAGCATACATTTTTGAGAGGGAATTATAGGTGCAAGATTAGTGTCATTTAAAGTTATATGTATGGGAAGGTATATTTGTATGTTTAATTTAGGACTAATCGTATTAAAAGAGATTATACATGACTATTTACATGACTTAAGAAATATAGTTGTATTTTTCAAAAATTTTTATTGGAGTATAGTTGATTTACAATGTTGTGTTAGTTTCAGGTGTACAGCAAAGTGAATCAGTTACACATATACATATATCCACTCTTTTAATGACCCCTATAGGCATTACAGAGTATTGAGTAGAGTTTTCTGTGCTATACAGTAGGTCCTTATTAGTTATCTATTTTATGTATACTAGTGTGTATATGTCAATCCCAACCTCCCAATTTATCCCTCCCCCCTTCCCCCCCGGTAACCATAAGTTTGTTTTCTACATCTGTAACTCTATTTCTGTTTTGTAGATTAGTTCATTTGTACCTTTTTTTATATTCCACATATAAGTGATATCATATGATGTAATTGTATTTTTAAAAGAGGTGAAGAATTTAAAATTTGGAAAGGGATGGCTCACTGATTTTCTGTGTCACCTTTAGGTTAAAAATATCTATTCTCCCTATTCTTCATGTCTTTAAAATATTCATATCAATGGGGATCAACCTACTAATGCAAATTAAAATAAGTTGTCAGTAAAGTTAAGGTTTAGATTGTACCTAATATTATTTTGATGAGAGCTGAGGAATACCTGCTTTGCTAATCAACACTTCTCACAGTAGGTGCATGATAAATAAATAAATAAATAAATAAATAAATAAATAAATATGTATTCCAAGAATCCTATTATATTAATTAAGTCCATGTTAAGTGACCTTCAATGCAGACCCCTGATAAAGTTGATTTAGGGAGAGGGAAGGCAGAGGTCAATAAGGAAAGAGACAAAGTGAAAATACGAGAGAGGAGTCAAAAGAATAATGAGGTAATTTCACAGCATTTTACTTTTTTGCCAATATTTTTTTGATAATAATAACATGGATAGAAATTTTTCATATAAAAGATAAAATGAAAGATATCTTTGGGGAAAACATTAGTAGTTTGAAGCAAAATTATTAGTGAAAATGAAAATATCAGACTGACAAAAGAAAAGCCTCAGGAACTATTCATATAGACTTGGATAATTATTTTGATTCCTTTAAAGAAATTTTGCAAAACACTGTCTAAAAGACATTAAATTAAGCAGGAAAAGACATTCATCATTCAGAACAAATGGAACAGGAATTGGAAACATATTATATTCTCTCCTTAATTGAGAGTAAAAATACATCTTGGCAATGAATAGTTCAGTTGAAATATAAAACTTTTTAGAACTTCCATTTGAATAGAAAATGAAGCTAAATAACCAATTCAGCTGGAGTAAAAGTATCAATAACCTTATTTGTTTCCTTTGACAAGAGAATCTTAAAGAAAAATTATTCAAACTCAGGAATGCACACAAAGATGTTATAGAAATGTCTTGTTTGGCTTACTTTTCTATGATCAATAATTTTGAAATATTAGGTAATTACAATAAGGAGCTTTCAAAAGCCAATCAAATGTTAGATTGCATCATTTTTTAGATTGCTAAATAAGAGATTAAGAGGAATTAATTTATTTATGATTGTCTGCCTTTTCTCTACACTGTCAGTAGCCTAAATCCTAGGCAAACCTGAAAAGCATTTGAGGCTGCCTTCTGGAATACTTCTAGAAGCAGAGGTGGTAAGGAACTGCATAATTAAGGAAAGAGAAGAGCTTTGTTTTATACTGGAACATCTGTAATGCGATTAAGGCAAAACCGAAAGATGAAATTGTAGCAGGGAGGGAAGCCAAGATTATAAATCTGAAAATACAAGATTGTGGAATGGGTAATGATTTAGCAATATAATCTATGAGAGAGTAAGTTTCCAGAAGAGTTACAATTTTGAGTGAAGAGCAAGGTTACAAAAAGAAGCAATAGGACGGCTGAGCAAGATAAATCTCGAATATTACTTTTGCAGTCATAAATATCGTTTAACAGAGAACTATCTGTAAGGTCATAGCACTTTCATCGTGGGGGAATTTTGACACATACTATTAGAATTTGCTGGAAAAAGATATAGAAGTTTTGGTCTTCCCTGGTGGCGCAGTGGTTGAGAGTCTGCCTGACAATTCAGGGGACACAGGTTCGTGTCCCAGTCCGGGAAGATCCCACATGCTGCGGGGCAGCTGGGCCCGTGAGCCATGGCCACTGAGCCTGCACGTCCGGAGCCTGTGCTCCGCAGCGGGAGAGGCCACAACAGTGAGATGCCCGTGTACCACCAAAAAAAAAAAAAAAAAAAGAAGTTTTGACAATGAAGTCAACAAATTGTTCACATGTATATGTTTGTGTTTGTGTGTGTGCAAAACCCTGTTCTCTAAAATTAGATAATTCCCATATTGTCAAGCATACATTTAAAAAAAGTATAAAAACTCACTGTATACCAGAGCAATAAAAAGAGTTTCCAAATACCAATAAATTGATACAATACATTATCACACCTTTTACCACAAAGCAATAAAATGATAACTTAGAATGCAATTGTAAATCAAAATCTTCCCTTTAGTTGGAAATTAAAATTGAAAAAAAACCCACTTTTCTAAAATATTCATGAATCAAAGAAAAAATATTTATTGCATGAAATACTTACAATTGAAAATCCAAAAATAAAACATATCAATGCTTATAGGTGAAGCAGTTGTCGTACCATGAGGAGCAATTCTAATTTTAAATGCATATATTAAAAATGAGGATATTTGACAATTAATATGCAAATTTAGAAAAGAAATGACAAGGAAAAGACAGTGAAGCTGGAAGAAGACATAATACAAATAAGAGTAGAAATTAGTGAAAAAGGAAGTAGCAAATTAAATTCTTCAATGAAATGATGACCTATGTATAAACACAAATAAAGTAGAAAACAAAATGGTTGATTTTTCAACAGTGTCCTACGTGATAGTAAAATGTTGTAGTGACAGCAAATGTCTAGGAAGGAACCCTGTGGGCAAATTTGTAAAATCATTTGCTGTTGTTGCAAGTACAATGCCCCACCCTTCATCAGTCACAATTATGAGAGCAGGGATGTTTGTTTCCTCATAATTCTATATTCAAAACCAAACACAGTTCCTGGCATATAGTAAGATCTTGATATAACTGCCTGCTGAATTAGTAAGTTATGTAGGAGTTCAGTAGAAAATTTAAGGAAAGAGAACTGGGATACCATTAGTAGCTGTATTAAAATTTGCTTTCCACAGAAAGGATAAATACTCCTTTTATTTCATCTTCAAGGAAAATAAGGTTATGTTTTTTAATTTTGACACAAGGCCAAATTTTTGTAGGTGTCTTGGCCTCAATTGTAACAATGTTTACAATAAGGAAGGATGTATAACATTATATCATTACATTATATATTGCATATCTAATTCATAATTATAAGTAAAAATATGTTTATTTGAATAGATTAACAATTTGCAATTGATGTAATTTCACACTGTATCTTTGCAGTTTTGTTATTTTTCCCGTTCTTTGTACCATGCTTCTTGTATATCTGCCTGCTTAAGCTCATATGTGTATTACCTAGTTTCAACAAAAATCAAGGAATGTACTGAGCTAGCTTTAAAGAATATCTAGTGCAAGGCCATGTATATATTAACATTAACTAAAAAAAAAATTAATTGATGAGGATAAAGGTGATATAATGTAATTATATCTGAACCTACAACGGTGTAATTAAAAATAAATACTAATGAAACTCCCACACACCACAAAAAGAAGTCCATAGATCATGAACTGACACTAAATTTTCAGGTAATTGTTCTAGTGTAAACTGAACCATCATTAAGGCTAAATTTACACAAAAGCAATTATGAAATGTATGAAATAGTGTGATCAAGCTGCAGGGCTAAATACATAGACCGCCTTGCCCTGACAAGCCCACCAGTCGTCAAATAGGTTCACTAACTCAAGCATAGATTGATATAAGTGGTTAATTTTATTAATTACATGCTGTTTATAAGATGTTCCTGGTCTATTTTACTTTTCTCTTATAACTCAGAGATCTTTTTTTTTTCATCCACTAAGTAATGTGTTAGATTTTTTGGCAAGTTTCTCTGCAAAGTGCCATGATATATATATGAACAAATTCATGTTGAAATCCTAATGCCAATGTGATAGTAATAGGAGAGGGGGCCTTTGGGAGGTGCTTAGGTCGTGAGGGTGGAGCCCTCATGAATGAGATCGATGCACTTATAAAAGAGACCTCACAGGCTCCCTAGCCCCCTTCCGCCATGTGAAGATACAACTGAGAAGTCTGAGATCTGGAAGAGGTCCCTCAGCTGACCATGGTGACACCCTGATCTTGGACTTCCAACTTCCATCACTGTGAGAAATAACTATCTGTTGTTTTATAAGACTTTCAGTCTGTGGTAATTTGTTATAGCATTCTGAATGAACTAAGACACAATTTAAGTAAATATTTGTCTTATTTTCAATGTTTTCATTTCCAGACTTATCTTAGAGGATTGGCACATCATTTTTCTGTAAATGATGATCTTTAAATTTAATAATAAGTAAATTGAAGAACTAAGGGGAGGGGAAATTTGACAAACATTAGTGAAAGTTAGTAAAGTGAAAAATAAAATATTTGATCATAAAATATAATGTCCAGTTTATTTAAAAAGAAAGGAGGAGGGCTTCCCTGGTGGCGCAGTGGTTGAGAGTCCGCCTGCCGATGCAGGGGACACGGGTTCGTGCCCCGGTCTGGGAAGATCCCACATGCCGCAGAGCGGCTAGGCCCGTGAGCCATGGCTGCTAAGCCTGCGCATCCGGAGCCTGTGCTCTGCAAGGGGAGAGGCCACAACAGTGAGAGGCCCGCCTACCGCAAAAAAAAAAAAAAAAAAAGAAAGGAGGAGTAATACCCCCCCACACACACACTTTCACTTTTAGTATACAGAAATTTCCAAAGTTTTCATTTGTCTCCAAAACTTTTCTTCCTACAGTACAGACTACTGTTAAAAATGTAAGCTTATGACTACATGTAGAAATAAATTTCTAGTCATATCAAGTAGTTATTAATTTTAGTCAACCAAATCCTGTATAACTTGGGGATGGATATACATGCTGAGAGATAAACAAATAAACTGTAGCAAACCCTCAAGAAGAGAACTACAGCTTACATCATGGAAAAAATGCACAAATGACTTCACATATTTAAAATTAACATTGCCAGTAATAAAACTGAAACATTTATGGTCATTGCTACAATAGAAGGATAATTTAATTATTAAATTTACAGGATGGTGAAACCTCATTCTCATACATTAACTATGTATGTGACAGTCTCTTTCTAATGGAAGGACAGACTATTTATTGAAATAATTTATCTTTTTGTCTTTTGAAAAGGAAAAATAAAACTTAAAGTTGTTTATCTTACAATCAAAAGATTTATAAATAGAAATTATAAAACATTTTCCCTGAATTTAATTTAAAATATGTGTTTAGATATTCCAGCTACATTAATCTTGACAAAATAAAGTTCTTGCTAAACTAACTTTATGAAATTTATATTAGAAAAAAAGAGTGTAGGGCTTAGCCTCATAGGTCAATAGAATATGGATGGAAATGATAGTGTGTGATTTCCTTGAAAGGAATCCTGTGTTTCTGCTTGCCTGCTCTTGTTCTACTGCTCTCATGATAAGAAAGACATGCATTGTGTAACCTGCTAGATCAAGGTGCATGACAGACACATGGAGCTAACCCAGAGCCAACCCACAGCTTACTGTAATCAGGTCCATCTCTGCTCAGTCTAGAGCAGCCACATTCAGCTGACCTGAGAAAAAATACTGAATTAAATTTTTTTTTTTCTTTTTAACCACTGACACTTAGGATATTTTCTTACATAGCATCATTGTTTCAGTAGGTAACTGATACACATGGATGGAAAGGAAATTTTGACAGTGGTGACTTCTTTTCTGCATTTTTTTATGTTGTACCTCATTTTTAATTAAGGAAATCACTGTTAAATTAAATTGTTTATTGAATGTATAGAAACTAGATGTAAATTAAGGTCTTAAGACAAAAAATGACTAAAACTCCCGCCCTAAAGTTATCTAATAATGGTTATTAAAAGTTGTATATACAAAAAAAGATGTATGTGAATTTAGAGTATGCCACACAGACAGACAAATGTACAGAAAGTCAGTGGAGAGTTTATACTCTCTTCTAAATCTTGTTTAATGCTAAATGTTTATACTCCTTAGATTTAATCCCTCCTTCCTTAAAAAAATAACATTGATATCTATATCTTCTCCTTATCTCACCAAAAGGATTTCCTCCAGGGATGCCATTGATATTGAGAGTGATAATTTGATTTCTTTAATCTATCATCTAACCATCTCCTTTCGATAGGATGGCACAAACTGCATCATTTTCTTATGCTCCAATATTATGCTATTATTCTTGTACAATTCTTTTTTAATTTCGAAGTTTTTGGAGCTTTTACTTCTAAACCTTAACAACTTTATGTTCTTAATAAATTCTGGATAGTCTAACCCTTATGCCGTCATTTTACTTGGAACTTGACATTTAGCTTGTTTCAAAAGTGAACCTGTGTGCTTTGGAGGGTGTGATTGGATTGGACTGCTAAGTCTAGGTTAACTTGCTTCTACATGTTATTTCTTCACTTATCAGAGTCACAGTCTCCTTTGTCTTCTGTTTTTTCTTCAAGTCAACATTATGATTCTTTTTTTTATAATTAGTTTCCGTTTTATAACAAAGTGAATCAGTCATACATATACATCTGTTCCCACATCCCTTCCTTCTTGCGTCTCCCTCCCTCCCACCCTCCCTATCCCACCCCTCCAGGCGGTCACAAAGCACCGAGCTGATCTCCCTGTGTTATGTGGCTGCTTCCCACTATCTATCTACCTTACGTTTGGTAGTGTATATATGTCCATGCCGCTCTTTCGCTTTGTCACAGCTTACCCTTCCCCCTCCCCATATCTTCAAGTCCATTCTCAGTAGGTCTGTGTCTTTATTCCTGTTTTACCCCTAGGTTCTTCATGACATTTTTTTTTTTCTTAAATTCCACATATATGTGTTAGCATACGGTATTTGTCTTTCTCTTTCTGAGTTACTTCACTCTGTATGACAGACTCTAGGTCTATCCACCTCATTACAAATAGCTCAGTTTCGTTTCTTTTTATGGCTGAGTAATATTCCATTGTATATATGTGCCACAACCTAATCCAAAATGGACAGAAGACTTAAATAGGCATTTCTCCAAAGAAGATATACAGACTGCCAACAAACACATGAAAGAATGCTCAACATCATTAATCATTAGAAAAATGCAAATCAAAACTACAATGAGATATCATCTCACACCAGTCAGAATGGCCATCATCAAGAAATCTAGAAACAATAAATGCTGGAGAGGGTGTGGAGAAAAGGGAACACTCTTGCACTGCTGGTGGGAATGTGAATTGGTACAGCCACTATGGAGCACAGTATGGAGGTTCCTTAAAAAACTACAAATAGAACTACCATATGACCCAGCAATCCCACTACTAGGCATATACCCTGAGAAAACCATAATTCGAAAAGAGACATGTACCAAAATGTTCATTGCAGCTTTATTCACAATAGCCCGGAGTTGGAAACAACCTAAGTGTCGATCATCGGATGAATGGATAAAGAAGATGTGGAACATTATGATTCTTTAAAAGAGGTATACAAAATCTTTTAAATTCCTCAAGTATATTTGGCTCAAAGGATATAATTGCAAAGCACATATACTAATATTTTAAAAAGCACTTTTAAAATACCAAAGATATGAAATATTATGGACTCAGTTGGATATGGTGTAGTCAGTGGAAGTGTATGAGATTTTTATTCAAATCAGCCTGAAACTAAATTGCTGTCCTAGGCTTAATTATCTGTATGAGGCTGGGCAAGGTGTTAAACTTAAAGAGCTTCAGTATCCTTATCTATAAAATTGAGTTTTAAAAAGGCTGGGAATTTTATTGTTTCTACTTTCATGAATAATATTAAATGGCCTAGCATACAGTAAGTACTACTCATTTTTTAAGGTCTTCATGTCAGTAGGGGGAACTGAAAAAAATGGAGAAATAATTCAGGACATGTAATTTTACGGTTACAAGACACAGAGATAATCTGCTCCAACCCTCACATTTTATAGATGCTAAACTGAGGTCAAGAGAGATTTAGTGTTTTGCCCGAAATGTCTCAGGAAGAGAGCAGGAGGAAGAAGATAACTTGTTCATAAATATGTAATAAATTTAAAAGCTGAGATAGGACTTTTAAATTTTTGCTTTTCTCTTGGAGAGGGAGGCCCATCTATGTTAGCGAAGCTGTGTTTGTATATCATTTAAATATTATCTCCAAAGAATTTAAATATATTTTAGCCAATTATTACATTATTCAGTATTCCTAAAACATCCATGTTTGTTATATCTCCCCATTGAAATCTTCTTTAAAAGTCTGCTATGCCAAGTGACTGTAATGCAAAAAAAAAAATAGTGCAAAATAAGTTCATTTCTTGAAAATATCTTGTTTCAGCTTTAGTTTTTGAGACTCACCTCTTTTTTTGGTCCAGTTAGCTTACCTAGATCACTAGAAGGGTCAAATGAAACTTTTAAAATATACACTACCTTTTTATTCACCTCCTCTAGAAAATAAGACTGTAGATCAGATCTTGATTTTGAAAAAAAAATCATAATGGGATTGAATTATTCATATTTTCAGCCTTTAAATTCTAATACTTCAGGCAATGAATTTAGTTAAAGTAGAAACTCCTTAAGCTAAATAAAAATTTAACTTCACTAAGCACACACATTTTAATCCTTCTTCCATCATGGACTCTGGGAGGAGTTAGTGTTCTTTCTCACATGTGGATTTATATTTTCCTCGGTCCTGAATTTCCTAGTCTTAGCTGAAACCATAGAGATAACTGCTCATGTCACATTTTCTCCCTAGACACAATCCAGGATTCCTAAAAATCTCATAAGTTATCTTGTTTTCGAAAGATTTACAGCAAAATTTTCTAACCAGATATGTTGGATAAGTTAGCTTCAGATTTGTATCTGAAATGAACTCCGTTTCCATTTAAGGTTTATCATGGGCGATAACATCGAAAAGTAGCAGACATAGCTTACTTTCACTGGCATGAAAGAGTTTTGGCAGGCTGCCTAAAGAGAAAATACCTGCAATTCAGAGAATTATGATGACGTATTTTAAAGCTTCCATACCTTTTCAAAGTTCCCACGGAATCAGGGCCATTTAGCTCTGCTCTCTACTTTAAATTGACTTTAACCTTCCCATATGAACCTTGATACAAAAAGGAAACCCATGGTTACAAGGAGTTTTAATTATTTCTCTCAGGTTTTTGGTGGGGATGTTGTTCTGCTAGATAATAATTTTTAAGTGAATGGGTAGTTCTGGAAGGCAAGAATTTTTCCAATTACTGCTTTCTGTTGCCTTCTCAATTGGCTAGCACCCATATTTATTTGTTGGATTTCTCAAAAATCACTGTTCTTCTGCTTTTTGTGTTTGAAGAATACAGCAGCCATTTGTACTCAAATACACATTTTTTATCCTATTATCTTTAGTTTTCTTTGGAATTAGCATTTGCAATTGAATAATAATTTCACAAATGAGCATTTGCTTGTTTTCCTCTCTGCTACCACAGTGCCTTTTCACTCTTCTCTCTTTACTAGATGATGGAATTGCAAAGACCAAGCAAGTCTGCAAAATAATTCTTTGAGGTGGAGTCTTCAGGTACAGGAAATAAGAAAATAAAGACTGTCGTGTAGATCTATTCCTGCTTCTGTGAATTACTGGAATTTTGTGAATCAGCTCTTTTCTCCTAGTGCGTTCCACACGTACACACACACTGTGGAGTTAGGCTGCCTTGATCTCTACAGACTGGGCAAGTTACTTCACCTCTGCATGCCTCAGTTTCCTCCTGTGTAAAGTCAGAGAAATGATAGTTCTTATTTGATAAAGTTTTAGAGGATGGCTTAGTACAGGATGTGATACACACAAAATAAAACACTGATTAGGTGTAGACTGTTTGCTATTATTGCATGTTACCAAAAAGTGCAAGTTAGTATAAATTAAAATGGCCCAAATTGTTAGAGACACAGCATTGGACAAAGGAAAAAAGAGTGAAATATAGCTTTTGACTTCTTTAGTTTTCTAACTTGAATTTGGCTTGAGCAACCTGGAATTTGTGATATCACAAATCGTCACTAACTAACCCCATCCTTCCTAGGGGTTCCTGAAGTTAGACTCTGGAAGGCAGAGGAGTAGCCAGAATAAATGAGCTGTATTCATAAGTGTAAATCACAGGGAAGAAAAGAAAATAAAATGTAAAAATGTCAGGCTAGATGCACGAAAGGGAAGAGTATTAGTAGGTTTGCAAAACCAGAAGGAAAAAGGAGAGAGAACTCTCTCTGAGGAGCAAATCAGACCTGGTTTTAGTGAAAACAAGTAGGTTGTGAGCTCTCTCAAAATAAGCATTTCTACAGTGTTTTGTTTTCCTATCCCCACATAGCATAAGTTACATTTTAAAATAAATTTTGACTGAATAAATTAATTTATCAGGTGATGTGAATTGTTTGGTTTACATGAGGTCAAATGCCAGTGATTGTCAATTGGAAGAAAACCTAGTGATGAGTTTTTTGGTTACTATTTTATCTATTTCCTCCCAGGAAATTCTAAAAGTATTTATTTAGTCAGATGGCAAAAAGAGGACCTTCAAGTCTTTTTCTTTGGTTCTTTTGACATACTATTAACACTACTCATATTTAAAATACATAATTTGTAAATGTTGCCATATGAAACCACTACAATTCCAGATTGTGAACATAGCCATCAATCGCATGTTTTCTCATGCCCCTTGCCTTTTCTCTCCCCTGTTCTTAGCCCCCGTCACCTTCGATCCTCAAGCAACCACTAATCTGTTTCTACAGGATAGAATAAATTGAATTATCTAGAAGTTATTTCATTGCAATCATGCAGTGTGCACTCTTTTATCTGACTTTTTTTACTTTACATGATTATTTTTAGATTCTTCCACATCCATGCATAAATCAGTAGGTTACTTTTAATTATTATTGAGTAGTATTATATTGTACCAATAAATCAACATTTGTTTATCCATTCACTTGATTATGTATATTTGTGTTATTTATGTTTTAGGCCATTAGAAATAAGACTGCTGTGAACATGAACATTTGTGTACAAGTCTTATATGGAAATATGCTTTCATTTCTCTTGGATAAATAACTACTAGTGGAATGCCACAACCATGTAGTATGTGTATATTTTATATTTCACTTTTTATTTTTTTTATTTATTTATTTATTTTTTTGCGGTACGCGGGCCTCTCACTGTTGTGGCCTTTCCCGTTGCGGAGCATAGGCTCCGGACACACAGGCTCAGCGGCCATGGCTCACAGGACCAGCCGCTGCGAGGTATGTGGGATCTTCGTGGACCTGGGAACGAACCCGTATCCCCTGCATTGGCAGGCGGACTCTCAACCACTGCACCACCAGGGAAGCCCCTATATTTCTCTTTTTAAAGGGATTATCAATTTTTTTTCCAAAGTGGATATATCATTTTATTTGTTCACCAGTAGTTTCTGCACAATCTCTACATCACTTGGTAGGGTCAGATCCTTTAATTTTAACCAATTGAATGGGTGTCTAATGTTATCTCATTGTTGTTTTGATCTGCATTTCCCTAAAGACTAATGATACTTAGCATTTTTGTCATGTATCTACTTGCAGTCCATATTTTGTCTTTGGTAAAGATTATGTTAAAATATTTTGTCCATTTTTTTTAATTGGATGGGTTTCATTGAACTTCCTAGATCTATTGGTTTATAGTTTTTATCAAACTGGAAAATCATCAACCATCATTTCATCATGTATTATTTCTACCCTCTCTCCTTCAGTGACTCTAACTACAGGCATATTTGGCACCTTGAAATTTTCACACAAGCTTATTGGTAATTTTCATTAAGATTTTATATATATATATATTTAATTTTGAATCGTGTTTACTGTTGCGAATTCAGGTTCATTAATCTTTATCCTTTTCAGTGTAGAGTATGCCATTATACCCATCTAGTGAATGCTTCAGCTTAGACATTGTAGTTTTTAGTCTCCATAAATTCCACTTTAGCTTTCTTTTCTTTTCCTTTTTTTACATTGTTCATGTCTCTTCTAAACTTTTGAACATATGAAATACATTTATAGTAACTATTTTGTTGACCTGTGTCTACTAATTTTAACCTCTTTGTCAGTTCTCAGCTGGATCGAATTGTTTAATTTTCCTCCTTATTACCAGTTGTGTTTTTATGCTTCTTTTGTGAATTTTGCCTTTTGGTTGCCAGATATTTTTATATATATTCCTACTTGATCTTTGGCTACAGTTCCTTTTCTTCTTCTTTTTTTTTTTTTGTAGACAGTTTGGTCCATTTAGGTGTTGCTTTTAAAATTTGTAAGGCAGGACCAAAGTAGTGTTTAGTCTAAGACTATTTTTTTTTCCACTAGTAAGACAAGATGTTGCTCACTATTATATCCAAAACCCCATAAATTGTGAGGTTTTCCACTCAAGATGTTGGGAACAGGGCTGTTCCCAGTGCTTGTGTAAGCATCAGGTAAGTTTCCTCTAGTCCCTTCCAATAGTTATTTTCTAAGCCTCAGGTAGTTTCTTCACATATTCACTGATTAGTAAGTAGTCTGTTGAACTCTTGAGGAGCAACCTCTGCATAGCTCTAGAGAACTCTTATTCTGTCCTCTGACCTCTAGTTCCCTTGTTCTTCTCAAAACGTGATCTCCGTCTTCTCAACTCACAGAATCTACAGGGTTCTGCCTGCATTCACCCTTCTCATGTCATAGCCTGGAAACTGTCAAGATTGTAATCTGAAATAGTTGACCTATTTTTTCTCTAGCTCTCAAATATCACTGATACCTGGTGTTTTGAAGACAAGTGTTTTATATATTGTGTCTTTGTTGTTGTTGCTATTTCAGACAAGTGGGTAGACAAAAGTTTCCTCTTTACTTGGTCCTCAAGTATAAAGACCACCTTGCATAATAATTACCTATAGTTTGTATAATATGTGACATAAGACATGTATTACACACTCTGAAAGTGACTTTCCTTCCCTTTTTCTGGAAGGTAAGAATATGCTAAATATCTCCAAAGTGTAGCATATGAACAGGAAAGTAAAGGCCTGAGAACCAAATCTTTTTAAAAACACTGAGAAAAATGTAAAAAGGAAGAGAAACTAGTGGAAAGTAAGGGAGGATTTTGTTAAATAAGGGACAATATAGTGATTAGAGTGTCATTAAATAGCTAGAAGGAGCTTTTTAAAATCTGGTCAAAATACAAAATGCTGTAGTTTAAGTAGGATGAGTACCGAGGATAAGTAATTTGCAGTAGAACCTGCAAAATAGTAAAAAGTCTTTTTTCATCAGAATGTAGGTTTAGAACTTATATTTCAGAGTCTAAGAGCTGGAAAGGGTAAAAAGACATAGTGAGGGCTTCCCTGGTGGTGCAGTTGTTGAGAGTCAGCCTGCCAATGCAGGGGACACGGGTTCGTGCCCCGGTCCGGGAGAATCCCACATGCCGTGGAGCGGCTGGGCCCGTGAGCCATGGCCGCTGAGCCTGCGCGTCCGGAGCCTGTGCTCCGCAATGGGAGAGGCCACAGCAATGAGAGGTCCGTGTACCACAAAAAAAAAAAAAAAAAAAAAGACATAATGAAGTTGGTGACTACTGCTAGTTACAAAGCATTTCAGTAACATGAAGGCAGAAAATAGAATGGCTTCTAGCAGTAACAAGAAGATCATGTAAAGATTTAAAATATGATAGTACAGAACTGTGTCTTTTGCTCAAAAGAGGAAAATACTATAGAATTTTTATCATAGATGATTTAATGACAAAATAAAAGTAAGAGTGATGTTGCTAATTTTTTACTTTTTCTACCATATAAAATCTCATGGAGTTCTTAGAGTGTCTGGATTCCCTGACATGGCATTTGGAGGTAATGAAGTTGTCCCTAAAGAGCAGAAAATACTGCAGCTGCTAGGCTGTCTTGTCATACTTCCATAGATTTGGCCTGTAACTATACAATGAGCCCAGATGGATTGAGAAAAAAGTAAGCAAGATCTGCATGGTGTCAGCTTCCTATAACTGAAAGAGGCAGATAGAGGTGACAGCTCTGTCATGGAGAAGCAGATTCTATACTGCATCTAAGCAGCTTTATAGCCTGCAGCTGTACCCTAAGGAGGATGAGGTGGAAAGCTCCCTGGCTCACTGGAACCAGGGAGATTAATGAGAAACGCTGCTTTCCGTCACAAGTTGGAGAAGTGAAAGGGGAATAGCCCTGTCACAGTTCTTCACAAGACTGCCTATCTGTCATATCCCTGGGAGGATTACAGGGTGTTACACAAACACTCAGGTCAGACTGCATATAGTCTTCTCTGCTCGGTCTATGTGGATACAGGCATTGTAGCTGTGGGGCCAAGGTGGAGCTGTTTTCCTACGGTGGTTTGCTCAGTTAGAGAATAGGTGGATGGTATATCAAATTGAGATGAAAAATGTAGGAATAGAAAATGCTACAGACTGAATGTTTGTGTCCCAAATTCATATGTTAAATCCTGCTCCCCAGTGACATGGTATTTGAAGGTAGGGCCCTTGGGAGGTGATAGCTTATAAGGGGGGAGCCCTTATGAATGGGATCAGTGCCCTAATAAAAGAGACCCCAGGGAGTTCCCTCGCTTCTTCCACCATGTGAGGATACAACAAAAAGACAGCTGTCTATGAACCAGGAAGCAATTCCTCACCAGACACCAAATCTGCAGTTGCCTTGATCTTAGGCTACCAATCTCTAGAACTGTGAGAAATAAATATCTGTTGTTTATAAGCCACTCCAGTCTGTGGTATTTCATTACAGCAGCCCAAACACACTGAGACAGAGAAAACCCCAAACCTACATTTCCTGAAGAAAAAAACCCAAAAAACAGAAATGAATGAATAAAATGCTACCATACTACTGCTGGAAAAAGAAAACTCTCCTCAATTCCTCTAAAATCAGCAGAACTAGAGAGAAAGTTACTTGAGAATGGGAAAATGGGAAGTTGGCAGATTCCATGCCTGGCACTTTTTATTAAAATGGAATGGTATAGGACTTCCCTAGTGGCACAGTGGTTAGGAATCTGCCTGCCAATGCAGGGGACACGGGTTCGAGCCGTGGTCTGGGAACATCCCTCATGTCATGCAGCAACTAAGCCCGTGAGCCACAACTACTGAGCCTGTGTGCCACAACTACTGAAGCCTGTACACCTAGAACCCGTGCTCCACAATAAGAGAAGCCACCGCAATGAGAAGCCCACGCACTGCAACTAGAGAAAGCCCACGTGCAGCAATGAAGTCCTAACGCAGCCAAAAATAAATAAATAAATAAACTTATTTAAAAAAATATATAATGGTATATCATGTATTCTTTAACACAGACTGCCTAACAATGGTCATTAAAACGTTAAATGATAATAAATATCTTTGCTCTTTACATGAAAGTTAGGGGAATCCAGATATTCCAAATCTATTGAAATATGAATAGTCATAGCTACCACTGACTCTTAACCACTGAACAAGAAGGAAGCATGCTGGCATTGCTATCTCCAATTCTGAATACATTTAATCATTAAGATATAGCAAAGTTCACTTGAAATGTACAACTCCTGATTTAATAAATGCTATAAATATCCAGAAGTGGAAGAAATTTAAAGGTTATCTAGATCAACATGCTCATTATATAGAAGAGGAAACTGAAGTTTTTTAAAGATGCAATACTTTTAATAAATGCAGTGCTACCAATAGATAGAAAGATAGGTATAGATAGAGATAACGCATTCCCATTAGCAATTTTTTAAAAAAAAATTCCACAGAAGTGGTGAACGTTTATGCATGGAGATGAAAGCTTCCGAACAAATACCAAGAAGAAAAAAAAATGCATTAAAAGTTTTTATATGCGTTGCCATATTTCCAGAACTCATAAAGACTAGTACTGCCATCTTGTGTCTTTATGGCTATTTATCAAAAATAAATTTTTAACAAAAATAAATTGTTTCTGTTTTTATTATCAACATGATGATACAGTCAAAGATACATCATATAGTATATGTTGCTGTGCATTTTTTTTTTGAGACAAATTTTTTATTTAATTTTTAAAATCAGTTACAAATATATTTATATATGGGAGATACTCAATACAGATCTGTTGAAGGGCTGGAAACCAGCTTTCTAGAGCCCTCCAAATTCCAAAATGGCTCAGAAACAAGCTGTCAAGAACTGAAGACCCAGTGATGGATGTTTATGGTCAGTTCCCTTCATGACGAAAAAAGGAGTGTTTTTTTATTTTTATTTTTTTTATTTTTTATTTTTTAAATTAGTTTCTGCTTTATAACAAAGTGAATCAGTCATACATATTCGTCTGTTCCCACATCCCTTCCCTCATGCATCTCCCTCCCTCCCACCCTCCCCATCCCACCCCTCCAGGCGGTCACAAAGCATCGAGCTGATCTCCCTGTGCTCTGCGGCTGCTTCCCACTATCTATCTACCTTACGTTTGGTAGTGTATATATGTCCATGCCTCTCTTTCGCTTTGTCCCAGCTTACCCTTCCCCCTCCCCATGTATCCTCAAAGATACATCATATAGTATATGTTGCTGTGCATTTTTGATACTACTTTTAATCATTTAATTTGAAATAAAAACATATATCACCTTAAAACTAAGATTATTGGTATTTGTTCGGAAGCTTTCATCTCCATGCATAAACGTTCACCAGTTTTGTGGATTTTTTTTAAATTGCCAGTGGGAATGCATTATCTCTATCTATACGTATCTTTCTATCTATTGGCAGTACTGCATTTATTAAAAGTGTTTCATCTTTAAGGTAAATTATTATTAGACCAAATAAAATATAAATATATTTCCTGCAGGTGCTTTTTTATATCACAGAAGTCAAGTGACTTTTTTTATATATGGGAAATTACATAATAATGATAGGCAAAGGCAGAAACATATACGTATCCTGTATATTAATATATACTCTATGTATTAACATAGAATTCTATAAGCATATTCATTTTAATAGCATAATAACTTGGGGCTTTTGAAATGTGGGATATACATTCATCAAAAGTTAAAGTAATTCTTTAACAAAATTTTGCTCAAGAAAAATAATTTTACTGTAGTAAAGCTAGGGGAAATTTTTAAATTTTATAATCACAGAAGATAGACACTTACCACAATTAGAGTATTTATCTATTCTTTGTCATGAACTATCTTGTTGTTAAAACCTGATATAATTTGTCAAAATATATTATTTTCAGATTAAAGTCATTTCTAAAGGAGATAAAAGCAAAAATGAATTTTTCATTAATGCATTTATATCCATTAAATTAAATAAATATATATTATAGAGGAGATACTTATATTTATTAGTTTTAAAAAATGTGTCACGGTCCTTGGAGTAGCAAATGTTGAAGTAGTAAATATAATTACTGTTCTGAATATCATGGACTTAACACTCTAAAAAGCAGGTGAATATTCGAGGTCAAATAATTAGCAATTAGAAAAGTAAAGATCTCAGCCAAAGTGTTCTGACACCAAGTTCATCTGTCTTTCAACATCACAGCTGTCTCCCCCAAAGCTATCTATAATCTATTCCTTACTAAGATATACAATTTACAAAATCAATGATGTATGTGCATGTTTTACAAAGGAAAGCATTCTTCTCTTAATGCATTCTCAGCGAAATAAGTAGATTGAAGTATTGGACAATGCAGCCTATGTACTTTTATAAAATACTTTGTGCTGTGCCATATTTTAATCAATTTATTTCTCACTTCAAGTTGTTATTTGTTCTGAGCATACAGAATGATTTTATTAAAGCATTTGGAGCTAGGGTAGTAATTGACTGCTGCTGTCTGTGAACTACAAAATCAAAAAGAAAAATATTAGATAAAAGAGATGACACTTTCCAACATTTTCAATTCTTTACAAATTACATAATAAGTGAGTGAGTTGCTGGTTATGCACATCTCTTCAAAAAAGTTTCTAAGGCACAAAATAAGAGTAAATAATAACTATGACTTCAGTTTTACAAATAGCTCCTGCATGCATTATTCCAAATGTTCCTCAAAACAACCTAATGAGGCAAGTGTTTCATTGAAATTTTATTGATGAAACTGGGCTTCAGAGAGGTTAAATTACTTCCATAAACTCACACAGCTGGTTAAGTGATAGAATCAAACACAAACTTTTAGATTCTAAATTTTCTCCACTTTCCCCATTCTATTATGTTACTAGTTTTTCCCTAGACACCTGTAAAAGTAATTTGCTTGTCATTTTAGATGTTTTCATACCATTGCCCAAAATGAAGACTTGCCTCATCCCTCAATAGGTATATTACTAGATTTTGGTGAATTTTGGACAAATTTATCTGTAGCTTGGACAAATAATCTGTAGAATGTGAAGGAAACCTTTGAGATTGGCTTCTGTCTAGTGTTGATAATTTCTTGTGCAATCTTCAAATAACATTTTTGTGTGGTGTGTGTGTTTATTTTGCTATTTTTTTAACTTTTATTATGGAAAAATCAAAACATATACAAATTAAGTTAAACCAACATTATAGTGAACCTTCATATATCCATCACCCAGCTTCAGCAGTTATGATTATTCTGCCATTTTGCATCATTTATACTTTAATCCACCCTTCTTCTTCTCACTGGAGGGAAATTATGAGGACAACAGTGAAGTGATGATGACTATGATGATGATGACCACCTATGCAATTTTTCCAGTATACATTTTAATTTAGGTATAATTTGCACTTATTAAAATTTAATTCTTCTGTAGTATATATGTTTATGAATTTTGACAAAGGCCTACACTCATGTAACCATCACCACCGTGCCCAAATAATCTTCAAGTCAGTATAATAAAATGATGAAAAATAAGGGTATTAATAATATTTCAATGACCTAACGTAAAAAATATGTCTGGAAAATCTAAATCCATATGGTATCAAAATGAAATATTTTATTTTTTTAATAATTTGTTCCCTGAGCAAACTGGTTAATTCCCTGAAAAAATAGAAGTTTATCTAGCCATGCAGAGGAAAAGCTGAAATCTCTCCTTATGAAGAACAAGAACCAAGGTAAGGGCAGATCACAGGAATGCAGGACTTGGCATACATAGCAGGTTGAAAAGTCTCAATCCTCATGCTCCATAATTACATTTCATTAGATTCTCTATATGGGCCTGTTTTTCTCTGATCCACACTTCAAGAAGAAAACTTTTATTTTTTCTTTTAAGTATCAATTTGATAGTCAATGGAAGCTTATTTTCTTAGCTCTGGTTTTCAACCCATAATTATTGACCATCCTACCTACGAACCCATTGATCAGTCTTCCAATATTAGCTAATTCCCTGAGCAGGAGGCCATTTGAAGGGATGGTAAATCCAGCCAAGCATGTCAGTTTCTGTTTTTTTGCTTACCAAACAAATGAAAAAAAAAAAAAAAAAGTAATGTTAATCGGGCTAGGCAAAAAGGAAATTTCTTTCCACGTACATTGAACTTTTCACTGGGTAGGCTGGCATGAGTCATGGCTGGCTTCAGGGCTCAATTTTGTTGTTATGAGTAAGTTTCTATCCATCTCTCAGCATTGCTTTTCACTATGATAGTTTTATTAGCAGATAAAAATACAGCAGACTCAACTTCAGCCCTTGCAACTTTTATGTGTAGTTTATTAGGGAAAACAATAAGTCTCTTACAAAGAGTTCTCATCAAGAATCTTATTGAATCATTTTGCTTTGATTGGTTTCTGTAAAGATACATGAAGCAATCACTGTAGTCAAGGGAATAACATAAACTGTTTTTCGTAGATCTGAATTTGTAAGATGGATCCCCACCAAAAATTCATCGGCCAAATATGGAGAAAGAGAGATCTCCAAATTCCTACTCAGTGGAAGTAGAACTAAGGGGTCAACATATTGAGTGCACAAAAAATAATAAATGCAACTTACACTGGAAAATTGGATTCTATCAGAAGATAACTGGCATAGCTAATTAGTAACATAAAATATTATAAATAAATATTTTTGTTACCACTCTGAAATAAGAGCATTCCAGCATTGAATTCCTTTTGACAAGAACAGCATTATTCAACTCATATTGAAAATTGAATTTGGTGTTTATGATGTTACTATATGATAGAACTCTTAGTACTTTGCAGAAAATTACCAAAATATTTTAAAATGGGCTCTTAGTGTCATATTTGATATTGGCCTAGTAATCATTTAACTTATTTTTTTTAATTTTATGAAAAGTAAGTTAAAATATAAGTGCCTGAAATCCTAAAAACATTGATATTAGTTTTATTTTTTTTAATCAACTTGAAACTCCTTGATTACTTATTCCAGTTATGCTAAAGACACAAGTTTATGCAATGAAAATCAGAGACACATCTTCTGAGGGTACACACCATAGGTGCATATATGCACAGGTGTAACACATGATTGAATTATGTGTCTCTAATGAGAGAACACATGTTAATCATATATGGAACATATAATATATTGATGCATTGTGTTACATGAGCTCAAAGAGAGCCAGCTCAGAGATTTTGCTGAGTTCACAGTACAAGAAGGCAAACTACCAGAAGGGAAAGGCTTGCACAGAGAGGAACAGTCCTTAGATCTGCAGAGACTTCCCTTGAGTCTTTGTATGCATGGAAGGAACTATATGAAGGACCACAGAGAAGCAGATACAAAAATTACTGGAGACCACACACACCTGGCAAGTCTTCCTAACACAAGATAGCCAGTGGAGAACTCAGAAAGGTATTGCCTCCGGACTTCCCTGGTGGTCCAGTGGTTGAGAATCTGCCTTCCAGTGCAGGGGACGTGGGTTCAATCCCTGGTCAGAGAACTGAGATCTCACATGCTGTGGGACAACTAAGCCCACGCGCCACAACTACTGAGCCTGCACGTTCTGAAGCCCGCACACCACAAGGAAAGATCCTGCATGCTGCAATGAAGATCTGCTTGCTGCAACTAAGACCCGAGGCAGCCAAATAAATAAATAAATATTTTTAAAAAGAAAGTTATTGCCTCAATAATGGGGCTAAATTAGCCTTAAATTCAAGGCTATCATAATGCTACCTAATAAAACCTCAAAAGTAAATCTCAGATTGATTGAGCTGTTTCCAAGAAGCATAACTGGGTCCCAGAAAAAAACAAAAAACAAAATATTTAAATGTACACAGAAGAGTCCAACATCCAATTAAAAATATCACCCAGTATACAAAGAAAGATATTATTCATACTGAGATGAACAATTCAATAGAAACAGACAAAGAAATGACAGAGATAACATAATTAGTAGCAAAGGGTGTTATTTTATATAGACCCCCATGTGTTCTTTCTTTGATTATGGTTAGGAATTAAAAATGAGTGATAATTCCCAAGTTTTAATATCTCTTTAAGTTTACAGTGACTTTGCATATTCCTCAAACGGAAGCAGTTTTTCAGAGAACATTTCTGATTTTTCTTTCCTCCCATATTCCTTCACTTAGACCTCTCCGCCAGAGAAACATTTTTGTGTCAGGAGATTTGACAGAAGGGCTCAGATGGCATAGTTGTTGTCTTCTGGCTGGTCTTCCTCTCCTATCAGTATGATCAACTCATCCGTGTGTGTGTGTGTGTATGTATGTGTGTGAGAGAGAGAGAGAGGAAGGGAGAGACAGAGGGGGCTTTTCTTGTGAGGCCTTAACATTCTCCTCAGCTTGACTAAACTTTAGACAGGCTTCTTCCTGACTTAAAGCCTCCACCTCCCTTTCCTTAGAACAGTTACTTTAGAAAACTTAGAGCTGTACATTCTTTCTCTGCCCCTTGGAGATGCAAATCTTCTATAACCCAGGACTGTCTTTCTCAATGACCTGGGAGCCATCCCTTTGACATGTCACCATCAAGAAACATAAGGCCCCTCTTTCCTACTCCCTGTGGCAGGATAGGAGCCTAACTTAGATACAGGACAATTAGTGAACATAGATGATCCAAACATGTTGGCCAGCCTACCCCATGAAGTCCTCTAGTACTTCTCCACTAACTTATCCCAGGTTTAAAGTCCCCTGTGCTCTGCTTCAATGGAGTTGTGTTCAATCTCTCTGCCTTAACACGTGCTCACTGCAGTACTTATTTTACAGGGTACAGACCAGTAGTTTTGAATGGATCAGTTAAATTTAAGGTGGAGAATTGGAAGTTAAAATGTGCTTCTGAACAAAATTTCCTATCTGAATCCTAAGCAGGTTTTTTAATCGGTATGGAAAACATAGAGGAAAGTGATATTAAGTGAGAGGTAGAAAACCCAACACTGATTATGAGGAAATTTTCACAGCTAAGACATTTCTGGATCTCTTTCTCTCTCTCTCTTTCTCTCAAACACACACACACACACACACACACACACACACACTGAAAAAGCTTAGAGCACTCATTCTATTTTTGAACTATCAAATGAGTGAAGGAGAAACTGAATTCTCTGCCTATACACAGAATCCACACATTATTATAGGTTTGAAATTTTAATGAATGGTGCAGACCTCTATTTAAAGCAGAAATTGTGCAGCACATGCAGGTGAAGTCATTGCCCCAAGGGAAGCTAATTAGCAAAAGAATAGAGAATATAATTCAAATTTCTCAACGTTTCACTACCCTAAACTGCATCTCTATTAATTTCTCCCTGACTGCACTAGAAGGCATGTTTTAAATCAGGATTTTATATAGAAAGGTAAAAATAATTTTCATGTTTATCAGATAATCCCAATAGTTATTGGCAATTAAAATGAACTGGGTGCATTAGCACATCTTAATCCATGTCTCTTATGCAATATCAGGGACTCCACTGTGCTCAGTTTCCTCTAACGTTTCATCGATCACGACCTGGTGCTCTCTCGTACATGTGCTTGAGCGGAAATGCATAAGCCAAGCGTCAGTGTTAAAATAAGAAGAATGATACAATTATCAGCATGCAATCCAGTTACTTTTGAATTGGATGCCTTATGCTATTATCGGCTTCATTTCTCCTGAAACAAAAAAGATTGAGGGTCTTCCTGTTTGCAAATTGCCTCAGTTATGGATGGTATACATTGCTGTGTTGTCAAAATGGAGGGGAGTGCATTTTCTTATGGTCTTTTTGAAAAGCCAGGAAACGACTCTCTTCAGATTTTCTTTAGTCTCATATTAATCCCATTTCATTGAGATTCAGAACCTCATGGAACAAACACTAGATTATTATGTATATAATTAATGTGCCTGCATTCACGCCCTTGATTATTCATCAAATCGTATAATTATTCTTTAGCATTTTATATTTCTCAGCAAATAACTTGTCAATATAAGTATACCTTGATCATGTACTGATAGATTTACCAAGATCACCAGATAAATATTGCTGTGTAAATCATTTCAAAAACAATACAGCAAACCTCAGGCCCCCAGACAGCAATTCACAGGGTGACTAGAAATGCTTTCTGGCACAATTCTCAGACTTTCTCCAGTTTTGGCTAACAGCGATTCCCAGCCTAAGCTTACTGTCTGCAGTGATGCACCCTGATGAGTGAGAGCTCTTCTCAGCATGGATCTTATTAGCATTTTTCTGTGCTTGGCAATAAGCAACTCAATACTCCCTATATCGTCACCCCTTCATTGCCCCCAGCAGACGGCTCTGATTTCTTTAAAGAAGGAAGCCTTCTCCACTGGCTGTACAAAACATTTTTTTTTAAGTTTGCCCTACTGGAGGCAGGTGAAAGACTGACTTTCAGTAGCTGCACAGGAGACTACTTCCAAGGGTTCTTTGCATTAATATGTAAAGCAATAATCAGTAAGTAGTACCTTTTGACAAACAACAGGTGGCTTTTCATTCTAAAAGAGGCAGTATCTTGTTGTGAATCAAAGGTACCCCATGGTTCTGCCATCACTTCTCTGTACCTCCTACCAGCTCAGGGTATATAGATATCTTCACAGACCAGAGCTGCGTTGCTCTCTCCAGAGCTGAATTCCATGCTTAAATTGAACTTCAGTGATCTGGCAAGTCACTTCACCAGTGGACGATTTCCTTGTACTCTCAAATCACAGGGGGCTTTTGAACCGAAAAGACAGGCTTCATAATCAAAGAAAAGAAACTATAATAGGGCATTCCCTGTAAGAATTCTCAATGCTGGAATAAGCACACAATGCAGATTTTCTTTTGCTTTTACCCCATACTTACTACCCAGGTCCATGTGCTCTGGATTGAAATACCTTTTATTGAAATACCTCTTATATGAACATGGAATTCAGTTATGAAACAATTTCTAACCATTGATAGTGTACAGTGTTTCTTATTTTACTCTATTTAGTTGAGGACACAAGCAAGATTAGAAATACTGAGATCAAATTTTGGCCCTCAAAGAATGAGAAATTAATTTTCCAAAGAATAAAATACAGATACTTTTATTTTGTCTGCAATGCTAAGCATCATAGTAACATATGTAAAGCAGATTAAGATGAGTTAGATGTGTATTAACGCAATATGAAACCAACCCAGAGGTACCGTAGACAATGAGACCCTTGCTCTACCTATCATGCTTAGTCCCATTCATAACAGAGACATTGGAATAAATGTGTGAATGTTATCCCTTTCTTCCACATAACAAGAAAATTACTGAGAGGTGTCTACTGTATTTATTATTATTATTATTATTTGCGGTACGCGGGCCTCTCACTGTTGCGGCCTCTCCCGTTGTGGAGCACAGGCTCTGGACACGCAAGCTCAGAGGCCATGGCTCACGGGCCCAGCCACTCCGTGGCATGTGGGATCTTCCCGGACCGGGGCACGAACCCATGTCCCCTGCATCGGCAGGCGGACTCTCAACCACTGCGCCACCAGGGAAGCCCTGTCTACTGTATTTTAGTAAGTATTTTCAACCTTGGGATTTTCAAATACTTGTAACCTGTATGATATATATTGGGTTAGACTTCTAAATTGTTTTCTTTTTGGTGTCCAAACACATTTAAGTGAAAAATATTGTCCTTATCTCTAATTCTATTTAGTTATCAGTCATCATATTTTGTATGCATTTAAATGATTCATTTAAAAATTCTCTTATATTCCCAGAATTTAGTGATATTCAGAAATGTTGAGCGACCCAACGTGCTAGATTAACTAGAGAGTGGAAATTAGAGTTTATTTAGAGAATTGGAACACAAGTAACACTCTAAGTAAATATGTTTGGGACTAATTGAATTGAGAGTATTTGATCAATTAATCAATGAGTATTCAAGGTACTTTACTAGAGACTGGGGAATGCATTACCAACAAGGAAAGTCAGGAACAGAATTATCTGCATACAATGACTTAGAGAAAAGAGAGAAGAGCTAAGAGTAAGAAACCATTGAAATACGAAATGTAGAAGAAAATAATTTCTAACAACTGTGACATAAACCAGAAATGAGATGCAATTATTAACTTAATTACAAGACTGTGAACCTCATCAGCTTGGGGTGTAAGGCACAAGAATATTTTAGAACTTCTTAATCACTTTCTCTTTATCTTTTGGCAACCTTTACAAAAGCAATCATCCAAGAAATAAACGCCAAATCTAAGATCATGAAAGACACTCTGGTTACACTGAAATTTTTCAATGCAAACTTGATATCTAATCTACAAAAGTATAAGAATTTACAGCAGGAACTATTTTTGTTTTTATTTTGTTTCTAGTCTAACCTGGAGTTTAGACTTTATACTTCCCCAAATGGAGAAACCAAGGTTCTAGGGGTTTAAATTATTGTTTAAAGTTATTCAAGTAAGAATACAGGAGAGTGATTCATATTTAGTTAAAAGTGCTTTGCAATATACTGTAGTTGTGTTTAAAATATCAGTTTAATAATGGTTATTGTTTATTGAGTCTATAATGTGTAGTAAGAAGTTTTTTTGTTTCATTCTGTCATTGCAGTAGCCTTTCTCTTGTAGTTTTTATCCCCATCTCATAGGTGAAGAAACTAAGCCAAATGCAGGTTAAAAAGTCTGTACATTTTACAGAGACAAACTAGATAATCAGATCAGTCAGGATCAAAATAAAACACACCCATGTACTAGTGTACCATGTCTTTCCGGGGATAGAAAGAATTTTCCATATTTATGGCTTCTCTCTGAACCCTGAACCATAGATTCTAACAGCCTACGAAAATGCCCTGCTAGGGCTTCCCTGGCGGCACAGTGGTTGAGAGTCTGCCTGCCGATGCAGGGGACACAGGTTCTGCCCCGGTCCGGGAAGATCCTATATGCCACGGAGCGGCTGGGCCCGTGAGCCATGGCCACTGAGCCTGCGCGTCCGGAGCCTGTGCTCTGAAACGGGAGAGGCCGCAACAGTGAGAGGCCCGCGTACAGGGAAAAAAAAAAAAAAAAAAGCCCTGCTAGAACAGTATTATTGATAATTAATGTTTTCTAGTGAGCACTAAAACCTTTCTGTATTTAAGTGAGTTACTCAAATAAGGGGAGAGGGGAGCTGTGCACCCTGATAAAATAAAAAGAACAACACCATAAGATGAGCAAATCAGATCATAGTATAGCATGAATTAAAGCTATCTATCTGTCTGTCATCTACCTGTCTATCGTCTATCTGTCTTCTGTCATCTATCATCCTTATGTGTTAAACACTGAACAGCAGGAAATAATGGATACAGATGCATAGTGCTTCTCCAATTTATTAGTGATACTTTTAATATAAACTCTGTTGCAAACATGTCATACTTGAAAAAAATGTATAAGGATTCTGGAAGAACACACATTATAATTAAATAGAGATATTTCCAAGGTCACTTGTAATGTATGTAATGTAGTTACAGATAAAGAGCCAGCAAAATGACAAAAATTAGTAGTTAACACCACATGCAATGATCTCAGCTGGCAACTACTATAACTGTGTCTAAAGTTACTACTTAAGCTCCTGTGGCTATTTATGCAGATAATTCACTTGGATAAATTATCCACTTACTTTAATATAATTACAAATTTGTTGTTAATCTAAATATTCCACAGCCAAGAAAACATCTTAACCTTCCTTTATGCAGGAAAACATCCAGTTCTACTAACAACTATGCTTTAACGCTAATGAAGAGTGTTGTCTAAGTGTTGTCTAAGCTGGTCTTACCCTCAGCAGGAGTAAAAGAGATAAGTGAGATGAGAACTTTGCACAAAGATCCCTGCCATGTTCCTAAAGTACCAGCAGACTAACAATTATAATTTAATGTATTTATGCAAAAAGGCCTATAATTGAAATCATTTACATGCTTGGACATTATTTATATTTTTATACTATTGTAGTAATTGTTCTGATCTGATAATTCCTATTGAGTGTTTTGAAATTTTTAGAGGCTTAATTTTTTAATGTTAATGCATTCTTCCTAGAGCTTAACTCTTATTTAATATCAAGACTCAGATATGATTTTTCTCTTCCAGATTTACACAAGTTTTTTGAGAAAAACATATTTATTATTTCTTAATCAAAAAGAAAGATAACATATTGTATCTGTTTATTTTTGTGATGAACAGGGTATTGGAACTCCTCTAAAGCACAGATTCGTTTGATTCACACCTTTCTAAATGAGTAGCTATAGATCGTTTTATTTTCTGACAAGCAACAGATGCAAGACTGCAGTTCGAAATAAGATAACATGAAATTGGACTGTTTTCTTTTGAACTATTTTCTAACTCCGAATTACTCTATTATGTTCTGTTAGAAACCTTGTTTTGCCACACAGACTAGAATGCCTTTTACCTTTCTTTTTTATTTTAGACAAATTTTGGAGGCCTAGGTTTCTTTAAGAGCCTATCAAAGAAATTAAATCGTCTTGGCAGCTAACATGCTTGGACTACTGTCTCTATATCCTCTCTTTATAGCTCAAAATACTTTTGACATGGATTTCTAGCATCCACTTAAAAGACACACAGCAAGACTCATGAGTTGAAGTGTTATTCAGGGTCTTGCTGAAGACTATAGCCCAGGAGACAGACAATCAACCCTGAGGAACTGCTCTGAGGAGGTAGGGGAGAAGTCAGTTTATATATGAGTTTTGGCTAGAGGATTCATGCAGTCAGAAATACATCTTGGTAAAAGATTACTGCTAATTGCAAAGAACAGCTTACATTAATGATTTTAGTGTTTTTCTATTGTATGGGAAGATGCAAGAATCTGAGTCATTGAATTTCTTTCTGAGGTATGTGGCATCTAACTAAGGACCTGCTAGTCCAAAGCACAGAGTGCCTCATCCTGTGTTTCATGATGAATTACTCCCAGGGTGCACTGTTGGTGGTCAACTACAGTGAGTTACCTTTGTAGACCTGGATGGTGGGCAGCACTCTTTTTCTTGGGGATCCTAATTTTTCTGTATCCACACTAGCTACCAGGTGTGAACAGATATGCAAAAAAAAAGGAAACACCATTACTTGAATATGTTGATAGAGGGAGACTTGCTCCTGAAAGTATGGTAGATACAACAGTATACGGAGCCACATTCTGGCAGTCTGTGCATTGCAGAAAATAAATAAACTTTCTGAACAAGTAAAAGTATTATTCAAGAAATGGAGTGAAGTTAGGAGCCTCAGAAGCCATGCCCACAGAACAGTGATCTAATGCAAAGCTGCTTTATAATAACTAAATTTGGTCTACAATTTAGAGTTCTTAAAACAAAACTAAACAAAATCTATCAGCTTTATTTATTCTGTCCCTTTTTACTTTACAACAGGGTAGTTTCAATCTCCAGAAGGCTTCTGTAATCTCTTTTAAAGCAGCTATTACTTCCATATTCTCAAATGCAAATACGCTTCAAGATCTGTATTAGGTAGAGGGGAAAAATGATATTCTGAAGTTATTTTATCCAGTGCACAGGGAATGCAGCAATTTGCATAGGAGAATCTGTGTATGTGTATGTGCTTTTAAAGAGAAAGCAAGTGCCTTCTCTCAAGTCGCAAAAGATGTTATTAATAAACATTGGTTGAACTTACATATATTTGAATCTCTTGCCTCTTGACTGCTCCTTTCAGCCAGACTGCCTGCTCTTGACATGTGATTGGTGAAGAGTAGTCAACCATGTCTAAGCCAAAGGGAAAAGATTTATAACTACTTAATAGAATCCTATCATAAAAAAATAACTCTGTAGAGGAATAAAGTGAAAAGTGCACTGGAGCATTTCACATCTATGCTAACTCTGAGCAAAACAAAGCAAAACAAAACAAAACTTTTTAAAAAAGGTTTAAGCACACAAACACAGAGCACTTTTTGCTTCTGTTCATATAGAGGATACCTCTGTAAGTAGAAGTACATAAAATACAGTTGTAACATGGGTCATCTTTAAATAACTATGATTTCTAAAATTATTAGAAAGGCTGTCTTACATTGCTAAATGACGGTGTAGGCTAATTCATAATTTTTCTGCATGAAATCAGGAGATATCTTTTAATTGTCCAGGGCTCTAGGTACATATATGTATGAAAAAAATCATCTGAGGTGTAATTAGATGTAAAATTGAAAACCAGTATAATATTTATACCTTCATTGCTTCTATGATCACTTTAGGACAATTAAAACTAATTAAAAATACAGGGAGGCTGCCAGTGCACATCTGGTTTGACAGTGAGAGCCATGGGATATGTTTATACCTCTACAACTATTAAAGTTCAAACTAGAACAAAGACCTTTGTCCGAAGCCATTGTTAAAAGAAAAAATTGATATACTCTTCATTTGATGTTTGCCAAGTAGCACAGCCATGCCCTACATCAATATTCTTATAATTAGGTGAAGCCAAAGAAGTTCCCACAAAACCCAAGAGCTTAGACATTATTTAGATCAGCAATTTACTATATTATTCATTATTTTCATGTTTAAGAAGTTTTTTTTTTAGGACTAAAGCCCAGATTATTCAAATTTCACCAGCTTTCTCATAAATGTCCTATATCTGGTGCAGCATTCAATCCAAACACCACATCACATTTAGTCGTATTGTCTCCTTAGCATGCTTTAATCTGTGATGGTTTTTCAACCTCTCTTTATTTTTCATGATCTTGAGATGTTTGAGGCATACTTCATTAGGTATTTTGTAGTATGTCCCTCAAATGAGATACGTCTGATGATTTTCTTATAGTTAGAGTCTAGTATTTTAGATTCTAGAATACCACACTTTCTTTTCTTACTATCTCACTTTGTTTCTCAGTCACATTTACTACTTTTTCGTCTTCTCCCCTACCTTTAAGTTTGAGTGAGTGACAAAAAGAAAAAAAAAAAAAAAAAAAAGAGGGAGAGTTAATGATGTGAGGTGATAGAGGTGATGGATGTGTTATCTTGATCTTGGTAATCAGTTCACAATGTATATGTAATCAAATTATCATGTCATGGACTTTAGATATAAACAACTGAATGTACAATTATTTTTGTCAATTATTCCTCAATAAATCTGTAAAAAAAAAAAATTGAGTGACTCAAGGCCCAGTCCTAGATCCATCATTTTTTTCACCTATTTCTTTTCCTTTGGGGTTTTATCAAGCTCTATGGCTTCAGATAACATCTGTATAAGTTGAATATTTGATTTAAGAAAAACGGTATGTGCTTCAACATTCCATTAAACCACCATAACTATCCTGAATGTTGGTTTGATTTCAGAGGATGTGATTCTAAAATGCTGGCCATACATGGCCTGGAAGCTTCTCTGAAACGATATTTTCATTTTTATGAAATGGATTCAGGTATTTTGGAAAAGGAAGCCATCATTTGTTAAACAACTATTGGCTGTCAAAAACTGTGCTAGGAATATTTATTTTCCAGAACCTCAATGTTTTAGAAATCTGATGGCTGACCCAGGATTGACATTATTGGATCTGCCTAGAACAGTATAATTTTGAAATGATGGCCTTCAGCCTAGTATTTGCCTAGATGAAGCAGACCACAGGGCCTGTCAATAGATATCCAGTCATTTCCTGCTGGAAGATGAAGTATGTTCCACAGTTATTAGAAAAGCATTATTCTTAAATCTAGGACATGAGGTCTACCTATTGGGGCAATTGGCATGCTCTATCCATCAAATGACAAAATATTCAGACCTAAATGATGTTCATAGTTGACACAAATGTAAATAAATGCATCTGTATGTACACATACTATTTCAAGATGTATACACTATTTAAAAAAACATTCTGAAAATCACTTTTGTCCATTCAATCAACAACTTATTGAATGATAAAAAAGGACCAACATTACAGATCTTTTCAGACACAGTTCACTGAGAACAATGTCTGAATAATCAAACCAAGAGCTACAGATCAAAACACTTTTCTATATGAAGCATAAATTTTTTTCCACAGAACTCATTCAGTCAAAAGTCAGTATTGACATGGAAATATTTCATTCAAGTTATAGTTGCCAGATAAATACAGGACGCTCAGTTAAATTTGAATTCTAGGTAAACAATGTATATTATTTTAGCAATGTAATATTTGGAACATACTTATGTTAAATAAATTATTCATTGTTTTACTAAAATCTAATTTAACTGGGAGAACTATATTTTTATTTGTTACATCTGGCAACTGTAATTACAAAAAAATACTAACTCATCTCTGAAATATTTATTTATTTATTCATGCAATACTTATTTATTGAGCACGTAGTATATGGCAGTAATACTAATGTACATTCAATTTTCAATGAATAAGAGTTGATTCAATTCTTCAAAAAGCTTTCCATGTTATAGAACAGAAAAACAAATAAATGTGTGCCTCCAATCAGCATGATAAGTATTATATTAAGTATTCACTGGGTATCAGGGCAATTGGATATGGAGCTACCTCAGCCTTTGCGGGGGGGTTTAGAAGATATCAGATATGGGTCAACATTTAAGTTAATTCCTTACTAGGTTAACCTGGTAAGAAAGCCATAGATAAAAGTAAGATACAATGGAGTTTAGGCAAAGATCTTCAATTTGATAACTGAACATTGTATTTCCAAGTTATGGAATTTTAAAAATTGTTCAAAAGTAATGAATTCAAGTTCTAGGTTTCTAGAACTTGAATTTTGTAATAGTCAAGGTCAAGGCAGAGATAAAAATAAAAGTAGTGTTTTGAATAGAACAAATTTAAAAGAAAATGTTCTTAATTCAGTTTCATCCATGTTGTCATAAATGACAGGATTTCAAACCTGTAGGACATTATGCTATGTGAAATAAGCCACACTCAGAAAGACAAAGTATGATCTCACTTATATTTGGAATTTAAAATAGTCCTAACCCTAACTCTAACCCCCATCTTTGCAGTCTTCCTCTAGTGCTCCTTCTTGGCAAAAACTAGAGGAAGACTATCAGCAAAGTAGAAAAGTGGATCAAAGAGTCCAGCTTCAGCACCAGAAACATTGTAGAGAATGACTGCTCAAAGTTGAAAGACAACTAGACGACTGGCACATCTTATAAGTCACTATATGAACATAATGCTGTAGACACTGTATTTCATCTTTTTGTGTGTGTGTAATTTTTCTTTTTCTCATTAAGCTTTTCCATTAAATGATGGGAAAAAGTAACTTCTTTATGTCAATTGCTTTTTATCATTGACAATCATACAACATTTTTCTTGATACTTACAGTTTTTCACATGCTCTTTTTCTCTTTGATTGACATTATTGCCCTGCAGAATTCTCCCTTTTGCATGCCAATTTTTAATCCCTTGTTTTTATCAGTCTCTTCTGTAAGGGAAAATCAATGAAACCATGTTTCACCAGTAATCTGGTTACTAATTCTTTTGTTATTCACCTGAGACTTTCACATTAGAGAGTTTTTTCCTTTTCTGCTGCAAATTAGTAAATTGAATGTAAGACAAAGCCATGTTTTATTCCTAAAGATGAAGTAAGATGAGAAAATTCTTGATATTTTACATATTGATAAGTTAAGGCAGGAAAGAATTTGAATCCCTCCAATTTTCTACAGCAATAAACTATTTGCTACTATTATTAGCAAAGAATGTGACCACAGATCTATGCCCCCTCTCCACTTTTTGATCTCCACATTTTGTCCCAATATTGGGACAACTTCAGGTATAAGTGGCAGTGGCAAATACTCAAAGGTCTTTCATAAGATAGCTATAATCTATAATCAAAGATATACATCTCATATTTAGTATAAAAGTATTTTTAATCTCACATTGCATTTTGTGCCACAAATGGAAATTATTATTTTCCCACATGTTATTACAAAAGTAACCAAAAACTATTTATGGTGACACATATTAAAATAGTGTATATTTAACTAAAGGCATATGAAAATTATAATTCATAAACATAATTAACTTAATCTGACACTCATCATAATAAGCCAAATAAAACACTCTTCTAATGATAGTGAAAATGAAGTGCAGAAATTAAATCTAAATTATAGTTAAGGGAAAAAAACAGGTAGAGATTTTGTATCCTCTGAGTTAATACTGATAATGTTATAACTAGCATTATTTTGAAGAAACTGAAGGTGAACTCTGCATTCATAAGATTTTAAAATAATGTTCATATTTTTTATTGGAGTATATTTGATTTACAATGTTGTGTTAATTTCAGTTGTACAGCAAAATGAATCGGTTATACATATACATATATCCACTCTTTTTTTTGGATTCTTTTTCAAAATGATGTTCATACTGTAGTTTTCTCGGGTATAATCAGAATCAATAAAGCAAAGCATGTTGTACAGTATCTGTCCAATTAATAGATCTTTCGTGGTTAAATAGTCTGTACTACTTGTTGCAAAGATGGAAAATTTAAAAATGCAGTGATTATTTTCTTCTACATAGTATGACATAATATTTGCTTATTTATTTGTCCTAATTGATGAATTGTTTTGCATTATATACTATATGTTGAATGTGGCTATAAAATGAAATTTCCATTCCTATTAAAAGACATTTGTGATCTCCAGCATAAAAGGCAATAAAATATGGGAGGAAAAGCTTCCATTCCCTAACTCATCAGCATAATTAGCAACATGTTTGGAATGCCTCTATCAAGTGGACAGGGATGAATATATCTTATTGGTCTTGAGGTAGAGTTACCTAAGATGAGCGATCACAATTGCCACTAGTCACTATCCTCATTCAATGTCCATTAGAAAGTCAAATTAGTTACATCACAAGTTTCCAATATTTCCTGAAAACAGTATTTCTCTGATTCTTGAGTGGAGTAAATGTCCTAGGAATTTAAAAGGATGCAGAAAAGTCTGAGTGAATAAATGTAAAAACATTTAGTTTCTGTATAGATTTAACACAACTATTTAGTTTGATAGAAGGGAAAATATGTGGCTAATAAAATTGTCAGAATGGTTTTTATGTTCTTTATGGCTTAGACCATAAAGGAAAAAGCATTAAGGTTTCTTTTGTATCTTATCTTAAAACAAAGTCATAATTTATACAAAACATTTATAGTAGTTAAGTATGTCTTCTATTTAGGAATATAGTCTCTCACTCTAACACAGCCACAGTATTAAGCCAAGGAAATATATTCAGTTACCCAAACCTTTTGGATGGTTTCTTAAAATTGCTGATTATATTAAAATTTGTTCTATTAAGAATTGTGAGGGTTTTTTTTTTAATGTTTACAAACATCTCTCTAGACATCAGTTCATTTAATACTATTTTATAAAACCCTAAACAAGACACTATTAGAGATGAAATCTTTCAAATAATAATCATACAAAAAATGTATTCCATATACACTGTTATTGCTCTCTTCTGGATATTGAACAATCACTATCACACTGTGAAATAAATGGGCTCCTGCCTCTTCCTGCGCCTGTTTTCAGTGATTTTATTTAGTTAAGTAATCATATGAAATCCAACATGATTTTCTGTGTGGGAGATAGAAAAGCAGAGCAAGAAAATGAGGTATGGTGAAGCAGAAAAGAACAAGAAGGAAGAAACACAAAGAAAGCATGAAGTCATTTAGTGAGAAAGGAGTATGTCTAATCCACAAGACATTTATGAAATAAACAGAGACATCCCAACTTCTCAGTGTGAAAGGTTATTATCGGTATTGATTGTAGTTTACAAGTTCCCAAGTTCTTTCTCTTTCGCATTTAAGAAGGTAACATAAAATCCATAAATAATAGGCGTCCAGAGAGTCAGTTTCACTAGATGGATCCGGAGAACTGCAGCACATTAATCTTGTGACTGTGCCTTGGACCACTCAGAGGTATAAATTTAGAATGGCCTCTTGAGGGTCTTAAGAAATCAAGCTCATGTTTCTGCCCTTATAGCCCCCCAGAGAAATATTTAGTGATGGTAATGTAAACCCAGAATGCCTGTATACACAATCACACATGTGTATGCTGAAGCAGGCACACACAGATATATACATAAGTAGACACATTAATGTTATGAAATTCTTGGCAGATTAAATATTCACAAAATTAATAGTAACAATTTAGCCACTACCACTGTCTTTGGTTTGAGCCATTATATTCTGCTGCCTGTTTCATTGTCAGTATGTCTCTTGTGACATCTGCTGCTACTAATACTGCTCTTCGAGGCATGACCAACAGTGGGGACGACTCTTTGATATATCACACACAGTATAGAGACCCAGATAACCAAAGGAAAGCATGTGTTTCATAGCGTAAGTCCTTTCAGGTTCAATGGCAAAAAGCAAAAGATTTTTGCCAACTCTTTGCAACAGCACAAATCAACAACCTTCAAGTATTCCCTTAGCTTACAATAATAAAATAAAATAAACAAAAAGAGGAAGAGAAGGAGCAGGGAGTGTAAAGGCAACTGTTTTCTGATAATAAAATAAGGGGGGACCAAAATCAGAAGGCCTGGCACCCAATCACTGAACCAGATGCAATTGTATTAGTCAGCCCAGGCCACCCTAGTAGAATACCACAGACTGGGGGGCTTAAACAACAGAAATTTACTTTCTCACAGTTCTGGAGAGTGGAAGTCCAACTTCAAGGTGCCAAAAGGGCTGGTTTCTGGCCAGACCACCTTTTCATGGCCTTCCCCCTGTGCACATGCGTCTGGGGTCTCTATAAGGACACCAGTCCTGTTGGATTAAGGTTCCACTCTACGACCTCATTTAACCTTAAATACCTCCTTATCAGCCCTATCTCCAAATACAGTCACATTATGGTTTAGAGTTTCAACATATGAATTGGGGGGGGGGTGTACACAATTCAGTCCATAACAACCATCACGGAACTTAAATAAGTACATTAGTTTTCACATGCGAGTGCCCGGTTTGAGTCATGGCTCTGCACTTACTGTTGCTATTGACCTTGGATGATATATTTCACTCTTCATTATTCAGTTTCTCATCAGTAAAATTGGGATTAGAGCAGTAATTCCTTCATATGATGTTTGTGAAAGTTTAATAAGACAGTTCATGTAAAGTGCATAGTGCAGAGCTGGGTACATAAAAAATAATCTATAAATGGTACTTGTAAATATTATTTTATCTAGATGAAGTATACAAAGGGAGCAAGTTATGATGAGACTTTTTAATTGTGCAGTTAGTTCTTTCCTTAGTCACTTGGACAAAACACTTTGTTTTTGCACCATTGTTTTCTTACCATTAAGATGATGAAAATAGCTGTTCTTCTTATATCATAATTATGGTATTAAAACAATGAGATCATGCCTATGTAGCTTTCTGAGCTTCACAGACATGAGTCCTATTGAAAATATGGATTCTAACTGTTAATAAACAGCAGCATATATATTAGCTTAAAAGTCATTTCTTTACAATTAAAAATTTACAACTCATCTGAATGTGTAGTAGCTGCATAATTATGGCTTCTGGACCATTTTTATATTGTGCATGCTTTTTTATGTTTTATTTGATGTTTTTGTTGAGTTGTATTTCATTTTGATTTAACATGAAAGCATTCACAAAAGGATAGAAAAAGGAAGAAACATTCTGAATGACATTTATCTAAGCTCTTTCCTATTTGGCTAGGCTGCTGCTTGGAACCATGGAACAGTGATTTCTGTGTTGGACAGAAGAACCTGAAGGGAAGTCCTTGTCATTTTCCTGTTCTCCCTCTATTTGTAAGTGAATGAAAAATGTAGGAGAAGGAATTTAGGGAAAAGAGAGTAATCATCAGCCACTTGTTATTTATACATACACCTATATTCCAAATGAATTTTCAGTCATTCTATTTATCAAATTAACAGTGCATAATATAACATATTTTTGAAAAAGAATGAAAAAGAACATATAAGTGTACTAAACTGAAAGAAAGTAGATTGATGCAAAATATAAAAATATCAACTCAGGTGCATTAATTAGCCATTTTTTAAAGAGTTATAAATTCAAATACATAGCTATAAGCCCTAAAATTACTCTTCTGCTAAAAGCGTCATGGAAACATCACATTTTATTTTATTTTGACTTTTTAAAATAGGTTATATATGAAGTGTTAGGCTAAACTATTTTTAGTTTTATAATCACAAAAGGTTGGAACATCAAACTTTAGCCACCCTTTTATGCTTGGCTTGTTCAAAAATTACATAATATCTTAATTAAAGCATTTTCTATTTTTCTCTATGGATTGTGTGGAAACATTAAAAATTTTATCTCAAGAGCAGTAGTAATTAAGAGAAATGGATCAAAAACAAAAATATATAGAAGCTGTACTTTAAAAAATAGTTATAAATTTACTTTTAAGGATTTCAGAACTTGTAACAGACTTTACATTATTCAGATGATAGAGTTAATGATTTGTAGATGAAAAATAAAAGAACACATTAATCGTTATTTCTATTGAATAATATGTATTTTCACTAAGCAAACGCAGGGTAATTCTAGTTAGTTAAAATACACATGTTAGTTATTACAGATACTTGGAGATATTTCATTTATATGAATTCTTCTCCAGTCTGTACTTCACTTTCATTTAACCAAAACTAATAATAGCAGAAATACCTATGTGAGATGCTCCACACCTTTCATTTCATTGGCTAAAGAAAGATATTGAAAAGACCTGTGAAGTGTGCATGTGTGTGTGGTTATAATTGCTTGCCTTTCTCAGATCCTGATGCATTATTATAATTGCAGATTTATTTCTACTATTATCTGATATCAGAAAGCTATCAGAAAACTGATATCTAGCCCTCCAGCCAGATACCAGAAACCTGATATTTGGTTTTCCAGAATACTTTTCAGCAGAAACACCAAATTATGTGTCTTTCCCTTGATGGCATGATTTTCTTTTTTATTATTATCTATAAAGACAATTTTTTCAAGCAAAGGAGACTTTAAGATTTCTTTTTCTTATGAAAAATTGTATTTTAATTTATTAAACAATTCAGAAAATCAGTTATTTAATTCTATTTTAAATATATCAAATTTTATTCACCTTTAGAGGTTTTGGAGTAAAGCTTCATCCATTTGCTGACTTAATATCTTCAGAAATTCTAAGCTGCATTATAACCTACTGTGTTTTATTTCTCTTTTAAATAATGAAGTCTTATGATTAAATATGGTGACCTTTATATTCTCAAAAATGTTATAATGGTCTGAACAAGTTTAGGAAGAGCTTAATTTAATATCTTAGGTTTTAATCAATTCTTTAATTGTACCTACAAATTGGAATTACACAGTTGATACTTGGATGGGCACAATTCTCTTAAACACTACAAGAGTACAAAATATCAAACATGCACAGTTTCTTAACTCACAAATATAAGTGAAATGATTGCTCTTTATTTTCTTAATGTTTTACAAACTTAATTCTAAATCTTTCCAATTTTAAAAGAGTCTTACTCATTCAAGGAAGGCAGTTCCTATCCAACTTAACAGGATGTTACAAGCAGAGAATTTGGCCAGGTCTGAGACCAGAGCAGCAGACTCCCAGAGCGTTTTTCATATTATTAGTTTATTATACTGAGACCTTTTTGAATAGGCTTAAGACCTTGAAAGAGACTTGTTCCTAAGGCTTGAACTACCTAAATCTTTTTCTTCTAAGTAAAATTTGAAACTTTGAGGTTGAACACACAATTGTATATTTTATCTTCTTGGCTTCTAAAGCATATAAAGATATTTTTTTTTCCAACTTAGAAAACCTAACATTTGTTCAAACTCATGGATATATAAACTTCGATGGATATTTAAAACAATATCCAAATGAATTTGAGATATAGTACCTGCCATGGCCATGTCTTGATTGCCTTCACGTCCGACATCTCCAAGTCTGACCATAGCTTTCTACTCCATTGTATGCTTTCAGCTTAGGCTTTCTATTGTTCTGTTCTTCCAAACCTTGTGACACATGTTGCTTGAGCACAACAAGGTTGGCGAGATCCCTCACAAGACGAACTAGTTGTTTCCAGACTCCTTTTAAAAAACTGGATCCTGTTTCTTGTCAGCCTTGGCTTTGGTAGTGTTCTTCATCCAAACTGGCTGTACCGCTGAGAGCCAGAATTCTGTAATCTGCTGACTTGCAGTGTGCCCAAAGCCTAATGAGCATGGTAGCATAAGACCATTCTCCCAATAGACACTCTAGATATAAGCATTTGAATAAATTAAGTCAAAAGGCAACCCCTCCCTTGTAGATTATAATTTGTAATGAAGGGTTAATCCTATGATCAGAGGACTCCTCTTAGACCTGAATGCACTCAGTTGTAGCTTCTTCCTTTTAGTCATTGATTATGACTGAAGTACTAGCAAACTTAGGAGATAACTAACCCATCTGAGAAAAGACATATTTGGGACATTTGAATACTATTTCAACTCAAAAATACTATGTTTTGTTATATTTGTTATTGGTAACATTTCTTAAGTATCTGTCTACATCTTAAACCTAGAACTCAGAACAAAATGCAGAATTGATGATTTACAGCTTCAGCTTTAAATATCATTGGGTTTTCTTCTATTTTCCTTCTTGAACACTTTCTATGAAGCAAGTGCCTTGTTGTTGCGTTTTAAATATGCCTTGTGGAAAAACATCACAATAGCAATATTTAAAAATAGCCAGAGTCTCTAATGTCTTCATAGAAAAAATAATTGATTAAACTTATATGAAAGGTAACAGGAAGATCTTGTTTTCACATTGTTCTAAAGAATCCTGCCTGGAAAACATTCAGACCAATGTGGAGGTGACACAAAAGTAAGTTACAACTCAAGGAAAGTCTAGGGCACAGTAACAACTACACCAACAGAAATAGAGGTGACCCTTTTAAGGCTGAAGAAAGAACAGTTAAGGTTCACGGGATCATTATAGGAAGGGAAAAAAAGGAGTAATTGCTTTGTTTTCAATATCTGAGTTAGGACTTCCTGACAAAAATGAAGCTAAAATTTGTTTGAATGAACATATATGATTTGAGCAACATGAAGGATGTAAGGAGAGGAGGTAATAAGAATCTTTGAAAAATCCTGCTTTGCTGGTCAAGACTACATTGCCATCTGCAGTGTGAGCATCCTTCCTTCATCAGGGAAAACAATGGGCTTAATGATTGTCCCTGAAGTAGCATGATACATCAATAGCTAGGCCATTCTTAAGAAACTATTTAAGTATGTTACATCAATGAGAAGCAATAAAATCATGTGAAGTTTTTTTTTAGTTTTTACATCTTATTCCATACCATAAGAAATGTCGCATGCTTTCTACTTGTAAAGTGTTTTTTTTTTTTTTTTGAAGATGTTGGGAGTACGAGTTTAGTTATTAATTTATTTAATTTTGCTGTGTTGGGTCTTCGTTTCTGTGCGAGGGCTTTCTCCAGTTGTGGCAAGCGGGGGCCACTCTTCATTGTGGTGCGCGGGCCTCTGACTATCGCAGCCTCTCTTGTTGCAGAGCACAGGCTCCAGACGCACAAGCTCAGTAGTTGTGGCTCACGGGCCTAGTTGCTCCACGGCATGTGGGATCTTCCCAGACCAGGGCTCGAACCTGTGTCCCCTGCATTAGCAGGCAGATTCTCAACCACTGTGCCACCAGGGAAGCCCTAAAGGTTTTGATTAGAGAAATAAAAGATACTGATTGTCAGTGCTCTAAAAAAGAAAATGAAGTTGTTGGATAAAACCCTCAAAGTCAATCATCTAAGGTGTGGAGTATTTGCAAGTCAATTTGCAAGTATTCATTCCTTAATAAAACCTTAAAGCATCCTTAGAACATGGACTGAGTACCCAAGCAGTGCAAGTATATGAAGAAACAAAATCTTTTTATAGTTGATTCCCCTTCTGTTCGTATAATCTGAGATGGGAGGCCTGGCAACCTTGCCCACCACTCACATGTTTAGTAAATCAGAAGCAATAGGCCACCTGAGATTTACCTGTGAGCATTTCTCAATGGAAATCAGGCTTAATTTGTTTTGCCTCAACTGCTTTAGCTTTCTGAATGAGAATGTTTAGTAATACCAGCAACTAAGTACAAATCTTGAGGGAATTACTTCTGAGTTGAAGCATGTTACTTTCACTTTTTCATAATAATTCCTTTAAATTCACAAACTGGATACTCATTCTTCATTCTTTTTTTTTTTTTTTTTTCCGGTACACGTGCCTCTCACTGTTGTGGCCTCTCCCGTTGCAGAACACAGGCTCCAGACGCACAGGCTCAGGGGCCATGGCTCACGGGCCCAGCCGCTCTGCAGCATGTGGGGTCTTCCCAGACCGGGGCACGAACCCGTGTCCCCTGCATCGGCTGGCAGACTCTCAACAACTGCGTCACCAGGAAGGCTCTCATTCTTCATTCTTAATCACCCAAACTAGAATGTTCACAGACTTAAAACATTTAGAAATCTCCACTCTATGTGACACATGAAAACTGATTAGACTCTACAAATATTCCCATATAGAATTGGAGTAGAGGTTGGAAAGTATAATCTTTATTACTTTCAAAGACTTATATTTAATTTAGTCAATTCATGCTAGTCAATTTACTCAATTAACATTAATTAACAATTTATAGATTTCTTTGGCAGGTTTCAATTTCTTATTTATTGAAAAGCACTGCTACTTAACTCCCTACTGAATTTAATATATTTACATATCCAGGGAAAATATAATACTGGAAAAAGTGACTGCTTTCATTTTTTTCAGGAACTGTGTCCCATCTTTGGAAACATTTTAATAAATGAAACTATAGAATAAAAAAGAAACTAGGGGGGATTCCTTGGTGGCGCAGTGGTTGAGAGTCCGCCTGCCAATGCAGGGGACACGGGTTCGTGCCCTGGTCCAGGAAGATCCCATATGCTGTGGAGCGGCTGGGCCCGTGAGCCATGGCTGTTGAGCCTGCGCGTCCAGAGCCTGTGCTCTGCAACGGGAAAGGCCACAACAGTGAGAAGCCCGTGTAACACAAAAAAAGAAAAGAAAAAAGAAAAGAAACTTGATTTTCAAAATGAATTTATCATAATTAAATTGTTGCCATTTTTTTAAAAAAAATAAGAGAATATGGGCTGGGTGCTGTTTTAGATTATTTTAACCATGATGGGGGAGAAGATCCAGTACACCAACAACAGAGGCCAGTCAAATGGTTTTTACTAACTTTTAATGTTTTCACATTTTTCCTTGAATAGACTGCAGTTATACTGTAGAGAATTAATTATGATGTTTAACTCACAGTGTACTGTCATTATCAGTCCAAATATAGCCCTCTTTTACTTATGTATTGGTCAGCATACTTATTTTTAGTTCTGTAATGACCTACACATGAACTCACTACCCAACAAAAAAACAAGAACACTGACAATAACTTGACTGGGACAGAAGTTCGGGCTTTGCCAAGATATTCAATTATAACTTAACTAATGTGCAGCAGTGCAGTTCCAGGTTTATTTTTGTTAGTACAGAAACATTAAAAGCAAGCAAGAATAATTTTAGATGGAGAGAGAGCTCTTATAGTTAATTTTCAGGCATTCTAAACATTCCTGGTATGTTGTAATAGATAATCTACATTCTGTGTAGGGACACAAATGTTTCTGAGGAATGTTGCTTAAGAACAATGGACTCCGGTCACAGCCTTCGACTTCCATCTGCTTCATAGAATAACAACAATAAAAAAGGAAAACAGTTACTTGAGGAGTGTTCAGTGGTTTTCAAGATCGTAGGAGGAATGTGACAAGAGTTCTTGAAAATTTTCCCTTTTCAGGGAGCAGGTTGAGGGAATATTCCTTTCTTTATCTTCTCTGCAAAATGTTTTCTTATAATTTGAATAATTACCATCACGCTGCCAGCAAATGATATATACATATATATAATATACATAAACATGTATAAGTATATTTATTAATATTTTTCCCAAAGTTAGGTAACATTTGCTTGACCCCTGCCATAGACCCTATTTTTTTTAGTAATTCTGCTTTTACATTATAATGACAATTCCTTATTGTTGCCAGATCTTCCTATCAGAGTCCTTGAAAATAATGAGATTTTTGTTCCAGCTTCTGGCACTAGCCTTAAGGAAAAAAAATGAAAGTTTAATTTTAATTATAAGAATAATACAAAAAATATAAAAAGTTTAGAGAAGCTGTAAAAAGAAAAAAAAATCACTCAATACAGCAGCTGGAGTGATGCTGTTAAAACGTCAGTCATATCATCTCTCTCATCTTCTCGAGTCCTTCAGTATTTTCTCATTTCTCAGGCAGTAAACTCTCAGTTCTAACAATGGCTTAAAAGAGTATCTCTTACCTCCTCTAGACTTCACCAGGTGGGATCTCACTGCAGAGCCTCTATACTTGCTATTCTATCTCCAGGCACATTAGCATCTCAGAACTTCTGTAAGCGTGGCTCACTTTGCCTGATAGATTCTGCTTCCCGATAGCTAGTTGCATTGCTCACTCTGTCACCTTCTTTACCAATGTGCCAAATGTCACCTTCTCGAGAAGGTCACAGTCATGCCCTATTTAAAATTTCAATCCTACCTCTACTCCCCACAAATGCAGTTTCACTGTATTGTCTTTGTTTACTCTTAATTTTCTTTGAAAATATGTATCCCCTTTTAACTCAAAACATAATTTACTTAGTTGTTTTGTTTGTGATCTGTCTTCACAAAGTGTGAATGTGAGAAGTCAGGATTTGATGCATCCCCAGTGTGTAGAAGAGTCCTACCCCACAGTTTCTACCCAATACACATGCAGCAAACACTGTTTTCATTTTATTTTTTTGACATTATCTTCTGGAGCTTTCTCCCCATTTGCATTGTTATTTCCTGTCTTTCAGTAAGTTCTGTGTTACCCAGCTCTCTGTAAGGTATCCCAGCCTTCCTCTCTGTACCAGACAGGAGCAGAAGTCAGATTTGACAAGGTTTCCATAGCCTTCAGCCATTCAGTAGGAGGCATTTTGAAATGTCTGAGGGTCTTTGTGCCTGAGGGCTCATTGTCTGAAACACTGTTCACAGCATTTGGCAGCCTTAGGAGGCAATAATTCCATAAATGACTCCATTCTTACTCTCCACTCCCTGTAAGCTAAGTAGGGAGGTCTTTCTGCCTGTCTAAGTCTTGGTCCTTGGCATCTAAGATGCACAAGCTTCCTCTCTTCCTGATTTTCTGGCCTATAAGAAACCTGGCCAGGGTCTCATTGCTTGGTTGGACCACACACTCCATGCAAAGTATCTTTTAGGGCTTTCCTTGATGAGTGAGAGCTCGTAAACAAATAGGTCTGGTTCCTGCTTAGCTACACATCTGAAATTCTTCACATCTTTTACTTCTTCAGTCCTAAAGATCTACCTCCTTCAACTTACATTTTCCTCTAAGATTAGTGCTTTGAGCATTGTGGAATATGTGATGTTGTTAACGTGATAAAAATATGAAAGGAAAAGAAAAATGTGTGATTTTGATAGAATTTAATTTTGCATCTATTACAAGCCCTGCTAGAAATCTTTGGCTGTGATTTGGAAAGATAGGACTGTCTGGGACTCAGGGCTGTGATAGAGATTGTGGATGTCTTCCAAAAGCCAGAAGACAGAGGTAGCATCAAAGGGACAGCAGTGTTTTCTCCAGAGGTAAGCACACAACGGCCAAAAGGAGGATTATCACCGCTGTGCTAATCTGCTTTCTCCTTTCTTCTCTCTTGCATCTCCTGGAATTGTGCTACTGCAGAGCTGTGCTGACATTACATCTAATGAGTGCGAAGAGAAATCACCCTTGATCCTGTCTTGGAATGATGAAGACAGTTTTGTGATAAGGCCCTAGAGTAGCCTAGTCTGTTAGAAAATAGACGGTACATTCCCTCTTTGACAAAAAAGTTTTCAGTCGTTTAGGGTAAATTCTCCCTCTGTAGCCAGTAAATTTGCCCATAAAAATCAGAAGGAATTGAAAATTTCCCACATCATGCATAAGAGTTACCTTTACCTTTTTAGTCTTTCCTTAAAGATTACACAGATTAGATATATAAAACATTCTAATTATTTGCTCCAACTCTTGAGGTAGATTCATAGAATGAAGTCAGATAAATAAATAATAAATTCAAAAGTTGTCTTAAATTGATTCTTGCTTCAAAATCTGGAAGAGTCACATGGGCATATAATGTTAAATGGACCAAACTGCTCAATGATTCTTTTAGCACAGGCTTGTGTAATTCAGATTTGATCCTATAGCTCTTCATGGTTTATGGTGTACAGATTCTTAATCTCTTCATTACTTCATCAGCATTCACGATAATGAGGTTTTGACATATCTAAAAGGAAGTAAATCTAATGAAGAAATCATATACACAAGTCAAATTATATTTAACATATTTTCCTACTTCTCACTAGAATTAAAGATATAATTTAATATGGATTTTTGATTAAAAGCAAATTATTCACATCTGTTCTAAAAATGGAAAAAAGACATTTTAACTAAAAAGTATAAGTCATTGAGGTATCTGCTGAGGAAGACATGTTGAATATAGTTTGATTTTTTTTTTCATGGGTAGGTCCTGATATGTGTCCACTAAAAGAGTAACTGGAATAAAAATGAGTACAGTTTTAGAATAATATCCTCATAGGAATCATCTTATGTTGCAAGATATTCCAAAGGTCAGGTAGGTGAACTTTAAGACGATGCATCTTGTCTAGGCAGGTATGGAAAGTTCCCAGAATGAACCCATCCAAGGTCCAAAGAACAATAAGTTGAGAAACTTGAGAAGGTGATATGGTCAAATGGGAGGAGATTTTCAGCTAGATTTTTGGGAATGAGGTTCTTCGTGAGAGACAGATTCTCAGGTGAACTTTATTATTTCTGCCTTTCACTGTTCACATCTTTATGTCATCACCCCCCACCTTGAATGTGGCAGACCCATGACTTGCTTCAATCCAATAGAAGATCATGGCAAACGTAACAAGATATATGTGAGCACACATACATGATTATATTGTATAACACTATAACACCCATATTGGGAAGAAACTTTTTCTCCTTTAGTGATCTAGAGAAGCAACCTGCAATGTTTTGTGCTGCCACGTTGGAAAGCCAAGGAGCCGAGGGTGACCTCTGGCTAAAAACCAGCAAGAAAATGAGAACCTCTGTCCAGTAGCCTGCAAAGAACTGAATTTTGCCAACAACCACAGGAGTTTAGAAGTAGATTTCTCCTCAGTCAGACCTCACATGAGACTGAAACTTTGGCCAACACCTTGATAGCATGTTCAAGTTCCTGAAGCAGAGGATTCTGTTAACCCAAGCCCAAACTCTGGACCTGCAGAGAGTATGAGATAATAAATGGGTATTATTTTAAGCTTCTAAATTTGTGGCAAAATGACTACATAGCATTACATAGCAAATGCAATCATTTTCCAGTCTATACTTCATAAGAAGTTCCTTGTCACCAAAGAAAGGCAAAGCACTCAAGCTTGGCAATGATGTTGGAGGAGACAGATGTAGACTCATCAGAATGGTTTAGGGCCACACAGAGATATCCATCTCTGGACCCTCAGGAATGACAATAATCAATTTGTACAAAGGTAATACTGCTAAAATTTCCAGATGAACCAATGAAAATATAAGTTAGCAAGTTTAATGGGGTAATATCTTGGAGGAAATAATCATTTTTCCTCATTGCTTCAACTTGATAGTACATCAAGCATGGTGAAGATACATAGGAAGCATGCTTGTTCCCTGTAGAGACTATATGAATGCAACATTTTTGCAAGATGCTAAGATATTTTAGGAACATAAAGGGCATTATTCCTGAAACCAAGAGGCCACCTTGGTTTTGGAAGACACCATCCTGAAATACAGCTAGTCATGTGACCAAGAATATGGTCCAAAAGTATGGTTAATGTCAGATTACTAGATTGAAGGCAAGAGTGAGGTATGACAATTTTAACAGTGAAAATTCTTATTTGGAAGTTAATAGAATATACAATATAATAAAGCCATGAATATATAAGAAAATTGAACATTAATTCATCATGTATTTATCCATGATAAAAATATTAAGTTTTGCCATACTTTATCAGTTCCATTTAAAAAATTTAAAGAAATTATGATATCTGCAAATTATTTTCTAGCTTGTAGAATCAATTGTAAGTACGCTTTCTCAGGTACATGCTATTATATATTTTTTTTCAGTTAGGTTAAGAATTAAGTAAGCAATTGTATGCAAATAAGAATTATCCATGTTGTCTTTTAACTTACTAAGTTTTCTATGAATTCAGCCCAATTTTTGTGGAAATATTATGTTTGTAATGTGCAGTACATCATATTCTTCTTGTCACTTTATTTTCACTTTCTCCTTTATTGAGAATACCTACCGGATAACGGATTGATATACACATTATCATCAGTGTCATTTTATAACTCTCAGCAAATAGGCATTAAAGAGTTTTTCTCTACAGTGGCAGATGGCACCTAATTAGATAGTTGTATATTATTATATGAGAAGTACATTGTGATGGACGCTACAAAGAAAGAGAAGGTGACCAATAGTTTTGTTGAGAAGACAAGAAAATTGAAGACTGAATTTTAAAAATCAGAAGTTGTACATCACTGCATTATTGATCAAACCATACTTTTCAAAATATCATTCAACACAATTGGTCAAACTACACCTCAGGAAAGAAGAAAGTCCTGCAGATATCGCAGATGACAGCCCTATGCACAAATTCCTAATCAAACCATCACCATCTGCATAACTTGTGGTCAAATCTGTTTTGGCATTTGGCTTGATATGTCCTCAAGGATATGAGCCCTAATTTACAGAAACCTTAAATTGAGAAGAATAATGGATCTGAAGATGAAAAAGAATGGCATGACCCACAGAGAACAAAGTCAAGAGCTACTTTTATTATTATTATAAACTCTTTTTCCCCTGTCTCTCAAGAATTTACTGACTTTACACAGGGCAGGGATAATGTTCTACATTCTGACCCCTCTGCATTAACTAGTCTCCTAATAATTGATAAATGTTAATTAACTGACTCGCTTGCTAAATACTGACTGGAAAACACAAGGAGAAACCTTGAGAGCAGGAAATCATTTATTTCTGGGGTATCCACAGGGTACTCCCTTGTTCCTTTCCTAAACCTTTCCAGAACTCATCTACTCTATGTATTAAAGAGTTGGTTATGTTTCTTTTGTTTCCTTTTCTCTTCTCTTCTCCTTTCTTTCTTTTTAAATTCTTGTACCTGAGGGACTTCCCTGGTGGTGCAGTGGTTAAGAATCCGCCTGCCAATGCAGATGACATGGGTTCGAGCCCTGGTCCCGGAAGATCCCACATGCCGCGGAGCAACTAAGCCCGTGCGCCACAACTACTGAGCCTGTGTTCTAGAGCCCACGAGCCACAACTACTGAGCCCACGTGTCACAGTTACTGAAGCCTGTGTGCCTAGAACCCATGCTCCACAACAAGAAAAGCCACCGCAATGAGAAGCCCGCGCACCACAACAAAGAGTAGACCCCTCTCGCCACAACTATAGAAAGCCTGCACACAGCAGTGAAAACCCAATGCAGCCATAAATAAATAAATAAATAAACAAATAAATACATAAATAAATTATTGTACCTGAATTGATGAACTAGGCTGAAATGTATACATGTGAGTAGTGAAATGGATTTTCAGAAATCTGTAATACTGCAGCTCATTTTGAGATGAACAGAGCCAGAAATTCAGATAGTCTTAAACCTTATGTTATTCAATGCTTTTAAATATATAACAGAACTAACTTAAATGTGCCTCATAGGAACCAAAAGCAGGAGTGCATGGGAATTTAGGCAGAAACTGGGACCAAGCACTGTAAGTCCTTCGCCTTTGTCCCTATTTGTATCTCTCCTTATTCATTTTCCCTTTTAGAAATTTGTTTCTCTAGACCACATGTCAAAATATGCCTGTCTGTATAGTTACTGAGCTTATATATTATAATTCCAGCCTTTAGAACTGGCGTATTGGTCCTAATTGCAAATTCAGGGAGATATAAGATGATGAACAAACTTGGAAAGGTGTCCATTGCTCATCTAATTAGAAATGGCCAAGAGGATGAACCATGGTGGACTATAATGGCTCAGAGCAAATTTCCAGAAAAACTATAGTGCAATCTTAGAATGAATCTTAGAATGGGATCTTCTATGAATCCAGAAATATCATTTTAGTATCAAGATTTTAAAACTTTGAGCACTTTTATCACTGTATCCTTTGCCTTGAACTTAGTGATGTGGACGTATCTCTTAGAAAGGAATCTGATCTTTGGCCTCTTCATTTCTACATTCATACATAAGACAGGTGAGGGGTAATTGCCAATGCAAGTTTTATCCAGGCTGAAATTACTGGAGAAAATTAGCAGTGAAATCCCTTGCCTCCATTATCTTTCCATTTCATACAACTCTACATTTTTAAAAAGGAATTCATAAAGAGAGATTTACATAAAAATAACATAAATGTTACGTATAGCTGATTCACTTTGTTATACAGCAGAAACTAACACAACATTGTAAAGCATTTATACTCCAATAAAGATGTTAAAAAAATAATATAAATGAAATGGACAATGTAGAGGAAGGGTCATGTAATTTTCTAGGTCTGTTGTTTGATTACCTTTAGACATGACTTTTTTTTTTTTTTTGGTCAATTTAAAGAAAGTTGGTAGATGTTTAAACCAATTTTCATTTTGTTTTCAAAGCTAAATTACTTTTTAAGCTTTTATAACATGAAATATTTTTTCAATTAATAAAACCTAGTTAAATCCTAGTTACTTTACTATATTTTATGATCATATATGGTCTTGAAGTATTTTATCTATTTAAATAATGGCATGCTACAACACATCACATCCCAACTTTGCATTCAGTGATGACACATTGGTAGTTCAAAAGTGGTCCTAGCGGGGGATATTCACACCACAGAAATTGGCAAATATTATATACCATCAGTGCTTTTTGTTGTTGTTCAGAGAGGTGATTGTTAAACATTCACCAACTTTCTATTACTCTCTAGAAATATGAATTATGTATTTGGGGGCTTCACACTGCAGTTCTCTAGAGATAGAGGGATAAACTGAAAATCCTAATGAGCATGCTTGAAGAAAGACATTTGCTGGGGAAAATGACCTGTTTTGCTTGGTTTCTTTTGCTTGTCAACAGTGGTCCTGTTGGGTTGCTGAGTACCCAGTGCAACATATCAGGAAATGGGGGACAGTTGCTTGAACCAGGTTAATTTTGTAAACTATGTATGAAGATGATTGTCAAATAGTAAATGAAAGGTTGAGGCAGGAGATACAGAAAGAGGAGCCATAAAGGGAGACAAAAATGATTATAAATATTTTATTTTTAGAAGATAAATGTGCTAGGTAAGGTGTAAATTATCACCCTCTCCCCAACTACATTGCTATCTACATTATCCAAAAGGCTTTTGGGCTTGGATTTTATGTTTTGTCCTGAGGAGTTTGGGAGTCATCCAAAGACACTGAGAAATAGACACAAGCAAGATAATCTAGTCACATTCACCTTAAATCTATTAGGTTGTCACAAGTTATCTTAATACATCAATTCTTTAACACATTTCTTTATTATTAAACAATAAAATGAAACTTTAATAAAAGTATCAACAGATACTTTAGAGAATAATTCTGTTTACATTATTGTTTCAAAACCTTCCTGTTCAACTTTTAATATCATGATAATGTAAAAAATGGGATAAGATTTAAAAGCTATTATTCATCAATACCAAAATATATAAATAAAATGAAAACATATTTTTTAAATGACTCATTTTCCTGAGATGATTAAGGGCACAAATATATGCTGAAATTATCTAAAATTATCTTGTATAATAGCATAAAGCAATGAAGTTAAACATTAATTCATTATATGCTAGAAATAATACTCTATTTTATTGTTTGGCAATTGATATGTTTTACCTGTTGGTACAATTAATGTAGAATATAGGCTGTATCAAATATAAGAGCCACACTGAAAAAAAAATCTGCTTCTTCAATTCCCTTATATTCTGATTTTGTCCTAGCTGAATAAGTCACTGAATGTGTTTAACTTTGAGCCAAAGCATTTTCAAATACTCTGAAAAGAAAATGGACTCATTTCCATTTTAAATGTCACTGAAATGAAAATACTGAAGTCTTGGATAAGTGATTTCTTTTCATAAGGTTAAAAATCTACCAAGAATATTAGCAGAGTTTCCTCAAAAATGCCTTTTAAGTGCTATTGCTGCCAAGAAACAATACAAGGAAGTGAAGCTGGTATTGTCTGAAAATCACAGTGCCCAGACATTGAATTGTTATGATCTTATTGCAGCTGGGCTGTCATTGCCAATGTTTATTTTAACCAATTTTATAAAACGATTTTTATTGCTACCACTTGGTAATATGCTTACCAACTCCATTACTGTCCTGTAAACTGATAATCTAGTGGGTGAGACATACTATAAATAGATCATGGCTGCACAATGTGTTAAGAGCTATGGCAGAAGTGTCAGTAAGGCATTTTACAGTACAATGAGGAAGGATGCTACCTCCCAGAAACCAAGGGAAGTTTTCAGAAAAAGGCAGTCATTGGGGTATATGCTTAAAGATAAGGAGGACTTTAAGCCAAGAAGAACTCTCCAAAGAGGCAGTGCAAGGAGGGGTGGGACGAATTGGGAGATAGGGATTGACATATATACACTACTATGTATAAAATAGATAACTAATATGAACCTACTGTATAGCACAGGGAACTTTACTCAGTGATCTATGGTGATCTAAATGGGAAGGAAATCTAAAAAAGAGGGGATATATGTATACGTATAGCTGATTCACTTTGCTGTACAGCAGAAACTAACACAATATTGTAAAGCAACTATACTCCAATAAAAATTAATTTTAAAAAAAGGAGTTCAGGGCAATGGCAGAAATGTTCTAACAACCTTAATGATTAATGGGATGATGTTCAGTATAACTAAAAATCAGAAAAATTACATTAAAGGAAAAATTAGCCATTTATAGCCATAGGATCTTTGTTTTAAAAGAGCCAGTATTCACAATAGGTGGGGTAGCTCATAATTGCTAGGGAAACTACAAACCAAATTGGAGTCTTTAAGAAAAAGGTCACAGGTATATTTATTTTGAAATAATTATCCAGGAGATTCTAATGCTTGTAACACAAAATATTATTAGGTCAAAGCATTATTTTCTAACACAACAGTATAAATTTTTATTGTAAAATTTCATGTTGTAACTTCACTTTCACTGTGTGCCAAGTCCTATTTCATTATGGCTATGAATGTATAATATCAACTTGATATTTACACACAAACTACAATGGTTCCCAGAAGTCTCTGTTGGAACAGGGAATTCTCTAAATGCTATATTTCTGAGGCTCTGATTTTTTTTCAGCTTTGTTGAGGTATAGTTGACAAACAAAATTATAAAATATTTAAAGTGCACAACATGGTGATTTGATATATGTAAATATTGTGAAAGGATTGCTTCCTTCAAGTTTATTAGCATATCAATCACCTCACATCCTCACACATTTACCTTTTTTTTTTTTTTTTTTGGTAAGAACATTTACTTTCTAGTTTCTTAACAAATTTCAATTATACAGTATAGTGTTATCATCTATAGTCACTAAGTTATGCATTAGCTCCTCAGACCTTATTTATCTTTTTTTTTTTTTTTTTTTTGGTACGCGGGCCTCTCACTGTTGTGGCCTCTCCCATTGTGGAGTGCAGGTTCCGGACGCACAGGCTCAGCGGCCATGGCTCACGGGACTAGCAGCTCCGTGGTATGTGGGATCTTCCTGGACCGGGGCACGAACCCGTGTCCCCTGCATTGGCAGGCGGACTCTCAACCACTGCACCACCAGGGAAGCCCTTATCTTTTAACTAAAGGTATGCTGTTAACAACCTCTCCCTCTTTCCCACATCCCCTCACCCTTGGCAACCACCATTCTACTCTATGTTTTTATGAGACTGGTTTGTTTAGATTCCACACAAGTGAAATCATATAGTATTTGTCTTTCTCTGTCTGGCTTATTTCACTTAGTATAATATCCTCCAGGTATATCAGTGTTGTCACATATGACAGGATTTCTTTCTTTCACTGCCAGAAACTGAAAAATCAATCTTTGTCAAGAGTTTAAACAACTAATTTCAATGTAATCAACTAAACTTACCAAGTTAATAAATGTAAGTTCTCTTAAACATAGTAATATGGTAGTTTTACAGGCTGTCATGTCTTTCTACTAAAAGTCACAAATCTGAAAATAATTACTCAATTTAATTTCAAATGCAATTTTAACAAATCTTACATTTTGATAAATATTATAAACACTTTAAAAAATGTTCACAGACAATTTCTAAATTCACACAGATATGTGAGTACATGGGTATGATTTATAACTTATGTCTATATTTAACTTAAAAGTTTCCTAGTTTAGTAGAACAATACAAAGGGAATATTGTTATTTTATCAAGGTGTTAGATTATCATCCAAAGCACATAGAATTGAAGTATCAACTCTGTCAAGAACTTCTTCTTCTTCTTCTTCTTCTTTTTTTTTTTTGCGGTATGCGGACCTCTCATTGTTGTGGCCTCTCCCGTTGTGGAGCACAGGCTCAGGACGTGCAGGCTCAGCGGCCATGGCTCACGGGCCGAGCGGCTCCACGGCATGTGGGATCTTCCCGGTCCAGGGCATGAACCCGTGTCCCCTGCATCGGCAGATGGACTCTCAACCACTGTGCCACCTGGGAAGCCCTGTCAAGAACTTTTATGAGCCAGAGTCCAGATCCAAATGCAGCCATGAAGTAATTGCAGGCAATGTGTGTTGTGGTGTGGTGTGTGTGTGTGTGTGTGTATGTGTGTTTGTGTCTTTATGTGACAATTTTTAGAAATTGCACTTTATAGACATTCTCCCTCCATCCTTAGGACTTATGACCACAAGACATTTTTGTTGATCTCACTGCCTTCCATCCTTTATTGCTCCTTTCTTCCACCCCTTAAGAAGTATCTGGACAGCCGATCATGTGGATAACTTTCTGCTTTTTATCACAATATTTTCTGAAATTATATCAGGTTTTCACAGTTTGCTACCCATGGGCACTATTCTTCACAGTGGTTAGTGCCTGGTTATCAGCATCAGCAGAAATCCCCACCTCAAAAAATATCTATCTGGAAATTGCACAGAGTATGACTAAACAAAAACCTTCTATGCACTGCCAGAAACAAAATTGAAAGAATTAAGAAATTCTTACCAAAAAGTAAAATGATTAAAAATATGAAGCCTATTGCTAATGAACTATATGAATAATAATGAGCGTTATTTTGTGTGTGTGATCACATAGGCATAATTTCAGTTTTGTAAAAAGAAATATATATTCCAGCATATTAATTTTGGGACTGTAATGTTGAAAAAATGCAGATCAAGCAAGTAGTAATAAATCTGAAATTTGTAGGTGCTATTAAAATATATTATCCTAAGGGACCACCCTGGCAGTCCAGCTGTTAAGGCTCTGTGCTTCCACTGCAGGGTGCATGGGTTCGAGCCCTGATTGGGGAACTATGATCCCACATGCCACTCACTGTGGCAGCAAAATATATATATATATATATATATATATATATATATATATATATATATATATATATATAATCCATATATATATATATAATCCTAAACTAATAGAGTAAGGAATTTTAAAATTTAATATTGAAAAAGTTTTGTCAAATAAAGTCAACAAAAACAAAACAGAGTATGTACTCTCCTAAATATCAGCATGTTTTCCATTTATTAGTTATAGGAGAGCTTATTAATCAAATATTTTGATGAAAAAATTAAAATAACCCATGGAAATAAGCTTCAGAGTCAACCTGAGACAGAATTTTCTGATTTTATGGATGGCTAAAGAAAAATTAAATAGATATTTCTTAGTTTTGTGATTTCTTTAGCTCCATAAGAATTATGCTCTAAGATCTATGTATCATGTACAATCTCAATTGTAACCTTCTTTCCCTATAGGGAATCTCTCAACATAAGAATATTCAAGTCAAATGTTTGTAGAATTGCTGTTTTCTTCCAAAGACTTATTCTTGGGGGACAAAAAGAAGGGTGGAAAAGCAAACATCAAGTACAGTTACTAGAGGGCTGGTGAGTGTTTTCAAACATTAGAGTAAGTGGAAACACATTAAATAAAAATGTAACATAGGGGCTTCCCTGGTGGCGCAGTGGTTGAGAGTCCGCCTGCTGATGCAGGGGACATGGGTTCGTGCCCCAGTCCGGGAGGATCCCACATGCCATGGAGCAGCTGGGCCCATGAGCCATGGCCGCTGAGCCTGCGCATCTGGAGCCTGTGCTCTGCAACGGGTGAGGCCACAACAGTGAGAGGCCCGCATACAGCAAAAAAAAAAAAAAAAAAGTAACATAATTTTACTATATATATTTTAAATATAATTTCTATTGAGTCCAACACTATAAAGTCTGCAAAATAAAAGGTAGTGATAATTAATTGACATGTATTTCTTTGGGTGGCTCTGATAGACCATAAGTGTTTTTTGTTTGTAAAAAAAAAGTAACTTTTGTTTGCAGTGGCACATACATATACAACTTGAATTCTTTTAGACTAGCTATATGCATGCTGTTTGGTAGGTTTTCTATTTTTTTAAAAATTGTGATTATCTGGAAAGTCCCATTCTCTAGCCAACTCAGTAAATAACCACCTTATTTTCCTCCCATTCACACTGAGCTATCTCAATATTTAAACTCAAAAAACACTGTTGGTCCATAGTACAAATAGATTCTAGTTACAGATTTAAAACTCATTTTCTGTGAACTCATAGAAGTCAATTAAGTTTCATATTCGTTAGGTATATTTATTTTTATATACAAAATCTTGGGAAATAAAATATATTTTATCTTTATTTCAGAACGTTGATAACTGACTCGTGTAAATAAATCAAATGTAACAGAATGACAATGACAGGAAATATCATTCAGGGTATATATTTGCTGTTGTTATCTGTATTTACCATTAAAAACTCTAAAGGAGTCTTGAATTTCTTCATATACCTAATGAAATGAAAGAGATTATAATCATGTTGTAGAATCATTCTAGTTCTTTTTGTTTTTGTTAAATATAATTCTGGGAATCGAATTGTTCACTGAATATTTACTTAGTGCTTGCTAAATGCATGACATTGTGCTGGATTAAAGCCAAATAATGAACTGTTACATTCTCCACATTCATTATTATTAGCTTTGGTTTCCATTTAACTTATATGGAATTTCTTAATACATATTATAATCAATGAAGAGGGAAGTAAAACATTTTAAAGTGTCTAATGACTAGAGCATGTATGTGGACCTTGTGTAGGTTATGGCCTTCTGTGATGTTCAGTATCTTAATATTTACATAGGAATAATTTCTCAAATTTATTTGATATTCAAAAGAAATACTACAGATAAAAGTGATTATTTAATGTCAAATAAGACAGAAATGATGACTGATTCTGAATTCTGTGATACTGCAGTCTGCTGATTTCCCAAGATTCATATTTTGCTTTTTCATTATAACAGAACTTGAAGTTTATTGTGAGAATGTGTCCAGACAAAAGGTTATGATTCTCTCCAACACTCATTCATGATAAAAATTCTCAGTAAACTAGGAATTAAAAAGGTACTTCATCACCTTGATAAAGAATATCTGTTACAAAACAAAACCTACTGCTAATATCACACTTAATAGTGAGAAAATAGAAGTTTACTTAAAATCAAGAACAGATGTGCACTCTTACCACTGCTTTTCAGCTTCATACTGGAAGTCTTAACTAACGCAATAAGACAAGAAAAGAAAAAAATAAAAATATTCAGAATGAGAAGTACAAAGTAAAACTCTTTATTTACATATGGCATCATCATCTATGTATAAAAATCTGAAAAATATAATCTCAAAGCCTCTTGGAACTAATAAGTGATTATAGCAGGAGTGCAGGATACATAGTTAATATGCAAAAGTCAATCATGTTCCTATATACCAGCAATGAACAAGTGGCATTTGGAATTAATACAGAATGTCATTTACGTTGGCAACCCCCCAAAATTGAAATGCCTAAGCGTAAATCTAAATAAATATGTACAAGATCTTTAAGAAGAGAACTACAAAACTCTTATGAATGAAATCAAAGACCTAAATAAATGGATAGTCCACATTCAATGATAGGAAGATTCAATATTTTCAAGATGTCAGTTCTTCTCAACTTGATCTATAGATTAGATGCAATCTCATCAAAACCCAGTAAATTATTTTGTGGATATTGAAAACTGATTTTAAAGTATATATGGAGAAGCAAAGGCACAGAACAGCTAACACAATATTGAAGGAACAAATCAAAGTTAAAGAACTGATACTACCCAACTTCAAGATTTAGTATAAAGCTACAGTAATCAAGACTGTGTTGTATTGATAAAAGAGTAGACAGATCAGTGGAACAGAGCAAAGAGCCCAGAAATAGACCCACATAAATATAATCAACCAATCTCTGTCAAAGGAGCAAAGGCTACACAATAGAAAAAAGATAGTCTCTTCAACAAATAGTGCTGGAACAAGTAGACACCTAAATGCAAAAATTTAAATCACAACATAAATGTAAAACAAAATTATAAAACCCTTAGAAGATAACATAGGAGAAAATCTAGGTGAACTTAAGTATGGTGATGACTTTTTAAATACAAAACCAAAGACACAATCTATGAAATAAATTATTGATAGGCTGCACTTCATTAAAATTCAAAACTTCTGCCCTGCAAAAGACAATGTCAAAAGAATGAAAAGACAAGTCATAGACTGGGAAAAAATATTTGCAAAAATTATGTGGTCAAAGACTCTTCCAAAAGAACAAAGAACTCTCAAAACACAACAATAATGAAGTGAGCAACCAGGTTAAAAAATGGGCCAAACACCTTAACAGACTCCTCACCGATGAAGATATATACATATAGCAAGTAAGCATTTGAAAAGGTTTTCTACATCATATGTCATAAGGAAAATGAAAGTTAAAACAACAGTGAGATACCATCACACACCTGTTATTTTAGCCAAAATCCAAAACACTGACAACACCAAATGCTGGTGAGCGTATAGAGTAACAAGAGCTCTCATTCATTGCTCAGGGAAAAGAAAAATGGTACACACTTTGGAGATAGTTTGGAAGTTTCTTACAAAACTAAAATTACTCTTACAATATGATCCAGCAGTCATGTGTGTTCGTTCCTTGGCATTTACCCAAAGTAGTTGAAAATGTGTGTCCACACAAAAACCTGCACACAGATGTTTATAGTATGAAGTTTATTCATAATTGCCAAAACTGTTAAGGAACCAAGATGTCCTTTAGTAGATGAATGGATAAATAAACGGTGGTACATCCAGACAGTAGAATATTATTCAGGGCTAAAACAAAATGAGTTATCAAGCCATGAAAAGATATGGAAGAAACTTAAATGTATATTGCTAAGTGAAAGAAGCAAGCCAATGAGATAAAAACTTCCAGTTTGGAAAGGAAGAAATAGACCTATCTCTATTTGCAGATGTTCTATTTCCAGATGCTCTATTAGAATTAATAAACAAGTACACTAAAATTTCATAATTCATCACATACAATTCATTATTCATTTACAAAAATCATTGCATTTCTATACTTTAGCAAAACAAATGAAAAATGAAATTAACTAACAATTACATTCTCAATGGCATTAAGTCAATTAAATACCTAGGAATAAATTTAGCAAAAGAAGTGCAAAACTTATACTTTGAAAACTATAAAGCATTGTTGAAAGAAATTAAAGGTGACCTATTAAATGGAAAACCATTCTATGTTAATTGCTCAGAAGTCTTAATGCTATTAAGATGGCAATACTCTGCAATTTGATCTACAGTCAACATAATCTCTGTCAAAATCTCAGCTGACTTCATCACAGAAATTGACAAGCTGATCCCAATATTCATATGAAAATTCAAAGGACCCAGAATGGGTAAAACAACCTTGAAAAATAAGAACAAAGTTAAAGAACTCACACTTCCTAATTTCAAAATTTAGTACAATGATATATAAATAAGACAATGTGGTACCGGCAAAGGATAGACATATAGATCAATGAAATAGAATTGAGAATCCAGAAATAAACCCTCACTTTTACAATCAATTGATTTTCACCTGGTTGCTAAGACAATCCAATTCAATGCATGTATCAATAATTAAAGAAAGAACATGCTTCAAGTAATTACCATTCTTTTTCATTTTACATGAGAAGATACAGTCATGAAGCCACATTTACAAGTTTTTGGTTGCTATTTCTTCAAATATTTGTTCCTACCCCAATCACTGACTTCTCTCCTTCTGGTCTCCAATGACACATTTATTTTAGACCATTTGATAATGCCCTCATTTGTTCTTGAGGCTCTGAGTTTTTTTTTTTTTTTTCTAATATCAATTTTTAAAATGTCTGTTGTCCATGTTAGATAATATCTATTATTCATCTATCTATTTTTAAATTATCCATTGCTTTTCATCTAAATTCTTCTTTCTTTGAGCCCATTCAGTATTTTTTTTAAGAAATCAACTATTATACTTTTTTTTCAGTTCAAAAAAATCCAAGTATATTTATCTTATGTATTGTAATATAATAGCTGCTTTAAAGAATTTATCTGATCATTTCTACAGCTGATACATCTTATGGTTGGCATATGTTGATTGTCATTTCATTGAGCTTTAATCAAAATTTTCTGTTTCTTTTTACCTCTAATGATTTTGGATTGAATTTTGAACATTTTGAATATTATTTTGTGTACATTCGGGGTCCTTCAATGTTAAAATACCTTGAAGAATGTTTTTTGCTTTGTTGTTTTTTTTTCTTTGCAAATCCAGTTATGTTTAGACTACAAGTTCTGTCTTACCTTCTGTGGGTGTTGGTTCCAAGCTCAGTTCAGTTTTCGGTGCCTTTGCTATGCTGCTTTGGATCATGTGCCTGTGTTATTCAGGGGCTAATCATGACTTTGGCCATTGTTTAATTTTTATTTAGTTCTCAGAGCCTTTGCTATCCTGCTTTAGGTCTGTCTCATGCATGTGCCAGTCAGGGATAAGTCTGAGACTTGGGTGTGGTATCAAATACTAGTTTAATTCTCAAGGCCTTTGAAGTTCTGTTTTGGGGTCTGTCTGCTGCACTGCTCAGGAGTGAACTTGAGACTTGTGGGGACTTATAAACAGAATTAAGGAATCCACTTCTCCATCTGATTCCGCTGTAGGATCCCTGCCTTTTACTTTCCAGCCAACAGTGTCTCCTTTTACTTATCCAGAAATATGGGATATATATATATATTATCCAGAAATATAGGGTATATATTAGTGTTTTAGCCCTCTGTGCTGCTCCCCTGAACCAGTGTGACTGGATCCCACTCGTAGGGCATGGTTTTGAAACCTAAAATGGAAAAAAATATATATCTGGAAATTTACTCCTTTCACAAGCTGCCTATTTTTTCTTAAACTTTTCAGGGGCCTCAATTAGTTGCCAGAGTTTTAGTTTCAGTCTGCAGGAGAAATAGGCTAAAGTGCAGCAGGATTTTCCAGCTATAGCAGAACTGGGACCTGGTCACTTTTTTTAAACCCAAATTAGATTTCCATGTACACCACCAAAAGCTCTGTCCATTGAGAGAAATGTCCCTCACTGTTTTCTTTCATGACCACTCCTGAAAGGGGCCATAGAACAGCCTCCACTTATTTCCTTTTTTAATGTTTTTTTTTTTTTTTTGCGGTACACGGGCCTCTTACTGTTGTGGCCTCTCCCGTTGCGGAACACAGGCTCCAGACGCGCAGGCTCAGCGGCCATGGCTCACGGGATCATACGGGATCTTTCCAGACTGGGGCATGAACCCATGTCCCCTGCATCGGCAGGCGGACTCTCAACTACTGCGCCACCAGGGAAGCCCTAATGTAAATATTGAACTCACCCATTCTCATTAATGAACCAAGCCTGGGCTTTCTTTTCCTTCATCCATTGACCAAAATGGGCCCTCCCTGCTCTGATACTATATTATATTTTCCTCTCATTTTCTAGGGTGCATGTGTCTTACCAAAGTCAGCAAATCACTTGACACTTTTTGCTCATTTTGTCAAACTATATTCATAGGCCTGTTACATCAGTAAAATTTTTAACAGTCTGGACCATGTCTGAATATTCCCTCTGAAGTAAAGGACAAATTACATTTCACACCTTCCAATACCAGGAAGGATGTGGTAGGGAAAATAATGGGCCCCCAGAGATTTATGTGTCTTAATACCTGGCAATAGTGAATATGTCACTATATGTCCCAAAAAGGGTTTTGCAGGTGTCATTAAGGACCTGGAGATGGGGAGCTTATTTTGGATTATCCTAGCAGGTCCAATTTAATCACATGAGCACAAAGAACTTATCCCTGCTCTGGAGAGAGATGTAGTGAGGACGCAAAGTTGGAAGGATGCAACGTGGCTGGTTTTGAAGGTGGAACAAAGAGGCCAAGAGCCAAGGAATGTGAGAAGCCTCCAGAACCTGCAAAAGGCAGGGAAATGCATTCTTCCCTAATTCTTCAGAAAGTAATGCAGCTAGGCCCACACCTCACTATTATGTATGTAAGGCGTGAGTCTGATTATTGACCTACAGAACTATAAAGTAATAAATTTGTATTGTTTAATCTCTCTAAGTTTGTGCTAATTCATCACAGCAGCAATAGAAAACTAATACAAAGGAAGCACAAAGACTGGTAACTTCAGTTTTTGGAAGCCTCCTTCAGTCCAGCATCTTCAGATTTTAGCTTTATATGTGCTCTCTCAGCTCCTGCCAGTATATGTTTGCTAAGTTCTGCAGCTCCTTTGGTACATAGATACAGTCTTTCTTTTCCCTGTCCTTGAGCAGGTCCAGCCCTGGGTTATGCTGTGACTTAACTCTACTTCATGGCATAGAGCAAGAATCAGAAAACTTTTTTTCTATAAAGGGCTTGATAGCTAATATTTTAGGCTTTGTGAGACAAGAAGAAAATTCAAGAATTTTTTTCAGCTTTCTGTGTCCTACAGTTGAAAGTGATTAGGAATAGTGATTCCCATCTTAGGGACTTTCCTCTTGGATCACTTCTAATACCAATTATTGCTGACAGGGTTTCTAAGAAGCAGATCTTACAAAAAGATTAGCATGCAAGAAGTTCATTAAAGAGTAATTTTGAGATCAGTGCCTGTGGGGAAAAGAAGAAAGCAGAATTGGGAGAGGGAGAAATAGGGGTCTGCTGTAGTCTTAACAAAGGCCTCAGGTGATCCTTCAGAAAGCTCAGAAACTGAGCCAGCTCTTCGGAGTTGCTCTGAGTTTGGGTGAAGATGCAGGCTGTCCCCATAAAGGGTATGACATTTGGCTCAGTGGTTCTCTTCAGACTTGGCAATTTCCAGATAATCCTGGAATTGAGGGTTCTTAGATAACAGAATCCTCTGCAGCTGGGGGAAAATGTATTTCAGTCTTAAAGGCTATTTGAGTGATACATTAGAGAATCCACTACAGTGAATATTGTAATTATTACTTATATAGAGAAAAAACTGCTTTGTGCCCTGGAATACACAATTCCCGAAAGGAACAGTATCATAATGAACCTCCTCATTAGGTAGACTCAGTTCAGGAACATCTGTCTATAACCAGAGGCTGTTTAGTCTAAAATTTAAAAGAAAATAGAAAATTAGAAACCTAAGTATAACTCTGTCAAATGAAATATCTGCTGAGTTCTTCCTTTGGAAGTTTATCTATTATTAAGTCTAAGGAAGAACACAGTTCCCTGTCTAAAATATGTATTAATCCATGTGGCTGAAGATAAATCACACTATGAAGCAACTGAATGCCAACGCCAAATACCATTATATTTTAGCCCCATAGGTATTTCATATTTTTAATACCAGGTGGATGTCAGTATCAACACCTGAAATAGGATGTGCTACAGGAAACCCAGCTAAGAGAAATACAGTTGTAAATCTGTGTCTATGCACATCCTCTTGGAGGTGTTTATAGTTTACAATATGTATCTGGATACAGAAGGAGTCTGTTTTACAGTAGATACCGGAGATTGAGTTTTGATTATGTAACAGTTGATGTCATTGGAATGGGTGAGATTGGCCATGGAGTGTGTGCAGAGTATTAAAAAAGGAAAGAGATAGAGAAATAAATCATGGCAAAAACTAGAAAATATTAAGAAATAACATCGAGCTATTCAGAGATCAAGGAAGAAAACAACGAATGTGTGTTTAAAGAAAGAAGAGAAAAAGCAAAAGTAATTTGATCAATTACATCAGGTGCATCTTATTTTTTTAATATATAAAAGTAGCTGCTAGTCATTAAACTACTCCCTGATAATTCAATTATAAAGAATCACAAAGTTATAAAGAAAGCAGCTTTCAGGTCAAAATCTGGAACACAGGAAAACTTTTATTGTAAAAGCATTTAGTTACAAGCAGGCATATGTAGTTTCTACATGATGTTTAGTAAGCTCATGAAAGTCCCATACCTCTGTCCTTTTAGGTGATCTAAATTTCCTTACAGCACAAAGACTCACTCAAGGCATCAAGACAATACTCTAGTGGTAGGATTCATGATTTAGAGTCTATATAATTTCACAAGAATCCTCTGAATAACTGGTTGGTCACTGACTGTGCAGGAATCATGTACAAGGCTCTTCTGCTGCATATACAAGCTACTAGATTTACTAAATATTTTTTCATGAAAAGGTGAAGAAACCATTTAGAGTATTTCTATCAATCAATGTACCTTGAATTCTGCCAACTTTCTACATTAAGAACACATTTCTGACATCCATTATGTGAATGATAAGCCCAAACATTCCCCTACAATATCTCATTTTTTTTGAAATTCATAATGCTAATTACGAGATCTATTACATTCCCTGAAATTTAGAAGGCACGTGTTTTTACCCTAGTCAGTGCCTGCAGAGTACTAGGCCTGGGATGTGGATTTCTGATTGGAGCAATCCATCACACAAAGGGGGTATCTTAAGCTAATTACATATTCCAAGGTAAAACATTTAAAGTAAATTATAAGCAAGTCTTTTTCAGTAAATATGTCAATATTATTTTTTTAATTGTATTTTATGCTAAAATATTTTCAAAATCAACAAAATTAGTAATTAGTATTTAACAGGATACAATATTTGAACCATATTTTTCTCCCACTAGCTAATCCCAATGTATCTTTTGTGTTTGGTCAGTCCAAGCCAGGCTACAATTTCATATTGAACTTTGCATCTGGGTTTTCTGCCCTTTAATTTGTTGTTGTTGTTTTCGATCTTCAACACGCTCTTTCCTTGAGTTGCTTTGACTTACTGAAGAATATGATCCTAGTTTTTGTAGAATTTTCTTCTTTCTAATTTGTGTGACTCTTCCTTAGGGTATTGGTTAGCTAATTTCTTAATCCCTGTAATTTATCTAGCTGGAAAGTAAGTCTGCCATAGAGGAGATATTTATATGACCAATCAGTTTCAGCTACAAGAACCAAATATCTCTGTGTTTGAGGGAGTGTGGTAGGTGGTAGAGTGAGGCAGTTGTTAGGTGCACCCATCCTGACTCAGCTACCTTCTAACTTGTGCCATGAGAAAAGGAGCTATTCCACTAATTCTATAATATTTCCAAGTTCTTAGAAACCTAGGGTCTTACCTGCTCACCCGCTAACTCAAAAACTGACTGAAACACAGATGTGAATATGTTCTATTTACTCTCCTTGACAAGAGTTTGCTGGCTGCGATGGCACCTTGATCAAAAGCTCGTGACTGGGATGTATCTTGGGTTGCAGAGACTGCCTGACAGGTTGAAACAGATCGGGTTCAGGACATGCTACCCCAAATATGGCACTTCAAAATATTGAATTTTTAAGCTGAAGGAGTTTGAGAAAACCACAGAAGCAAGCAGGTCACTCTGACCTCTTCCACACCCCCCAACCTTTCTCCACTAAACACGTCATAAAATCTTCAAGTGAGAGATTCTCTCCCTGTACCCAGAGGAAGGGAGCATCCTTATCTCCAAAGACAAAGGGACACCAAGAAGAATACTAACAAACAGGACTTGCTAAGTTTTTCCCAGTTTGCTGTGCTTACCTCATACACCTTAACCTCTCATAATCTTCCATGACTGTCCACTCTTTAAACTTAGCATAAAAATACACACGCCTAACAGTTTCTTTGGGTCTTTATTTCCTTATGAAGACTATTATGTCACATAAAACTTATATTAAATAATTTGTATGTTTTTCTCCTGTTAATCTGTCAGTTTAATTTTTTGACCCAACCAGGGATAATAAACCCACAATATCTCTGAGGTGTGCCTGTATTACCTAACACTCATAAGCTTTTGCTATATATAACAAAAATAAGGTATCACCTCAGAGATATTGAAGATTTGGTTCCAGACAGCAGCAATAAAATGAGTCACACAAATGTTTTGGTTTCCCAGTGCTTATAAAAGTTATGTTTACACTATAGTGTATTCTATTAAGTGTGTGATAATGTGTCTAAAAAATTCCTTAATTTAAAAAATCTTCATTGCTTTAAAATGCTAACCACCATTTTTAGCCTAATCAGCCTTCATTGAGTCATATTTTTTTTGCTGGTGGAGGGTCTTGCCCTGATGTTGATGGCTGTTAACTCATCAGGGTGGTGATTCCTGAAGGTTGGGGTGGCTATGGTTATTTCTTAAAAATAAGACAGTGAAGTCTGCCACAGTAATTGGTGCTTCCTTTCATGAACGATTTATCTGTAGCATTCAATGCTAATTGATAGCCTTTTACCCACAGTAGAACTTCTTCCAAAGTTTTCCCAAACCTTGTCCCTGCTTTATCAACTAAGTGTAGTCTAAATTCTTTGTTCTCATTTCAACAATCTTCACATAATCTTCACCAGGAATAGTTTCCATCTTAAGAAACCAATGTCTTTGCTCATCCAGAAGAAGCAACTTCTCAACTGTTAAAATATTATCATGAGATTTTAGCAATTCAGTCACCTCTTCAAACTCCATTTCTAATTCTAGCTCTCTTGTTATTTCTACTGTATCTGCTGTTACTGTCTCCACTGAAGTCTGGAACCCCTCAAAGTCATCCATGAGGGTTGGATCAACTTCTTCCAAACTCCTATTAATGTTGATATTTTGACCTCTTCCCATGAATCACAAGTGTTGTTAATGGTATCTAGAATGGTGACTCCTATCCAGAAGAGGTTTTAAATTAACTTCGCTCAGATCCATGGGAGGAATCACTATCTATGGAAGCTATAGCCTTATGAAATGTAATTTTTTAAATAAGAAGACTTGAAAGTCAAAATTACTCCTTGGCACATGAGCTGAAGAATGGATGATATGTTAACAGGCATGAAAACAACATTAATCTTGTTCATCTCCATCAGAGCTCTTGGGTGAACAGGTGCATTGTCAATGTAGTAATACTTTATATATTTTTACTGAGGTATAGTTGACTTACAATATAATATTAGTTCCAAGTATACAGCATAGTGATTTGATATTTTTATAAATTGAGCAGTAATATTTTGAAATGAATCTTTTTTTCTGAATACTAAGTCTCAACAGTAGATAGATTTAGATTTATACTTATATTTATAACATATATTTGTAAATTTATATTTCTTTTAACATTTAAATATTTATAGGGTATAGTATATTGGGTGTTTGCATTTGTGCCAACTAATTGTTATTAATCATATGGTCTGAATATTATAATTTTGTAAAACTAGAGGCAAAAGAATTATTATATCTCTACTAACAAAAATATAGCTAACTACATTGACTTAATCATTACTTCAAATAGGTAAAATAGAACCATGACAACTGTTTAAATCAAAACAATCTTCCAGTCAAATATTTTCTGTACATTACTTGAATATAGTTTGAGAACTTAGCTTGAGTTATGTATAGGAATAGGAGGAGAAAAGGAACAGAATTAGAGTCTGAGGAAATGTCCTTGCTTAGAAAGGATATATTCTAAAGTTACTTCAGGTTAAAATAGTGTGTTAAGTAATATGAATTTGAATTTCAAGTGACTTAGAGTAAATCTTCATCTTCACTACCACTGCAGTCTGGAATCATTGCAAAAGTTGGAGTAACCCGAGTGAGAAAAGTGTATGGGCAAACTGATTATTTAGAATGCCTGTTATTCTGGAAGAGCAAACACCACTTAGCAAACTGTGTTTTTTATTTTTTTATAATAACCTTTTTCAACTCAATCAGGTCAATTCATTCAGTCCAGAGTATATATAAGCACAGCATGTTAATCCCCAGAAAAGGTAATCAGGTAAATACCAGGAACAGTTTATCCAGAATGGTCAAAAAACAGTTAGATGAAATCACCTGAAGGTTTTTACATTCTCGGGAGCTTTGGGACCACACACATACAAACTCTTAGACACAAATGAGGTTTTCAAAGCAACACTGAAGTTTGTTTACAAATCGCTAGTCATTTGTATGAATAAGTGATTAAATGGCTCCTGAATGTGTACTGATGCAAAATGTTAGCTTTCAAGTTCAAAGTTAGGAAATATGTATGTTTAGAAACAGCCTATTACAACATGAGTACCTTTTTGGTAACAGTACTGTTGATTAATATGCTAACAAATATATTAAAATGTAGAATGGTCCAATAGTATCCTAGTTTTAAACAAGTATCAATTAGCCAGTCAAGAAGATTTTTAGAGAAAGATATATAAAATCCAAAACTACAACAAAAAATAGAAGTTGTGAGTGGAAACAAGAATTGAGAAAATTACAATATAATACACAATTTGTAGTGTGTAAAACTAAATTGGGTTGTAACAACAGAGATCTTACTATGGATGAAATTTTTTTTAATGCTTTTTAAGATTATTCTTCAAAATTGCATCAGTACCAAAAAGAGTGAATGACTACCCTAGCAAGTATCAAGGATTATGTGGAATCTAAAAAAATTATACAAATAACTTATTTACAAAACAGAAATAGACTCACAGTCTTCAAAATCAAATTTATGATTACCAGGGAGGAAGGGGGGGGATAAATTAGGAGTTTGGGATTAACATATACATACTACTATATGTAAAATAGATAATCAAGAGACCTACTGTATAGCACAGGGAACTCTACTCAATATTCTGTATTAACCTATATGAGAAAAGAATCTGAAGAAGAATGGATATATGTATATGTATAAATGAATCACTTTGCTGTACACCTGAAACTAACAGAACATTGTAAAATGACTATGGTCTAATATAAAATAAAAATTAAATTAAAAAAATATGGTTGGCTAAAAGTATGAAATAAGCAATATCTTGTGCTCTAATCAAAAATGAAATGTATATATTCCATAAAATAACATATATATATATATATATATATATATATATATATATAATTTTCAACACACACATTTACATATATGTGTTCAGTATCTAAGTAATGAAAGTTTCTGGAAGATTTTTCATGTTTTTCCTAAGTCTTAGCATCCACTTAAGAGCACCATGCACTTCTCATTCAACAACAACAAGGATACCTGCACTGGAGAAGAGAATGAGGAAAGAGAGAGAAGTACTTCAAAGAATGATGATGTTTCCAAAAATGTCTACGTGAAAATCCTGCTTAAAACTGCCTTTGAATTGTACTTTATATGAGAAGACTATAAACAGTATTCAAAAACACCAACTAAGTTTTACTTATGCTGTGTATCTAGGCCCAGGGAAAATTCTCCAAAATGTGTAATCTAAATTTCAGTATCCCATCCAGTTTAAGAAGATAAAATATTTTTAAATTCAATAAGCATTTACCCACCCCAAAAATACTACCAAATATACAATAGAAAATATCCTAAGTACTAATATATATATATATATATATATATATATATATATATATTTACATATACTGTTCCATATATGCATCTCTGTAGCCCAAGTTCATTGTTTTATTCATTTTACACATCGGGATAAAGTTTATTGAAAAGAATATGTAGAAAAGTGAGAGAAAAATCTAAACTAAAATTTTTCAGTTTCCAATGCCAATGTTTTTTGCCTAGATAACTATTCCTTCAAATCAACAACTTCATTCCTCTGTACCTTTTTTCTTCTTCATAGTCTTTGATAACATTTTTTTTCTTTTTTTTTACGGACTCTCAACCACTGCGCCACCAGGGAAGCCCCTCTGATAACATTTTTAAACCACTTCCAGTAGGGAAATAATCTCCCCTACATTTTTGACAATGTTTATTATATGCATGTAACCTATAATTAGATTACTAATAATATAATACACAGTTTCAAAGAAAATGGAAGTTGACAAAGTGAGTTAAAATCCCAAAAGATCTATCCCTTTGTGTAATTTTATATACATATAATCTTTTGGGGCTGTAAAAATTAAGAAGTAGCTCTCATCTGTGTCTAACGAATGATACATTTAAGTGTGTATAAAGTATGGCATGTCATTAAAGATCCCTTCAATAATCACTTTTACAAGATGGTATTCCATGTGACTGTTGTCAATAATTGGCACCTTTGGTGGCACTGAAGATGGCAGACCTGTTTTAATATAAAGCTGTATTTGGACATTTGCCAAAGGGAGTAAAAGAAACAAGTCAGCAGCTTGTAAACATGGTCATGGTAGTCATCCATATTTTCTATTTCAAGTCTTAAAATGCAATTTTTCCCATGTGGAACTGGGCAAAAGAGAAACTCACACAGATTTGCAGAATTTAAATTACTTAAACCCACAAATCTAATTCCCTATTCAAGAATTTACTTGCATCTTAATTGCAATAGGGATATTTTCCCAAATAAGAATTACAAAATCATACACCATTAGAAATGTAAGTGCACATCAGGGTACCAAAAATTAACTTATAATTCAATATGTTAATAGTTTCAGTTTAATTTATTCTACTTTTCTACCTTAAGCTTTTATTTTTTTTTAAATTCTCTTCATGAAGACCATTGAGGATTTAGAGTTGCTCCTAAAAATATCCTTATGCAGTTTTTGAAATAAGGTACATTTTTCTTATAATAGATCACCTTTTTCAGTGTCAGATTACATTGGGAGAAAAATAAAAGACATTTTCATTGTTATCCATTAAAATGCTGTAGTTGCAGAGAAGTAAGTAGCAACAGAGGAATGAAGTAGGAAGGCAACTAGCAATAAAACGCAGCAGGGAATTTTCCTTTATATGTTTAATAGTTTGTAATTTGCTAGCCTACAAAACTCTGCTCTGACTTATAACGGAAGCCATGGCTAAGTAAAGTTGGGAAAATATTAAATTCTTTCTCAGTTTTAATTAACCAATAATCTAAATTATTTGAATGTCGTTCTTGAATATTTTATCTAGCCCTACACTTCTTAGTAGGCAAAGCAAAACTCCTTACTAAATTTTCCTCTCCTTAAGAACTAAAGTTAATATTTAATAAGTAACAATATTGCCAGGTAGCTCCAGAATGACACAAATGAAGCTTGCTCTTCATGATTTGAAAAGAGTTAAAACTGTTTTTTTCAGGAGGAGAATCAGAGAATGGATTAAAAATATTTAAATGGTTGTAGGAATGGTAGGCTTTCTATGTACTGAAATCAAAGTGATTGGTAGAACTTCTTCATACCCAAGAACTGGGGGTTGGATATGACCTCAGAGCAACCAGCATCCTGAGGTCTTGAGCCAATGAGTAAACAAAGCTCAACTGAGTATCCTGAACAGTGGAGATTCAAACTCACTGAGTCATTTGTCAACATTTGTACCACAGAAGTAGCTCAAAGACAAAGGAATTTTTATATGAAAATAACTGGGTTTACATATTTTAAAAAATATATTAGTGTACTTTTATTTCTCATCCTTCTGTATATACTGATTCCTATTTTTCCTGAGACATCCATCTACTTCAGGAAAGTTTACAATTGAGAGAACAAAAATGCAAAGCAAAAGAGTCAGAACAAGAAGATGATTTTGAATTTGAAGTGATATTAAGATAATTTTTTTCTCAGGTTCTTTTATGCTCTCATTAACATATCAAGAACTAGACCTGGCATACTTCATAGCATTTTTACAATGGAGTTTAGAGTAAAGATAAAAGAAGATATGATAAAAGGGAATTTCCTTCTCTGCAGAAACAGGAAAGGTCCACCCACCCAGCAACCAGGGGAAAACAGAAAAGGAAATGATAGCTTGGATTAGTCAAAGACAAGGTCCTTAGCCGCCCTCTTCATCAGTGAATGATTCATGTTCTAAAGCCTGAAACTTGAAAAATGAGAAACTTGAAGGATAAGGAGCCTCCAAATATACGTGGAGATGATATAAGTACTTTATTTCTAAAGGTCTGCTGAAAATGATTTCAGTGCCTACTTAACTCAATTATTTCAAGGATAGTACCTACAATGTATGCATTAGGACATTAGTGTTTAATTATATCTCATAACCTGGTTGAGAAAGGCTGAATCTAGAAGAACCTATTTGTTTTAAATGTCATCAAGTGCAACTTGGCAGGAAAGAGATAGGACAGGGTTAGCACAAGGAAGTGTGCAGAGGAAAAATCTAATTTCCTGTGTCCCATTTGTGGCAGACAAAACTCTGAGTTACCTCAGTTCAGGGAAGAGAAACCGAGGCACTGGGAGACTAACTGAACCAGGAGAGGCCCGTACAACATGTTGATTAATAAATACAGCTTTATATAAGAGAGAGGAAAAATAAAACCTTGGTTTTCAATTGGAATAAGTGAAGGTAGAGGACTTAGAATTGCTACAGTTCCTTAAGAATATAGTTTATATTACATGGGTAGATTATCATAGTTCTTTCTCAGATCTGTTTTAGACTGTTTTTAAATAGTTAAGATAATTTGATTGTTGTTCTGTGTTATCGGAATGAGGCATATGTTACAATTGATTCAGAGTCAGTGGACTGTGTTTCTGCAATGACTTATTCTGAGGGAAATCCCACATAAAAATATATAAATAATTAATTATATATTTGAAATAAAAAAGGAAAAAAGAGAAAAATAATATGTTAGTAGATATTAGAAATGTTTAAAAAGCTTAATTTTGATGGATACATCTCTTACCATTTTTGATTATGATTATCTGAAAATACATTTTTTTACTTCCTGATAAGATTATGAGTTGAGGACAGATATATCATTCTGTTACTTCAACTGATCATAACTGAAATAACCATAGAATTATAAAAATAGAGGCAGGTATGCATTACCATTGTAAAAAAGGAAAAAAGGATGTCTTCCACATGTGAAAAATTCTGGAAGACAGTGAAGGTCAACTTACAACTCCTGAGAAAATGACAGAAAGTTATCAGAAATAAGTAAAACAGGGCTTCCTTGGTGGCGCAGTGGTTGAGAGTCTGCCTGCCGATGCAGCGGACACGGGTTTGTTGCCCAGTCTGGGAAGATCCCAAATGCCGTGGAGTGGCTGGTCCCGTGAGCCATGGCCACTGAGCCTGTGCTCCGCAATGGGAGAGGTCGCAACAGTGAGAGGCCTGCTTACTGCAAAAAAATAAATAAATAAATAAATAAAATAAAATAAATAAGAAATAAGTAAAACAGATAACACTGGTAGAAGTCAATTAACACCTCCACTTTGTAAAGGTGAAACCTGGAGGAGATTGCAGTCCTGTTGCAATCCTGTTGCTTCTATTCCAGTTAGCCACAACCTTTGAGAGGACTTCTGCCAAGTGGCCCCAGGATAAAGTAGCTAAGGGAGTGGAGAGTCAGGCTTGAGGCAGGCTCTTTTGCTTGATTACAGAGGTTAAGAGCTCAGAAAATAGACTCAGTGATCTTTTTCTTAAGTCACAGGGAAAATATCTTTGCAAACATTTTTTTTTTCTGCCCAGATGTTGCACTTTGTAAATGAGGAAGAAGAAACAGACCTAGTTTTCAATGGAAGGGAAAGGAAGGGAAGGGAAAGGAAGGGAAAGGAAGGGAAAGGAAGGGAAAGGAAAGAAAGAGAAGGGAAGGACACTGTCTTGTCAAAATTAAAAGAACAAAAGAATAACACTGCACTCATGTCTTTTTTTTTAACATCTTTACTGGAGTATAATTGCTTTACATTGTTGTGTTAGCTTCTGCTGTATAACAAAGTGAATCAGCTATGCATATACATATATCCCCATATCCCCTCCCTCTTGCTTCTCCCTCCCACCCTCCCTATCCCACCCCTCTAGGTGGTCACAAAGCACCAAGTTGATCTCCCTGTGTTATGCAGCTGCTTCCCACTAGCTATCTATTTTACATTTGGTAGTGTATATATTGTCAATGCTACTCTCTCACTTCATCCCAGCTTACCCATCTCCCTCCCCATGTCCTCAAGTTAATTTTCTACGTCTGCGTCTTTATTCCTGTCTTGCCCCCAGGTTTTTCATAACCGTTTTTTTTAGGTTCCATATAGATGTGTCAGCATACGGTATTTGTTTTTCTCTTTCTGACTTACTTCACTCTGCATGACAGATTCTAGGTCCATCCACTTCACTACAAATAACTCAATTTCGTTTATTTTTATGGCTGAGTAATATTCCATTGTACATATGTGCCACATCTTCTTTATCCATTCATCTGTCGATAGACACTGTGCTTGCTTCCATGTCCTGGCTATTGTAAATAGTGCTGCAATAAACATTGTGGAACATGTCTCTTTTTGAAACATTGTTTTCTCAGGGTATATGACCCATAGTGGTATTGCTGGGTCATATGGTAGTTCTATTTTTAGTTTTTTTAAGATCCTTTACTCATTGGATTCTGCCATTTCCCCAGTTTCCATCAGCAGAATGTTAGACAACATTGCACAGGATAGCAGCCTAACCTGTGCTTGTCCTCCTGAATAACATCTAATATCTGCTTTATCATACACTCTTTACTCCCTTACCTTTGGAAAAGAAGTTCATCATAAGCTTGAATGTGACCAGTGAATAAATGACCAGAAGTTGTTTTAAACATCTGACTTCCTGTTTGACTAGAACTTTTCAAACTAAATCAAAGAAAGAAAGAAAGAAATTGGTCTTTCACTTAAAAAAAAAATAGGTAAGCTATTTTCATTTTATGGGACTGTGGCAGAACTGCAGGATCTTTAGACATTTCAAGACCCCCAAGTATTAAACACCAGTAGAACCCACTCACCCCATGATGTTGATGATCAAATTTTCCATGGCCTAGAATGACTATCAGAATTGTTTATCTCTAAGACTATAGGTTAGTTGTCACTCCCTTTCAGAATCTGGTTTAATTTCCTTGGCTACTATCTGGAGGAATGTTTACATAGCAGAGACAGATAAGGTAGTTATTGGGGAGGACATGCCCTTCTACAAAATCAGCAGCCATAATTGGAACTTTAACTTCATTATTGACTTCATTGGGTTGTATTAAAATATGTGCTTTTTCCTCAAATACAAATTTATATTTTCAAATTGAAAACTTAAAGGAATGCAATTGAAAATGAAATAATGTTAAAATAATAACAATAATAATGTCATCTTACATTGTCCCCACTATCCCTCTTCTCCAAGACATATTGATCAGAGGTCTATATATTATTTTTTGTATTAGTTTTGTTTATATGACCCTTTATTTATGACCATGTTTTAAGATGAAATATTGATTCTAGACACAACAGTCTTTTTAAATGTTCTTTCTTATTAGAACATGCTTTTGTCACATAGACTGATTACTATTTTAGAGAGTTTTATATTCACCGCCTATTATATACTGAATTTTGAGTCCCCCCAAAATGTATATTTGTAGCCCTAATCCCCAGTGTGATGGTATTAGAGATGGGACCCTTAAGATACATTTAGGTTTAGATGAGGTCATGAGAGTAGAGACTTCATGTTAGAATTAGTACCTTTTAAAGACGTAGAGATACTGGTGCCTTCTCTTTCTGCCATGTAAAGATATCACTAGAAAACAGCTTACAAGCCAGGAAGTGAGTCCTCGCTGAGAACCTAATCTGCCCACAAATTTATCTTGGACTTCCAACCTCCAGAACTGTGAGAAACAAATTCCCATTGTTTAAGCCACTCAGTCTATGGTATTTTGTTATAGCAAAGCTAAGATACCACCATTTTGTCTGCTGTGTTATTGCTCCCATTATTTTCTTATTAGTTCTATTGTTAATTTGCTAAAGATTTAATTCCATTTTTGTTTGTATATAGAACTCATTTGTAGTAGAAAAACCTATAGAAAAGAGAAGGTGATACAGAATGTCCAGATAATTTTACACAGTGGCAACACAATAGGTCAGTTAAAGATTTAAGTGGGTATATCCATCAAAATAGGTATTAATTGTCTTTAAGACCAAACACTAGGTTTTATTTATACAAAATGAGAGAAATTGAGAGTATTTTTCAAAACAACGCTGATTAGAATTGTCAGTTGGTACAAGGTAAGTTAGATGTTTGGAATCACTTAAATCAGTTAAAATAATACAAAAAATTGTAAAACATGAAAATTATTTCATTGTGTAATTTTCATTTTGATGATATTTGCTTTAAGCTGACTTGCCAAGTAGATAAAATAGATAAGTTGCTTCAGCTTGGAGGGTAAAACTTCATGATTGTTGGGCCAAATTTTACAGATGCCTATTGTCCATACTGTTGGAGAAAGATTTGAACCTTTGTTCTTCTTTTCCCTTCTGTTTTCTACTTTTCACCTATTGCTTTGACTCTGTTAAACAGAGAAGACATTTTTTAAATGATAAAATTTAGAAGTCCATGACATTATTTGCTCTTAATAATTATATAATGTTTATGCAACAATTTATATGCAGTTATAAAATATAAATATAACATAAAATATAAAATATATTTTATAAATATATTTATAAAATAATATAAAATATAAAAAACTCAACAGTTTTACTAAACTGTTTACTATTTACTAGTCAGAGGAAATAAATTATACCTTAAATGGGATAGTCTGTGGTATGAATATATCTGCTTCTTAAAAGTTTAATGTAGTTTTAAATGGTTTATATTCATAAGTTATTCAAGTCCATTTCTCTAGACAGTGCATTTAAACATGCTAAATTTACATGTCCGTTTCACCTTCAGTAGCTGTACTAATAGTCGTACCTCCCAAAAATACGATTTCATTTCACCAGATTTTCAGTATGGAGAGAGAGAGAATAGAGAAGAGATATTAAGTGGGAAGTGGTTCAGTTCTGAAATAAGAAAATAAATGTACTCGTCATGGGTATTGGGTCCCAAGCTGTACCTAATTTGCTTAAGGAGTAAACAACCAATGTGAAATGTTGTATAAAGTTCATACCCATTATTCATTTCTGGAGAAATATATTGTATTAACTTGCTAGAGATGCCATAACAAATACCACAGATGGGATGGGCTAAATAGCAGAAATTAATATTTTCACAATTCTGGAGACTAGAAGTCGAGAACAAGGTGTTGACAGGGTTGATTTCATCCTGAGGCCTCTCTCCTTGTCTTGTAGATATCTGTCTTTTCCCTTTGTTTTCACATGGTCTTTCCTCTGTGTGTGTTTGTGTCCTCTCCAATTCTTATAAGGACATGAATCATATTGTATTAGGGCCCACTCCTATGATCTCACTTTACTTTAATCACCTCTTTAAAGGTCCTACCTCCAAATACAATCATATTTTGAGGCATCAAAGGTTTGGACTTCAATGTACAAATTTGCAGAGGTACACAACTCAATCAATGACATTGGTGTTCTAGTGACAGTGGGCCAATACATTAAATAGAACTCATTATTGAATAGACACTGAAATCACTGCTACTTAGAATGGGTTTTATTTTCAGTGAGAGAGGATTTGAGAAGTTGTTTCAGTAGGGATTTAGCACAGGAAAATGAAATCATAGGAAGATTTTAAGGGATGCATTAGGGGAATTCAGTGCTCAAACTGGAAGTGGGCATCAAAGTCAAGGTTATCAATGGAGGTTTCTAATGAAATATATTAGGTACACTCCACTAGAAAATGCTACATTCCCTACTCTCTTTGAGACAGGTTCTCTCTACTTTGGGCCTTCAATGTCGCTGCTATGAGACAGTATTCTTCAGTTCCTAGAATCCCTATTGTGGACAGTTTTTATATTTGATCTTTTTCTTGAAGGTCTTTCTAATTTTGAGAATGTTCTTCTAAGAAAGACTTGAGATGAGAATTAATTTTATTTTTCTACCCAGAAAGTCCTGGTCCTTGAAGGGTGTTCATAAAATCCTTATGATACCTTCTGTGTAGCTGAAAGTTTCAATGAAGCACTGCCTTAAATCTTTCTAAGTTCTTAACAGAATGTCTTACAGTGATATCCTTAGGATTTTTACACTAAGACCTTGAAGTGCCATAAAATTTATATTTGCCTTGAGGACCCCCTCTCCCTTTTTTCTTTGAATGTCTTTTTCTATGTAGAGAGAATAGAGAATAAGACTGTTTTAGTTTTGATCCCCCTAAGTCTTGAGTTGGAAATATTTCCTCCATATTTTTCTTGAAAAGTGGAGTTTCTTTTGTAGGTTATATTTATCTTCTTGTGTTTTATCCTAGGAAGCCTGAAGAAACCAATTTTTACTTTCTATATTCTGCTTAGAAATATACCCATGCAAATCCATGACTTTGTTAGGTATGCTATTTTCTGAATTACCACAAGCAACCATTTTGCCAAACTTTTGGCCATTATGTAATGAAGGTTTCCTTTTCTCCAGCCTCCAGTAACATTTCTTTAGTGTCCTTCAAACTCTCATTGTTTTCTCAGGCTGTTTCCAAGCTTTTAGTACTAATTTCCTCAAGACCTTTATGCTGTGCCAGCTACACAGTCCCAAAGCCAATGCTACATGACAGGTTTTTGTTATGGTATCACACCAGTTCCAGCACTAAATTCTATTTTGGTTCATCTCTGCTCCATGATGCCTGTGGCCTTTGCCCAAATGCCTCTACAGGCTGGGGGCTGAGATAGTTGAACAGTACCCTGTACCTGTTTCTGCTCTCCATAAAGCATGGCTAGTTGCGCTTCCTCACAGTATGGCAAGGGAGTCAGCTTTCTACTATGACTTGTGCTTCAAAAGGAATGTAACAGAAACTCGCAGTCCTCTTAAAGGGTAGACTCAAAACAGTTTGAAATCACTTTTGCCACATTGGTTGAAAAAGCCACAGATCATCCCAGATTCAAGTGGAAAAAATACAAGCTGTGTCATTTGGTATGATATTTGTCAAAGAATTTAATCTGCTATTTATGATGGCTCAGATGCATAGATGAGAAAGCTCTTGTTTCAGTTATCACTTTTACCAGTACCGCCACTTGACAGCCATCAACATGAAATATTAAGTCTGGCTACAGTGGAGAATGGGAATAATTAAGAAGTCTAAGACAGCTCCTTAGTGTCCATCATAGGCAAGGGATTAAATGGCGTTTATTGGCATTTATGGGATACTTGGGAGAAGAATTTTTAATTTTACAGGTAAACTGAAACAACACACACACAAAAAAAAGAACCCACCAGGTTTATGTGCACTCAATATATAATTGGGTATGTGTGACAAATCAGCTTCTCAGGAAAATAAAAGCAAATTACTTTCAGTCATCTCATTTATGAAATTTACTCTACATTTTCCAATATCATTCATTTGGCAAATATTCATCAGCTGTCTACTCCCAGGAAGATACTTCTATTCCATGTGTTGGAAATACGTCACTAACCAAAAAAGAGCCAGTTCCTACCCTTGTGGATTCTGTTCTAAAAAGAGAAACAGATAATAAGCAAATGGTGAGAAATACCATAAAGAAAAATTAAACAGAGTACAGGGCAAAAAGAATGACATGAGGCAAGTGGGAGTTGAGGAGACGTTATTTTAAATAGGTTGGAAGAAAAGCTGATTTTCTTCCTATTTAACATCACGTGAAGCAACCAATCAAGTCAACTTTTTTATTATTATTATTTAAGAGTTATTTAAGAGTCCTGTAGACAGAGTTAAATCTAGAAACGTTGTCAGGAATTTGTTATTTTCTAATACTAGAAGGATACACTAAACTGGAGAAAACTTTTAATTGAAAAAAGTTGTATAAATCACATATAAAAGTTACTGTTCTTTTCCTCAGTAAAAAAGCAAAAACCTTATTTAGAAACAAAAACGTTATTACCTCTTCAACTCAAGCTTTAAGCCAAGATCTAGTTATATTTTTTTTCTCCCTATTTCACAGAAAATACAATCCTTTTAAATAATGATTATAGCTTATGTCATTATACTTCTCAGTTTCAAAATTTCAGTAAAATGCATTGTTTTACTCCCTGACTCCACAGTATGCTGATACAGATGACTTTCATTAAAGGCATAGAAAAAGAAAGCAGGACTGTACTTTCAGGAATGTGATAGAAAATTTATAAAATGAATTATATGTGAGGAAATATTGTCCCTGTATATATTTAGTGATGTATTAATAAAGTGTCAGTCTTTGTTCTTGAAAGAAGTATTTCAAAGAGAGTATAAGTGTTAAAAATGCAAAGAAAGAAAAGAATACATATGCAGTGACTCAGTTTTTAATTTCTTCACGTGTATGCACATATGCACTTGTGTTAGAGAGTATAATATTTCAGGTATTTGAGGGAATTTGAAAAATAAAATACTATTTGTATTAGTTTTCCCTGCTGATGTAACAGATTACCACAAACTTAGTGACTTAAAACAACCTAAATCAATTTTCTTTCAGTTTTGGAGGTCAGAAATCCAAAATCAGTCTCAGTGGGGTAAAATCAAGAGCTCAACTACTTTCCTTTTTGAGGCTCTAGGCGATAATCCCTTTCCAACCTTTTTCCAGCTTCTAGAGGCAGCTGACATTCCTTAGCTCATGGTCCCTTCCAGCATTCGCATCACTCTGACCTCTGCTTTTGTCATGATATCTCCATCTCTAACTGTGATGTTCCTGCCTCTTTTTTATAGGGATCCTTATGATTACATTGATAGCCATATGATTACAAATAACCAGGCTAATCTCCCCATCTCAAGATCCTTAAAGTAATCACATCAGCAAAGTTCCTTTTGTTATGTAAGGTAACTTATTCACAGATCCTGGGGATTCCAACATGGATATCTTTAAGAGGCCAGTGTTCAGGCTACCACGTAATACTATTAATGCAAATTCAGATGTTTCCTTCCAAGTATTTCTGCTGGTTACTAGAAATATTAAAAGTATAACTACATGTTTAAATGTGGATATTTTGTGCAATTGTAGCTTATGTGTTTTGCAAATGGCTCTATAATGCATGTAAATAAGAGATGGCATTACTTTTACCTAACTATAAGAGAGCAGTAGGATTTTTCTATTACTGTTTAGAGTGGTTCAGAAAGGGAAAATAAGCCATTAGTTTTTTTCCCAGGACATTCACCACTGGCAGTATATTAAGACATCCTATGGGAAATGTTTACTTTTATATACAGTACTGACTCTCAAGTGACAATACTTTTGTTAGAATTCAAAATCGAATATAGTTCCCCAAATTCATTCCTTATTTGAAATAAGAAAAACATATTAGATTATTCTTCTCTTCCTACTAATGATAAATTAGTTATGAAAAATCACGTTTTCAAAAGGAACAAAATTTAATCAAAATAATTATGGCTCACTGGAATATAAATCATATTTAATTGTTCAGTTAAAAATATAACAGTGCTATATTTTATTTTGAAATCAAGATAGACTAAAAGTTTCATTCATTTTATAACTTTCCATGAAAGACTTTGAAACATAAAAATGAAGGGAGAAACTAACAGTCTCTGCTGAAACTATAATTCCGATCCTCTCAGTCCCACCTCAGGTACCATTATTTGTAAGGCTATATTTATGCAGATACTGTTTTAGTAAGTCCAGGCACTATGACAAAATACCATAGATTGGTTGGCTTCAACAACAAATATTTATTTCTCACAGTTCTGGAGGCTGGGTAGTGTAAGATCAAGGTGCAATCAGATCTGGCATCTGTATGGTTTGCAGTCTGCTGTCTTCTTGATGCATCCTCACAGAGTGGAAAGTTGATAGAGTGATCGTCTCTCTTGTGTCTCTTCTTTTTTAAGTAAGATGCCTTTAATTAATTTTTTTTTTCCTGGCCATGCCACATGGCATGCAGGACCTTAATTCCCCGACCAGGGATCAAACCCATGTCCCCTGTATTGGAAGCACAGAGTCTTAACCGCTGGACTACCAGGGAATTCCCTTGTGTCTCTTCTTATACAGGCACTAATCCCATTCATAAGGGCTGCACCCCGCTGGCCTAATTACCTCCCAAAGCCCCATCTCCAAATCTCACTGGGGATTTAGACTTCATCATATGAATTTTGGTAAGTCACAAACGTTAAGTCCAGAGCAGATACTGTTTTCAACAAATTTACATCAACCTGGGAAGAGGAAAACAACCTGAAATCATAGAAAACTTTGTAATATTATTTGAATCACAGGTTAGGCTATATTATATTTATTTTTTGATGAGCCAAAAACAGTTGAATGTAGACAGCTTCCTAAAGTTCACCTGAATGCAATACGAGGAAAAAAAAGAGATGTGAGCAAAGCATCCCACGTAAATTAGAATATAATTTCCCAGTTCCCTACTGAACTCCTTCTCCTATTTTTCACAAAATCTATTGCAAATCTTCCTGATAATATAAAGCCTAATAATGAAAGCAGTACAATATTTCCTAAAGAATCAAGGAATCATAAACACTGCTAGGGAAATTGATATTTTTTTATGAAAGAAAATCATGTTGTATATTTCACAAGTTATATGTTACACAACATATTTTTCTTCCAAATGGATCAAAGGGCAAAGGTAAAAAAATTTTGAATAAAACATAAAAATAGGAATTTTTTCTCTATTTACAAAAAAATGGAAAAACTTAGATTAAAAAATCTACATATGTAACTACATAAAAACATACATTAAAAATACCATAAGCAGTATTAAAAGAAAAATAGCATATAATGTGCTAAAACATGACCAACAAAAGTTAATAAAATTAATCCTTAAAATCTTATGAATATCAATAAGGAAATATTAATAATCATAAATAAAGGAAGCATCTTATATCCATTGAGTAACAAGTTAGTATCTAAGTATGTTGTTTTTCAAGTTGGCAGAAGTCACTGATGGGTAACACACATTAAAATGCAAATAACTGACCATAAGAAAAGAATTCTTGGTAAAAAATGAAATGCAAATTAAAACATGAATATATAAAGATTTTTTAAATCTTCAATAAATAACATTATTTTATTTAACTTTCATAAAGTTTACATTGTGAGAAGAAGGTGAGAAGCAACTTTGCTCATAATAAAACTGTGATGTTCCTAATAGAATATCAACCCTTTTTCTGACGGTATGTACTCAAGACCACACCACAGCTGCAAAATAGTAACTAATCCTTTCTCCACAGTTATTGCTGATTTCTTACTAAGGACATCTAAGGCCTTGCTTTAGTCTGCCCACCTCCTTAACAAAAATAGCTAAGACAGTCAACTTGTGAGCTGTTCCCCCTTCTTGACAGCATCTAAAATAGCGCTTATGTCCTTGATTATTTACTAGAACCACTCAACTCATATGCAAACTCTACAAAACCCCTCTCTTTATTAATCTTTTTCAGAGATGCCACAGGGTTCCTCTGCAAGCGAAATGTATTTAATTTAGTTCAGCTGCAAGAGTGTTCCAATGGCTTTGCCTGGTGGGCTTCTGTATTAGGTGTTCTTTTTGTACCTTTATTTTCATGAGATGAATATTTACCACCTTTACATTATGTAAATATTCAGGAAGGGAAGGGAATGGGAAAAAACTTTAAGGATTTAAATCTAACTGTTTTTTTCTTGTAAAATTAAGTAGTATATATCTGAAGTAATTAAGGCAAAAAAATCATTGTCGAACATGCGAGACCTGGATGATGGAGCTAATAGAGTTTGTCACAGTGTTCTTTGTACTTTTCAATACTTTTGAATTAATCCTTAATATACTGATAATGGGCAATATGCTTTATTCCACTTTACCTGTAAACTTAAAAAACAGTTTATTTCGAGAAAGAAAGGAGGTGCCTATACCACAATAGCTATTTTTCAGTTGTCTGGTTATTATGAAGTGACCTGGGTCAAAATTTCACCCCACAAGGGAAATTATAGCCAGTTGTTAACTGGCAGAACACTTTAGATCCTCACTCTTCAGAGTGAATTTGAGATCCACATAAACTTGCATAAATGGCAGAGCAAGGCAAAGCTGAGAACTGTATTAAAAGAATATAGAGACATCAATACAAAGACCATGCCTGGCACATAGCAAGCATGTAGGAAGTACTTCAGAGGAAGGCTTGAAGGAGTAGAAAAAGAGACATTATTAGAAAGGAGAGAGAGTGACTGATTAAATGATGCATGCTGATAGAGCAGTATCATTTGGAGGTGTTGCTGAGAAAACAGCAAAGCAAGTCCATCCAAAGAGCACCAGTGGATTCAGTATACAGTGAAGAGACAGACAGAGTTTTTCTATGATAAATGAGGATCATTTTTCCATGATGGCTTATTTTGCAACCCTTATGATTGTTTACAGTTTTCATTATTTTCCTTGATATTCCCCCACCAAACCATCCCTCTTTAATTTTTGATATGAACTGCATCATTCTTATTTCTTTGTGCATTGCAAGAGCCTCAATACCCCAATGTGGTAAGATAAGCATGCCTGTAACGTTGATATGAGTTTGAATTAGTACAATCTTTCTAAAAAGTTGATCAGCCAATTGTAAGTCCATTTCAAGATAATAGAAGAATACCAAATATGAGCCAAAAATTATATGCAGGTATATGATATGAAGTAATATACATAATAATAAAACATTGTGAATTACCTAAAAATTAAATTCAGGGCACTATTTACAAAACAGCAAAATGCAATATTATAAGTCATTATGTATGTCATATTCATCTATAATTATTTTAGATTGTTGAGAATAGACTAGCCATATTAAAGTGTTGGGATTATAGATTATATTATTTCTTCATGTGTTTTCTGTATTTTGTAATTATGCTACAGTGAATAACATTTTATTTATAGCATTATCAACACATTTTTAAAAGTTATTTATTATTATGGGTTGAATTGTGCTCCCCCAAAATTCATATAGTGAAGCCCTAACCACCAGTTCCTTAGAATATAACTGTATTTGGATATAAGGCCCTTAAAGAGATAGTTAAAATGAAGCATTAGGGTGGGCCCTAATCTGGTCTGACTGCTGTCCTAATAAGAAGAGAACATTAGGACATACAAAGAGAGACAGTAAGGATAAGTGTAAACAGAGTAAAGACCACATGAAGATGCAGAGTGAAGGTGGATGACTCAAGCCAATGAGAGAGGCCTCAGGAGAAACCAACCCTACTGCCATCTCCAGAGCTATGAGAAAATATATTTCTGTAGTTTAAGCCACCCACTCTGCGATACTTTGTTATGACAGCCTAGCAAACTAATACACATACGAACCTTTATTAACACGAAAAACATTCATATATTAAAATATAGATAAAAATAAATACACACATATTTATTAAGCACACACAAAGATGTATAGTTAAAGAAATATAATACAGCCAACATAATGCAGCAGGAAACAAATGAAAATTTCTCTGAAAATTTTTTGGGTCACTGAAAGAAACTAGTAAATTAAGGTGCAGATATTTTGACTAATTTGTTAAGGAAAACCAAATTCATTTCCCACATGATACTTAAACCTTAGTTTTAAAGGTTTTTTCTGGAATAAATTTATAGTAAATCTATTTTGTTTACCTATCATCAGCATTTATGCTGCTTTTAGATTTTGAGCATGCTTTACTTTTCTTTTACCTTTGTCTTCATCACATAGATTTCAGATAATTCATTTTGAATATTAATGCTAAGTATTTGGTGGGGAAAAATCAGTTCTGTGAAGCACTAACTTACTTAATTTAAAAAATTTACTCAATATATGGTTGAATTATAACTTCCTGTAGGACAGTGCAAAAAATAATATCTTAGAAAAACTTAATTTAAATATTTATTATATACTTAATTATATAATCAAAATATAAATATAACTGAAATACAAGTTTCAAAAAATAAAGATGAAAACAATTTTCTTCTTACTATCATCTTTGCTGCCAGTCCCCATACCTGCTCTACCTACCCTGTTGTTTGGGTATGAATCCATCATTTACATTTTCTAGACATCTGCTTACATAAATCATGTATGTCCAAGAAGGCATCGTATTATTATTTTTTTTTTTTGTCCAATCCCAATCCAGTCTCTGTTTTGGAAGACCCACTTTAAAGAAGATCCTGAAAACTTTATGACTATCTCAATCTTGACATGCCCTTTCCAACACCATAGTACTTGGTCTCAGTTATAGTTAGCAATATACTTGACTTTAACAGGGTTTTTGTGTTTTTCAGGGAAGGGGTGTTCCTTTCAGGGCATCAACAGTCAACAATCTGTATGGCCAGTGATATGCAGTGAAAACCTCTTTGCCATCATGGCCTGAGATGTTCACCTCAGAAACACAGACTCCTCAGGTTTTTGAACCTACCACTCAGGGATTTCCCCAGTCACTGCAGGAAACTATGTTGTTCTTTTTTTTTAATGTTTTGTATTTTGTATACAATTTTTAAAGGTTACTTTCCATTTACAGTTATTCCAAAATATTGGTTATATTCCCCATATTGTATGATACATCCTTGAGCCTATCTTACACCCAGTAGTTTGCACCTCCCACTCCCCTACCCTGATATTGCCCCTCTGCACCCACTGATAACCACTAGTTTATTCTCTATATCTGTGAGTCTGCTTCTTTTCTGTTTTATTCACTACTTTATTGTATTTTTTAGATTCCACATATAAGTGATACCATACAGTATTTGTTTTTCTCTGTTTAACTTATTTCACTTAGCATAATGCCCTCCAAGTCCGTTCATGTTGCTGCATATGGCAAAATTTCATTCTTTTTATGACTGAGTAGTATTCCACTGTGTGTTTGTGGGTATGTATGTGTATATATATATATATATATATACCACATCTTCTTTATCCATTCATCTGTTGATGGACACAGGTTGCTTCCATATCTTGGCTATTGTAAATAATGTTGCTATGAACATTGGGGTGCATGTATCTTTTCAAATTACAGTTTTTGTTTTTTTTCAAATACATACCCAGGAGTGGAAGTGCTGCGTCATATGGTAGTTCTATTTTTAATTTTGAGAATCCTCCCTACTGTTTTCCATAGTGGCTGCACCAATTTATATTCAAGGGTGTATGTCTTGCATTGGCTCTTGTCTCTAATTTATTTTTGTCAACCTCCTCCAATGTGAAGTTCATTTGTACTTTTAGGAATAAAGAAAAAAATTTTTTTAGAAACTCTTTTTTTTTTTTTTTCTTTTTGCGGTATGCGGGCCTCTCACTGTTGTGGCCTCTCCCGTTGCGGAGCACAGGCTCCGGACGCGCAGGCCCAGAGGCCATGGCTCACGGGCCCAGCCGCTCCGCGGCATATGGGATCCTCCCAGACCGGGGCACGAACCCGTATCCCCTGCATCGGCAGGCGGACTCTCAACCACTGCGCCACCAGGGAGGCCCTAGAAACTCTTTGATTATCTAAACAACCTTGAAATTTTTAATTCTTGGTGGAAACCTGCTCATTACTCACAACCCTATATTTTGTTCTTGTCTGTCCTTACTATCTTTGTTGTGAATCTAAAGAACAAGTTCATAGGAAGAGGTTAAGTGGAGACCACAAGAAATTTATCTTCAACACAGTTCCAAGGGCCAATGTATCCAGGAAATCCCCTCATATCAGTATCACTGTAGCATTTTGCTTTGAATCCCATATCAAAACTTGTGAGAACATTCCTTAATCTTGTCTTATTTTGTTGCTGGGAGTCTGGTTCTAGGAGATATCTCCTCTGTACACTTTCTGTCTTCTGGGACTCAGAGCTTGTTGTGTTTGGAATTTAAGATAACAATCCTCTAGTTAGGGATCCCAAGACATGAGGTAATAAACAGAATATTAAGCCAACTATTGCCAAACTCTCAGAGGTATGATTCAGTATAAGTGTGCATTCCTTGTGGATTAGACTTGTGCTCATTACATATATTCACATTATAACCTACATCTGTGTGTACACTTTTCTATACATCATAATTCACAAGGGTAAATTAAGTTCTTAGTGAATACTTTGAGGAATTTCTGGTATAAATATTTTTCCCCCATTTGAAGACATATTAGAACAAAAAGGGAGTCAAACATCCAATTGTTCTTGTATTTGCCTTGGTATGAACAAAGCTCAAAAAATGCAGATTCCAAAATTGCTTTCTTATAAGATTGTCCAAAACAAAATTTTAAAATGTGAAAAAGTTATAATATTTATCTCATTATTCCTCTTCTCCCATCTAATGCTCCTTTATTTCCCTCTGCTCCTAATCATTTTTTTTTTTTTTTTTTTGTTCAGTACTCAGGCCTCTCACTGTTGTGGCCTCTCCCACTGCTGTGGAGCACAGGCTCCAGATGCACAGGCTCAGCAGTCATGGTTCGTGGGCTTAGCCACTCCACGGCATGTGGGATCTTCCCGGACCGGGGCACGAACCCATGTTCCCTGCATCAGCAGGCGGACTCCCAACCACTGCACCACCAGGGAAGCCCCCTTTGCGCCTACTCTTCATTTTGAGCTGCTTCCATTCCCTCCTGCGTGCCCAGGAGATCCCCAAATCTCAATTTTCTATTGAAGCAAAACCCCAGCAGAATAGGAAAAATCAGTCAGAAATTATAAGGTCTGGTCTCAACTAATAGCCTTTGTGAAAGACTTTCTAAAGCCTAAATAAGGCAGAAATTTAGACTAGTTCTAGAAATACAATCCTAGGTCTCCCAGTTCTACATTTATTAGTTTGTATATAGTGGGGTTGTCAGATGCAAATACTGAGACGAGAAAGACAAGAATAGGAAGAACTTGATCATGTGTTAAGATACCTCACACTGCATTGTATAGAAAACCAGAAGATTTAAGGAAAGTTGTAGATGTTGGGTTTTTTGTTTTTTTTTTTTGGAGGCTATCATCCCTGAAGTCTTTTCTGTGAAACTAGATTAGTTCATAATTCAGTTCTATATATCAGCGATCAGCAAACTTTTTCTGTAAAGAGCCAGATAGTAAATAATTTAGGGTTTATTGGCCATCTGGTCTCTTTTGCAAATACTAAGCTCTGCCATTTTAGAGTGAAGGCAGACACAGACAAAACAAACGAATGTGTATGGCAGAATTCCAATAAAAATCTGTTTACAAAAAATATAGTAAGTATAGTTGGAAGATCTCGGTTCCAAGCAAAGAAAGGGTGTGCACATTGGAGACTTCAGGGATAGGCTAAGTAGACAGCATTCAGAAGTATGTTTTGAAGTAGATGTGATTCATTCTCCCCTCACTTTTTGTAAATGGTCTTTATACAGCAACATAGGATTTAATATGCAACAAACACTAGAATGGAAAACAACACCATTGCCAGATTTTCAACCCTTGGCTGAATGTTTTGAAGAAAGTTTAGAACAAAAGGAACATAAGACACAAAATAAATTGATGACCTTGTAGATAAAATAACTAGATGTTCCCAGTCTAGTCCTTGAACATCAGAGTAGGGAATCTCTTGGTAAAGACACTTGGAGATATTGCAAACTAAAGGGACATTGAAAAATCAGCTATCTTGCATTAGCCAAGACACTGAGGGAAAATGAGTATGAAAAATTAACATCCTCCAAGTGGAAAGAAAGTACCCAATTTCCCATTTTGCCCTTAAATTCATAAGGGTAATTTTTTCCTATCTATAAAGGACTTGAAAATTTTGACTGATGCAGACACATTCAACATTAAACCTTCCCATTGTTACAACTTCTTCCCTGTAGTCAACAAATTAATCTGGTCATGAGAATCTCCACAACTGCCCAGAATTCCTTACCTCCTTGCTTATCATTCAGATCTTTACCCAAGGAACATTATTTTTCCTTTGTGACACACAAGGCTTAATTTAACAGGAAGGAATCTACTGTGCAAATGTGCAGAGAAAATTCTCATATTAAATCTCCACTGATGATCTCTTACCTAAAATCCCTGAGGAGTGCCTATTCAAAATGAGATCACAGACCATTGGGATATTGACTTACTGGTACTCTTGTTCCTACATCATGATGAAAACAAAGATTTCAAGGAGTTCCTGGGTTCTTGTTCACAGAATTTCTACTAATATTAGTAGGATTATTGGACCTACAACAGTAAAGATTCTGGTGCTTCCATGTATGCACAATATCTTCTTAAATGACATAACCTAATAGATAAAAGATTCATCATACCTCAGGTTAGTTCTTGGTATATTATGATTATTCAGTCAAAAGCCCAATGAATGTGGATATAGATTTGTTCAGGACTTGAAGCCCATAAATAGAGTAGTCATTTTCTCTTTTCCTTTAGAAGCAAACCTAAATACTTCCTTTTTTTCAGTGTTTCATGAGGCTACATACTTCATAGTGTATATATGCTGCCTTCATTAATGTCCCTTAAATAAGTTATTTGATAGTGATTTGGGTTTTTTTTTCCTGGAAAAAATCAACTGTATATACCTGGACAGTTAGGTCCCAGGGGTTTGCTGAGGCACCCTTCTGACTACAATCTCCATCAGACATTATGGACCAAGAGGATTTAATATAGGTCAGACATTTAGAGGATCAATCAAAAGGTTTTTTTGTTTATTTTTATTTTAAATTAGATATGTCATAAAAATGACTTTCTTTGAAAGTTAGAGAAAGAGATTGGGTTTTTTAATTTGTTTGTCTTGCTTTGTTTTGTTTGTTTTCATCAATTCCTCCCAATTGAGGATGTAGACTAGTACATTCCTGGGCATCACATTTCTAGGGAATAATTTATATTATCTTAGAAACCCTGGCTCACAGGAAATTGGGTATCCACACAATATCAGAAGGGGATACAAGACTGAGATTTTCTCCCCACAGCATGAGAGGAAACACTGCAAGAGAGCATGGGAGAAGTGTGGGGTTAGATTGTTGGATTCCAGCAAATGGTGTGTACATATGAATAAGCCAGCTTGTGGAAGATGGCCTGCAGTCTAGGGAACTGTTATATCTGGGACACAGAAATCTGGTTCATTTTTAATTGCAGGGGTGAGGGAAAGTAGATTTTGATTTTCCCTGAGAAATTGGATGATCCCTCCACCAATGGTTTAGACTTCAGAAAGAGGAAGGCAGCAGACTTTGGGTTGAGAGAGGAAGAGATTTTTTTCCTATCCCTGAAGATAAAAGGCAAGTGAGCTTGGACCATGTTACTCTATGGATATCAATAAGTCCTTCATAGTATGGAGTTCAGCAAGTGGCTCTAGTATCCGTTATGGGCTGATAGCTCTAACAATAACTACTTATTCCCTAAAGATGACAATTTATCATTTATTCCTAATTTTTATTTGGCTGTTTGTTTGTTCATCTGTTTTTAAATTACAATCCAGCACTGGCTGAGTTTTTAGGAACTGAGCGATGAGAGAGATGGTTTATGACTAGTCTTAGAGAAAATCATCATGGAGGTAAATGGTGAAGACTTGAGAATTTAAAACATAGCAAGAACTGATCAGTAGAAGATGGGAATAGTCATAATATGGAGTACCCTGCTGCTTGGTTGATGTGAATCAATAAGGATAATATGTAAAATAGATAAGCGTTATTTCTGAAGTCCAAGAAAACACTGGAGAAGGGTAATGGGAAAAGACTGGACTTCTCAAAGTGGATGGATGTTTGCCACACAGTTGTTCCTCATGTGTGCAAATTTTGAATATGTGACGTATTAGAAATGGAAGAAATGTTAACTGGTAATTCAGAAATATATGTGTGGCATCGTTGAGAATTAGCTTGATGGCAAAAATCAAGAAACTGGTTTTCATTTGAACAGAACTTATTTCCCTTCTCTCCCATTAGTGTAGATTATAAGATGAATGTTGAATGGCCCTGAATGGTATAATTATAGGTTTAATTTTGTAATTTTCAGGTAGTTTTGAATTGTATGAAATGTTTAGTAGCACACTGAATAATATACTCTGCATCCTCCTTTGGATATGTCAAATATATTTTACAAAGATATTGTAGCATAATTACATATTTTATAATGTATTCCCACTCTGTTTATGCATGCAGTTTAAACTGGTCTACACACTGACACATTTACAATCTGAATATTTAAGCACAACTACACAAACATACAAAACACAATTCAAACAATGATTAGGATTTTATGGAAGAAAATTATTTAAACAGAAATTTACTCTGAGAGACCTTCAAGAAGGTGGAAGAGTAAGAAGTGTAGATCACCCTCCTCCCCACAGATACATCAGAAATACATCTACATGTGGAACAACTCCTGCAGAACACCTACTGAATCCTGGCAGAAGACCTCAGACCTCCCAAAAGGCAAGAAATCCGCACGCACCTGGGTAGGGTAAAAGAAAAAAACAGAGACAAAAGAATAGAGAGGGGACCTGCACCAGTGGGAGGGAGCTGTGAAGGAGGAAAGGTTTCCAAACACTAGAAGCCCCTTCATGGGCAGAGACTGTGGGTAGCAGAGGGGCGGGGGAGCTTTGGAACCACAGAGGAGAGCACAGCCACAATGGTGCAGATGGCAAAGCGGAAAGATTCCCCAACAGAGAATTGGTGCCGACCAGCACTCACCAGCCCGAGAGGATTGTCTGCTCACTCACCGGGGTGGGCGGGGGTGGGAGCTGAGGCTTGGGCTTCAGTCGGATCGCAGGGAGAGGACTGGGGTTGGCAGAGTGAACACAGCCTGAAGGGGCTAGTGCACCACAGATGGCCAGGAGGGAGTCCGGGAAAAGGTCTGGAGCTTCCCAAGAGGCAAGAGACCTTTGTTTTGGGGTGCACGAGGAGAGGGGATTCAGAGTGCCGACTAAATGAGCTCCAGAGACGGGCACAAGCCACGGCTATCAGCAGGGACTCCAGAGATGGGCATGAGACGCTAAGGCTGCTGCAGCCGCCACCAAGAAGCCTGAGTGCAAGCACACGTCACTATCCACACCTCTCCTCCCAGGAGCCTGTGCAGCCCGCCACTGCCAGTGTCCCGGGATCCAGGGACAACTTCCCCAGGAGAACGCACGGCAAGGGAAAAACAACAAATAACATACAAGGGAATCCTCATAAGGTTAACAGCTGATCTTTCAGCAGAAACTCTGCAAGCCAGAAGGGAGTGGCAGGACATACTTAAGGTGATGAAAGGGAAAAATCTACAACCAAGATTGCTCTACCCAGCAAGGATCTCATTCATACTTGATGGAGAAATTAAAACCTTTACAGACAAGCAAAATCTAAGAGAATTCAGCACCACCAAACCAGATTTACAACAAATGCTAAAGGAACTTCTCAAGGCAGGAAACACAAGAGGAGGAAAAGACTTACAATAACAAACCCAAAACACTTAAGAAAATGGTAATAGGAACATGCATATCAATAATTACCTTAAATGTAAATGGATTAAATGCTCCAACCAAAAGACACAGACAGGCTGAATGGATACAAAAATAAGACCCATATATATGTTGTCTACAAGTGACCCACTACAGACCTAGGGACACATACAGACTGAAAGTGAGGGGATGGAAAAATACATTCCATGCAAATAGAAATCAAAAGAGCTGGGGTAGTAATACTCATATCAGATAAAATAGACTTTAAAATAAAGAATGTTACAAGAGACAAGGAAGGACACTACATAACGATCAAGGGATCAATCCAAGAAGAAGTTATAACAATTATAAATATATGTTCACCCAACATAGGAGCACCTCAATACATAAGGCAAATGCTAATAACCATAAAAGGGGAAATTGACAGTAGCACAATAATAGTAGGGGACATTAGCACCCCACTTTCACCAATGGACAGATCATCACACAAGCTTTAAATGATACATTAAACAAGATGGACTTAATTGATATTTATAGGACATTCCATCTCAAAACAAGAGAATACACTTTTTTCTCACGTGCTCATGGAACATTCTCCAGGATAGATCATATCATGGGTCACAAATCAAGCCTTGGTAAATTTAAGAAAATTGAAATTGTATCAAGTATCTTTTCTGACCACCATGCTATGAGACTAGATATCAATTACAGGAAAAAAATCTGTAAAAACTACAAACGCATGGAGGCTAAACAATTACTGGTTATTAAGTAGTAACAATACCTAATAACCAAGAGATCACTGGTATCACAGACATATAAATCAATGGAAGAGGTTAGAAGGCCCTGAGATAAACCAATGCAAATATGGTCACCTTATCTTTGATAAATGAAAAAGAATATACAATGGACAAAAGACAGCCTCTTCAATAAGTTGTGCTGAGAAAACTGGACAGCTACATGTAAAAGAATGAAATTGGAACACTTCCTAACACCATACAAAAAAAATAAACTCAAAATTTATTCAAGACCTAAATGTAAGGCCAGACACGATAAAACTCTTAGAGGGAAACATAGGCAGAACACTCTATGACATAAATCACAGCAAGATCCTTTTTGACCCACCTCCTAGAGAAATGGAAATAAAAATAAACAAATGGGACCTAAAGTAACTTAAAAGCTTTTGCACAGCTAAGGAAACAATAAACAAGATCAAAAGACAACCCTCAGAATGGGAGAAAATATTTCCAAATGAAGCAACTGACAGAGGATTAATCTCCAAAATTTACAAGCAGCTCATGTAGCTCAATATCAACAAAACAAACAACCCAATCCAAAAATGGGCAGAAGTCCTAAATAGATATTTCTCCAAGGAAGATATACAGACTGCCAACAAACACATGAAAGAATGCTCAACATCACTAATCATTAGAGGAATGCAAATCAAAACTACAGTGAGGTATCCCCTCACACCAGTCAGAATGGTCATCATCAAAAAATCTACAAACATTAAAGTCTGGAGAGCGTGTGGATAAAAGGGAACTCTCTTGCACTGTTGGCGAGAATGTAACTTGATATAGCCACTATGGAGAACAGTATGGAGCTTCCTTAAAAAACTAAAAATAGAACTACCATACGACCCAGCAATCCCACTACTGGGCATATACCCTGAGAAAACCATAATTCAAAAAGTGTCATGTGCCACAATGTTCATTGCAGCTCTATTTACAATAGCCAGGACATGGAAGCAACCTAGTGTCCACTGACAGATTAATGGATAAAGAACATGTGGCACATATATACAATAGAATTATTACTCATCCATAAAAAGAAACGAAATTGAGTTATTTGTAGTGAAGTGGATGGACCTAGAGTCTGTCATACAGAGTGAAGTAAGTCAGAAAGAGAAAAACAAATACCGTATGCTAACACATATATATGGAATCTAAAAAAAAAAGAAAAGAAAAAATGGTTCTGAAGAACTTAGGGGCAGGACAGGAATAGAGACACAATTGTAGAGAATGGACTTGAGGACACAGGGAGAGGGAAGGGTAAGCTGGGATGAAGTGAGAGAGTGGCATGGACATATATATACTACCAAATGTAAAATAGATAGCTAGTGGGAAGCAGCCACATAGCAAAGGGAGATCAGCTCCGTGCTCTGTGACCACCTAGAGGGGTGGGATAGGGAGGGTAGAAGAGAGACACAAGAGGGAGAAGATATGGGGATATATGTATATGTGTAGCTGATTCACTTTGTTGTAAAGCAGAAACTAACACACCATTTTAAAAAATTTATACTCCAATAAAGATGTTAAGAAAAAAAAAAGAAATTTACTCTGAAATATTACCTAAGTGAACTTCTGTCATAATGAACAACAACAATGTTGTACATTTCTTACATATTAGAATTGGGTTGCAGTTTTCACTATAGTTCAGAAATTTCTGTTTGTGTTAAGAATTTCATTCTAATTATATTTTTGTATTTATATTTGTTAGGTGACTGATTTGGTCTATATTTCAGCATGTAATTTTTAGAATAAGTTTAGGTCTTCTGCATGGCAGTTAAATATTTTGACTGAGGAAAAGTCACCTGTCCTGTAATCAAAATGCTTTTAGTTATTTTTTCCCATTATATTTTCATCTTGCAAGTTCGATTTTACTTTTCTTTCAGAACTTTTGTTTTATTTGAATTAGTATACCATTTAAGGTCCTATACATTTATAACATGCAGTCATTCTATTTGTGGTTTTCTCTTACTCCTGGAATTTAGTTCTATGGGGTTTAAACTAAAGCCTGGGGTATGTAACAGAGACCTTCCTCCTAGGTAGTACCTGAAATGTAGTGTTTTTACTCCCAGGTTTTCAGTTGGCTAACATATGTTCTCAGTTTTAACTTTCTCAGCTCTTCCTTTTGAGTGATGACTTGAAGTTTAAAATGGTGCCTGTTATTGAACTCAACTCTTTGGAATATCCCTTCTCTTTGGAATCTTGGTCCTAAAATTATTTGATGCCTTGAAATTTCTCCAGTGCCTTCATTGGAGAACAAAAAGATTTTGTTTTTAATGTTTTGACTGGCGTTTTTAATAGTTCTCAATGAAATGGTTAATCTGAAACAAACTGGTTGTCGGAGCTGCTTACAAAACATCTGCCAAATATTTGCAACTGTGATCTTCTCTTCCTTGAGTAATAACCTCTACTGGGGGCTGAGATGGACCTAATGATCTGCTCCAAACAAAGAGAATGCATCAAAAGAGATATGTTTTGTAACTTCTGAGATTAGTTTATAAAAGAGTGTGACTTCCATCATGCTTGTACTCTTTCTCTCTTGCTGACAGTCTCTCTTAGGTGCTCCATACTTGATCTTTCTGATGAAGCAAGTTGCCATGTTAGAAAGAGCCATGTGATTCTTATCAAGTCAAACTTGGGTCTGCTCCCCAGACACACAGCAAAGCCAATCTCTTGACACTGGGTTGTGGTGAAGGAAAGTACAGCATTTATTGCAGGGTGCCAAGCAAGGAGAACATGCACCTTGTGCTCAAAAGACCCAAACTGTTCAATGGCTTTCAGGGAAGGGTTTTTAAAGGCAGTGTGAGGGAGAGGGTCATGTGGTACGTGATCAGCTTGTGCAAAATTCTCTGAATGGTTGATGGCAAGATGACATCATGATATTTCAGGAATTTCAATCATCAACTTTCTGACTCCAACCTGTCTGGGGTCTATGTGCTTGTGGTCAGCAGTCCCCATATGGTGGGAGTCTGGTTTCTGTAAAAACAACTTTAAAAACAACTTAGAAACGTACATCAGACATTCAGGTTGTCAGTTCTTCAGGGAGGATTAAAAGTCCTGTGACTCTGCTATATAGCTGATTTATTGCTTAAATTGTTACCAGTTCTCCTCCCTGACTACTCTGTCTCTGCATGTTCTCAGTCCTCTGATCATTAACACGTGAGCCAGACATTTTGAAACTCCTAGAAGTTTCAAGAGACTAAAGTTTTTCTGTAAACAAGAGGTGGGGAACCCAAAGAGGTCTGTTACTGAGAAAAACCTTTCTGAGGATTGCTCAGTTTCACGACAGGGAATTGAAGATGAACTAGTCAAGGAACTGAGGATCAGTGAGGAACTGAGGATCTTGGTCCAGCAGTCCACAAGGAATTGAATCTTTCCAAAACCATGTGAGTGAGCTTGGAAGTGGATCTATCCTCAGTCAAGGATTAAGATAACAACACTGGCCAGTACCTTGATTTCAACCTGTGAGAAACCCTGAAACTAAGGATCCAAATCATCCAAACCCAGTTTCTTGACACACAGAAACTGTGAGAACATACATATGTGACATTTTTAGGGTGTTAAACTGTGGAGTAATTTTTTATGCAGCAGTGGATAAGTAATATGCTGATAACCCAATTGTTGGAAGGAAAAAGAGAAATAAAATTTTCAATACCCTTCTTAATTGGTTCAGTCGTGTCCAATTGTTCCCTCTCCCCATGTGTAAGTGATTGTGCACTTGAGGATGTTTGCTTTTTCTTTAATTATTTAAACATTAACTGAGAATAATATTCTTCTTTCATGGTTTTTCCCCATTAGAATTTTGTGGATATTGTTCTCTTGTCTTGGGACTTTGAAAGCTGATGAGAAGAAATCTGAGGCCATGCTTAGTTCTGCTTCTACCAATCATCAACCCACATAAAATATTTTCTTTATCTACATTATTAAAAACTTCTTATTTATAAGAACTCTACAGGACAAGTTTTACTGTTGAAAGTTTGTCTATCTCTATCCATCTATCTATCTGTCTATCTAACCCTCTATCTACAAATGTTGAATGTTAGTTTGAACTGCACCTACAGTTCTCTTGTCATTCCAGAAAATTTCCTATGTTAAACCTTAGGATACTTTTCTATTTGTTGAGTTCTTCCCACTTTTATTTATCCTTTGAATTTATTGATATTATTATAAGCATTTTGTTTACGTAAAGCTTCCAGCTCTTTCTCATTGATTTTATTTCCTATAATGGTAGTGTTTTGGTTCTCTATTTGTTTTCTAAAACCACCAATGTCTCTTTCATGTCAATCTGTTGTTTATTATCTAATCTTCAACTCTTATTGAATTGAACTTTTGTTTAATTTAAAATGTTTCCAGGTTTAAAGCTTTTGTAAAGAATGTTATTTTCTTCCTCTTTCTACCTAGCCTGGATTATTTGCATTCTTTTTGTATGTCAGGCAATTTAAACATTTTGTATTTGTTATGTATTTTTAAAATCTTTATTAAGCATAACATCATCACATTTCACCAAATTGTCTACTATTATTGAATTAATTTTCCTTTACTTCCATTTCATCACAGTTAATGCAATTTGATTCTCTCAGTTACATTTTGTGGTTTCTATTCACTTTTATGTATCCTGAGAGTGATAAGCAACTCAACTAAATTTGTGTAAACAAATTTCTGTAAACTAAATTTCTTGTAATATTTTGTTTCTATCCTTCCTCTGCTGATTTGTTAAATTCCCTGCACAATGCATTTTTTTCTAGATAATAAAGGATAATTTGTACTTACTTTTTCTGATTTTAGATTTTTCTCAATATGTATGAAGTCCTGGTGTTTTTGCTTTTTTCATAGAGAGTTCATGTGAAATATTCACTTCCTCTGCCTCTCTTTTTCTGCAGTTGCTTCTTCCACCAAATTATCAAGAGCAGAAAAAGACATAAGAAAATGTTTTCAGACTTTAGCTACAGATTTGAGGATAATAGTGAATACTTGAAATCTTTTTAAACTCAGCATTAGATCCCATTTTGATGTCATGTGTGTTTGCAGTCTTTTGTAATAACCATTCGGACTTATTCCTCTTTTATCCTCTTACCACAGCTTTTAATTTATACATATTAAACTTGTCAGGTTTCGGTTTGTCATTTTTTTCTTTTAATTTTGTTTAGTTTAATTCATTTAGCTTTTCCTGGTAAACCACATATCACTTTTGAGATTAAGAAAGGAGTAAAACTGAAAACACAACTAACCACAATATCGACAATAAGTACCAAATAGGGATAAACTGCCAAGTTTTAGTGAAAATGCATAAAAGGAAGAATTATTGTCCTCATCACTGAGTGTACTAATCTATCTTATGGTTATAATTTTCACAGAAAAACTAAAACTTAGTGCAGTATTTCTAAATTATTGAGCATTGCATATGATAGACTCTATATTTAAATGTCAATGCTAACACAAACAGATGGAGAAATATACCATGTTCTTGAATTGGAAGAATCAATATTGTGAAAATGACTGTACTACCCAAAGGAATGTCCAGATTCATTGCAATCCTTATCAACTTACCAGTGGAATTTTTTACAGAACTAGAACAAAAAAATCTTAAAATTTGTATGGAGACACAAAAAAACCCAAATAGCCAAAGCAGTCTTGAGGGAAAAAAATGGAGCTGGAGGAATCAGACACCCTGACTTCAGACTATACTACAAAGCTACAGTAATCAAGGCAATATGGTATTGACACAAAAACAGACATATAGATCAATGGAACAGGATAAAAATCCCAGAGATAAATCCACAAACCTATGGTCAACTAATCTATGACAAAGGAAGCAAGGATATACAATGGAGAAAAGACAGTCTCTTCAATAAGTGGTGCTGAGGAAACTGGACAGCTACATGTAAAAGAATGAAATTAGAACACTTCCTAACACCATACACAAAAACTAAACTCAAAATGGATTAGAGACCTAAATGTAAGACCAGACACTATAAAATTCTTAGAGGAAAACATAGGTAGAACATTCTTTGACATAAATCATAGCAAGATCTTTTTTGGTCTACCTCCTAGAGCAATGAAAATAAAAACAAAAACAAAAGTAAACAAATTAGTGACCTAATGAAACTTAAAAGCTTTTGCAAAGCTAAACAAACTACAAACAAGATGAAAAGACAACCCTCGGACTGGGAGAAAATATTTGCAAATGAATCAATGGACAAAAGATTAATATCCAAATATATAAATAGCTCATGCAGCTCAATATCAAAAAAACAAACAACCCAATCCAAAAATGGGCAGAAGACCTAAATAGACATTTCTCCAAAGGAGACATACAGTTGGCCAAGAAGCACATGAAAAGCTGCTCAACATCACTAATTATTAGAGAAATGCAAATCAAAGCTACAATGAGGTATCACCTCACACCAATTAGAATGGGCATCATCAGAAAATCTACAAACATCAAATGCTGGAGAGGTTGTGGAGAAAAGGGAACCCTCTTGCACTGTTTGTGGGAATGTAAATTGATACTATGGAGAACAGCATGGAGGTTCCTTAAAAAATTAAAAATAGAATTGCCCTATGACCTAGCAATCCTGCTACTGGGCATATACCCAGAGAAAACCATAATTCAAAAAGACACATGCACCCCAATATTCACTGCAGCACTCTTTACAACAGCCAGGTCATGGAAGCAACCTAAATGCCCATCAACAGACAAATGGGTAAAGAAGTTGTGGTACATATATACAATGGAATATTACTCAGCCATAAAAAGGAATGAAACTAGGTCATTTGTAGAGACGTGAATGGATCTTGAGACTGTCATACAGAGTGAAGTAAGTCACAGAGATGAACATAAAGATTGTATATTAATGCATATATGTGGAACCTAGGAAAATGGTACAGATGAACTGGTTTCCATGGCAGAAATAGAGACAGAGGTGTAGAGAACAAACATATGGACACCAAGGGGGGAAAGTGGCGAGGGAGGTGGTGGTGGTGGGATGAATTGTGAGATTGGGATTGATGTATATATACTAATATGTATAAAATAAATAAATAATAAGAACCTGCTGTATAAAAAAATGAATTAAATAAAATTAAAAATTAAAAAGAAATGTCAATCCTAATCCATTGGTATTCTGGAATCTAAAGCAATATTATATATAAATTAAAATTTTCAAATTTCCATTATTATTAAAGTGTGCATACAAAATGCATATATAAATTAATTTGACATAAAAACTGTCCTTCCAGAACATAACTGTACAGTTTCTTCTATTAAAGTTTGGTGATTGATTACTATAATTAGACTGGTGTTCAACAAAAGCTACTTGAACAAATTATGGAAGAAAAGGAAATCATAAGTCAGAATTAACTTGAAAGAAAATTATGATAAAATGAAACAACATTTAATTCAAATTTTATAATTGATTGAGTTATTTCATTTGACAACATTGGATCCTTTCCCATTAATCAGGAAAGCTTTTCATAAAAAGAGCCAATGAAACTTCAAACAGTGAATAACAATGACTTATTCAAATAGCAATTTGCAAGAGGTATTTTTTTAGGTCAAAACCCATCCACCAATGTATCACTGCTCATTTTCATAACAAAGTAAAAAATAGAAGCCCATAATAATAACCCAGTATTTTCTAATTACTCATAGATTAAATAATATATTTATATGTAAATGAAATATATTTGCATTTTAATTATTTAAAATTGAAATTATAAGTATACTACAGATACTCTCTCATTTAGGATATTCAATAAATAGAAAATATACTTAGTCATGTATTGTAGATAAACTGAACCGGAACACTGGAGTTTGAACACCATGACCTATTGCCTTTATATCTATAGTAACAAGTTGATTCTCTGGCAAATGTAGTAGATATTTAATAAATGTTGCACAATAGATACTAGTTTAAATAACAGAAGAATAAAGATAAGAAATTTAGTAATAATAAATGTAGGGCCTCCCTGGTGGCGCAGTGGTTGAGAGTCCGCCTGCCGATGCAGGGGATACGGGTTCGTGCCCCGGTCCAGGGGGATCCCATATGCCGCGGAGCGGCTGGACCCGTGAGCCATGGCCGCTGAGCCTGCGCGTCCGGAGCGTGTACTCCGCAGCGGGGGAGGCCACAGCAGTGAGAGGCCCGCATACCGCAAAAAAAAAAAAAAAAAAAAATAATAATAATAATAATAATAATAAATGTAGAAGCCATTTACTGGACAATTGTATGTTCTGGATTCTTAGTTGAGCACTATAAATATAAACCCATATCTATCATCTATGATTTACATTCTTTCAATAACCTTGGAAGAGGCTTTTATAATGTATATTTTTTAAATGAGGAAACTGAGGCTCCAAGACATTAAGTAACTCACACATAATCACATATTTGTACATGTGAAAATCAGAACTCTAATTGAAATCTGTTTGACCCAAAGTCTGTGTTCTTTTTGTGTACCATGTTATATTTATTTCCAATTGCTCTTTTCTGCTTTCTGGAATTAATAGTTGAGCTTATTTATTCTTAATGCTCCCATTTGTGAGTCAATGTTTTAGTTATTTTAAATTTTTAAGATGTGTGCTATCTGAAAATTATAAAACATGAAAAATCCAATTTCTGATGGAGTTAAAATATAAACACATGCACACACTCACACACATATTTAAGTATATATACATAGTGTTGGGTAACTTTGAATATTCTCTTTAATTTTAGATGCTGGATTACATAATTATCACTCTAGTTAGATTAGAATTTGGATATAAAGTAAAATTCAACCCTGTGATTGTATTCTCAAAGGCATAGTATTACTACAACATGCCATATTGAAAATGCTGCAGTCTGAATTTTAGGCAATTCATCTTGCTGGTGTTCAACATGAATTTGCTTGTTGCAGAACAAATGTTCAGCTAAAACAACAACAATAACAAAAAAACTAAACTAAAGCTTTCACATTAACAAAAATCTCCATGCTGGCTTTTAAAACCAAATTCTTGATTAGGTTCTTGAACATCTTAACAGAATAAAGGTTAACATGTTGATTTATACATATATATATTATATATTATATACATTTTATATACACATGCATAAACACACACATTTGGTGTTTTTTCAAAAGTCTATGTATATTTATTTTCTTTTAAAACTAAGGACTATTGAATGGTCATTAACATAATAATGAATTGGGTGGAACACCATTTTATCTCAAATTACATTTTCAGGAAAACATGACTAAAAACAAATCAAACAGGAGGACAGCATGCTTGTATTATACAGAGAAACAGAACATTATTTTTATGTGAAATATATATTAAATTCCTAAATATTGGTTTAGAAAATTAATGACATAATTAAAATATCAAATGTTAAATTTTTCTTTCATGTATCAAATATTTATTGAAAACATACAGTATAATATGCATGGTGTTAAGTGCTGTATATTTATCATTAACAAATTGTGCTGCCCTTTTGTATTCTAGTAGGAAATGATAAATGGTCTTCTTGAAAGTTGAATTAAAGAAAATTTATGAGTAGTAGAATTAATATGAGATCCAACTAAAAAATAATCTCATGTACAAAAATATTGTGTCTTCTTGGTTATGATGAAATTCACCTGTATTTGTAAACATATCCTCAGTTCTAAATACTTGCTATTACTATATAATGCCACTTGAAAACCTTTCAACTGTAACTAAGAAGACATCCATCTTATGCACAGTAGGAGAAGTGGAGGCTGACAATGAAAACAAGTGTCATTCTTGGTTAACAGACATCAAGTTGGAAAGACTAACAATATATTTTTGTACAGAAAAACATAATATCTATAAAACAATTATAACACTAACAACAAAACTACATTTGTCGTTTTTATGAAAGATCTATGAGGAAAATACCTACTTCACCACCTTTCCAAATCTAGCCTGAACCTCCAACCTCCTACCATTTAAAATGTTTTCCTTTCTTAAAGGAACAGAGAAGACTTAAAATGAGATAATTGTGGGTAAATTGGTTGGACAGAAATCCCTGCCTCTTTCTAGTAAGGTTTTGGTGGCATTTTTGTGCTGAGAGAGTATTTATATATACACAACACTATCAAGAACTACCTGAAATACTCCAGTTTTAGTGAGGAATTTTCCTGATGGTGGTCACTTCCCTTTGGTTTGCCATCCATGTGTGGATACATCCAACTTAGTGCAGTGTTATTTTCTTTCTTTTATTTACAAACTATTACATTGTTTCTTATGTATAGTTGTTCCTGGAACATTCATGAAATTTTGAGATAATAAAACAAGCATAATTTTAGAAAATTTTCTAGGAATGGTTGTAAAAGATGTTTGTTTGTTTTAATGTTCTAAGTACTTCTGGGTAAACAGATTAAATAAAAATACTAGATCCAACACGCAGCTTCCCATTAATCAGGAAGATTTTGGTAGAAAATGGCTCCAATATTAGTTTATAGATTTCAAGGGACTTTGAAACAAAGGTTAAATCTCAGTATGATAAATACCTATAAAATACAGATCACTGGATAATTCAATATTTCTAGTCATCCATATTTCAAGTGATAAAACAATACTTGATAAAATATTAATATTTGAATGGAATGTGAATTGTATTCCACTGACCTAGCCTTGTATTAATGTTTTTTTCTGAAGATGATTTGCCTCGTGCTGTCAAAGTCCAAGCCAGGTGATGGTGATTGCTTTTTGAACAAATTCATATATATGTGGACTTGATACTTCCTGCATTTTTCCTGGAGCCTCTGTTGTGTTATGGTATTTTATCAAGATATTTTGTCACATTATGGTCAAAATCAATGTAACTTTCAGAGTATGGGGCTAACAATATACAATGCAGCCTAAAATAGAGAGACTGTTCCAACTGTTTTCTGAAGTAAGAGCCATGACTGACTTTGATAACACCTTCAGATTATTTTGCACCCTTTATTAATTAAAAAGTGTGACAATAACATTTGAAATCTAAGGAAAATGGATACATATAAAACAAATTTGTTAGTACCCTTTTGCACAATGAACTCTTCCCTTTTACAGAAGGTTTTGTTAGAAATTATTAAATAACAGAACATCAAATAGTTAGGGACCTCATATCTTCTAGTTCTCCTTCATCTGAATTTCCATCGAGGATAATGACTGGAGTATGACTCATAGCCAAGCATCTTGACACTATACATATATATATATATATATATATATATATATATATATATATATATTTTTTTTTCAGTACGCGGGCCTCTCACTGTTGTGGCCTCTCCCGAGCACAGGCTCCAGACGCGCAGGCTCAGTGGCCATGGCTCATGGGCACAACCGCTCCACGGCATGTGGGATCCTCCTGGACCGGGGCACGAACCCATGTCCCCAGCATTGGCCGGTGGACTCTCAACCACTGCGCCACCAGGGAAGCCCGACACTATATATTTTTGCATTATTACATACCTTAAAAATTATCATAAAATAATTACATACAAAATAATTACAACTACAAAATAATTATATATGGTTTCTCAGAAAACATGTTTTGAGCAAAATAAGTACTATCTACCCAAATATTTTCTTTGTGCTTTTCAGTTAAATGAGAAAAGGAAAGAAAATGATAACTTTTCCCCATTTCCTACAAAATTCCTTTCCAGAGTAACTAAATGCACATGCTCACTGTCCAGAGAACTATGTGGTGGGTCTGAATCCCACAGGAAAAAAATGTGAGAAAAGAAGAGAGAAGACAATTTAGCGGACAGGACAGAAAAGTGTACATAGCATTCCAAAACAGTTTTTTACTCTCTTTGAAAAACTGGAAGGAAATAAAGGCTTCCACAAAAGAACTGAAATGTTTGTTCCCCATATTCCACTCCACATCAAACCCTGATTTCATTCATCATTCTCTTTGTCCACTGTTCCTCAGCCAAATGCTGTTTTCACTCAGAAGCAGAATTTTAGGTCTGTAACTTTCAGATATCCAGCCAGCTTTATAATGTAATATTTTCAGCAGCACATGGATGTCAACTCTTCACTCCATTTGTTCTTTCCCCTTTTATCATCAGTACAGCTCAGATGCTGACTTTACCAGCAGAAATGCGTATACCATGTGTTTACTCCAGATAATGACTATCAATGTTTAATTATATTTGAAATTCACAATGGAAAGAAATTATCAGTGAATTGTGGTAAATGTGCTAGGCGAAATCTGTAACAATATACTGCTGACATTGTTGTTGAATTTTATGACAAAGTTACCAGATTGAAAACCAGTCATGCATGCTCAGCAAATTTACACAGCTCTTTGCCCAACACAAAAGAAGGTTAGTCATTTTTTTAACAGTAGCATATGATTTCTTGCTCCACCCTGGATTGGCTTTCTGACCTTGAGCAAGCCAATTATCTTCTCTAGAAACTCAGTTTCCTCTCTTCAAAAAATTAACATGAAAGGATTAGATCGTATAATTTCTAAAGTTTCATCCAAGTTTATTGCCCTGTTTCTCTGACTAGATAAAAACATCTTTCAGAAGGGTGCTATAAAATAGACGTACTTTTCATACGTCAGTATTTGACGTAAATGTGTTTGCTTTACTACGTTTATAAGCGATACTTATAAATTTGTAAAAGTGGTAATTTTGAGGGTTACAGATAACAGTTATGGAGAGATTTATGCACAGCACAATGTGGGATAAAATATCTCCTTTTATTATCAACAGCTATATTTTAATAAAGAATAGTGAGGAAATTTGCTCTGTCTTCACTGTTTCTTCAAATCTTCATTTTAACTGAAAAATAATTGACCTCAAAAAATTCTCTTATCTTATTGCCACTAATTAAGTTTTAAGATCTGATTTATCTCTACTATCAAAGAGTGGAAAATTTAATACTCCACAGAAACAGTAATTTAATTCTTCATGGCTATAATGAAATTAATAAAATTAAATGTTGCCACTCCATGACCATTCTTTTCTTTTTTTGAAACACCATTTTGAGAGAGTTTATTTGTATTTTTCAAATACTTTATGCATTTTTGCAAAACTGATTAAATATATAAATTACTATCTTCTTAAATTAGTGATATCACATTTATTTGAATGATGGTCATCCCTAATAAAATCATACATTCTGAATTTTTTATATAAACATTGTTAAAACAGTTTCATTTGATCCACACATGCTTACTGAACAGCTCTAACACCTCTTACTAAGAAAAAAAAATTACTTTCCTACATAGCAACGTATTCAAAACCAATACACAATGATTTTATTTTCAAAAGCCTGGGATAATAAAAAGATGCATGATAAAATTCTAGTCAAAATTTTGATTTAAATATAAAAGTCATTCGTTCATTAATTCATGAATTTGTGCATCTTTATTCATGATTCGTATACCCTCTTTTATTGATTCCCTGGTTGTTGTTGTTGTTTTATTAATAATATACATTTCAAATCAATCTGAGAAGCTTGTTAAATCCCATCACATCCTTTCTTTATCAGGGACCATGACCATCATTTAACATAAAAACAGTGCTGATCAATTTGCCACAAATTCATAGGACTTCTCAGCCCTCATTGTTAGAGATCATTTCAATAACCTTTTATTAATGTATTATTATACATTCACATCAACTTTTCTAAAAATCTCAAATATGTTCTTCCATCAACTTCACTAATTTATATCAGTTCACTTTATGCTGTGCTTCACTCATGTTGAGGTCTTCTGATACAATTCCTTAATATAATTCCAAAAATTTAACTTTATTCTTCCAACAGATTTGAAAGATATATCTTTACCAGGAGAATATTTGAAATTCTCAAGACCTCTAAATTTTCTTAGCACAACTTTACCCTCATTCTTTCTGTAGTCCTCTATTATACCATATCTTTTTTTTTAATTTTTTAATAGATCTTTATTAGAGTATAATTGCTTCACAATACTGTATTAGTTTTTGTTGTACAACATAGTGAATCAGCCATATGCATACATATGTCTCCATATCCCCTCCCCCTTAAGCTTCCCTCCCATCCTCCCTATCCCACCCCGCTAGGTCATCACAAGGCACCAAGATGATCTCCCTGTGCTATGCTGCTGCTTCCCACTAGCTAATTATTTTACATTCGGTAGTGTATGTATGTCGATGCTACTCTTACTTTGCCCCAGCTTTCTCCTCCCACCCTGTGTCCTCAAGTCCACTCTCTATGTCTACATCTTTATTCCTGCCCTGCCACTAGTTTCATCAGTACCTTTTTTTCTTTTTAGATTCCATATATATGTGTGTTAGCATACTGTATTTGTTTTTCTCATTCTGACATACTTTACTCTGTATGACAGTCTCTAGGTCCATCCACCTCACTACAAATAACTCAATTTCATTTCTTTTTATGGCTGAGAAATATTCCATTGTACACATGTGCTACATCTTCTTTATCCATTCATCTGTCGATGGACATTTAGGTTGGTTCCATGTCCTGGCTATTGTAAATAGTTGCTGCAGTGAACATTGTGGTACATGTCTCTTTTTGAATTATGGTTTTCTCAGGGTATATCCCCAGGAGTGAGATTGCTGGGTCTTATGATAGTTCTATTTTTAGTTTTTTAAGGAACTTCCTAACTGTTTTCCATAGTGGTTGTATCAGTTTACATTCCCACCAACAGTGCCAGAGGGTTCTCTTTTCACCACAACCTTTCCAACATTTATTGTTTATAGATTTTTTGATAATGGCCATTCTGAACGGCATGAGGTGATGCCTCATTGTAGTTTTGATTTGCATTTCTTTAGTAATTAGTGATGTTGAGTAGCTTTTCATGTGCCTCTTGGCCATTCGTATGTCTTCCTTGGTTAAATGTCTATTTAGGTCTTCCACCCATTTTTTAATTGGATTGTTTGTGTTTTGGATATTGAGCTTCATGATCTGGTTATATATTTTGGAGATTAATCCTGTTGTTTCATTTGCAAATATATTCTCCCATTCTGAGGGTTGTCTTTTTGTCTTGTTTATGGTTTCCTTTGCTGTGAAAAAGCTTTTAAGTTTAAATCCCATTTGTTTATTTTTGTTTTTATTTCTGTTACTCTAGGAAGTGTGTCAAAAAAGATCTTGCTCATTCCTATACAGCAACAACAAAAAAAATCAGAAAGAGAAATTAAGGAAACACTCCCATTTACCATTGCAACAAAAAGAATAAAGTACCTAGGAATAAACCTGTCTAAGGAGGCAAAAGACTTGTACTCAGAAAACTATAAAACACTGATGAAAGTAATCACAGATGACATAAAAAGATGGAGAAATATACCAAGTTCTTGGAATGGAAGAAACAATATTGTGAAAATGACTACACTACCCAAAGCAATCTACAGATTCAATGCAATCCCTATCAAACTACCAATGGCATTTTTCACAGAATTAGAACAAAAAATTTTACAATTTGTATGGAGACACAAAAGACCCCAAATAGCAAAAGCAATCTTGAGAAAGAAAAACAGGGCTGGAGGAATCAGGCTCCCTGAATTCAAACTATACCACAAAGCTACAGTAATCAGGATAGTGTAGTACTGGCACAGAAACAAAAATATAGATCAATGGTACAGTATAGAAAGCCCAGAGATAAATCCATGCACATATGGTCACCTAATTTATGACAAAGGAGGCAAGAACATACAATGGAGAAAAGACAGCCTCTTCATTAAGTGGTGCTGGGAAAACTGGACAGCTACATGTACAAGAATTAAATTAGAACACTACCTAATGCCATACACAAAAATAAACTCCAAATGGATTAAAGTCCTAAATGTAAGACCAGACACTATAAAACTCTTAGAGAAAAACAGGAAAAACACTCCTTGACATGTACCATGTCTTCTAAGTGGTCTCCCACTTCAGAAGGATTAGTTTTCTTGTTTCATTGGGTGCAGTCTTTGATATATATATATATTCATTAAGTCAAGTTGATTGATAGAGCCATTCACATCTTCCATATCCTTACCTACTTTGTTTTCATTTTATCAGTTCATTTTAGAGAGGGAGTATTAAAATCTGCCAATTTTGCTTTATGTATTTGGAACCTTTGTTAATGAGTGCATACACATATACTATTTTTGTATTTTCTTGATGATCAGTTGACATGATGAAATGTCCTTTTTTAATCTTGAGTACTTTTCTTGCCTTGAGATCTATTTTCTCTAATATTCTAATGACCACACCATTAGAATATTAGTATTCTTACATACAGTTTTTGCATGTAAATATTTTTTCTGCTTTTACTCCCAATCTGTTTGTGTCTTTAGGAGTCAATTGTGATTTTTTTTTTGTAAATAATGCATACAGACTTACTTTCTTATTAAATCTGTCAAGTTTGCCTTTATTGGGGGTTTTTAGTTTATTTACATTCAATGTAGTTATTGATATGTTTGAATTTAAGTTCACTTCTTGTTATTTGATTTCTATATGTCCCATTTGCTCTTTGTTTATTCATTACTTCTCTCCTGCCTTTTTAAGTTGAATCAAACATTGTTTATTTTTTATTTTATCTCTTCCAATGGTTTTTAAGTTATCCCTCTTTACGTTCTTTTTAAGGATTTTAGTATACCTCTGTAACTTGTTGGGTCTGTGTTCAAGAGAATTCTATCACTTCATGACTGTTTTAAGAACTTTATGACAAACCCTCACTGATTATTGTCTTTCTACCCTTTGTGTTCTTATTTTTACATATTTTAGTTCCAAAAAATCTATAAATGAACACTTATTTGATTTTAACCACTAATAGTTTTAAAGAGCTTTACATATATACACACTATAGATAAATAAACATGAAGATAGATAGATATAGAGAGAGATATAGATAGTTATAGATGATAGATAGATTGATCGATAGATAGATGATAAATAGATCAGGGTTTCTCAGCTTCAGAACTATTGGCATTTTGGGCTAGATGATTCTTTGTTGTGGGGAAGGGCTATCCTGTACATTGTAGGGTGGTTAGCATCATATCTGGTCTTTACCTACTAGGTGCCAATAATTTCCACTTTCTCTGGCCCAGCCATGACAATGAAAAACGTTTCTAGGCATTGATAAATGTCCTCTAGGAGGAGAGAGGCAAAATTGTTCTCATCTTTTTGTGAAAACCATTGATAAAGAACATAGATCATTTACTTTTTTTTTTTTTTTTTGTGGTACGTGGGTCTCTCACTGCTGTGGCCTCTCCCGTTGCGGAGCACAGGCTCCGGACGCGCAGGCTCAGCGGCCATGGCTCACGGGCCCAGCCACTCCGTGGCATGTGGGATCTTCCCGGACCGGGGCACGAACCCGTGTCCCCTGCCTCGGCAGGCGGACTTTCAACCACTGCGCCACCAGGGAAGCCCGATCATTTACTTTTAATAACTCATTTACTCTTTCTGGTGTTTATTCCTGGGTTTCTATCTGATATCTTTTTTGAAACCTATAGGACTTTGTTAAAGAAGTTCTTATGTTAGTTTACTAGAGAAGACTTCTTTCAGTTTTGTATCTCTGAAAATGTCTTTACTTATATGTTGACAGTTCCTTTTCTTTTTTGCTGCCAACAAGAAAATTGGGCATAAAACATCATATAAGGGCGTGTCACATTCTTTATCAGAAATGGAATGATGATCTGTTAAAAATATGCAAATAAAACATCTGTTACTTAAAATGGAAGAGAAAAGGGCTTAAGTGGATGCCTGAAAACATCAATATGTCCCAAGTTGTATATGAGGGGTGCTTTAAAGGAAATTCTACTAGAGCTTTTACTAAAACTGGAAGGTGGGAGTGATGACGTAGGAGATGATAAAACACATATCCATATCTTTCTTATCTCACAATTTTTAACATTTTCCCCTATCTGATTATTACAGGGCAAGAGTTTTACTTTCTTGTGCTGGTAGCCAGGGCATCACTTTATATGACGTGATAACTACACCGCTGAGTTTGACTGCATGTATTCCAAGTAAAACCTTGAAAGTGGATCTAACCTTACCCTATATTACTAAAGTAAGGTTAATTGTGAATTGGTGCCATTGCCAAGTGTCAGAAATACTCTTGTAATTTTTACTATCAAATTCTGTTACATCACACTGGTAAATGGACAAAGGAAAAAGTCTTGGTTTGAGTGATGTTACTGCTTACTGAATGTATATGAACCAGGTGCCCCACTGGGGGAAGAAAAAATAAATAATTAAAATGTAAAATGGAAGGAAGATGATAGAAAATGGAAAGAAGATGCACAACAGGATCATTATGCCAGGGAAAGAAGTAGTAGCCCTTTACCCACAAGAGTATCTAGAAAAAAATAACAGTACTCAGGTATTTCTCTAAGATATAGCACCAACAAACAGCTGATGCCAGGAGAGTCCACCTGACCTATTTTGCCTGGAGAAGGGAAATTAAATTCTTGCTGATTTTATGTTCTGCCTAAAGACTGAATCTGGATAATCTAGAGAATAGATGTGAAACAGAACCCTTTTATGACTTAAATGACATGTAGTGAGTTGGAACTATCATGATTAATATTCACTCATGAGTAATAATCTTATTTATTACTTTTAAATCTCACAGGATGGGTGATGCTGAATAGATGGAGGTATAACTGAGAATAAAGGTGCTCTGGCATTGATACAGTTACCTAGGTATTGTGGGAAACAGATCTCTCTCACCTACACAGTACATTAGAGAGTGCTTTACTCTTTTGACTATGACAAATGGGAGTGTGCATGCACTGGCTCTACATGGCAGGGAACTTCAGTAGAATCAACAGGTTTGGACAGGGTGGTACTGAGGGGTCACATATCATTTGACAATTTCATTGGACAAGCAATACTTTGGGGTGAAAACAATGTACCCAAGTTATGAACATATGTGGTTTCCAAACCTGCCAGCAATGTATGTGTTGGCTAAATCATCAATGACTCTACTAGGCCATTCATAAGTTGGATAGATTGTTGAATTCATGAAATTGAACTCTATAATAAGTTTTGTTATTCAAGTCACTTTGGGTTTTTCTAATTAGGCAAATGGAAACATTGATAGATGAGTTTTGTTGAAGGATCTGGTCTTCTCCAAGAGGACAATTTTGGTATCATTTCTTCACTGGTTTCAATGTGAATAGGATACTTTAGTATTATTGTTTTATTTTAGAAAAGTATTTTTTTCTAAAGCAATTCTCCTAGTCTAATAAACTACAATAAAGAGGAATTAAGTTTTTGAAGAAATACATTAGGTTCATGCTTAAAGCATGTTTGAAACACTCAACTAATAGCAAAGCAGTCACAAGAATCAATCTACATTCTTATTCCTGTCCTCAAATACTAGATTAGAATGCAAAGGAATGGCAGTTAGATCAGGGAGATCATCTTTAAATAGAAAATAACTAAAAAGAGCAAAAGATGGCTTTTATGAGCTGTCAGTTTTATTCTATTGGAATGGGAAAGATCCATGGTGCTCTCAGAATACTGAAGTTAAGTCACTAGGTATTCACAGGAACCGAATTGGAAGGAACTGCCATGGGCTAATTGCCAGGTGTTGTGTTAAAGCTAATAGAGATTTATACTAAGTGCCTGATGAAGCTTCTTTAAATAATGGATTGTCCTTTAGGCCAAGAGAAATCCCGAGATAGTTTTACCTAAATAAGAGAAAGGGTGATGAAGGGATGAGGAAAGAAGGAGAATAGGACTGTGAAATTCATGAGCAAGAAAAGAAGCAAAAGCTTGAGAAATGGAAGCAGATTGAAATGTTACTTTGGTTTTCCCTATCAATAACCTAGAGTAGCTTTATTTATGTTGTAAAAGGCTAATTTCATAATTGATTTTTTATTTTAATACCATGTGACACTATTTTATAATTATGCTCCACTCAAAACCGTAATTTTTATAAAGTTACCTAATAGTTTTCATTAAAAGTGTTACTACTTCCTTCTGCATGATTTAAGGCTCTACTTTTACTGTGAATATTAACACAATCATTTAACCTTAATATTAGACACGTTTAAAAATAATCTAAATAATTGTTTATAAAATATATTATAATGATACAAGCCATATTAATTTATTGTACATATAAATTCAAATGTGTCTATCTAGATTAACAAATATTTTCTTTAAAATATCTGATTAGAGGATTTTTAACTACTTTCCTATTAATTATGGTCTAAGTGTTTAATCTCATATTTCACTTAGAGTTTCTTGTTAAATAAATCAAAAAGTCATTCGTGTTTATTAAAAGGACAAGTAGGCAACCCAGAGTGGTAGATGATATGTGTCATATATACATATATATGTACATATACACATATAAATATTCAACAAATGAATCATATCACTAACAAAAGATTACAAATCCATAAGAAAAGATAGACCAAGATACCTCTCCCACAAGAGACAAAATATTTGAACAAGTACATCAGAAAGTAGAATATCAAAATAGCCAATAAAATATGAAAATATATCCAGTATAATCATTATGGAAATAGAAATTAAAACTGCAAGTATTTACTACCATTACACAACCACAAAAATGACTAAGAATAAGAAGACAGATACCACTAAATCTTGGCAAAGTTATGGAGTGATTGGGACCCTGATTTGAATCTGTACATTATTTTTGGAAATTATTTAGCAGTATCTCCTAAAGCTGTGTATATGCATGCCATATGATCCAGCATTTCCTTTCCTAGATATTAACTCCACAGAAATGCATATACATGCTCACTAAAAAACATGTTAATAGAGCCATTATTCAAAATAGGCCCAAAGTGGAGCTCACCCAAATGTCCATCAATAGTAGAAAGAACAAATCAAACGTAGCATATTCACACACTGCAATTCTATACAGCAATGAGAATGAAATATCAGCAACTGAAGACAATGACATATATGAATCTAAGAAACATAACACTGAGTAAAAGAAACTAGTTGCAAAAGAATTTATACTGCATACTTCCATTTATATAAACTCCAAGAATGGGCAATTAATTTATGGCATTAGAAATTAGGTTAGTGATTAGCTTTGGGTGAGGTAGAAAATAAAAGGATGCCAAGGGGTGCTTTGGAGATACTTGTCCTGGTGGCTTTATGAAATGTCACTTGAGCGGGACTGAGCTGTTTCTCAGAATCCCCTTTTCTCTGTGTTTCTAGTATAGTGGACCACAAAAGATACGAGGAGTCAGAAGTAAAGGAGCAGTCTTTTTTTTTTTTTTAACTCTCAAAAATTCAATCAGGCATGTTTACATCTCACACATATTATTGCTTATTTCTTGGCTTTACATCTCACACATATTATTGCTTATCTCTTGGCTCGCCTGACTGTTGGACCTGCAATTGCTCCCCCTTCCCTGCTACTCCTCCTTAGCTTCCCCACCTCCTGAGCTGGCTTCCAGGAAGAAGCTGGTCAGATTCCCCTGCAAGTCATTCACAGCGTGAAGCTTGGAGAGACTGAGGATTGACAAAGATCCCTGTGCACTTTTGTGGCTTCCAGCCTGCCATAGCTCTCACCCACTTCATATCCGTCTTCCCTTCCTGACCACTTGCCCTGTGGACTTCAAGCCGCAGGCATCAGACCTAAAGACAAGAGCATTACAGAGACTGTTTAACCAGTTCACACAATTGGGAAAGGTCAGTTCCCTATTATGAATCACAATATGTTTAATTGATCATTGTCAGATGCATTGGACAAGCTTTTTTCTTGATCAGCGTGTGTATTATGCAGGTGTATTCAATTTCTGAATATACATCTAGCTATACACTTTTAATTTGTATACTGGTCTCTATGAATATCATAATTTAATAATGAATTATTTGGAAGTTCTGAACAATTATTCAGGATAAAGCACCAACCATCATAATTCTTTACTTGCATGTGAAATGGAAAATATGTCCGAAAAATTGTTGTCATCCAATATACTTTAATTAATCATGAACACTATATAAGAATCTTTATAGGAGCTAAAACTACCTCTCTCTCACTCTCTTTCTATACACACACAGTCTATATTTACATGCATATGCCCTGGGTTAAATTACTGAAATCAACGTAAGTTGCACATATCTATTGTAAATTAATATTTATTTTCAGAATTAATCACAATGTATCAAATGGAGTTGGCTTGCTATTATTAAATGCACAATTAAAACAACTTTTTAGAAAACCAAGTTTTCAAGATGACCTTTATATTATCAATAGAGAATATAGATACTTTGAGGTCATCATTATTATTCCAGCAGTCTTGGTGCCAAGAGGTTATATCAGCAGGAATAAAAAGGGAAAAGAAGCAGGGAAGAGAAGGGATGGTGGTAAGAGAAGAAATTGACAATTTGGGCAGAGCTTGCCCTTGATGTGAGCTATAAATTTCTAAAACTCTCTGACACTGAGAGGTTTCCTTCAGGAAATAATAATCATGAAGATCCAATTTCTCTGTTTATTTTTTTAGAAGTTTACAGGGGGTAGTGAAGGCTTTAAATCATATAAATAAGTTGGAGAGGTAGTCAAATAGAAAACAATGAAAGATAGAGGAGGAGGGGAGAAGAAAAAGACTCATGAGAATATTAGATATCACTTTGTTAATTTAGAGAATGGGCAACAAGGGTATAGCATGTGAGGCTTGGAAGCATGCCGTAATCTGCTGGAGATGATTCCAGCAGGAAGCTAATCATTTATGGAGTCACTATTATGTGCTGCTTAGTTCATATAGGTTAACTCTTTAATGCTTCTGATTTTTTCTTCCTACCCACCCCCAATACACATGCACTTGACATCTGTGGAAACAGAGGCTCAGATATATTGAATAACCAATCCAAATGACTCTGGGTCAAAAATGGAGCACGTACCCAAATGCAGTTTAATGTGACTTGAACTATCCTGTTTTGTTCCACTACAGCACAGAGCATTCATGACTCCAGGTAAGTTTCAAAGGTAATACACACAGGGAGTATAAAAAAGAAAATCTGGGCAAAGTCTGCTTCTATGCCCTGGATCAGCTGCTTCATTGTTAGAAAAAAATATGCCACGTTCTGTTTCAAAAGCAGAAAATCTCAACCCCTGAGACTTCTGCTGTGCTTCTTGATCTGGTTGTGATATTGCTGCAAAGGACATTGTATGCTGCACTGGAGCAGGGGAGAACCGCATCGATTAACAGCCAGTGGTTGTGATACTTTTCTGTAATTTAAAAATCTTCATACATCTCACTGTAGTGTAAAATAGAAAGTTTATATTGTCTACAGTAAAAATTTATCATTTGACATATTTTAAAAGCTGATTTTACATCCAGGTTGGGGCAAAGAAATAATCACTTAATTTCTAGTGGTTTAGTCGACTTTCCGTTAACTATGTTGGTTGTGTCTCCTTAGACATTTCTTCAGAGTTAAGTTTTCAGGGCAAAATTTTTTTTAAAAGACCAAGAGTTGTTTTTTGGTAAACTATCACTGATTTTTTTTTTACTTTGTTGTTTAACCATCTTTCCTCTGTTATTTTAGAAGTGTGTGTATTTCAAGTTGAGCTCTTAGAAAATAATGAACAGAGTCCTAATTAAGAACCTGAGCTCAGGAGTCAGAATGAATTGAAATTCAAGCTCCACCAATCATTAACTGTGTAATTTTGAACTTGTTACTTAACTTGAGTGTCAAAATAAAAATGAGGTTCTTATCATAGTGCCTTCTGGGAATTAAATAAGCAAGCACATATGATTAGCCTACGTGTTGGATACATTTAAACTATTAACAATTATTTTAGTGAGAGATGTTTGGTTGTTTACTCAATTTTTAAAAAAAATTCCTTCACATTATGATGCTTTGACATCTTAGGGACTTACCTGGCCTGGGAGAGACTGCTCCTCCCAGGGCTAGATAACTCTTAATACCAACTTGCCTGGAACATGCCTTTCATCTGCAAACCAACCAACCCCCAATCCATGCCCCCAGCCACCTCCTTTGTCTAACTCTCATCCACCTAGCCAAGATTTCACCTGCCCTAAATCAACCCAGGGCCATGTACCAGACGACTAGAGACCACTCCTGTAGCTGAAAGCCTAGCAACATTATTCAAATGAACACTACTACACCATCTGCCTGCCCTGCTGTGCTTTTCCCTGGGAAAATACAATAAATGCTCTGGGCCATGTTTTCCCCTCCTTCCTTCTGTCTTCTGACTAAAACTGGTGCTTCTGCGTGTGACATTCTTGGCAAATGTAATTCATTCTTCTTTCAATGGCACCTCAGTGATACGTCTGTGTTGTCACTCAGTTACATTCATAAATTAAAATGCTGCAGATACAACAGAGACATTTACTCAACCGTTGTGCCCTTTTTCCCTTTCTTATGTGGCTCAGCTCTGTTCAAGCAGCAATGTGGACATCTCCAGGGTGTGGACTGTGATTGTTTTAAACCCGTTATGGTAAATTCATATTCCTTAATTAGTCTAAAGGTTGATGTGTGATCCAGTACTGGCAAGGGAATGCAAGAGAAAGGGTACTAGGGGGAATTATGGAAAAACAGGACTCTCCCTGGGAAAAGAGACACTTAAAGGGGAGAACACTGTAATTTCCTTCGCTTCCCTTCTTGTTTTGCCTACTGTTCAATGAGTTCCCAAAGTCTGATATTATAGCAGATCTCTTACAATGAGGAGAGGCAAGTCTCTAAGGATGTCAGAGGAGCTGGATGAAAGGCCCGAGTCCTTGCTGACACTGCTGAGTCACGGGAACAGCAGCAGGACAGCTCACCTCTGGACAGCTTCTTAAGTGGATTATACCTACCTGCCTATGGTTTAAGGGAGGACATTCTTATATTCATTAATTGTTGAACGTTTATACTGCTTTCATCAAGAGCAGCCTAATGGAGACAGTTTTCAAACCTGAATTTACAAAATATATTTTGAAAGCCTTAGAATGTTTTAAAAATCTACTCACTGTCTCAGTTAACAGGCTACAAGTATGAGGAAATAACAACAACTGAAATCTACGAGATCATATAATATGCTCATAGCTTCAGAGAAGATTCTATAATGTCATACATAGTAGGGGATTTCTTCCTTACTATGATGGAACTGCAGCATCCAAACCACTCATTTCTTATGACGAAGTTCACTAACATGACTATTATAGATTTTACATGTCATTTTAAAACAGATTTTTTTCGTATTTGGGTTTGGCACATCAATACCAGTAAAAATTTGTGTGTGTGTGTGTGTGTGTTGTTGTTGTTGTTAGAATGTGACATTCAGATTGAAATGCAAGTTTCTCTTTGGCAGAAGTGTCAACTGTGCTTCCTCTAATTCTGTTAATCTCTATTTAGCATATATAATGTGCCAGTAGATGCTAATTAATTTTGGATATATCATGTTGTCCAAATCACACAACACTAGGAAGTGTATATTTTTGTTATTTCCATTTTTATAGATGAGGAAACTGAGGTTGAAAGATGATAGGTAACTCATCCAAGGTCACCAAGCCAATGAGCAATAAATTAAGAAGTGTAGTCTGAACTGACCACAAAGTCTGAGCTCCAAATCAACATAGTTTATTGTGATACTGCTAGACCAAATTAATTCCTTTTTTTATGCCATGAAGTACATTTGAAAATCAGAAAGTAAAGGGGATGAACTAGAATTAAACAAAAAAACAAAACAAAACAAAACTCACAATAGTAAGGAATTGCAGTAAAACAAGACCTCTAATGCACTGCTAGAGCAATTGTAAATTGGAGTGAATTTCCTGGAGGGAAGTTTTCCAATACCCCAAGAGTACTTAAAAATTGTACAACTAATAGTACTTTTAGAAATGCTTCTTTGGGGAGTAATCAGAGTTGTCTCAGAGATTATATAACAAGTTATTCACCAACAGAAGTACAAATAAGTACAACATGGCACATTTATATATCTTAATATAGTACTTAAAGGTATTTTCATATAATTAATAATATTGGTAAAAGTTTACTAAACAAAGCAAATTTTAAAAAATAAAATATGTCTTAATTTATATTTTTGTGATGTATTGTCAATATTCTCAGTTTGTATACTTGAATATTTATATATTTATATATAGAGAGACAGAGACCGAGAGAGAAGGAGGAAGAGAGAAAGAATGCCAGTTGACAAACTCAGATGCGCAAAATTCTAATTTCTCTTTAATTCCATTTTATTTCCATTTCTAAATTCTATCTTCTATAGTAAGATATTAATTTTGACCTCAGTTCTTGTTATGGATTCCTCTCAGGTCATATCTTACATATGTGACACATATCTTGGAAGACTTACACAGTCCAGAGGCAGAGTGGAGGGTGGTGCATGGGGATAGAGTTGAAGTATGGCTGAGGACTGATGTACCCAGACCCTAATATCTACAAATATCCTGACTATGCTGATGTGGCCTCTAACTATTCTCTTGTTTGAGAGACAAACTCTTCTGTAACTTTCTCCAACTTTAGATGTAGGAAAGGATCAAGGAGTGAGGTTGTCTTTTATCAGGTTATACGTTGTTTTTTAACTCTGAGATTTATTTTCTTTGTGATTATTTGTTCTTTTATTTATTTATTTTAGAAATTTAGAATTCAAAGCAGGGTCCTTAAGGAAAATTTCAGACACAACTTTTTTCCCCAGGTATTCTGGAAAGTCAGGGAAATAAATTTCATCAAAAAACTTCCCCCTGGGTTTCCCTGGTGGCACAGTGGCTAAGAATCCACCTGCCAATGCAGGGGACACGGATTTGAGCCCTGGTCCAGGAAGGTCTCACATGCCACGGAGCAACTAAGCCCGTGCACCACAGCCACTGAGCCTGCGCTCTAGAGCCTGTGACCCGCAACTACTGAAGCCCGCATACCACAACTACTGAAGCCCGCACACCTAGCGCCCGTGCTCCACAACAAGAGAAGCCACCTCAATGAGAAGCGTGTGTACCCCAACGAAGAGTAGCCCCCGCTCGTTGCAACTAGAGAAAGCCTGCATGCAGCAACGAGGACCCAATGCAGACAAAAATAAATAAATTAAATAAATAAATAAATAATTAAAAGAAAACTTCCCCCAAACAAAAAACTACACTGACCTTCTCTTTATTTCCTCTACCACCCTCCAAGTTCTGTAGTACTTTGAAATTCTGTCTCATCGAGGTCCCCTGATGTTGCTGAGTTGTGATTTCTGAGAGTCCATTTCATGTCTCAATATCAACTATGCAACAAAATTATGAGCACTGTAAATATGTATGGGCATAAATTTATCACATCTATCATCAGTTCTTGATTGTCAGTTTGCTTTCCAGAATCCCAGATAAGACTCTTCTCTATAGCAGGTAGGAAATTCAAAAACTAGAAACACAAGTAACTAATTCCTCACCCAAAGGCTTATATTGCCAGGCTAGTAGAAAGATTGACTTCAGATCTTCTTAGTTCTCTTCTAAATTACACTGTATTTCTGGTCTTTGGTCATTTGCTTTCATTCTTTTCTGGATCTGTTCTATTGATGCCTCACCTTGTACTCACAGTCTTAAAGATCAGGGTGCCATGGCAACTGCCTCCACCACTGCCCAAGAACAACTCCACCCACCTTTGCATCCACTGATAAGGAGAGACCAATAAGCAAGGACTGTGATTGTTCTACTTTTCCTCAGTGGCTGCTTAAAAGGGATAGAAAACACTCACCAGAACTGCGTGATTGTGGGGGCCCACAGAGTTACACACCATAAGTACAATGAGATAAAAGACAATAAAGAAATGGCAGGTTAATTGCTCAATCTTCCATCACTCTTTTTCACTAGCAATGAACAGTTTTGAAATGCAGTAGTTCCAAGCAGCAACTTGGGAGATGCCCCCAAGTGTCACAGGAACCAGTTGTGTTTTGATGTTAAGCTGTCACCAGCTTGGCGATGCATCACTTTGTGTTTGCTCTCCCTCCCTCCCTAGCTCACTCTCTTTACCCCTTATTCTTATTTCCCTAGCAGTGCACCCTGTCAAATAATTGTTAGCAAATAGGCTGTCTGCATCAGGCTCTGTTTTTTTGTGAAAACCAGATAGTGTGTTTATTCTTCGTGAATTTGTCTGCCTTCTCCATATACATGCCTAAAGGAAGGGTGTGGATCATCTCTGCTGTTAGGATACACTTCCCCTTTTCTCCCTTTCTCAGACTCTTACTCTATCAATCTGTTCTGACTTCTTACTCTGGGACCTGGGCCTTTTGTTCAAAAGACAATTTCTGTTGATCAATCAATTCAATGAACAAACTGCTATAATAAACAAAAGGAGAAGGAAGAGAAACAATGAAGAATATATCAACATTTTTTCCCTGCTACTAACGTATGCAAACAAATAGAGACATAGATGAGAAGAAGTATAATTAAAGGACAAAGAAAATATAGTAAAGTAGCTCCTCTAGCTAGTGGGATAGAAGTTAATATTTTCTTTTGTTTTTTTCAATTAGCATTTAAGTACAACAATAAAATTATCTATCACTAATTTTGCTATATTATTTTGCTCTGTTATGAGACAGGAACTGGCTGGGAAAGGAAATCAATCATAGAGTCCTAATTATGAAGAAAAAATGATGAAGTAGGAGGAGCAAATAGAATTATATACAAAAGAACAAGAATGAATAAAGAGGGTTGAGGAGAATAAAGGAAAGTTCTGGAGTGTATTTCATCCTGAAATACCCTTACAAACCAGAAATACCCTTTTATCAGCTTTCTGAGCATCCCTTAACCCTGTCAAGTGGACACAAAAAATTAACCATCACATTATCTATTTATATTTATTTGTAACACATAATTAATAGCTTTGTGTGTAGAATACCAAATTGATTTACAATCTGCAAGTTACCTGTATTTTTATACAAAGTCCTTATAAGTTTCCATAAGCTTTGCCTATGAGCAGGTTGTGACCTTATGAGCACCTGATCCAACCTAGGTATATTAGTTTGCTAGGGCTGCCATAACAAAGTACCACAGACTAGGTGGCTTAAACAATAGAAATTTATTTTCTCACAATTCTGGAGGCTAGAAGTCGAAGATCAAGATGTTGATGATGTGCTTATTCTGAGAACTCTTTCTGTGGTTTGTAGATGGTTGCCTTTTGTCATTGTCTTTGTATGGTTTTCTCTCTGTCTGTGTCTGGGTCCTAATTTCTTCTTCTAATAAGGATTAGGGCCTATTCTAATGACCTCATTTTAACTTAATTACCTCTTTCAAGACCCTGTCTCCAAATATAGTTACATTCTGAGATACTGGAGGTTAAAACTTTGAAACATGAATTTTGAGGGGACATAATTCAGTTGTAACACTGATGTAAACTTCTGGTTTCACAATTAATGAGCTATAAACTGATAGGCAAGTTATTGATACTTAATCTCCTCAATCCTCAGTTTCATTATGTACACATTTGAAATAAGCAAGTGTGATAGAATGTTGTAAGGAGGAAATGATAAAATATAAACCACTCCATAAAGTACTTGATGTGTTAAATAGTCCCAGATCAAGATGTTTTACTTTGATAAAATCATTTAAATAATAACTGCCCTTATTTAAGATTTCTTGTGAGATTTCCTTCTTGGTCTTTTCCTTAAAATAACTGTGTGTGTTATCAAAAAACTGGTTTTGTCTTCATTTAAAAAGATAATTTTCTGCATATCTTTATGTATTTTTGTCAATGTCCCAATACTTTTATGTAGATTAACCTTATTTTATCAAATTAGATTGATTTTAGAAGTTATATAACATTAATATGTATTACATAAATACCAAAATAAATAGCTGGTCTTGGAGAAATTCGAGTTCATCCAGGGAACAGATAAACTTTACATGATTCTGATTAGTATTTTCAGTACCTTTTTTGTCACTGCTAGTGTTTTCAACATTACTGAGTAGCTGTTATGTATAAAATATCAACTATATATATAAAACATTCTTTCTCCTTTCAAAAATCCTTCAAGGAATATAGTTTGTTCTTCTCTTTTTAGATGAAGAAACAGAAATTTGAAGAGTTTAAGTAAGTGATTTAAGTTCACACAGCTATTCAGAAGAACACTTCAATCTAACCTCATTTATTTTAGACTCTGTAGCTTATCAAAATTTGTTCTTTTTATAACAAAGTATACTATCACTCACTTGGTACATGTGATTGATTTAAGGCTTTTCATAGCAATGTATGCTATCACCCACTAGGTACATGTGATTTATTTGAGAGCTTTAAGCTCTGAAAACTTAGAAGACTCATATCTACTTCAAGTAAATTATGGAATCTCTTGAACCAAATAAACAACTTGGCATTTAATTCCAATCTCCTCTAAAGATTTAACAAACTTTATATTTTGCCTAGTTAAAGAGTATAAATATTTTTGACAAGATTTCCCACTGGATAAATAAATTTCCTTCCCAAGATAATTTTATATCACTGTGTTTCAAAGACAATTTGGTGCATCTGCTTCCACTGCCATTTATTGCATTTACGTTGTAATATTGAAAAATGCTCTTATTATTCCTGTGTCATTATTGAAGATCTCCAGAGATTTAAAATAGTATGTACATCTTGATATAAAAAACATTAGGACATGCATTTTATTCTTTCCCTCCTTAAAATCCAAAGTACACAAAACAAATCAAATGCAAATCTTAGACTTTTGTGAGAAGTGGAACAATAATGAACCAGGGACTTTGACTCACTTCTGAAAGATCTAAGATAGTTGATTTCCTGTTTCTACACCAGAGAGTAATTGGCCACAACAGGAAGCAGAAATTGGAGAAGTCAATGGAAGTGGAATTATTTGTTCCCTGTTGAACCCTAGAAACACTCCAATCTTGGAGTCAGTCAATCTAGCAAGTGGGAATGGGCTGGTTAAATTTCCCACTAATAACAAGGAGTGACATCAACAATTTTGGCCTGCAGATTAAAGCAGGTATTTCCTTTCTAAAGAACTTGGGCACGATTGTATTCCTAAGTGAGTATAGGTACTTTAGAGTTAAACCATGTTTACTTGGGAAACTCATGCTGGGAGGTGGAGGGAGCATGAATCTGTGTGTCCAGGCCACACAGCTTTAAGTGAAACCAGTCAATCAACGTGTCTCACAGAGGCAGAAGTCAAGCTGTACATTCAGGGGAGAGGTCAAATGAGTAACAGAATTTTACAGTGTAAGAGCAATCCAATCAAGCCCTTAGAATAAACAAGCCATGGTTTGGTTTGGTTTTTAAATATGGAAAGAAAAAAAAATGTTTAATTTATGCATATGAGGAAATTCAGTAACATGAAAGATAACTGGTTTTAGAGAAACCTAAAATCATCCAGGGAACAGATAAAACCTAGATAGTTCTAATTAGTATTTTAGACAGATTTATGAAAGGTAACACCCATAAAATGAAACCAGTCTACTCTGGGAAATGATAGGCAGAGACCAGAACAGCATTTTTAGAAGTTAGGGTTGTACAGTAAAATATCTAGTTGAAAGTCTGGAAGAAGAATGCTAGGGAATTCCTCACCATGTAAAGTAAAGGGAGGGAAAGAAAAAAAAAAAGAAAAGAAAAGAAAAGAAAAGAAAAGAAAACAATGGACAATATTTGAAAAGAAATTTTAAAATGAAACTACCTGGAGGAATAACTATGAAGTTTTCAAATATTCTAATAGATGAGCCAGGAAGAGAAAAAAAAATTAAATGGGAGAAATAATCAAGAAATGATTTTAAAAATTCCCAGAGTGATAAAAAAGCAAAAATATTCAGATTGAAAGATCTCACTCAGTCCTGAACAGCATACATCATAAAAAAATGATAAACATTTTAACACATTTTTCTGAAAATTTAGAACACCAAACATAAAATGTTTTTAAAAAATTAATAATTTATCTGTAAAAGATAAAACTCAAATATTCTATCAGAGTTTTCATCAGCAATGCTAGCTTTTAGAAAATAATGGAATGTGAGCTTTAAAATTTTTTTGTGGAAACATGATATATGAACTAAAATCAAGATCCTGAAAAGCAATTATTCAAAATATGAAAACTAAGTACAGTTCCAGAGATAAGCAATTAGAACACTGATGTATGCTGTGATCTGAATGTACAGAAGATGATGGTATTATGAGATGTGGCTTTTGGGAGGTGCTTATGTCATGAGGGTGGAGCCCTCATGAATGGGATTAGTGTTTTCATAAAAGAGGCTCCACAGAAATCTATAGTCCCTTAACCATGTGAGGATACATGGTGCCAGCTATGGACCAGGAAGAGGGTCCTCACCAAAATGCGACCATGCTGGCATCTTGACCTTGAACTTCCCAGACTTCAGAACTGTGAGAAATAAATTTCTGTTGTTTATAAGCTACCTAATTTGTAGAGTTTTGCTATAGCAGCCAGAACAGACTAGGACAATGTAACCTTTGCACTTTCTGACACAAAGAGGTGAGAAAGAGAAAAGAATATATTCTATCAAAAGGAAAACAGATCCAAGAACGAAGACCACAAAAGTTGATATAATACAGGAATATAAGGAAAGGAAAGCCTTGAGAGGAATGGCTCTATCTCAGAATGAGCCTCACATTTGGAGCAAAATATCATCAAGAAAAAGAATAGATGTGATGTTGTTGTTTTTAATTAATAGAATGTGTCACAGACTTTGTTATAGTCTCCCCTAAGATCTTCTCTTTCAGAAGTTTTACCTAAGCACATGGAGGTGAAGCAAAAAATTATATTAGCTTCTTTGCAACAAACTCTGGTCATATAATTAAGTTCTGGACACTAAATGACAAATGTAGTTATAATAGTATTAAAGTATTTATCTGTGCTTATTATTTTACTGTGTCAGTTACTATTCTAAATGTATTATAAATGTTAACTCATTTAATTATCACAGCATCCTTACGAAGTGGGTGCTATTATTATTTAAATTTTGCAGATGAGAAGAGCTTTAGCATCTTGCACAAGTTAACACTAAATTACTGAAGTTACATTATATGTGCAACTTCTTGGTGCTACACATGAAAGACAAGGATCCTAACCTCCTCTTCTTGGCTCTTCCCCTCCCAGGGGCTGGAATGTAGATATTATACCAGTAGCTGGTACAGGTCTCTTAGACTGCAAGATGCAAATCTAATTATGAGGATGGAAGAGGATCAAGACCAAAAAAATCTGTGTCCTTAAACCATGGAGGTAACATACTAACTTTTGTTTCTTAAGAGTAAACTATTAGTTAAAAAGAAATGTTTCTGTTGTTTTAAAGAAAAATACTGTTATTTTGATTATTGTCAACAGCTAAATTTGCATCATAACTATTAAGATATTAAGAATATGGATGTTAGCAATATTACAATGACGTGATTCATTTGTCAATAAGAAAGAAAAACAATTACAAATTTCAGGAGAAAATGTTCAAGAGTCATGGGGCAAACATAAAGCAAACTAAAATACAGACTGATTTTTAACAATATACAGAATGTAGCAGTTTTGGAGGGGGATATGTCCTTGACATATAAAAACTATTCCTATTTGCATCAAAGAGCACATTTGAATGACAAGGGATTAAATTATGTTTATTTCTCCACAGGTCCAATCACATTAGTGATTTCCAGTAATACAGAGGACACTCAAAATAATTTTATGCTCTTCTTGAATGTCTAGACTTAACCTGTAAAGACAGCATGGGTCCAACTTGTTATACTTTTTATATAATATTATACCCCTTGCCAAAGTAAAAACAAAACAAAAAAGTAGCTAGAAAAATTTGAAAAGTAAAGGAGCATACTAGAGACTAAGAGAAATTAAGTGCAAATTTCTGCATTTTACTTAAAAAGAAACCAAGATATCTGCTTGCAGTTGATTTAACAAGAGAAAAAGGCATAAATATTTTACATAAAAGATTAATTAAAAAGAGAAATTAAGAAAAATCTTACTAAGATATTTAAGAAGGAGAAATAGGATTTATTTACAGTTCTTTTTTCGTAGTAGGGGGTTAATTGAATATAAGTTGACAAATCAAGAAATGGAGTTAATGTATTTAATATAATGTGATGCAGGGAATTAATGGATAAACCAATAAGCTGAGAAAGCTAAACTCTGTTTCCTCTAGGCAGTGTCACTAGGGATAAAGCTGACGCAGACTTCTGTAATATTTCTTTTTTATTATGTACATATATTTATGTTATAATAAAATAGTTTATGAGGCAGACATCTCATGTTTTTAGTTGTTCCAGTTGGTAAGAGGTCTCTGCCAACATAAAGTGCACTGTACTTACCAGGGATCTCTTCCTGATTTTGAAAAACTGTGATAATTCACCCTCAGTTGTTCAATCAAAAGAAACCAAACTAATCAAGGCTTCTCTTTAAACTACACAAAGCAATCTTTACATGTCAGCTACAGAATTTCTTAAACTTAAATGCTGAAAAAAATAGCTCAACTGCAAAATGAGCAGCAATGTCCTTGCTATGCTTTGTTTCCCTGCAAATCTTGTTGGGGTGAATTCTAGAGACTAGTGAACTTGAGAAACATTCCTGGAAAAAAAGAATTGCCATTGATATATTTAAACAATTGGCATTCATAATATAGGAATATAATCAGTTAGTGTTTTTAGTATTTCAATCAAGCTTGATGTTCTTGATTATTAATTAGACTTATTTTAAAAAAACAAAATTAGAAGTCAAATGTCAATTTAGAGAGAACAGGAAATTTCACTTTCCTCTTGTGCATTTATAAAGTAATTGTTTATTTCTTAAAGCTTTTCCCAAGGATGCTGGTATTCTTACAATAAGCTGGTACAGTAAATTGATATTTAAATAACATTTTGTTAGTTAAAATAATTAATTATTAAATATTAATTGATACTTGCATAATCATCAATAGTGAATGACGAGCTATGCCTCTGTAATCCATACACAGCATTTATAAAGTGGTTAAACTTGGACAATTATACAACACTTAAGGTGAATGTTGTCAGTTTTTTCTATATTCTAAGGGGTAATTTTTAGTTAGGCCTAAACTACTGTCATTATAAATTTTAAACATTTTTGTTGCGGTATAATGTGCCTATGGAAAAGTGCATATACACTAAATATATAACTTGATGAATTTCAGTCAATATTTGAAAGGGACAGTGCTGACATTTGTTGTTCAATTTCATAATAACTGATAGTTCTCTACTGAGAGAAAGTAATTAGAATAAAATTGAGATCCCTAAAATCACAAGTAATTTCAACATATGATGGAAAATGTTAAAAAAAAAAGTGTGTTATATACAAATACCCTGGAAAAATGATTTGACAAATCATTGTATGCTGTGAAAACTGAATTTTTTAAACAATAGCTTAAATATAGAGTTTTATGTTAAAAAATAAGTGTTCTTTTTTCTTGTTGAGGTGGGGAGGTTGAGAATGTGAATAATAAATTCTAGTGTCTTCTATTTGTGGACCTTTTTTTTTATTTTATTTAAAAAATTTTTTGAAATACTTTCTTTTTTTTAAATTGTGATTTTTCTTTTTTTAATTAATGAATTTATTTATTATTTTTGGCTGCATTGCGTCTTCATTGCTGTGTGCGGGTTTTCTCTAGTTACGTCAAGTGGGGGCCACTCTTTCTTACAATGCACGGGCTTCTCATTGTGGTATCTTCCCTCGTCACTGAGCATGGGCTCTAGGTGCACAGGCTTCAGTAGTTGTGGCACACAGGCTCAGTAGTTGTGGCACACAGGCTTAGTTGCTCCGTGGCATGTGGGATCTTCCCAGACCAGGGCTCGAACCCATGTCCCCTACATTGACAGGCAGATTCTTAACCACTGTGCCACCATGGAAGTCTCTGTGGACGTTTTAATACAATGATACTTCAGGGAGAAAAAAATGAAAATATTGATTTAAGAAGTCTCAAAACTTTTTCAAAGTAGGTATTTTTCAGTCTATGTGATGGAAAGTTAGAAAGGAAAAAAGAAAGATTAATTGCATGTGATACCAAGGACAGGAAGTAGGTAGTAATCAGTGTGAGCAGGGGAATAGGTAAAGAAATCCAATTGGCAACCCTTGAAAGTTTTCGTAAGATTGCTATTTATTGTTTTCTGTTATCATAAAAAGTTTATTTTCACTAAGCAGGTATGTTCAAGTCAGAGCATAAAACAGATAACCTTTGTAATTGTTCCTTAGTTGATTAGAAAAAACAAAAAGCAAATCAACATTTGCATTCCAAGTTTACAAAAAGATGGGGAAATTTTTTGTAATATGTAAAAAAATAAGATTTTTATGAATGTCTGCCTTTTGTTATTAAAAATAGAAAAATATTTTTTAAAAAGTCTCTGTCTCCTTAAAGGATAATAGTTTTTGCTTCTTTTTTTTCCTGAGGTATTTTATGAAAATGTATTTCTTTATGGCTAAGCCCTGAAGCAGCTGTAACTCTTGATGCCAAAAGACCTTTCCCCCTTAGCAAACTTATCTTCAAGTTTTATATTTATAAAATGATAACATTTATCAAAGCTTTCAGCAACTTGGATTCTCCTTAGCTTAACCTAATTTTTATTGTCATTTGTATTCATTGTACATTTTCAAATCACTCTTTAAAGTATAGTTGGTAGTAATCAGTACACATTTCCATAACGAATGACCTTTCATCAGTGAAAATGTTTATATTTATGTAGGTTTTAGTTTTGTTAAAGTTGAACGAATTACTACAAAAAAGGAGATTTCATAATGATAATAATGGATATATTTAAAAGAAATAAAAATACTATGTAATTTATTAAATGGAGTATGTATTTTATATTATACAGGATGTAGGAAATTACTTACCCTATCACATAGGAAAGTGGAACATCTCCCCATTAACAGCAAAAATGTATGTCATTAATATGCATAATTTGTTACAGGACTGGACAAAGTATAGCCCATTGGACAAATCCAGCCTTTTTCTTGATTTTATAAACTTTTAGTGGAGCTAAAGCCACACCCATTTGTTTGTGTACTGTCCATTGCTGCAAAACTGGTAGAGTTGGGCAATTGCAACAGAGATGTATGGCTAGCAAAGCCTAAAATATTACATACTTGGCCCTTTATAGAAAAAGTTTGCCAGATCCTGGTCTTTTAGGTATTGTTCCATTTAGCAGAAATTATAATTTAAAAGTTGTAGGATGTATGCATGTTCCTAATCCTAATTCACTATAAACAAATATTTTTTGAAAAATGTATTTCTACATCAACACTGTTATAATGTGTGTCTAATGTGAAGACATTGAAGTAAAAACAAAAAGGGAAAATATGGGATAAACTTTCTTTTTCTAAAAGTAGCCATATGTGACTTAATCTTACTTATCAAATTATAAAGAACCATTGCTATCATATTTTCTTAGTTGTAAAAATTGCATATTAAAATTTTGTATTTCAATTTAAGAATTCAGATTTATTTCTCAAATTTTTACAAAGAAGAGTATATTATCTACTTAAATTTTATAGTGACCCTTTTTCTTACAAATAACCACACTTTTTAAAGTACTACCTTGTGATTTCACAATTTCACTTCCATACAAAAAACTTATTGTCAACAGAGTCATAAAAAGTAACTCTGTATGATCTATGTAAGTAGGATCCACTAATAGAGAGAGAGAGAGAGAGAGACAGAGACAGAGACAGAGACAGAGACAGAGAGAGACACAGAGAGACAGAGAGAGAGAGAGATGTTTCTACATCTCAATTACCTCATCTATAACTATAGAACATAATTGGTAATGAATTCATTTTATTATATAATTTAGTCAAAAATAAAGCTATTTCTTCTGAAAATTCATTATCTGTCTATTTATAATATTTTGAAGAAAACAGCAGAAAGAAATCTCACAATCAGAAAGAAAACAATAGGGTTAAAGTTCATAGAATTACTGTTGAAAAGTTCATAATGCCTTTTTGTAAATATCTGTTTATAAATCATTACTTCTTTCATTCTATGAGCCCTGTAAAATCTTATTCAACATTAGAGTCAAACGTTGCTTATGAAGTGGAGACATACTTTGACTAGACACAGAGCTGTGAATTATTAAAGTAATTAAAATCTTGGTTTGGATGTGATTGTCTTTCAGTAGAAAAGTTCTCACTAATAATACTTAAAGGGTAGATCATTGTGTTAACCAAAGTAGTTAATGATAAAAGGGCCCAAATCTTGAGAACTATGTCCCTATTACAAGATCTTTAGGGTATACCGACACTTTTATTTTTAGGAAATCCCCTTTTTTTCAAACATTGGTTCTCAAATGTGACATAATTTTCCTCTAAGGTCATTTGGCAAAGTCTGGAGACATTTTTGATGGTGGGAGGAAGAGATACTACAATAAAAAGGTAGAGGGTAGGATTAGCTGCTAAACATTCTGCAATTCACAGTGCAGAACCCCACAGCAAAGGCTGTCCATTCCCAAAAGTCAGCAGATTGAGAACCCTGCTTAGAAAATTTAATGTTGGATTTTCTTATACTAAACAAGTTTCTGTTAAGTTTATGTTTACTAAAGATCTCAAAAAATTTTAGAGCACAGAGCAGTAGCTGAGAAATCTATTATTGATATTCTGGGTATAAGATAGCATTACAATATTTAACCCACCCAGAATTTATATACCAAATGTAGCTAACCTGGAATCTGCTTAACTAGCTTCTGGCAATCAGCATCTTTTCCTTGATCTTCTATGTTTATTATTGAGAAGGAAAAAAGTATTAAACTTTAAAATATGATTAAACAAAAGTTGAAACTAATTTTGGAGCTATTGATACATACTAAATATGTGACATTTCAGCTTTAAGTCCACGAATATGTATAAAATTATAGAATCTTAAACTTTGTTCTTAAAAATTCAGTTAGTCTCAGCTAATTTATTTACTTTTCAAGGTGAAAAAAATGTTTGCCATGTTATCACAGGGAACATATTATGTACATGAAATGAAATTAATAGCATTTTGTTCAATTTTTAAAATTGAGATAAAGATTCATGTAAGCGCATTGAAGAAATAATTTAAAAGTTGGGGAATTACCATTTGTTGAAATGTTTAAAATTTTACTGTCATGTACATTTTCAAGTAACTTAAATTATGTCAGTTAATTTTTCTAAATGGACTCCATGTTTGTAAAAAAAACGCCTATTTTTACTACTTTTTACATACATAAAGTGCAAATATCATAAAAATATAAATTTTGAAAATTTCTACTTATGAAAATTTTAACATGATTGTTTTACAAGGCTTCTTGATTTTGCAGGTTGACACTTTTATTAATAAGTTTGGACACTGTTATTATTATTATTATTATTATTTATTTATTTATTTTTTTTGTGGTACACGGGCCTCTCACTGTTGTGGCCTCTCCCGTTGCGGAGCACAGGCTCCGGATGCGCAGGCTCAGCGGCCATGGCTCACAGACCCAGCCGCTCTGCGGCATGTGGGATCTTCCCAGACCGGGGCAGGAACCCGTGTCCCCTGCATCGGTAGGCAGACTCTTAACCACTGCACCACCAGGGAAGCCCTGGACACTGTTATTATTTATTTGAATATTGTTTCTTTCTCATTTTCTCTTTCTCCTTATGGAAATCTGTTATACCCACTGTAGAATTTTCATGTTTTAGTTCTTGGGTAGAACTTAGACTGCTGAATCATAAAAATGATGTATATATAAACAATAGAATATTAATTCAGCCATTAAACAAAAAAGAATGAAATCTTGCCATTTGCAACAACATGGATGCATCTAGAGGGTATTACACTAAGTCAAATAAGTCAGACAAAGACAAATAGTACATGATCTCACTTATATGTGAGAAACATATAACAAAATGAAAATAGACTCATAGATATGAGAAAATACTGGTGGTTGCCAGAGGAGAGTGGAGTGGGGAATGGGCAAAATAAGTGAAAAGAATTAAGAGGTACAGACCTCCAGTTATAAAATAAATGTCATGGGGATGTAATGTACAGCATAAGAAATATGGTCAATAATAATTTAATAACTTAGTATGGGAACAGATGGTTTCTAGACATTTTGGTAGTCATTTTGTAATGCACTTAAATGTTGAATCACTGTGTTGTACATCTGAAACTAACATAATATTGTGCATAAACTATATTTCAATTTAAAAAATAGTCTCGAATCATAAAGCTTCATAATCTGGCAAATAATTTAGGGTAGAATTTGGCATTTCTTTCTTTCTTATATAAACACAAACTCATAGGAAAGTTAGAAGTACAGTATAAAGAACTATTTTTCCCTGAAGCAGTTGAAAATAAGTTGCAGATCTGATGACTCAAATAGATTAGTATTAATTTTGCATATGAAAGGACATTTGCCTATATAATATAATCATCTATACAATATGATCATCAAAACAAAAAAATTAACATTAACATATTACTACTCTATAATATACAGACGTCTATCTAGTTTGACAATTGTGACAATAATGTCTTGATAAAAGTGGGATCAGTTATGAGTTCCTTAATCTTATATTGATTTTCATGACTTTGACACAAGATGGTTATTTTATGTGTCCTTATTTGTTTTTTTCAGAATGTTCCTGAGTGCTTCTTCATGTGTAGTTTCAGGTTATGTATCTTTGCATGAACATCCTAGAAGTGATGTTTAACTCTTCTTAATGCATTCTATCAGATGGCATATAGTGTTAATTTGTTCCATTACTGACAATGTTCACTTAGATCACTGGATTATGGTAATGTCTGCTGGGATTTTTTCAGTGTGAAGTTATTATTTTTTTCCTTCTCTAAGTAGTAATTATTTTCACTTAGAAATACTTTGAAACTATGTAAATATCCATTTGATCATACAAGTTTTGATTTATTTCTTTATTTTTCTTTATTTATATATTCATGGACAGTTTGCTTTCTGTTTTATTCAGTGTATTATGTTATCTCAGTTATTTATCTTGAAGCTCACACTGTCTTCAATTTGACCAGTGATAGATAGCCTTTTCAAGCTGACTTCTGCATCCTTTCAACTTATTGCCCAACTTTCTTTATAGCACATTCTTGCTTTCTGGTACAAAATGATGTTTCCATTATCATCCTGTACTTTTTTTGTACCAGGCTGAATGACAATCAGTCATTCCTCCAAGGAGTCTTTCCTTTAGTGGAAAATGACATAGAGAATCTAAGTTATAGGCAGTAGATAGACTCAATGCTATTGGACCATTGCTGATCTTAGACCCTCTCAATAGACAGAGCTAGGGATAAAATGAATTTGGGTATTATGGGTGTATGTATATGTACACATAAATTTTAATCTGTGTGTGTATTCACAAAGCTACACTATCTCAATTCCACAATTATAGCATATAATATATCACTATTCTAAAATCTCACTGATTCATCAGTCAAATCTTGCAATCATTTAGCAAAATATTTGGATTGATTTTTATTTAGATAGAAAGATAAAAATTATCATAAACATTGATTCAAAGCACACACATTTCAGTGTGGAGGTACCTAATAGTTCATACTCATAACAAGTTCTCTAAACATCACTCAAATATATGTGTATAAATTGAATGGTTATTATTTATTTTATTGCAGGTTTAATTTGTCTATGTAAGCTCACAGAGAATTAGTAAAGGACATGATGCTTACTTATTTTGTAGTGAGTTAGTCTAACAAGTCTCAAAAACTAAACATATACAATGATAGAAAATTACAGCATTCATTGTTTTTTATGTCTTCATCATTGGACGCTTCTCACATTTTACTTGTTGGAGAGAAAATACAAAATTTTATATAATGTTTGTTTCATTTTACATAGATCTTGTGTTCAATAAAGGAACTGATTGTTATTTTCTCCTACATTTTCTAATTCTTTAACAACAAACCTAATGTTTTAAAACTATAATTATATTCTAATTTGATATAAATAAAGCAATCTGAATGCAGTTTTCATTTTCTTTCTTAGGGACAAAGAAAATACAAAGAAGTGTTCAGTGATGGTATAATTCCCAGTGTACCGTATTTTCGGTTCGGGCTTGCCACTGTGCCTCATTATGATTTTATACTCCATTGTATTTTCAAATATCAGGAAGAGTATTGATAAGCATCTTAAATATTTTGTTTTAATTATCTACTTAAAACAGTACTTTTAAGAAAAATAAAGTACATCATGCTAAACCAAAATAGAAAACCAAATACTAAAATAAACTTTTAAGTCTGGTATCTACTATCTAAACTTTAAAAGTTTAGAAATAACTTTTATTTCTAAAATAATAATAATGGTGCATCTCTTAAGGCTTTTATGAAGTTGTGATATTGTTGATTACATATGTCTAATTTCCAAAGGTGGTTTAAATTTATACTTTTCAGATATTTAGGCAATTTTTAGAATTATTGAAAATATCTTACTACTGTCAGAATAAATATTCTAAAATATTTTAATTTAAACATTTATTCACCTCTTCATTTATTTCTTCATTCATTCCTTCATTGTTCATTCCATGCTACTTACTTACTATATAATTTTGCTCCAGGCATTATGCTTTTGCTGGGTATATGAAGGTGAAAGAGGTTACTTATGCCCAAAGATACCTCGGTTTAGTGAGAAAAGCTATATATAATTAACTATTTTAAGCAAAGGCCACTTTCTGATCATCATCACTCATAAAGAAATTATGGCTTTCAAGTTAGTTTCATATTATGTTTATCATAATAATTCCCAATATTCCTACACAATAAGACATTCTAGTTTTGTCAGAAAGAGATCTTACTGTTCCCTCTTTATATCATACTCATCCCTATTCTCTGGACTTTGCTTATTTGTTTCTTAACCTGATACACCCAGCTTGCTCTTCTGTCTGCAAAAATATTAGTACTTCTTCATCAAAGCCCTTCTCAAATTTCACTTACTATGGGAATTCTTGGTGATCTCTTTTATCTCATTTTCTACAACTCACTGCTTTAGCAATTAGTAATTCTCTCTTGAGATGAACAATTAGTATGTAATAAATTTACCATCTTCCATTACTTTAGGATTTTCTACCTTGTCATTCCTTTCCTAAACTGAACATCATAACTTGGATTTTCAGAAAATGTCATCTACTCTGTGAAATTGCCTGATATTAAGGAAAAGAATGTAGGCTTTAGTGGACATTTCATAAGAACTTGCTTGACCAGAAGTTGAAATAAAGCAGAATGAAGTTTCTGTAGGCATAATTATTCTATTGGTTTCCTATCTATAGACAGTAACTTCTACAAAGCAACTGAGATTGCTATTCAACAATATTTACATCTACACCTCAAATAGACAACTTGAAAACGTAAAACACATTCAGGCTGTGGTTTAAATAATTCTATACCACATTATACTCTAATCACAAAAATTCTCAAATTTAATTAATGAGTTTTGATTAGGTAACTTTTAAGACTTTTAAAATTTCACCCTTGAATTTATTTAATAGTTCATTAAAAATGTTCATGTAGTGTTTTTTTTTTTTTTTTTTTTTTTTTTTGCGGTATGCAGGCCTCTCACTGTTGTGGCCTCTCCCGTTGCAGAGCACAGGCTCCGGATGCGCAGGCTCAGCGGCCATGGCTCACGGGCCCAGCCGCTCCGCGGCATATGGGATCCTCCCGGACCGGGACACGAACCCGTATCCCCTGCATCGGCAGGCGGACTCTCAACCACTGCGCCACCAGGGAGGCCCCATGTAGTGTTTATACGTTTCTCAAGCCTGAATGGTAGCAAACTACTTGCATTCCTTGGTTATGATTTTTATGTATTTGAAACTGACAAATATTTTTAAGGTTAAGATGACTAGAAGAAATAAAATACAAAGTAAAAGAAAGAAACAAAATCAAAATAAAAGGTAAATATATTGAGTATTTATTAAGAACACATTATTCTTTTTTTTTTTTTTCTTGTTTGTGGGCCTCTCACTGTTGTGGCCTCTCCCGTTGCGGAGCACAGGCTCCGGACGTGCAGGCCCAGAGGCCATGGCTCACGGACCCAGCCTCTGCACAGCACGTGGGATCCTCCCAGACTGGGGCATGAACCCGCGTCCCCTGCTTCGGCAGGCGGACTCCCAACCACTGTGCCACCAGAAGCCCAAGAACACATTATTCTTAAAACTACTTATTAAACCTTGGTTTTCAAATAAATGATAAAGGTAATTTCTTGCTATAGAATAATTGTACTTTTATTATTTTCTGTTATATCATTGGTAAATATGACTTTTACATATACTTTACAAGTACAAATAAAAGTATATAAAGCACGTTTTTCTGAATTTTAGTTCTTACAAAAACTGGAATGTCCCAATTTTCATATGTAAACATGACCACTCCATGGAAATTATTGTTGGATTTTCAAATGTTTAAAGTGACAGAGTTTAAAGAATATACAACAAACTCTAGTAATCACTTTACTTAGCTTGTTAACATTTTATTCTTTTTTGTCTCTCTTTATTTGTGGAAATATATTTTTTTCTCCTGAACTATTTAAGGGAAATTAAACATATCTTACCCTTCATCCCTAAATACTTCAGCATATGTTTCCTAAGGAAAATTACATTTTTCTATATAACCACAATAATGTTAACATATTAAACACTAATTTAATAAAATCATCAGTTATACAAGCATGACTACCAAACTGCTACAAAATATATTATCTTTACATTTTCTTTTAAGGATGCAAATAAAATTCTTGCATTACAATCGTTTGTTTTGCCATTTTTCTCTCCAAATGTAGAACAGTTGCTCATTTCTGTATTTTTTTATGACCTTAGATTTTTGAAGAGTCCCAGGCCAAATGTCCTGTTGGATGTCTCATATTCTGCATTTTTCTGATTATTTCCTCATGTATATATTTAACTCAGAGATTTCTTCGCAGGTGCACTATACAAATACATAGTAGGAAAAGGGTTCTTGAATTTGGGGTTAAATAGAGGACTGTAGCTCCAGCCACATGTTAAGGCTCAAAAACTTAACCTGGGATTGCTTTACTCTGTTACATGGCTCTGTGTTTTTCCCATCTGCTACTGGAAATAATGTCACTACTTTATACACAGGCCTGGACCTCATAGCTGAACAGTAAGGGAAAATATGTCAATTATTCTTAGACTTCATAGGTCTGGATTTACTGTTAGAAATTTAGAGAAACAAAAGGGATTCTACTGAGTAGTGGAAAAGGAAAGAATTGCATTTATATAAAACCTAATTATAGTTAAATGTTTATATTTCTGACAATTATTTTGATAAATAACCTGTTTTAGGTTATATATTTTAAAAGTGGTATTACAGTATTTTAATTCAATTCTTATGAGCCCTAAGGGGAAATGGAAATTATATAATTTTACAAATGTATGCATGTGCATGCCAATGACAATTTGAAACCACATTTTTATTTGTCTTGTGCATATCACAATTTCAATAAAAATTATACTGTTTTCATTATGTTTTCAAATAAAATAAATTTTTAGAGATATTTGCTTCTTTTTACTTCTAAAGAAATAAAGCAGACTATTTAATTCTATGATTTGTGAGTCAACTAACTATGAATTAATTCAAAAATGACTTTGCTTCAAATATCTTTGAAATAATAGTACTAAAATCAAATGGCATGATGTAGATGAATTGAATGAATCAGATATAATACTGTTTTATATTTCTAATAATTCCAGTCTATATACTTGCCAAGTTCATTGTGGTAAACTTTTAAAAATCACTGACGGTAATAAATCTAATAGATTTTAGATCTAACAAGATTATATTTTAATATGATAGACTTTCTAATACTGGAAACCTTCCACTGAAATCTGTTAGCCTGTCTTATGCTAATATAACGCTCATTTCAGTAATACTTTGAACATCTGAATATTTATTTTACCAGATGAACTAGGTTATTCTTTTCATGAATCATGTTTTGTTTTTTATTGAAATATATTTGACATACAATATTATTTTAGTGTCAGGTGTGCTACATAATGATTTGATATTTGCATACGTTATGAAATGATCACCATGATAAGTGTAATAACAATGTGTCTCCATACAGTGTTATTATAATACCAGTGAACATATTTCTTATGCTGTATATTTTATTCCCATGACTTGTATATTATACCACTGGAGGTTTGTAGCTCTTAATCCCATTCACCTACTTTATCTACCCCTCACCCCATTCCCTTCTGGCAACCACACATTTCTCTCTGTATCTCTGAGCTTGTTTTCATTTTGTTTTGTATGTTTACTTGTTTTCATTTTTAGATTCTACATATATTCTACATATAAGTGAGACCATGAAGTATTTCTCTTTATCTGACTTATTTCACTTAGCATAGTACCCTATAGAACCATCTATTTTGTTGCAAATGACAAGATTTCATTCTTTTCTATGGCTGAGTAATATTCTATTATATATATGTATACACACACACACACACACACACACACCACATCTTTATGCATTCATCTATTAATGGACACTTAGGTTGATGGCATATGCTGACTCTTGTACATTATCCTGCAGTGTACTTTGGGGTGCATATATCCTTTCCAATTAAGGGGTTTTTGTGTGTGTTTTCATGTATTATAAAGAAGTGAAATTGCTGGATTTTATAGCTGTTCTATTTTTAATTTTTTGAGAAAACTCCATACTTTTTTCTATAGCAGCTGCATCTGTTTACAATCCCACCAATGGTGCATGATGGTCCCTTTTTTTCCACATCTTCAGCAACACTTGTTATTTGTTGCCTTTTTGTTGATAATCATTCTGGAAGACATGAGGTGATATCTCATGGTTTTGACATGCATTTCCCTGATGATTAGTGATGTTGAGCAATTTTTCATGTATCTGTTGGTCATCTGTATGTTTTCTTTAGAAAAATGTCCACTGGTGGGCAAGGCTGGATCCAAATATGCCTGTGACGGTCTGCTGGTGAGCAGGGCTGGGACCTAGCATGACTGGTTGCATGGCCCATGGGTACCTGGGATTGGTGCCAGCTTACTGGTGGGTGGGTAAGCCTCAGCTCTAATAAGCTGGAGGGCAAACTCCAAAATGGTGTTTGCTAGCACCAGTGTCCTCCTGATAGGGTAAGCTCTCAAAACTGGTTGCCACCAGTGTCTATGTTACCAGGGAGAGTTCCCGTTGCCTCCTGCCTCTCCAGGAGTATGTCCAAGGTCAGCAAAGGGTTCTGACCCAACAGCTTATGTTCCTCTTTTGAACATAAGCTCTGCTGGCCTTCAAAGTCAGGTGTGTTGGGGGCTTTTCTTTGTGGGCTTCCCCTAAGCCAAGGGGCTTGATGTGGGGCTCAGAGCTTTTGATCCTTGGGGAGAACCTCTGCCATTGTGATTATCCTCCCATCTGTGGGTTTCCCACCCAGGGGTATGGGTCTTGACTAGACTGCTTCTCTGTCCCTCCTACCCATCTCATTGTGGTTCCTTCTTTATATGTTTAGTTGTGGAAAATCTTTTCTGCTAGTTTACAGGTTGTTCTCGTCAATAGCTGTTCTATAAATAGTGGTAATTTTGGTGTCCCTGTGGGAGGAGCTGAACTCAGGGTCTTTCTACCCACCTTCTTGGCCACACCTAATACCATAAACCATGTATTTTTGACACGTCTTTGACTAATCATTTTAATACACACAGTTAGGTGTATAAGTCAATGACATAAGTATGTGTGTGTATGCCTATGTGTGCACATGTGCATGTATCATTACATCAAAATATCTAGAATACTAGGATGAGTACTTTTTCCTCAGATGTAGTATACACCTACTATCTTAAGTATGTAATAAATCATATCTTTATATTTCTCTCACATCTTACTGAATGGTAAAATCCAATATGGTATATGAATAAGGGCAGTGTTCCTCAAGTCTAAATATTCAAATTATCTTTATGTCTCTCTTTTTATTTCAAGACCTTTAAAAATGTATTAATATTTACTACAAATAAAAAAGTCTTAACCCAGTTATAACTGTTCTACAATGATAACCAGAATGTTTAACATGTCTTAAAAATTATACTAAAAATTTTCATAGTGCTTTTTGACTGTTCATTTATTGCTGCCACACTAGCCTGCCATAGTTGACCTAGTGATAATATAGAACTATAGCTTACAAGCAAATTAAAGAAAATTCCTCTAAATATAATTGCACCAAAGTGAAATTATGTCTCACAAATTCTTAACTTTCAAGAATTACTGATAAATGCCAACTTTTAATATATATTTATTTATTTTAGTCATAGGAGAATCAAATTTTAAAATATTATTCAATAATACATTTTTCTTTAATATTTTATTGGAGTAGAAGACAAGAGACTGACACAAGGACTGGATAATTAGTATATGTTTAATTTTATTACTTAAATCATAGTTATAGAAATGTAGAAATAAAAAAGATTGTAAAGATCATCAATGCAAACAAGAAAGATGAAAAGAGAGAAGGACATCAGTAACAAGTTAATTAATTTGAAACCAGTCTCTTATACATTCACTTAATATATTTGCAGAAAAACATTTCCATTTGAATATATAGCAAATTCCTATTTATACAAAATGAAGAGGAGTTAGTTTTCTATTTTTTTTTTTTTTTTTTTTTTTTTTACGGTACGCGGGCCTCTCACTGCTGTGGCCTCTCCCCTTGCGGAGCACAGGCTCCGGAAGCGCAGGCTCAGCAGCCATGGCTCACGGGCCCAGCCGCTCTGCGGCATGTGGGATATTCCCAGACCGGGGCACGAACCCGTATCCGCTGCATCGGCAGGCGGACTCTCAACCACTGCGCCACCAGGGAAGCCCTCTCTATTTTTAAATCAAAGATGTTGATTATTTTAGAGTTACCATCAGAAGAGAATGTACCAAGAAACAAAAGAAGCTTATATTTCTGAGTCTCTTATGTGGATAGGTCTCTATGACTACAGTACCCTCCCCCCTTATTTGCAGGGAATTCATTCTAAGACCTCCCCTTTTGGATGCCTGAAACACCATGAATAGTAGCAAACCCTATATATACTATGTTTTTTCCATACATGCATACTTATGATCAAGCTCAATTTATAAATTAGGCACAGTAAGATATTAACAACAATAACTAATAATAAGATAGACCAATTATAATAATGCACTGTAATAAGTGTTACATGAATGTGGTCTTTATCTCTCTCAAAATATCTTATTGTACAAATTGAATACTTTTTCCACATTAACTAAACATCATGCACTGAGGCTGTAATTTTTGCAGCTTGAGGTGTGACAGCAAAACTAGCACACGTGTCTTTTTCCTTTTTCACAATTTAACAGATAGAGTATTTGTTCTTATTGTAAATGTTAGTAACCTCAGCATATGATTTTTTTCTTTCCTTATTAAAGTTGAGAACTTTCACATTTTTCACTTAAGGAAAGCACTTTACAACTTCTCTTTGGCATATCTGAATTTCCAGCATCAGTATTGCATTCTGAGGCCATTATTAAGTAAAATAAGTGTTACTTGAACAAGAGCAGTAGATACCACAAATGCCCATCTTATAACCAAGAGGGCCACTGTTACTAATGGGCAGGATATGCTGAAAAACATGATGATTCACGTCCTGAGTGGAATGAAGTGGGGCTTCTCAAGATTTCATCACACTACTCAAAATGACACACAATTTAAAAATTATGAATTGTAGATTTCTGGATTTTTCCATTTAGTATTTTTGGGCTGTGGTTGACAATGGGTAACGGAAATCATAGAAAGTGAACCTGAGGATAAGGGGGGACTACTGTACTACCTTTTGTTTATAGTTGTGGAATATTCTAGGTGGGGAAATAAAGTTGTTTGCAGTCATAAAGTATTTCTATGCAAGCATTTCTGGTAGATTATAGCAATTTTTGTGGTTTTCATTTATGATTCTCAATAAATATTTCACTTTCATGCCAAAATTTTATTTTTATATTTATTTTATTTTTATAATTGTATATCATTTTCCCTTAAAGAAGGCCTCCCCAAAGTATATAAGCTTCAGGCTCCACTAATCCAGACCTGTCCCAGATTATCTGATAGCTCCATATTTTAAAAGATAATTTGATTGATTGAAAACTAGTTTTATACTCAAATTACTTAACTAGAAATCAAAATTTAACTCTCTATAATTACTTATAACATATTTAAAATTTTTCCATAGAAATATTTAAATATTCACAACTTGGTCATCATTGTGAATATAAATATTCATAGAAATACACTAAAAATATAAATGGTATAAACATTTTGGGATCTGTGATGAATTCACATAGCCAAGAACTTTAAAAAATTGCATACAAACAATAGCCAAACTTTAACTCAGCTTTTCATAGATTGGTATAAAATAGAAGTGTGAGATTATTAAATACTAAGATTATAATAGAAATAATTTTATATATCACAGGGAAGCAATAATAGGACAAATTATGGTAATCATATTAGGAATTCTATTTAAACAAAATTGCTGTGTTTTCATTGAAAGTGACATAACTACATATTTTAATGTTTATTACCCACCTAAATTAAAACAATAATGATAGATGTGCAGTGCTAAAATCCATGACTTGGACCACACTGGAACACATGTAAAATAAGAGCATGGTAAATTTGTAATTTTCTTAATAACTCACTGCATCAGACTTCTTAATGAGCAAGGAATCTTTTCCCTACTTTTTCAAATTCTGTAGTTAAGAAAATATAACTTGCAGGGGTAAGCACATGCTGTGGTTTACCTAATACATTTTAACTTTAAGAACTTCAGTCAGTTATAATTTCACTTTATTCATAGCTCAGATGCTAAATATAAATAGATAAGCCTGATAGTCAGCCAGTTTTTAGATAATTAAATGCTCATGGGTCAGTGTGTATGTGTGAGTGTGTGTGAATTTGCCTTCAAGTACATTGTGTACACTTTTTCATGTAGGCAGATATCTAGTGAATTATAGACTTTCTCTCCAGCTAACATTTAAAAAGAGGGCAGAATCATGAGCACATTACAGTGTGTTTACTTTTAGTTCTCATTTGCCAAGGCAAATTGCTTTGATTATAGTAGTAGTAAATTTAAGTGTGGTTGTTTCATAATTCTTGTATTTTTTATTCCAGGAACTTTGGCTCAGGAAGAAACTATCTGTTGCAATAGAATGTAAAAGAGATATATGTGATTTACTCATTAGTTGGAGATAAATTGCCATATATTTTTTTATGTGGCAGCTATGCCCTCCTTTTATCTTATTGGTAAAGCCTGAATTTGTTCCAGTATCTGCATTACACACACGGGATTCAAAGGTAAATTCTCATTCTTTAAGTCAATCTTAGTAGTCCTATTCCCTAGAAGGTAACAGGATTCTGGGATGGTTATGTTACCAATTTCTGTCCAATGAGATGTGATGGAGGTGTGCTAGAGGGTGGTGTGTGTTCTACAAAAGGTCTCCTAGCTCTTAAAAACACACAGGGGGCTTCCCTGGTGGCGCAGTGGTTGAGAGTCCACTTGCCAATGCAGGGGACACGGGTTCGTACCCCGGTGGTCTGGGAAGATCCCACATGCCATGGAGCGGCTGGGCCCGTGAGCCATGGCCACTGAGCCTGTGCATCCAGAGCCTGTGCTCCGCAACGGGAGAGGCCACAACAGTGAGAGGCCCGTGTACCAAAAAAAAAAAAAAAAAAAACCACAAGGAACATATGATCTTTTATCTCACCCCTAAAATTGTCAGGTCTTGATGTGGCATCTTGTAACCACAAGGGAAAATAGCCTTAAAGGTCAAATCAATACACTGAGTATGAGACTCAAGAAAGATGAAAAGCATTTCTGCTGTTGAAAAGATGCCTAATTATTCACTGAATAATATAAATATCTTAGAACTTCTTATTCTATGTGACAGTGAATGTTGTCATCATTTAAACCATTTTAATGTGCACTTTCTGCTACATGCAGATGAATGTCCCCTATGAAAATATCTCTTAAGTGTTCCCAAGCATGTTTGTGGACACATGTGTAAAGCTCACATCCTATGCCATGTATCTTCTTTCTGTCTCTACCCTTCTCCATGTTTTTTTTTAAATAACAACAAAAATTATCCAGAAGAAAGATTATTTACAATACAAACATAAAATTATGTCTTTTTACATCAGAAAAAAGTTATATATATTTTGTTTTACAACTTGTTTGACCTAAAAATAACTAAAGGATTTTTTAACAAACCCATGTTATTAGTACCAAAAATCAAGATGTTTTTTATGCTCTATCTTATGCGTCTTCCTTAGCTCTAAGTCATGACGTCCCACTATCATAGTTATATACTCAATGTATTTTTCAGAAGAACTTTAAATACTTCCCAAAAGTTTGTTTCTAATCTTTCATCTTACTGCTGGATTAACATTCCCTTAATCACTGCTGCTCTGTTGTGGTTATCTTGTTAACAAAGTTTAGATTCTTTCCCTTGTGGCAATAACATCAAGAATGAAATCCTTAATATTTATTCCCAAGACTTCTACAATTTGACTTATCACAGTGAATCTACTTATAAAATATTAGGTTCTTTGGAGTAAGAACCTTAGGAGCTATCTAAAATAATGTAGGGTTTACTTCTGTAGCACTCATTGTCTAAAGATAATTCACCCTTTATTTAAGTACATTTAATAATGAGATATTTTATTATTAAGCTATTTCTAAAGTTTGACTCCATTGAAACTATTCATTATTTTACTATATCCCAAATTACTTATAATTCTTACCCAGTTGTTTTAGCTTTGCCCTTTGGCATCATGCATAAGAACCTAATCTTTCTATTAAATGACAGCCAGTCATATATTAACTGGCAGGCTTTATATTTCTTCTCAATCTTCTCTTTCCAGGAAAACCATCAATAATATAATTAAAGATGAGTGTATAAAAAAAGCAACTAGCAAGTATAATCTTAAAAATACTTTTCACAAGCATCACCTCATTTTCTATTCATTCCTCATATAACATAATTTCTAGACTTGCATCTCTATTCTGTGTACAAAATATAGGAGTTACATTTTCTATGTAAGGTTTCAAATATGAAGTTAAAAGAAGTTTAACAGTTGACAAAAGGTACAACCCAGCAGTACCACGTCTCATACTGGCTTTCACATCAGGAAGGCAACCTTTATTTCTATTCCCCATTTCTATCTCATGAAGTTTACTTATACTCTCTACTAAGAAATATTTTCTCTGTCTTCTCTAATTAAGTAAATCCTATATACTGTTAAACACTGAGCTCAAGTTAAATTTCCTCTAGTAGCATTTCCTCATTCCTATACCTACATGAAAATTTTATTTTTCTGATGACTCATTGTTCTTAAGCTTGGATTACAAAATTTTAATTATCTGCAATCAATATTTCTTTCTCTCTTCTCTGTCTTTTCTCTCCCTCTCTGTTTTTCTCTCTCTCTCTCACTCTCACTCTGTCTTTCTCTGTTTCTCCCTCTCCTTCTCCCTTTGCCTCTATCTCTCTTCCTTTGTTGAAAGAATTTTGATAAAAGGGAACAACCTCATGCTCCTTTTATCCCCTCCATTTTGAATGACATGGCCTGGGGCGTCCAGTGTGTGCTCAAGAATAACAGTAACTGTAATAATAACTGAAAACTATTTGCATTTATGGATTAAAGACAGTGTGATTCAGAAACAAGGAATTTGGATGAAAACAATTTTTTTCAAAGTCCTAGTCTATTATTGCTAAAGCCCTGACATTTAAGGTATTCATTTATCAGAAAAGAATTACCTAATGCTTTATAGCAAAGTGATTATACTCCAGGGTCTCTACAAGGTAAGACCTTTCTTCCTGACCTAAATGTAGGGCAATTGATAAACATGGCGCCTAGGGACAAAGATCACTAGACTTAAGTACCCTTTCCCACTTATACCATCATTTATGCAAGGAAATATACTCTAACTTGCTAGATGGATCCAGTCAACTCTATCTTTAAGTATAGTTGAAGAGCCAATTTTACTAACTGTGGAGAAAATTAATTTATATTCATAGAACAGGCTCAGCTAATAAAACATTTTCTGCCTGGTAGGTGTCATGAGTTAAGTACTGTATTGCATGTACCTCATTAAGTGCCACCACCTCAAATGTCATTTAGGTAAGTAGTGATATTGGAAATCCTCCAAAATGTAAAGTAGCTGTATGCAACTCATAAGCCGAATCTGGTAAATGCTAACATTTTTGATGAATCTGCAAAAATGCTGATGTATTTGATCTAAATTTAAAGAAAAGATGTTCTATATCTATGTTTTAGGTGTAGTTCTACTAAACAGAGTGATGAGTCAGAACATTCTTTTTTCGATTTTTGAAATTTGCTCCACTGTATGTAAAATGCATACTTGGGCTAGTTTTAGAATTTCAGTATATAAGGCACTGATGCAAGTTTTATCCTTGCTGAAATGAGAAGTGTATAGAAACCATGTAAGGTTATTGTTAAGAGAGATAATAACTTGAAATATTACACTCTCTTCTTTTCCAGATCACATGACTGTAAGCAACTTCTTTCTGATCCACTATAGGCTGAGAAAAAGAAGGGAGTTTGGCATGGTGGGAATAGTAGGGACTCCTGAGTTAGATCAAATCAGTGAACGATGTTCACATATCCAAAGGAGAAGAATCATTCAAGTTGGAACTAAGAGAAAATTGTTTTTTAAAAATCACCATTTAGAATTTTGACTTGCAAGGGATACTCCTGTTAACAAAAAAGGACAAACTGAAGGAAACAAGCATTGAATTTATGTCACAATAGATCTTAAATAAATATGAAATGAACTAGACTTTCCTGGTTCCAGGGAGATACATGAAGAGTTCCTTGGGTATAGGTAGGGAGGAGGGGATGGGAGATGACCATGGAGGTTGGAACCAGAGACAGGAAGACCGCATTTAGAAACACTATAAACTCCTTGTATGGACAGAGCCCTGAAATATAAGTAATGTTCTATCATTAAACCTTTATTAGCTGTGGGGTGTGTGCCTTCCAAAGATAGTTTCCAGTAATTTGATTTTAAATTTTCTACCAGAATAATGTCTGTAAATGCCCTAGATGGGCTGAAACCCATCTAAACTGCTGTGAGTAGACATACATTTTTAATAACCCAGTCACTCAAATCTTCACCCTTACCAAATTAAATGCTTAGGTACTTGACACACAAAAAAGCTAAGACAATGTAGAAGGGAAGGTCATGGCATTAATACTGAGCAGAATTTCATGGTGACAAATCCCTCCCCCAAACAAAACATTTTACCAATATATTTGAATTTGAAATCTTTACATGATATTATGTTTATCTTTCATTCATAAAAATATAATATTTGATATTGAATAAAATAATAAAACATTTCAAAATGGGAATATTGAGCTCTTTTTATCAACATCATGCTGGAGAGTTCACAAGAAACTTAGCATATTACCAATGCATTTACAGCTCAGAATGAATTTTGTGATTTCATGTTTTTAACTTCACCACTATCTCCAAATACGTTACAATGATATCAATGATATAGACAAAAAGGAAACATATCTCTCTGGAAAATCAAAATCTAACTTCTTGTAAAACAAGGAACAAAAATTAGGAGCTTAAGCTACTGGCCTGCTGGATTTATGGTTCAGAAATTGTTCTAATTTGATTTGCTAGTTAATAAGAACTGAAATTTGTCTGGAAATGGTATCCTAGAGAAAACATACATTCTCAAATTAAGATAAATTTTAAAAATTAAAAAATTTAAATCTAGACATGTTGTAGGAGCGTAATGAACATTAATAATATGAAAACATCAAAACCTGGAATTGATAAAAGACATATTAAAATGAACCCCAAGATAAAAACAGTGAGAAATGTACCATCCACAACACTCAATGAAAAAACTACTGAAGGATATGTATCAGCAAGAAGATAAGTGAGTCCAGAGGAAAGAATTACAAAGAAATAAAAATGATAAGCATAGAAATGGACACAAGGAGTGTTAGTCTTGCCAGTTTATATCTGTAGATATAAGAAATATTTGTGAGAATAGATTTTAAATGTCTTAGAACACGGATGCCTGACAATGTTGGTTAACCATGAATTTATCAGTATGGAAGCAGAAATGGCTGAATAGTGTTGGCTATCTGTCCTGCATAATAAGAAAGATAATGGTAGCTAAGGATTTGTAGGATACCTGATATCCTTCTAAACCCCAGAAAAAAAATAGACCAAAATTTGCATGCCCAACCTGCTAATAGCAGAGGACATATTATTCCATAATAGTCCATCCATTCCATTAGGGAAGAATGAGCTGGACCATTTGAAAGCTGTAAACTTGTATATTTGTAATTTAATTTTGGATTTTCTACCACAATAATGGTATATTATTTTCTTAACTTTTCTTGACTTTTGTTCCCCAATTTTTCTGAGCTTCACCTTTTTTTTTCTTACTTTCATCTTTCTTCAAAGGACCTATGAAGATTAAATTTTAAAACCCACAATTACATTTGTTGAGGAAATGTGGTTGAGGTCATTTCACATTATGCCATTCATTGTCACTGATATAAAGCTCACAAAAGAAAAAAAATCAGAAATAATTCTAGGAAAGCTTGTGATCCCCAGAGGAACATACTGTTTAATTCTATAAGCAATGACAATGAGGTTACTGCTTTTCTTAACCATTTTTATTTAGACTGCCAGTGATCTAAAGTTTAAATATGGAACTCAGCCATGGGTATCCTAATCCCTATCTCTATATCTTCAGGTGTATAACTTCTAATCTGTGCTTTGTGGTTGTTCTGATCTTCATTCATTCATTTGCATTTTTTTCTATATAAACTCTTCAAATCATTTGTGGCATAAAACTGGGGTAGTGATTGGTTAATGTATTTTTCAATTCACTTAATCAAGAGAGTTTTTTTTTTAATTAAACTTGTTCCTGGCTCATCTAATCTCAGATCCTTGCACATTCAATTTCTTCCCCTGGAAGCCTATTCCTTCCAAGACCAGTATGGCTCAGTCCATCACGTTGCTTCAGATATGTCCTTAAATGTTTCATTCTCTGACAAGCCTTCCCTGACCACCTTAGGCAAACCAGCATGACCTTCTGACACACCCAAGCTTTCCTACCAAGATTTATTTTCTATATAACTGATGGGTTATATATTTTTGTATTTGTTTATATTTGTGTTCACACATTGTAACTTTGTTTTTCTTCTCTTTTATGTTATGTACCCAATGAAGGGTGCATGGTCTTCATAGATACTAATAAATAGATACTGTTAACGTAATTGTTTCCAGGCTTATCTCTTGCTGTCTCATTCATATCATTTATTTTCAGAAAAAAAACACAAATCCTGCTTGCTCTGGTTCAAACAAGCCCTACACATTCTTACTTCTACATCTTTATCATATGTTACTCTAATTAAGGGTGTCTTCTTCCCCTAGCACCCTATCCTTTGAAATTATTTTAATTCTTCAAGTCACATTTCTTGATAAAACTCTTCCTTATTCTTCCCACCATTATGACCACATAGTCTCATAATATTCAAAAGTCATAAATCCCTTCATGACATATCATATCATTTATTGTTTTATAGTTATTTCTGACCTTTCTTTATGCCTTTTAGTAAATGATAAATTCCTTGGTAACAATGCCAAGCACTAAATTTCATTAGAATTCTTGGAGCTTGTAAGACAAATGATAGTACTAAAATGAATCTAAAATATTTGAGCAGCAAGTTAGAAAAAATGTAGCAGTTTAATTTGAAATGTTATTTGAAGCACTACTAGAATATATTAAATTGATATTTCAATGTTAACCTGGAGATTTTTTGAGTTTACTACTACAGTTTATTAAAAACATATTAATTTGCTTTGAATGCCAACCAGGCATTGTGGATAAAATACATGCAGACACTCACAAATCTATAAATCATGTGGTAAGCAGAAGAATGTTCCCCCAACATGTCCAGGGCCTAATCCCTGGAATTTCTGAAATGTTACACTACATGGCCAAAAGAACTTTGAAGATGTAGTTAAGGTTATGGATCTTAATACATGGAGATGATCTTGGATAATTGGAATGGGCACAATCTAAACACACAAGTCCTTAAAAGCAGAGAGTTTTCTCTGGCTGGAGGTAACAGAGAGGAAGGAGACTGAAGGAGAGGTCAGAAAGATTAGAAGCATGATAAAAACTCACCCAGCCATTGCGGGCTTTGAAGATGAAAGTGGCCAGAATAGAGGGTGGCTTCTAGAAGTGGAGAATCACCCTTATTGAAAGTGGCCAGAATAGAGGGTGGCTTCTAGAAGTGGAGAATCACCCTTATCTAACAATCAACAAAGAAAAAGAACCGCAACCTGACAACTATATGAAACTTAAATCTGTCAACACCCTGAATGTGTTTAGAAGCAGATTCATCCCCAGAGCTTCCAAGAAGGAATGCAGTCCTGCTGACACCTTGATGTCAGCCTGGTAAGACTCTAAGCAGAGAATTCACTTGCACTATGCAATATCTGGACTTCTGACCTACAGAAACTGAGACAATGTTTGTTTTATTCTAAGTCGATAGTTTTGTGGCAATTTGTTGTCAGCAATGGAGAAACTAATATACCTGATAGACTACATTCTAATGAGAGAGGGGAAAATATACAACTTATGAAAAAGAAGAAAATAAGTAATATTTACAGTAACTTAGATGGGGGTAAATGCTATGAAGAAAAAGAAAGCTTAGGAAAAACTTAGAGGAATAACAGTGAGTGTGGGAAGATGTCAAAGTGAAACAGACTGTCAGGGTAGAACTCAGGTAAAAAGTCTAACTGGAGCAAAGAATGAGGGAAACGGGTTGAGGGCAAGCCCATCTGGATATCTTTAAGACGATTTCCAGAAAAGGAGCAGTTTGTGCAAAGCCATGATGTAGGAAGACAGTTGGCATAGTCAAGCTTCTATTATGGGATCAGTGTGACTAAAACTGCATGAGGGATGGAAAGAGTAGCAGTGTATAACTTACAAGAAGTAAGAGGAGGCCAAATCAGTTTAAGCACTTTGGCTTGTGCTTTGCTTTGAAGACAACAAAGGATTATGAGTAAGAATGACTTCCAGTTTTAAATATAGCAGTGTGTACATGTCAATCCCAAACTCCCTAATGTATAGCACAGTAACAACCTAAATGGGAAAAGAATTTGAAAAAGAAGAGGTACATGTATATGTATAACTGAATCACTTTGCTGTACACCTGAAACTGACACAGCATTGTTAATCAACTATACTCCAATATAAAATCAAAAGTTTAAAAAAAAAAGAATGACTTCTAATTTAGAGGCTCGCTGAGGATCCTGTGGTGAGACTGAAGGGGAGAAAGAGAGAAAGGAGAGACCATCTGTAAGGTAATTACATAGGCAAGATAATGATGGCTTGGGGCAAGCTAGAGGCAGACAAAGACATATAATGGGTGGTGAGATTCTGTAAAAGATAGAACATTAGTCTGTTTGAACGACCATAACAAAATATCACAGACTGGGTGGCTTTGACAATGGACATTTGGTCTCTCACAGTTCTGAAGGATAAAAGTCCAAGATCAAGGGATCAGGGCTGGTTTCTAGTGAGGCTATTTTCCCAGCTTGTAGACGGCTGCCTTCTCACTGTGTTCTCACATTGCCTCGTCTGTGTCTGCACAGAGAAAAAGAGAAGGATACCTCCACTCTTACACTCATATTTCTGGTATCTCTCCCTCTTCTTATACAGACACCAGCCCTATCAGATTAGGACCCTGTGCTTATGACCTTCCTCAAACTTAAGTACCTCCCTTAAGACCCTATTGCCAAATATAGTCACATTGCGGGTTAGGACATCACCATATTAATTTGGGGGGACAACTGTGTCCATAACAGATAGTATGAACAGGATTACTGGAGCCATTGCATTTTAGATGGGAGAGAAAGGAGTCAATGGTGACTCTAACATTTTTGGCTTAACAAACTGGAAAAATTGAAATTTGATTAACTGAGCTGAGGAAACTATAGGAAGAGAAGTAATTGTGAAAAAGTGAGTTGGACTTGCTGAATTGGCTAGTATGTAGTATTGAAATGGAGAAGTTGAGTAGGTAGTGAGATATATGAGTAGAATACAAGAGAGGTATCTAAGAAACAGAGATAAATTTGGAAATATTCATGTGTGAAGGGTAGTTAAACCTCTAGATATGGTAAAATCATTAATAGAGTGAGACTAGATAGAAATGGAAGAAGTTAGCAGACTTTTCCTTGGAACACTTTGTTCGGTGTTACAAGGTCAGGGATGTGAGGGAGAACCATCAAAAGAGACAGAGAATAAATGTCCAAGTAATGAAGGCCCAGTAAACTGAGGAACATTTATTGTCTTGGTAGGCAATTGAAGGAAATATTTTGAGGGAAGAAAACAATCAACTGTGCCAACTTTTTCCCTATTATATTTTTGCATTTTTAATGTTTCTAGATTATTTTTCACATATTTAAAAATAGTCATTAATATACTCATAATAATTTTAACAGTCCAAATATTTACTTATTATCCAAACAAATGTAAAATATTTTTTTAATTTAATTAATTTTTTTATATAGTAAGTTCTCATTATTTATCCATTTTATACATATTAGTGTATACATGTCAATCCCAAACTCCTGATTCATCACACCACTCCCTTGGTGTCCATACGTTTGTTCTCTACATCTGTGTCTCCATTTCTGCCATGCAAACTGGTTCATCTGTACCATTTTCCTAGGTTCCACATATATGTGTTAATATACAATATTTGTTTTTCTTTCTGACTTACTTCACTCTGTATGACAGTCTCTACATTCATCCATATCTCTACAAATGACCCAATTTAATCACTTTTTATGGCAGAGTAATATTCTATTGTATATATGTACTACATCTTCTTTATCCATTTGTCTGTCGATGGGCATTTAGGTTGCCTCCATGACCTGGCTATTGTAACTAATGCTGCAATGAATATTGGGTGCATATGTCTTTATGAATTTTGGTTTTCTCTGGGTATATGCCCAGTAGTGGGATTGCTAGGTCATAGGGTAATTCTACTTTTAGTTTTTTAAAGGAACCTCCATGATGTTCTCCATAATGGCTGTACCAATTTACACTCCCACCAACAGTGCAAGAGGGTTCCATTTTCTCCACAACCTCCCCAGCAGTTTTTGTTCATAGATTTTCTGACGTTGCCCATTCTAACTGGTATGAGGTGATACCTCATTGTAGTTTTGATTTGCATTTCTCTAATAATTAGAGATGTTGAGCAGCTTTTCATTTGCTTCTTGGCCATCTGTATGTCTTCTTTGGAGAAATGTCTATTTAAGTCTTCTGCTCATTTTTTGATTAGGTTGTTTGTTTTTTTAATATTGAGCTGCATGAGATGTATATATTTTTTGAAGATGAATCATTTGTCCGTTGATTCATTCGCAAATATTTTCTCCCATTCTAAGGGTTGTCTTTTCGTCATTTTTGTAGTTTCCTTTGCTGTGCAAAAGCTTTTAAGTTTCATTAGGTTACTAATTTGTTTACTTTTGTTTTTGTTTTTATTTCCATTACTCTAGGAGGTGGATCAAAAAAGACCTTGCTTTGATTTATGTCAAAGAGTGTTCTTCCTATGTTTTCCTCTAAGAGTTTTATAGTGTCTGGTCTTGCATTAGGTCTCTAATACATTTTGAGTTTATTTTTGTGTATGGTGTGAAGGAGTGTTCTAATTTCATTTTTTACATGTAGCTGTCCAGTTTTCTCGGCACCATTATTGAAGAGACTGTCTTTTATTCATTGTATATCCTTGCCTCCTTTATCATAGATTAGTTGATCATAGCTGCGTGGGTCTATCTCTGGGCTTTCTATCCTGTTCCATTGATCTATATTTCTGTTTTTCTGCCAGTACAATATTGCCTTGATTACTGTAGCTTTGTAGTATAGTCTGAAGTCAGGGAGTCTGATTCCTCCAGCTCCATTTTTTTCCCTCAAGACTGCTTTGGCTATTCGGGGTCTTTTGTGTCTCCATACAAATTTTAAGGTTTTCTGTTCTAGTTCTGTAAAAAATGCCACTGGTAATTTGATAGGGATTGCATTGAATCTGTAGATTGCTTTGGGTAGTATAGTCATTTTCACAATATTGATTCTTCCAATCCAAAAACATGCTATATCTCTCCATCTGTTGGTATCATGTTTAATTTCTTTCATCAGTGTCTTATAGTTTTCCGCAGACAGGTCTTTTGTCTCCCTAGGTAGGTTTATTCCTAGGTATTTTATTCTTTTTGTTGCAGTGGTAACTGGGAATATTTCCTTATTTTGTCTTTTAGATTTTTTATCATTCGTGTATAGGAATACAAGAGATTTCTGTGCATTAATTTTGTATCCTGTGACTTTACCAAATTAATTGATTAGCTCTAGTAATTTTCTTGTGGCATCTTTAGGATTCTTTATGTATAGTATCATGTCATCTGCAAACAGTGACGGTTTTACTTCTTTTCCAATTTGTATTCCTTTTATTTATTTTTCTTCTCTGTTTGCTGGGGCTAGGACTTCCAAAACTATGTTGAATAATAGTGGTGAGAGTGGAAATCCTTGTCTTGTGCCTGATCTTAGAGGAAATACCTTCAGTTTTTCACTGTTGAGAATAATGTTTGCTCTGGGTTTGTCATGTATGGCCTTTATTATGTTGAGGTAGGTTCCCTCTATGAACACTTTCTGGAGAGTTTTTTTCATAAATCAGTGTTGAATTTTGTGGAAAGGTTTTTCTGCATCTATTGAGAAGATCGTATGTTTTTTCTTCTTCAATTTGTTAATATGGTGTATCACATTGAATGATTTGTGTATATTGAAGAATCCCTGGATCCCTGGGATGAATCCCACTTGATCATGATATTTGATCCTTTTAATGTGTTGTTGGATTCTGTTTGCTAGTACTTTGTTGAGGATTTTTGCATCTATATTCATCAGTGATATTGGTCTGTAATTTTCTTTTTTTGGAGCATCTTTGTCTGATTTTGGTGTCAGGGTGATGGTGGCCTTGTAGAATGAGTTTGGGAGTGTTCCTTCCTCTGCAAATTTTTGGAAGAGTTTGAGAAGAATGGGTTTTAGCTCTTTTCTAAGTGTTTGATGGAATTCACCTGTGAAGCCATCTGGTCCTGGACTTTTGTTTGTTGGAAGATTTTTAATCACAGTATCATTTTCCTTACTTGTGATTGGTCTGTTAATATTTTCTATTTCTTCCTCATTCAGTCTTGGAAGGTTATACCTTTCTAAGAATTTGTCCATTTCTTCCAGGTTGTCCATTTTATTGGTATAGAGTTGCTTGTAGTAGTCTCTTAGTATGCTTTGTATTTCTGCGGTCTCTGTTTTAACTTCTTTTTCATTTCTAATTTTATTGATTTGAGTCCTCTCCCTCTTTTTCTTGATGAGTCTGGCTAGTGGTTTATCAATTTTCTTTATCTTCTCAAAGAACCAGCTTTTAGTTTTATTAATCTTTGCTATTGTTTTCTTTGTTTCTATTTCATTTATTTCTGCTCTGATCTTTATGATTTCTTTCCTTCTACTAACTTTGAGTTGTGTTTGCTCTTCTTTCTCTCGTTACTTTAGGTGTAAGGTTAGATTGTTTTTTTGAGATATTTGTTGTTTCTTGAGGTAGGTTTGTATTGCTATAAAGTTCCCTCTTAGAACTACTTTAGCTGCATCCCATAGATTCTGGATCATCGTGTTTTCATTGTTATTTGTCTCTAGGTATTTTTTGATTTCCTCTTTGATTTCTTCAGTGAACTTTTGGTAATTTAGTAACGTATTGTTTAGTCTCCATTTTTTTTTAAGTTTTTTTTCCCCTGTAAGTGATTTCTAATCTCATAGCATTGGGGTTAGAAAAGATGCTTGATATGATTTCAATTTTCTTAAATTTACTGAGGCTTGATTTGTGACCCAAGATGTGATCTATCCTGGAGAATGTTCCATGCGCACTAGAGAAGATAGTGTAATCTGCTGTTTCTGATGGAATGCCCTATAAATATCAATTAAATCTATCTGGTCAATTGTGTCATTTAATGCTTGTCTTTCCTTATTAATTTTCATTTTGCATGATCTGTCCATTGGTGTAAGTGAGGTGTTAAAGCCCCCCAGTATTATTGTATTTCTGTTGATTTCCTCTTTTAGAGCTGTTAACATTTGCCTTATATATTGAGATGCTCCTATGTTTGGTGCATATATATTTATAATTGTTATATCTTCTTCTTGGATTGATCCCTTGATAATTATGTAATGTCCTTCCTTGTCTTTTGTAACATTCTTCATTTTAAAGTCTAGTTTATCTGATATGAGTATTGCTACTTCAGCTTTCTTTTGATTTCCATTTTCAGGGAATGTCTTTTTCCATCCCCTCACTTTCAGTCTGTATGTGTCCCTAGGTCTGAAGTGGGTCTCTTGTAGACAGCATATATATGGGTGTTGTTGTTGTATCCATTCAGCGAGACTCTGTCTTTTGGTTGGAGCATTTAATCCATTCAAGTTTAAGGTAATTATCGATATGTATATTCCTATGAACATTTTCTTAATTGTTTTGGGCTTGTTTTGTGTAGGTCCTTTTCTTGTCTTGTGTTTCCCATTTAGAGATGTTCCTTTACCATTTGTTGTAGATCTGGTTTGGTGGTGCTGAATTCTCTTAGCTTTTGCTTGTCTGTAAAGCTTTTGATTTCTCCATTGAATCTGAATGAGATCCTTGCTCGGTAGAGTCATCTTGGTTGTAGGTTTTTCCCTTTCATCACTTTAAATATGTTATGCCACTCCCTTCTGGCTTGTAGTTTTTCCGCTGAGAAATCAGCTGATAACCTTATGGGAGTCCCCTTGTGTATTATTTGTCATTTTTCCCTTGCTGCTTTCAATAATTTTTCTTTGTCTTTAATTTTTGCCAATTTGGTTACTATGTGTCTCAGCATGTTTCTCCTTGGTTTTATCCTATATGGGACACTCTGCACTTCCTGGTCTTGGGTGGCTATTTATTTTCCCATGGTAAAGGAGTTTTGACTATAATCTCTTCAGATATTTTCTCAGGTCCTTTCACTCTCTCTTCTCCTTCTGGGACCCCTATAATGCAAATGCTGTTGCCTTTAATGTTGTCCCAGTGGTCTCTTAGGCTGTCTTCATTTCTTTTCATTCTTTTTTCTTTATTCTGTTCCACAGCAGTGAATTCCACCTTTCTGTCTTTCATGTCACTTATCCATTCTTCTGCCTCAATCTTCTGCTATTGATTCCTTCTAGTGTATTTTTCATTTTAGGTATTGTATTGTTCATCTCTGTTTGTTTGTTCTTTAATTCTTCTAGGTCTTTTTTAAACACTGCTTGCATCTTCTCGATCTTTGCCCTCATTTTTTTTCGGAGGTCCTGGATCATCTTCACTATCATTATTCTGAATTCTTTTTCTGGAAGGTTGCCTATCTCTACTTCATTTATTTGTTTTCTTGGGTTTTATCTTGTTCCTTTATCTGGTACATAGCCCTCTGCCTTTTCATCTTATATATCTTTCTGTGAATTTGTTTTTTTCCCCTACAGGCTGCAGGATTATAGTTCTTGCTTCTGCTGTCTGCCCTCTGGTGAATGAGGCTATCTAAGAAGCTTGTGCCACTTTCCTGATTAGAGGGACTGGTGATGTGTAGAGCTGGCTGTTGCTCTGGTGGGCAGAGCTCAGTAAAACTTTAATCTGCTTGCCTGCTGATGGGTGGGGCTTGGTTCCCTCCCTTTTGGTTGTTTGGCCTGAGGCGACCCAACACTGGAGCCTACCTGGGCTCTTTGGTGGGGCTAATGTCAGACTCTGGGAGGCCTCACGCCAAGGAGTGATTCCCAGAACTTCTGCTGCCTGTGTCCTTGTCCCCATGGTGAGTCACAGCCATCCCCCACCTCTGCAGGAGACCCTCCAACGCTAACAGCTAGGTCTGGTTCAGTCGCCTATGGGGTCACTGTTCCTTTCCCTATGTCCCAATGCACACACTACTTTGTGTGTGCCCTCCAAGAGTGGAGACTCTGTTTCCCCCAGTCCTGTTGAAGTCCTGCAATCAAATCCCACTAGCTTTCAAAGTCTGATTCTCTAGGAGTTCCTCCTGCCGTGCCAGCACCCCAGTTGGGAAGCCGGACGTGGGGCTCAGAACCTTCACTCCAGTGGGTGGACTTCTGTGGTATAAGTGTTCTCCAGTTTGTGAGTCACCCACCCAGCCGTTATGGAATTTGATTTTATTGTGATTGCGCCCCTCCTACTTTCTCACTGTGGATTCTCCTTTGTCTTTGTGGGGTATCTTTTTTGGTGAGTTCCAGTGTCTTCCTGTCGATCATTGTTCAGCAGTTAGTTGTGATTCTGGTGCTCTCACAAGAGGGAGTGAGGGCACGTCCTTCTACTCTGCCATCTTCAACCAATCTCTCCAAATATAATAAAATTTTATCATTGTCATGAATATTTTTCTTGATTGGAAAAATTTCCAATTGCTATAGGACTTCTCAAAATTTTGTTGACTATTTTTTTTTTTTTTTTTGCGGTACGCGGGCCTCTCACTGTTGTGGCCTCTCCCGTTGCAGAGCACAGGCTTCGGACGTGCAGGCCCAGCGGCCATGGCTCACGGGCCCAGCCGCTCCGCGGAATGTGGGATCTTCCCAGACCGGGGCACGAACCCATGTCCCCTGCATCGGCAGGCGGATTTTCAACCACTGCGCCACCAGGGAAGCCCTGTTGACTATTTTATAGAGAAATTATGTGATTGAAGAAAAAAATTCAAAGCTAGGTATACATTAAATATGCTATAAATATCCGGTCATTACTAATACTGCTGTACTTAACAAGACATTCTTTAATTTTCAAACTGGATTTAAATTTTTATTTGATTTTCAAATATTAAAAAAGTTATTATATAACATTATTTTCTCCATAAATCAAGGTAATCACCATTTTATATTTATGGTAGTAATAAAATTGACAAAAAATGCTAATGAATATCTAGTATAGATTAGCAACTTTTGATTCAATACATACTAAAAACGTGTTGATTATATTTCTTATTAGTAACTCTGCAAGATCAACAGCCAAATGTTGTACAAATAATTCAAGAATTGAATATGACATGTTGGTGTTAAAAATTATTTTTAAAACTCTTCAGAAGGGATTCATGTGAATTCATAATTGAATCAGTCAGCATTTCATTATAAAATAACATATTCTCAGAAATATTTACATGTTCCTATTCAAGATTTTTCTACTATAAGTATTCCTATCTGCTCCTCCACTTATAAATTTATTATATATTCAAAACAAATTATTATTCTTATGTTTTTGCTCTCTACATAACTTTTTTCTTCTCCATATAAAAATGCAAAAGACTTAGAAAAGTCCCTCATCACACTCTTTTCACTGTTTGTATGAAAAATACTGGGATTACCAAATTTTATCCAGCTTGGTTACTTGTAAAGCCTTTGGTTAGAACCACCACTATGAATGAATAAACTTTTTTAGCTAGAAAAGCAAAGCTTATGTGAGATCTAAGGAGTGGTAGAAGAAGATACCCTATTTTTGTGAGTTTACCCTCTAATGTTCTTTACTTGTTAAACTGTGGCTCTGCATTTCCAATCATTGTGTGAACATAGATTTGCATACAGCAAAGAAAAAAGATTTTTATACATTTTAACCCTCGTTAGTGAAGAAACACTTCCCAAAATTCTCCCAGCTGACTTTCCTTAGTTTGAATCAAGGAGCCATATGCCTACTTCTATTACACTGACCACTGGAAAAAAGAATCACCTTTGAACATGTGTCTCTGGAGGGCTGACCACAACTCACAATTGTGTATCTACCTTGAGCTGCATTAGACCTTATCAGTAAGACTTGTTCTCAGGCCACATGGAAACACTCTGATTAGTTCCATGTCAGGAGTTTCTACTTCCACAAATTACTACTCTTTAATTTTAAAATACTGGAAGCACCATGTTTTTTTTTTATAGTCAAGTATCCAGATGCAAATATTAATTTGTTAATTTTATTTTCAAACATCCTGTGACTTACATAAATAATGCCCATTTTTTATCCTTTCCTGTCTTGAAATTTAATTTAAGAAATTTTAGACTCATATTTTCAAACCTGTGTAGTATAATTCTCTCAATTTTTAAGGCCACTATCCAGATGGTGATTTCAATAGAAGACCATTTATTGGTTTTGTTGGAATTATTTAACTAAATAAAATATGGAATAACACAATCTCTTAATGATAGCTTGAATTATTTGACATTATCAGTGGCTCATCCAGTCAATCACGTAAAAGCAGAATAGATGGGGCTTCCCTGATGGCACAGTGGTTGAGAGTCTGCCTGTCGATGCAGGGAACATGGGTTCATGCCCAGATCTGGGAAGATCCCACGTGCCACAGTGTGGCTAGGCCCATGAGCCATGGCCACTGAACCTGCGTTTCTGGAGCCTGTGCTCCACAACGGGAGAGACCACAACAATGAGAGGCCCGCATACTGCAAAAAAAAAAAAAAAAAAAAAAAAGGCAAATCATAAGAAGTGGTATTTTTCTCTTAGTTTATTTTTTTAATCGTCTTTCATTGATTTGCTTCTCTTTCAATCATTTTTAGAATTTCAGAATTTTTTTGTGCATTGCTGATTTGCATTTTGCCCAAATGATATTTGGCCAGACATCAATGACAGAGATGCTCTTTTCCCTCACTTGTTTCATGTTTTTTTGTAGCTGCTTTGGGATGCACAGGAATCTAAATGATAGTTCCCAGGGCATTGTCTCTGAGCTCAGGCTCTGCCTCTGTTCCTGTCTTACAGCTTTTATATGGTGTGTATCTCAGGTGATGATATATTCTGGCATTAAATTTATTCTGAAGCCAAATATGGTCACAATGATCTTGAAGACATTATGCTTCAGTAACACTGGTGCTTGTTATTAGGGTGTGTGTGTGTGTGTTTCATTAGAGATTGGAAAATGACATAGCTTTTGCTACATAGAATACCAAATATATTAGCTTTCTCTGGTTTTTAAATTTTCACCATCACCTTCTGATGCAGCAATTTAGAATTTAGACTCTGACAGCCTCCATTCACAATAAGATTTCCCTCCTTTTAAAAATTAGTTTTTATTGAGGTATAGTTGATGTATAATTTTATATAAGCTACAGGGGTACAATATAGGAAGTCACATTTTTAAAGGTTATACTCTATGTATAGTTATTACAAAGTATTGTCTATATTTCCTGTGTGTTGTACAATATATCCTGTGGCTTACTTTATACATAACTGTTGTACCTCTTAATCTCTTACCCCTATATTGCCCATCTCCCCGACCCTCTCCCCACTGGTAACCACTAGTTTGTTCTTTATATCTGTAATTCAGATTTCCCCCTTTTTAGCTGCCACCTTGGATATATTACATACTTTGCACATTATAAGTAGTATATTAACAAATCACTTGGTTATTTTGAAAATTGTTACATTTATTTAAACCTTGCTGTCATGATACATAAAATAGAATCACTAAATTGAAATAATTATTTTACCACAAAGAGAGTGACTTTTCAGTACAAGAGAAATTATACCAAACTAACATTTATATTGAGTGAAATCTTTCAAATATTTTCTTCCAAAAAGCAATAATTTCACACAGTGGCGTTTCAACAATCTCTTTATAAATTCTTAATAAACTATATAAGCCTCTAGCATGTGGAGAAAATAATACAAGGCATGGTATTAAACAGCAAATAAAAGCTCTTAACTTTCTTTGTATAAACTGCAATTCAAACAATTAACTTGGTGCTGTGATATGGTTGTATTTAATAATAAACTCAAACTATCGAGCTAATCTAGAAAATGCTAACACATAATAAGTTTGTATAGAATATAAGGTCACTAATGAACCACAAGCAGTAGCAAGACATTTCAAATAGGAAATGTGATCAACAGTAGAAATATATAAAATTATTTGTGAGTAGTGAAAAGAAAGACTAAGAACATGGCAAAAATAAAATTCTTTACATCAGATACTATTTTTCTTTGTCCAAATAGGATATGTATATTTTGATTGTTGCTTGTTTTGGAATTCTATTAGTTTTATTAAGAGAAGCTGAGGCTAAACGGGAGAAGCACTGGTTTGAGAAAAGCATGGGTCGCAAGTACACATTGGGACCCTGCCATTAATGGAGGGGAAAAGCGGGGAGACGCCAGCAGATTCCATCCTGTAAGCTGGTAGGAAGCCTGAAGGCTTGATGGGATTCCAGTGTGATAGGAGGCAAGGACATGCTTCAGGACCCCGGAGGAAGATGGCGGAAGAGTAAGACGCGGAGATCACCTGCCTCCCCACAGATACATCAGAAATTCATCTACACGTGGAACAACTCCTACAGAACACCTACTGAACGCTGACAGAAGACCTCAGACCCCCCAAAAGGCAAGAAGCTCCCCACATACCTGGGTAGGGCAAAAGAAAAAAAGAATAAACAGAGACAATAGGATAGGGACGGGACCTGCACCAGTGGGAGGGAGCCGTGAAGGGGGGAAGGTTTCTACACACTACAAGCCCCTTCGCGGGCGGAGACTGCAGGTGGCGGAGGGGGAAAGCTTCGGAGTAGCGGAGGAGAGCACAGCAACAGGGGTGCGGAGGGCAAAGCGGAGAGATTCTGGCACAGAGGACCGGTGCCCTCAGGCACACACCAGCCCGAGAGGCTTGTCTGCTCGGCCGCCGTGACGGGCGGGGCTGGGAGCTGAGGCTCGGGTATCGGCTTTCAGTCGGAGCGCAGGGAGAGGACTGGGGCTGGCGGCAGGAAGAGAGCCTGAAGGGGTTAGTGCACCACGGCTAGCCCGGAGGGAGTCCGGGGAAAGGGTCTGGAGCTGCTGAAGAGGCAAGAGACTTTTTTCCCTTTTGTTTCCTGGTGCGCGAGGAGAGGGCATTAAGAGGGCTGCTTGGGGAAGCGCCGGTGACAGGCACGAGCCGCGGGTAAGGCACGGACCTCGGAGACGGGCGTGGGCCGCCGCCGCCGCCGCCGCCGCCCGCCCGCCGCGGCCCGCCGCCGCCGCCGCCGCCGCGGCCCGCCGCCGCCGCCGCCGCCGCTGCCGCCGCCGCCGCAGGGCCTGTGTGCGAGCGCGGGTCACTGTCCGCCCCGCCTTCCGGGGGGCCTGTGCACCCCGCCACTGCTGGGGTCCCCGAGACCCGGGGACGGCTTTCCCGGGAAAGCGCACGGAGCGCCACGGGCTGCTGCAACGTCACGCCGGCCTCTGCCGCCGCAGGCCTGCCCCACACTGCGCGCCCCTCCCTCCCCTCTGCCTGAGTGAGCCAGAGCCCCCGAATCAGCGCCTCCTTTAAACCCGTCCTGTCTGAGCGAAGAACGGACGCCCTCCGGCGACCTACGCGCAGAGGCGGGGCCAGGTCCAAGGCTGAGACCCGGGAGCTGTGAGAGCAGAGGCAGGGAAATCTCTCTGTGCAGCCTCGGAGGCAGCGGATTAAAGCTCCACGGTCCATTTGATGTGCCCTGCGTCTGTGGAGTGCATGAATGGACAGCGAATCATCCCAAATTGAGGAAGTGGACTTTGAGGACAAGATTTAAGACTTTCCCCCCTTTTCCTCTTTTTACAACGAATTATTCCAAATTAAGGAGGTGGACTTAGAGAGCAAGATTTCAGACTTCTCGCCCTTTTCCTCTTTTTACAACGAATTATCCTAAATTGAGGAGGTGGACTTGGAGAGCAAGATTTTTGATTTTTCCCCCTGCTCTCTTTTTGTGAATGTGTATGTGTAATCTTCTGTGTAAGATTCTCTCTGTATAGCTTTGCTTCCACCATATGTCTCAGGGTTCTATCGGTCCGTTTTTTTTTTTTTTTTTTCAATAATTACTTTCTAATTTTAATAACGCTACTATATTTCATACTTTATTCTATTTTACTTTACCTGCTCTTTCTTTTTTTCCTACTCTCCCTTCCTCCCTCCCTCCCTCCGCTCCTCCTTTCCTTCTTTCTTTTTCTTTCCTCCCTCCCACCCTTCTTCTTTCCACTTTCTTTTTCTTTCCTTCCTCCCTCCCTCCTGTCTTTCTTCCTTTCCTTTCTCCCTCCCTCCCTCCTTTCTTTCCTTCTTTCTTTCCATCCTTCCTCCCTCCCTCCCTCCCTCCTTTCTTTCTTCCTTCCTTCCTTCCTTCCTTTCTTCCCTTCTTCCTTTCTTTCCCTCTCTCTTTCTTTCTTCTACTAATTCTTTCTTTCTACTTTTTCTCCCTGTTACTCTGAGCCGGGTGGATGAAAGGCTCTTGGTGCTGCAGCCAGGAGCCAGTGCTGTGCCTCTGAAGTGGGAGAGCCAACTTCAGGACACGGGTCCACAACAGACCTCCCAGCTCCACATAATATCAAGCAGCGAAAATCTCCCAGAGATCTCCATCCCAACACCAGCACCCAGCTTCAGTCAACGACCAGCAAGCTACAGTGCAGGTCACCCTATGCCAAGCAACTAGCAAGGCAGGAACACAACCCCACCCATTAGCAGAGAGGCTACCTAAAAACATAATAAGGCCATAGGCACCCCAAAACACACCACCAGACGTGGACCTGTCCACCAGAAAGACAAGATCGAGCCTCAACCACCAGAGCACAGGAATTAGTCCCCCCCACCAGGAAGCCTACACAACCTACTGAAACAACCTTAGCCACTGGGGTCAGACACCAAAAACAACGGGAACTACGAATCTGCAGCCGGCAAAAAGGAGACCCCAAACACAGTAACATAAGCAAAATGAGAAGGCAGAAAAACACACAGCAGGTGAAGGAGCAAGATAAACACCTACCAGACCTAACAAATGAAGAGGTAATAGGCAGTCTACCTGAAAAAGAATTCAGAATAATGATAGTAAAGCTGATCCAAGATTCTATTTCCATGATCCATAATCTTGGAAATAGAATAGACAACATGCAAGAAACAGTTAACAAGGACCTAGAAGAACTAAAGATGAATCAAGCATCGATTAAAAACACAATAAATGAAATGAAAAATACTCTAGATGGGATCAATAGCAGAATAACTGAGGCAGAAGAACGGATAAGTGAGGTGGAAGATAAAATAGTGGAAATAACTGATGCAGAGCAAAATAAAGAAAAAAGAATGAAAAGAACAGAGGAGAGTCTCAGAGATCTCTGGGACAACATTAAACGCACCAACATTCGAATTATAGGGGTTCCAGAAGAAGAAGAGAAAAAGAAAGGGACTGAGAAAATATTTGAAGAGATTATAGTTGAAAACTTCCCTAATTTGGGAAAGGAAATAGTTAATCAAGTCCAGGAGGCACAGAGAGTCCCATACAGAATAAATCCAAGGAGAAATACACCAAGACACATATTAATCAAACTGTCAAAAATTAAACACAAAGAAATCATATTAAAAGCAGCAAGGCAAAAACAACAAATAACACACAAGGGAATCCCCATAAGGTTAACAGCTGATCTCTCAGCAGAAACCCTACAAGCCAGAAGGGAGTGGCAGGACATAATTAAAGTGATGAAGGAGAGAAACCTGCAACCTAGATTACTCTACCCAGCAAGGATCTCATTCAGATTTGATGGAGAAATTAAAACCTTTACAGACAAGCAAAAGCTGAGAGAGTTCAGCACCACCAAACCAGCTTTACAACAAATGCTAAAGGAACTTCTCTAGGCAAGAAACACAACAGAAGGAATATACCTACAATAACGAACCCAAAGCAATTAAGGAAATGGGAATAGGAACATACATATCAATAATTACCTTAAATGTAAATGGACTAAATGCTCCCACCAAAAGACACAGAGTGGCTGAATGGATACAAAAACAAGACCCATATATATGCTGTCTACAAGAGACCCACTTCAGACCTAGAGACACATACAGATTGAAAGTAAAGGGATGGAAAAAGATATTCCATGCAAATGGAAATCAAAAGAAAGCTGGAGTAGCAATTCTTATATCAGACAAAATAGACTTTAAAATAAAGACTATTAGAAGAGACAAGGAAGGACACTACATAACGATAAAGGGATCGATCCAAGAAGAAGATATAACAATTGTAAATATTTATGCACCCAACATAGGAGCACCTCAATACATAAGGCAAATACTAACAGCCATAAAAGGGGAAATCGACAGTAACACACTCATAGTAGGGGACTTTAACACCCCACTTTCACCAATGGACAGATCATCCAAAATGAAAATAAATAAGGAAACACAAGCTTTAAATGATACATTAAACGAGATGGACTTAGTTGATATTTATAGGACATTCCATCCAAAAACAACAGAATACACATTTTTCTCAAGTGCTCATGGAACATTCTCCAGGATAGATCATATCTTGGGTCACAAATCAAGCCTCGGTAATTTTAAGAAAATTGAAATTGTATCAAGTATCTTCTCCGACCACAATGCTATGAGACTAGACATCAATTACAGGAAAAGATGTGTAAAAAATACAAACACATGGAGGCTAAACAATACACTACTCAATAACGAAGTGATCACTGAAGAAATCAAAGAGGAAATTAAAAAATACCTAGAAACAAATGACAATGGAGACACGACGACCCAAAACCTATGGGACGCAGCAAAAGCAGTTCTAAGGGGGAAGTTTATAGCAATACAATCCCACCTTAAGAAACAGGAAGCATTTCGAGTAAACAACCTGACCCTGCACCTAAAGCAATTAGAGAAAGAAGAACAAAAATACCCCAAAGCTAGCAGAAGGAAAGAAATCATAAAGATCAGATCAGAAATAAATGAAAAAGAAATGAAGGAAACGATAGCAAAGATCAACCAAACTAAAAGCTGGTTCTTTGAGAAGATAAACAAAATTGACAAACCATTAGCCAGACTCATCAAGAAAAAAAGGGAGAAGACTCAAATCAATAGAATTAGAAATGAAAAAGGAGAAGTAACAACTGACACTGCAGAAATACAAAAGATTATGAGAGATTACTATAAGCAACTCTATTCCAATAAAATGGACAACCTGGAAGAAATGGACACATTCTTAGAAATGCACAACCTGCCAAGACTGACTCAGGAAGAAATAGAAAATATGAATAGACCAATCACAAGCACTGAAATTGAAACTGTGATTAAAAATCTTCCATCAAACAAAAGCCCAGGACCAGATGGCTTCACAGGTGAATTCTATCAAACATTTAGAGAAGAGCTAACACCTATCCTTCTCAAACTCTTCCAAAATATAGCAGAGGGAGGAACACTCCCAAACTCATTCTACGAGGCCGACATCACCTTGATACCAAAACCAGGCAAGGATGTCACAAAGAAAGAAAACTACAGGCCAATATCACTGATGAACATAGATGCAAAAATCCTCAACAAAATACTAGCAAACAGAATCCAAGAGCACATTAAAAGGATCATACACCATGATCAAGTGGGGTTTATCCCAGGAATGCAAGGATTCTTCAATATACGCAAATCAATCAATGTAATACACCATATTAACAAGTTGAAGGAGAAAAACCATATGATCATATCAATAGATGCAGAGAAAGCTTTCGACAAAATTCAACACCCATTTATGATAAAAACCCTGCAGAAAGTAGGTATAGAGGGATCTTTCCTCAACATAATAAAGGCCATATATGACAAACCCACAGCCAACATTGTCCTCAATGGTGAAAAAAACCATTTCCACTAAGATCAGGAACAAGACAAGGCTGCCCACTCTCACCACTCTTATTCAACCTAGTTTTGGAAGTTTTAGCCACAGCAATCAGAGAAGAAAAGGAAATAAAAGGAATCCAAATTGGAAAAGAAGAAGTAAAGCTGTCACTGTTTGCAGATGACATGATACTATACATAGAGAATCCTAAAGATGCTACCGAAAAACTACTAGAGCTAATCAATGAATTTGGTAAAGTAGCAGGATATAAAATTAATGTACAGAAATCTCTGGCATTCCTGTACACTAATGATGAAAAATCTGAAAATGAAATCAAGAAAACACTCCCATTTACCATCGCAACAAAAAGAATAAAATATCTAGGAATAAACCTACCTAAGGAGACAAAAGACCTGTATGCAGAAAACTATAAGACACTGATGAAAGAAATTAAAGATGATACAAATAGATGGAGAGATATACCATGCTCCTGGATTGGAAGAATCAATATTGTGAAAATGACTCTACTACCGAAAGCAATCTACAGATTCAATGCAATCCCTATCAAACTACCAATGGCATTTTTCACAGAACTAGAACAAAAAATTTCAAAATTTGTTTGGAAAAACAAAAGGCCCCGAATAGCTAAAGCAATCTTGAGAACGAAAAACGGAGCTGGAGGAATCAGGCTCCCTGACTTCAGACTATACTACAAAGCTACAGTAATGAAGACAGTCTGGTACTGGCATAAAAACAGAAAGATAGATCAGTGGATCAGGATAGAAAGCCCAGAGATAAACCCACGCACATATGGCCAACTTATCTTTGATAAAGGAGGCAGGAATGTACAGTGGAGAAAGGACAGCCTCTTCAATAAGTGGTGCTGGGAAAACTGGACAGGGACATGTAAAAGTTTGAGATTAGATCATTCCCTAGCACCATACACAAAAATAAGCTCAAAATGGATTAAAGACTTAAATGTAAGGCCAGAAACTATCAAACTCTTAGAGGAAAACATAGGTAGAACACTCTATGACATAAATCACAGCAAGATCCTTTTGGACCCACCTCCTAGAGAAATGGAAATAAAAACAAAGATAAACAAATGGGACCTAATGAAACTTCAAAGCTTTTGCACAGCAAAGGAAACCATAAAGAAGACCAAAAGACAACCCTCAGAATGGGAGAAAATATTTGCAAATGAAGCAACTGACAAAGGATTAATCTCCAAAATTTATAAACAGCTCATGCAGCTCAATAGCAAAAAAACAGACAACCCAATCCAAAAATGGGCAGAAGACTTAAATAGGCATTTCTCCAAAGAAGATATACAGACTGCCAACAAACACATGAAAGAATGCTCAACATCATTAATCATTAGAGAAATGCAAATCAAAACTACAATGAGATATCATCTCACACCAGTCAGAATGGCCATCATCAAGGAATCTAGAAACAATAAATGCTGGAGAGGGTGTGGAGAAAAGGGAACACTCTTGCACTGCTGGTGGGAATGTGAATTGGTACAGCCACTATGGAGAACGGTATGGAGGTTCCTTAAAAAACTACAAATAGAACTACCATATGACCCAGCAATCCCACTACTGGGCATATACCCTGAGAAAACCATAATTCAAAAAGAGACATGTACCAAAATGTTCATTGCAGCTCTATTCACAATAGCCCGGAGCTGGAAACAACCTAAGTGTCCATCATTGGATGAATGGATAAAGAAGATGTGGCACATATATACAATGGAATATTACTCAGCCATAAAAAGAAACGAAACTGAGCTATTTGTAATGAGGTGGATAGACCTAGAGTCTGTCATACAGAGTGAAGTTAGTCAGAAAGAGAAAGACAAATACCGTATGCTAACACATATATACGGAATTTAAAAAAAAAATGTCATGAAGAACCTAGGGGCAAAACGGGAATGAAGACGCAGACCTACTTGAGAATGGACTTGAGGATATGGGGAGGGGGAAGGGTGGGCTGTGACAAGGCGAAAGAGAGGCATGGACGTGTATACACTACCAAACGTAAGGTAGATAGATAGTGGGAAGCAGCCGCAGAGCACAGGGAGATCAGCTCGGTGCTTTGTGACCACCTGGAGGGGTGGGATGGGGAGGGTGGGAGGGAGGGAGATGCATGAGGGAAGGGATGTGGGAACAGATGTATATGTATGACTGATTCACTTTGTTATAAAGCAGAAACTAATTAAAAAAATAAATAAATAAACTTAAAAAAAAAAAAAAAAAAAAAAAGAGAAGCTGAAGTTTACCCTTCATACATGCACAATAGTTGCCACATTTTTAGACATTCCTACTGTGCCTGTAACTTTGTCATATATAAATGCAATAACTTTGATATATACTTTTGTAAGCATTTTTGTTTTTGTTTAAATTAGTCATAGCAGAGAAACTTTAAAATGAGTTTGTTATAGGAAACATTTGTGCATTATCAATTTTGGTTTAACTAGGTGACATTTCTGACCCAATTATTATGAAGTATACTGACATACCTAGATGAAAGACTGCTATTTATGCTAAACAATAAAATGTGTTTATGTACAAAAAAATTTTTGTGAGTTTTGAAATCTAATAGTATCAGATGGTAACTTCACATTTCTTAAAAAGGATTCAGACCCCAAGTGGTGTCAGGTAAACTAGATATCTGCATGCAAAAGAATGAAGAGGGACCTTTACCTCATACCATACATAAAATTAACTCAAAATGTATCATAGACCTAAATGTAAAAGCTAAACCTATAAAAATCTTAGAACAAAATACAGGAGGAAACTTCCTGATTTAGGATTAAATAACACTTTCTTAGATATGACACCAAAGCGAGACAAAAGAAAAAAGAGATAAACTAGAATTCAAAATTAAATATTTTGTCCTACAAAGGACACCATCAAGAAAGTTTAAAAGACAATTCACAGAATGAGATAAAATATTTACAAATCATTTATCTGAGAAAGGACTTGTCTCCAGGACACATAAAGCATATATATAAAGAACAACTCAAAAACACAAAAGAATAAAACTCAATTTAAAAGTGGGTTAAGGATTTGAATAGACATCTCTACAATTAAGATATACAAAAGGCCAATAGCACATAAAAAAAATGCTCAGCATCAGTAGTCGTCATGGAAATGCAAATTAAAACCACAAGGTACCACTTCATATGCAGTAGCATGCAAAAAAAAGACAGACAGAAAAAAGTGTTGAGGATAATGTGGAAAATACTTTGTGAGTGAAATGTATTAGACACCAAAATGGTTCAGCCACTTTGGAAGATAGTTTGGCAGTTCCTCAAAGTGGTAAACATAAAGTTACCAGATTTTATATATATATGTATATATATATATGGATATGGATATATATATAGTTTTATATATATCACAAAAAATTGAAAAAAGAAAAAATGCAAAACACATCCACACGAAAAGCTCTACATGAATATTTATAGCTAAACTATTCAAAATAGCTAAAAAGTTGAAATAATCCAAATGTCCATCAACCAATAAACAGATAAGATATAGCATACCTACACAATGTAATATTATTTAATAATAAAACAAAAGTAATAAGGATACATTCAGCAACATGGAAGAACCTTAAAATCATTATGCTAATTGAAAGAAGCCAGTCACAAAAGTATACATATTGCATCATGGCATTTATATGAAGTGCCCAGAAAAGGCCAGTCTATAGAGTCAGAAAGTAGATGGGTGATTGCCAGGGAATGGATGTAGGGCGGAATGGGGAGTGACTGCTAACGGGTATGAGATTTCTTTTGGGAACAAGGACAATGTTCTAAAATTAGACAGTGATCATGATGCACAATTTTGTGAATATACAGCATGTTGTATACTTTAAAAGAATGAATTTATGTTATGTAAATTCTATCTCAATAAACCTGATATTTAAAAAATAATCTAGACCATAGGTAAGAAACTTGTTTGGTAGTGGGCCAAAGAATAAATGTTTCAGGCTCTGCGGGCTGCATATAGTTTCTGTCACATACACTCCTCTTTTATTTATTTATTTTTTTGCACAACACCTTACCAATGGAAAAACCATTCTAACTTAAAACAGGCTGTGAGCCAGATGTGACCCATGGGTAGTAGTTTTCCCACTCTTCATCTTGACCATTAGTTCTCAAACTTTGTTCATCTTTTGACTCACCTACAAACTTGAAAGTACAGATGCCTGAATTCTACCTTGACGTTCCCAAGCAAAATGTGGGACTTTTTATTTTTAACTGCATTCCTGTGAGGTTCCTAAGTACACGTGTACATTAAAAAGTGTAGAAAAATTGAACTGAGTATACTTATCATAATTATTAGATTCCTGATGGCCCAAATTATCTGTCAGTCTGACTCACAATTCCTTCCATAAATCATGATGCCAATGATGACTTGGTATCAGAGCCTCCAATTTGCTGTCCACATTTCATAACAGAAAATAATTCCTCTTTACATTAACACATATCAGTATATTTATCTTTACTTTTTTACTTATTTATTATTGGTGAAGGCCACATTTTCCTTAAACATTTTGCCCTTACATTAGCATTTCTCAAAGTATGTACTAGAGCTAGTCCTATGAAATGTTGCAAATAAGTTTAGAAAAATATTAAATAGAGCACTTACAATCGGAAATGTTCCATATGCATTTAAAAATTTAAATATTTTAGCTCTCTTGCAAAAAGAAATCTACTTCGTTTTAACACAATGTTTCTTACACATTTCCCCCATATTCAACAATACGTCCCTTAAAAAAAAATACTTATTAGTGTCTTAGTCACATACTTTAATAACCCTTTTATTAGGTTGTTTTATTAAGGATACTCTAGCCTGACCTGTCATTAGAGGGTATAAATACTATTAAGACAAAAGTTGTCCACTTAGTATTCACACAGGTATCTGCTGAAAAACAAGAACAGATTAATAAGGAAACAGCACATTTATTAAAAATGAAAATATGGATATTAATCTTCTAAGACTAGATCCAATTCATTTATATTTCAACAGAAATCTATGAATTTAAGAGGAAACTAAATATTTTCTGCATCATTGAATAAGGACAGTTTCTTCATCAAGAAAATAATATGGAATTGAAATCTTAGTATATATTATCTTTTTAAAACAAGATGAAATCTGTAAAATTCTCTCAGGGATCATTCCCTATAAAGAGTATTGCTGCTTGGATACTTCCAATTTCAGGTAAAAATCATAGAGAAATTATATTTGAATTTGGAAATATGCAAACCATGAAATTATATATGGACATGGCTATAAAACTTAAATAAGTCAGAGTATTGAGTTCATATTTAAATCTCAAGAATAACTCTAAATTAATAGAGAATGTATTTAAACATTTATTTTAACACATGAAAGACATACAGAAAAGTTTCTATCTTTATTTTGTAGTGTTATTATTTCACTGAATTTTCTTACTTTTGGAGAATAACAGAACAAGTTTTTTTATATATTTATTAATTCAAATAAAAACTTTCAAATCAAGCGCTGTGCCATGCATAATTCACTAGCATTAAATCACTACTTGATAATGTAATTGATGTGAGAAGTACATAGAAACTTAACATGAAGTAAATATAAAGGACCATATAGAAATATAATTCCTAATGACATATATTTTCGAATTATTAATCATTTATAAAAAGAGTACAGAAGTTGTGAAATGGGTATCATATATTCTTAAAATATTTAAACTGTAATTATCCCTTTCTGCAATTGAAGTTTTTAAAGACCTAAACGTTTTCATAAATGGTTTGCATTACTTACTTAAAGAATGGTAGAGGATAAAGAAGTTTCTAAAATAAAATTTTTTCTTCTCTGTTTAGTAGTTATCAAAAACATCTATTGATTCTTTAAGAGATGGAATTAAAACATATTTATAGTACCATATCTGACTTACTGTTTTTCATTTCCTATGGTAAGTAGCATATAATTTGCTCCATAAATATGATTTTAAAAATTTCTGACAATATGGTACAGTGACATGGGGTGCTGGTTTCTCCATTTCAACCTAAGTCTGGAAAAAGCAAAATAGGGGCAAAGGCCTAAAAATAATTCAAAAACTTCTTATGACTTTCTTATGGCTAGTTAATATGAATAGCACTGGGCTGGTGGTAAGGTGTTTTTAAATGAACTAAGGCTGAGAAGGGTTGAGATCCAGGGAGCAAGTATAGATTGTAAAGATATTTGCCTACCCTATGCCTAGTTCAAGGGAGAGCTTAATAAACCCTCACCAAGCTCTAGGAACTTGGACCCTGACTGGAATGAAGGGTGCACAAGAGGGTTATCAATTTCTGGTAAAACTAAAGTCCTCCTTCTCCTGTTCCTCTCGTCAAATCTTAAAGATTAGAATATTACATTAATTACAAATATTAAAATGTAAAAACAATTTCATATGAGAATCAATAAACAGTTCATTAGAAAATTCAAATATAAAAATAAAGATATGACCCAAATTGCTTGAGACAAGAGATAGGAATATGAATGTGAGCTTATAAGGAATGTCAGTGAGAAAATCTAACGTTTGTCTACTTGGATTTAGAGAAAGAAGAGTGAGAGATTAGGACAGAGGCAAAACTAGAAAAAAAATGTTTCAGGATAGATGAAAAACTTCAATTCAAATACACAAGAATATCTATAAACCCAAAGTAGAGTAGTCAATAGTACCTATATAAAGGTTTAAAGACACCTCAAAGGAATATATAAAGATTTAAGGGAGAAAAAAAATAGTTTACCTTAGGAGATAATTTGTACTAACTTCTCAAAATCAAAAATAAAATCCAGAAAACAATGAAACTTTAAAATATATAAATATAGAAATTTATATAAATATAAAAATATATAAATTTCTAGCTAGAATTTTGTCCTTAATGAAAATATTTTAAAAATATTAGATAAATAGACACTTTTTCACCAAAGAAAAGCAGTAAGAGTTTGTACCCAGCAAAATCTCATTGCATATAAATGAATGAATAAATTAAATAAAACAAAGAAAGTTATTTCAGATAGAAGGTCAGATTGAAGAAGAAATAGAGAAAAAAGTTGTATACAGAAACATAAGCAATCAGCTTGTAAATTGACACTAATAATGATTTTGAGGTTTAAGAAACTGAAATTAAAATATACAACAATGACAGTGTATGCATTGACAAAGGGTGAATGGAATTAAAATGTTTTTATTTTTATTTATTAATCAGAAGGTGAGTAGGAAGACTAGCAGACCCACAGTCACTGATGTACAAATATCAAACAAAGAAAGTTTTGAAAACATATATTTCTAAAAAAAAATAGTATAAACTCATTTAATACCAAATCCAGGGCTGAACTGAAACTAAGTTAATGATCATTTTCATGTATCTAATTTAGTTAAATGATTATAGGTTTCACTACATGTTAATGGCTTTTATTTAATTTTAGAGTTTTTATCTCTCTCAAGAGAGTTTAGAACTTGTTTGAATAAAACTGATGTTCACCAGCACAGCTTTTATTTTCTATAACAAGCTGATGCTCTTCCAATTCTGGGTTTGGACATAGGATTGGGATCAGCATAGGCAGACAAACTATGCTGAGGGAAAGAAAAAATGATAAAGCTTTTAGAAATCAAAATTTCAACACTTGCAGATTATCAACCACATGCCTAAATCTCACCACAGAATATTATCTGAGTTCTGGGGCTCATCAATAGGGCAGGGTCTAGAGTTACAGCCTTTTTAAAGAAAGAGTAAAATGTTCTTTATTGTCTGTCACTGTGCTCAAGGAGCAAAGCATAGAGCTAGTTTTTCCTACAGATATATCCAGGATTATGCTGTGTGCTGAGGTAGGAGACTGAAGACTGAAGATACAGACCAGGAAAATGTTCAAGGATAACCATCAATCTACTGTAGGGTGAGGCCACAGAAATCTGATAAAGTCTCAATCGAAAGCCCAAGAACCCATATTCAAGGAACAGGGATGAAGTTGAAGTATGTCAAGAATCCTTAAATTTCAGTGCAGCACTGACCCATTGATGTCTGTATTTGGATTGAAATGACAATACTCTAGTACTGTCTGCATAACAGAAAAAGTAAGAGAATTTTGTCTGGTGAAAAAAACAAAATTTTGGATTTTCTACAGTAGCATTATACATAGTTTAGCATATTATAAAAATTACTAGACATTCAAGTAAAACAAAATAAGACAGATATTTTAGAGAAAATTATTGATAAAACCAAATATACAAATTGTGAAGAATTTGGAGTTAGCAGAAAAATGAATAAAACGTTGATTAATATAGTAAAAAACAGGTGAAATGATGGCTAAAATATATAAAAGGGAGGAGAATTTTATCAGAAACTTGACATCTTTAGAATAATCATAACCAACTTGTAGAATGAAAAAAAATCAATGTCTGGAATTACCTAAAGTTATAGAATTAAAAGCAGATCAAAATTTTAGGTCTAATATTTACTTGTCAAGTTGATAATCAAGTGAAATTATTCCTGTGTAAAATACATCACCATCCTACAAATATTCAGTTAAATTTGAATTAGTCATAGTCTTGATGTGCACAGTGATGCAGGAGGAAGCATTTGAAATAGCTGCCATTTATAAGTTTAAACTATAAATTTTTACTAAAGTCAAATCAAACGCTTGTGCTGAGAACTTATTGTTCAAGTTGTTCATAGTTAATCAATCTCTTTAGGAAGTATTATTTAGGCTGCTAAAGATTTGAATGAAAGAAAAGGGTATGTAATTAGTATAATGACCTGGGAAAAAGATTATTATGAATAAAAATCTGTCACTAGGGAACTCCAACTACTGATGGGCTTATTAGTAACCTTAACTTTAAAACTCTAGAATTAAAGAAAAAAAAAAAAGACCAAAACTAAACTACTAAAAAAGAACACAGTACATGAAAATATAAATATTCCCCCTTATTTTATTTACGCAGACTGAAATTTAAAACAATTATCCCCATACATACCTTGGTTTAGATTTCACGTAGTTTATTTTTGACTACAGAAAAATAAGTAAAAATGAATGTCTTCAAGAAATTTTGGAAAACAATCATGAGTTGTTTATTGAATCTACTAGGCTATTTTACAGTGATAAATGCATGTTCTCTTTGGCCAGTTATTCACTTTTCCCACAGAAATAAAAGGAATAGTTACTAATCATCTCACAATATTGTTTTTTTTTTTTGTTTGTTTTGTTTGTTTGTTTGTTTTTGCGATATGCGGGCCTCTCACTGTTGTGGCCTCTCCTGTTGTGGAGCACAGGCTCCGGACACACGGGCTCAGCAGCCATGGCTTACAGGCCCAGCCACTCTGCAGCATGTGGGATCTTCCCGGACCGGGGCACGAACCTGTGTCCCCTGCATCAGCAGACGGACTCTCAAGCACTGCACCACCAGGGAAAACCACAATATTGTTTTTGATAACAAAAACAGGCAGTGCTCCTAGTACCCATCCCTAGGGAGATGGTTAGATAAATTATACTCTACCTATGCTATAAAATATTTTGAAGCATTTCAAATTAATAAAGTAGATATATATGTACCAAAATGCAAATGGAAACATGATACATTTTTAAAAAGATGTGAATAATATATTCAATATTTACAAGAAAACAAAAAGAGCAGGCCAACACAGAAAAATAAAGAATTAACATAACAGACTAAAAGAAAAAAAAAAGTAAAATACTCAAACTGAAGAAGCAAGTGAAAAAAAAAGAAGAGAAAGAGAGAGAACCAGATAGAGGAATTCAAAAAAGGTGATAGATGAGAACTGATATGAGAAAGAAACTGATTCAGGGTGAGTGAACTTACTGCAGGGTATAAAGAATAATATGCTTAGATATATCATAGCAAAATTCCTGAAAATCAACAGTCTTTTAATAGCAAAAGTAAAAGACGTTTTACTCCAATAAGCAATAAGGCATAACTGACTTCTTAAGAGAAGCAACGCGAAGGCAAGAGACAATGGGATAATATTCTTAAACATTAAGGGTAAAAAGGGGACATTTAAAGCTGCTAAAGACATTTTAAAAATAAAAGTGTAAATGTTATCTCCATAAATGAATAACTTTTCATGAGACTTCCAAAAGAGTCACTACTCTTATGTGGTTTTAAACAAGATTTTTGGGTTTTATTACACTATTATTTTTGTTTTTTCAACACAACTATCTTATCAAAATGGAGTATCTGAAACTTTTTAATCAGAGCACAAAAACAAAAATACAAAATTTGATTGCCTAAGTACTTCTGCTCATTAACATGCATTACTAAAAGAGAGAGAAAAAATTTTAAAACAGTCATAATTAGAAGGGAAATAATGTCAACCAATATAGCACATAAAGAATTAACAAAAAAGTAATTCATACAGTCAATAAAGAAGAAAACCACAGAGAAAATAGACTAAAGGTTTGAATAGACATCTGACAAAACAGATTGCACAAATGGTCTATAAATGTATGAAAAGTTGTCAAAATGTGTTAGGAATCAGGGCACTGAAAATTAAAGCCCATCCATTAGGTTATCAGAAAAAAATTAAAAATTGAAAAAAATTTAATGGACAACTTTGATTTTGGTAATGAGTTAGAATTCCTGGAACATTTATCCATTGTTGGTGGGAGGATAAATTGGCACTAACTGGCATATTTTGACCATTTCATATGTCATGGCCCAGCAATTTTACTATGACACAGGATATATAACTTAGGTAAGTACTATACTGGAAGATTTTCAAATATGCTCAACAAGATACATTGTTTATAAAAGCTTAAAACTAAAAAGAGTTCATATATCATGGAATAGAAATAGCAACAATAAAATAGATAAATACACTGTTATATGCTCATCCAACAATTTGAACAGGTGCCTGAATTCATGGATGAGAAAGCTGTACATATACCTTGAGATAAAAGCCGTTTAAGCAGAAGGAATAGCTAAAGCAAATGTACAAAAGTGCAACTGCACCTAGCACATTAAAGGACCCACAAAGTAGCCAGAGAATTACAGTAGAGTGGGAGGTGCAGAAAGGTAGAACTGCCGGTCAGAGAGGTAATGAGGGAGAGACAGTTTATATAAATCTATGTGGCTTATTCTGAGAAGATAATCTACTGTATAGTTTTGAGCAGAAGTGTGATGTTGTCTGATTTAGGTTTTAATAGGATCATTTCAAAATAAATTTATAGTGAATAAGGATGTAAATGTGTTTCCAAGGGAAGTATTTCTGCAGTTATTGCAATAATCCTGTTGGGAGATAACAAGGGTTTGGAGTAGTAGCTTAAAACAGAGAAGTTGAAAAGATGGTCAAAGTATGAATATGGTTAATGGATGAATAAGCAATATGAAGAGTTTGGATGTTCAAGATATTTGGACTTATTATGATTCTATTTTCTGAAATCAATAAACTCTTGAAATGTCAAGGACTTAGCATTTGTACATTTCCTGCACATGTATCAATCTGCTATGTATTTTTCTGGACAGGAGAATTGCATCCAAGCAGTAAAGTAGGGATCCCAGCTCCTTCCATCACAGGGCTCCCCTTGTTACACAGTCTCTGGGGTTGTCTGCATACCACCCATCAGAGTGTAAAGGAGCATAGAGGATTCTAAGTGATATTTATCTTTAAGATAGAACTTAAAGTGGCATAATTCACTTCAGCACACATTCTAAAGGTTAAAATTAGTAACAGTCTCTCATCTACCACAGAAATTGGAGCATGTTACTTAGAAGAGGGAATGTTTGTTAGTCTGGCAGCTTCTACCACAGCCTAAGTAACTGACTGAATGAAAGTGCAGTTTACTCAGAAGAAGAATGCAGATAGAGCTGGGTTTTGTGGGAAAAAATCGGGACTTCCAGTTTGGACATATGAAGCTGTAGAAATAGTTTAGATGTCTGCGTGGAGGTGTTGTTGATAAGAGACCTGGATATGTGTATCTGCAAGAGAGGGAGAAAACTTGGTAGCTCATTAAATTGGCAAAGAGCAAGCACATAATTAAAATCACCTATAGCATGAGCACTGGAAGGGGACTGAAGATGATACCCTGATAAGCTCCATTGTTGAGTCCAGGGAAATGAGGATAATTTAACAAAAATGTCTCTGGTAATGGAAGGCGGAGGTGATGTGTAAGGTTTTTTTTCATACTTTTAAATTTTGTCAGCAAAATAATAAAGTCATCAGTTGAGAGTGAAATTCTAGGAGGCATTTGAAAAGGAGAGAGAAGTATGAATTAAGAAAATGAAAGAGGAAATGGACTTGTTGAAACACAGTAGAACTGATAGGCATCGACAAGGGCATAATTGATGTTAGACTTTCCAAATTCAAACCATAAACAAGACCAAAAGACAACCCTCAGAATGGGAGAAAATATTTGCAAATGAAGCAACTGACAAAGGATTAATCTCCAAAATTTACAAGCAGCTCATGCAGCTCAATAACAACAACAACAACAAAAACAAATAACCCAATCCAAAAATGGGCAGAAGACCTAAATAGACATTTCTCCAAAGAAGATATACAGATTGGCAACAAACACATGAAAGGATGCTCAACATTACTAATCATTAGAGAAATGCAAATCAAAACTGCAATGAGATATCATTTCACACAGGTCAGAATGGCCATCATCAAAAAATCTAGAAACAATAAATGCTGGAGAGGGTGTGGAGAAAAGGGAACACTCTTGCACTGTTGGTGGGAATGTAAATTGATACAGCCACTATGGAGAACAGTATGGAGGTTCCTTAAAAAACTAAAAATAGAACTACCATACGACCCAGCAATCCCACTACTGGGCATATACCCTGAGAAAACCATAATTCAAAAAGAGTCATGTACCAAAATGTTCATTGCAGCTCTATTTACAATAGCCAAGACATGGAAGCAACTTAAGTGTCCATCAACAGAAGAATGGATAAAGAGGATGTGGCACATATATACAATGGAATATTACTCAACCATAAAAAGAAACGAAATTGAGTTATTTGTAGTGAGGTGGATGGGCGTAGAGTCTGTCATATGGACTGAAGTAAGTCAGAAGGAGAAAAACAGATACCGTATGCTAACACAGATATATGGAATCTAAGAGAAAAAAAAAAAGAAAGAAAGGTCATGAAGTACCTAGGGGTAAGACGGGAATAAAGACACAGACCTACTAGAGCATGGACTTGAGGATATGGGGAGGTGGAAGAGTAAGGTGGGACAAAGTGAGAGAGTGGCATAGACATATATACACTACCAAACGTAAGGTAGATAACTAGTGGGAAGCAGCCACACAACACAGGGAGATAAGCTTAGTGCTTTGTGACCACCTAGAGCGGTGAGATAGGGAGGGTGGGAGGGAGGGAGATGCAAGAGGGAAGAGATATGGGAACGTATGTATATGTATAGCTGATTCACTTTGTTATAAAGCAGAAAGTAGCACACCATTGTAAAGCAATTATACTCCAATAAAGATGTTAAAAACCAAACCAAACCAAACCAAACAAAAAACAAACAAAAAACCCAAAGGACTACTCAACAAGGTTTTATATTTTCTTACCTATCCACCTTTGTTAGTCCTACTGTGGACATGAATTGGGCTTTTCCAGATTTGCATTATGAAAATAGTGGTTTGTGGCAAGGTAATTGTGGTTGTATGTAAGTGAGTTTTATGATGGTGAAATATGGAATCTAAGCAGCAAGAAGACAGATGTTAAGAGTCTAAAATGTTAAGTAGAGAATTAGGATGTTGAAAGAATATATGTGTAGGACAATACAAAGGTGACAGAATTGATAGAATTTGAAACTTCATTGATATAAATAGATGAGTAAATGAAAACTTATACTTTCTTCATTGATGAAATGATTTAACATTATAATATTTTTTTTACTTCACATTGTTCAATAGATTAAATGTTATCCCTATAATAATAATAGCAGGACTTCACTGATGGCCTCAAACAACTTACCCTATAAATTTTTGAGTGTATAATGATCCATGCATAACTGATTGCCACAAAAGCATATGGGAAAAACAATATAGTCCTGAGAATGAAATTAGCAAACAATGACACAGGATTGGAAGTTTAGTACTAGATGCATGTACATATAAGAAATGGTAACATGATAAAAGTGAAACCATATATCAGTTGGAAAAGGATGAATTTCTAATGAATCATTTGGGAAAAAAAATGTTACCATTTTAGAGAAAACTAGAGCTACACATTTATGCTATGCTACATAGAAAATACACCCAATAATTTAATGGTCAAAATGTAAAAAAGAAAACTGCTTGTTTAATCAAAGAAAATTCAGAGAACTTATTTATTACTTAGGGATGGAGATGGATGTATTAAACAAATCCCAAGATAATATATCATAAGCAAAATTATTGATTTGACTATATCATAAAAATTAAGAATTTCTGTTCAATGAACAACTATCCTGAATAAGAGGAGACAGAAGTGTAAGATGTTTGCATCATCTAAATCTGAACATGGATTAACCTCTAGAATACAAAAGTATTCCTCCATACACTCAAAGTGAGTATTAGAAAATTAGGGATAGTGAATAAAAAGGAAAACTGTAGAACTGATAAGTCCATTGATACTTTGGGAAACCATTGTCTAATCTATTGTTTGTGGGTCTGTAGGTCAATATAATCATTCCAGAGATCAACCTCAGAAGAATATAATGAAATTAGGCAAATATTCACCCTAGGAACCAGCATTCCATTCTGCATATATACAAATGGAAATGTTTTCCTTGGTCCACAAGGAACATTTATGGAGATTTTCCTTTCAGTGTAGTTTTGTCTAATTGGTTATCGAAAACCAGGCGTGTTTCTTCAATAGTGGAAAGTATAGGTAAAGTGTGATGAATACACACAAAGTAACGTGTTCAGCAATTATAAGCAATGAATTTATAAGAAGTACCAACATGGCTGGAGAACATAATGGTACACACATCACATGATGCTGAATAAATGCTACATAATGCTATATACATAATGCTGAGTGATAAAAACAAAACAAAATAAAATAAAAAAAGAATGGGAAATGTTTTCCAACATCATAAACTACAATTAAAACTATACACACAAAAAATTATACTATGTACTTTTTTTTTTTTTTTTTTTGCTGTACGCAGGCCTCCCACTGCTGTGGCCTCTCCCAGCCATGGAGCACAGGCTCCAGATGTGCAGGCCCAGTGGCCATGGCTCATTGGCCCAGCCACTCCACGTCATGCGGGATCCTCCCGGACTGGTGCACGAACCCACATCCCCTGCATCGGCAGGCGGACTCCCAACCACTGCGCCACCAGAGAAGCCCTGTATTTTTTAATGAAAGATATATGTTCTAAGATGTTTACCCAACACATGGAAGTAGTGTATAGTTTGGAGAAGAGGTGAACAGTAAGGCGGATAACAGTAAAAATAAGAAGAAAAAAGAAAAGAAAACTAGAATGGACTTGCACAGACAATGGTAGTATGACACTGAGAAAAATAATTATCAAGCTGTACACATCTGACATCTAACTAAAGACATATTTGATATATACATAATTTTTACTATTTTTTTCTTATTTTCCGGACAAAACCATATTTTCTATTCTTACCTCATTTGGCGAAGTTTTTATTTCTAAATTACAAGGATTTATGGACATTTGAACTAAAGCTGTAAATTCTTTTAAGAGCAGGGTATTTATAAAAATTGACATAATTTACAAGTCTGCCTGTTGTGCAAGTAAATTATTTTTCTTGCATCACAACTACATTAGGTTTCTTATTTTGCTCTTTGTGACTTTTAAATAAATTAATATAAATAAAAATTAACAGTATTTCAAAAGATTTTTTAATATTCTCTCCTTTTAGCTTGTATTCTATTATCTCAAACGTGTTTCATAAAGAAAGCATTTTCCCTTTGATGTTTTGTTTAACAACGAGAGAGTCTGAGGCAGCAGATGAGATTTGTACAGCATGTGATTTCATATTTAAATTCAAATTTCTTTACATCCCTATAACTAGTCTCTGAGAAACACTGGATTTAATATGAGTTCTGCAAATCAGTAACTTTGCAACCACCAGTTTATATTGTATTCCTAGTAGTTTAAAAATGCTTCTAACACAAGAATTATGGTTTCAATAAAGCACAAATTATATTTTCTTCTACTGAATAAATTGAAATGTAACCATATTTGTATTGGTAGATTTCACCATATAGTTAATATTTAGAAATATTTCAGTATGTGTTTTTCACTTAGAATTACCCCAAATATTGAAAGTCAACTAACACTTTTCTTTTCCATTTTCAAACTGCTTTTTCCCTTGTCTTGAACTTGAATTTAGAAATGGCAGAATCTCAATAGAGGTAAAGGGTAATTTCCCACAAGATCTGGCTAATTTATAGCTTTCAACACACCAATGACCCCTGCAATTTGGCAGTTGCTTCATTAATTCCTTTACACCTGCTCCATTTATCTTGCAAAAAAAAAAAAGAAAGAAACAGATAAAAGGCACAATCCTCTCTCACTGCAACTATTTTGAAGGAAAGTCCTTCATGTCTTCCTAAAGTGAATTGTAGCCAGCATCATGGAGAACAAAAAGACAATAGTGTCAGATGAATGTTCCCAGTTTGTCACTGGCATGGAGAAGGAAAGTTTGAGAGACCACATTTTTGGGGAAGAAGTTTTTTATACACTTTGAAGTGCTATGCTTATTCGAAGGAGACTTCAGCTTTCACCAGGGACTGTCATTTGATTTATACAATTTTAGAATTTAAAAAAACAAAAATAAGAATAGTCTGAGAGATTTTAAAAAATAATGTATTCTCATACTTAATGATAAATTATATAGACACCCTAATTATCCATCTGTCATCTATCTATCTATCTATCTATCACCTATATATCAAAAAAAGTAAAAACAGTTTTAGGCTACATATATTTTATGTTTTTATAATGCCAAACAATTTATTTCCATGAAATATAAACTGTAACATGGATACTTCTAGCAGCATAGAAAATGTACAAGGAGTTGAATGAATTAAAACATTTAATATCATATTTAGGAAATCATTTAGTTAGCTGGTTAACTGTCCAAGCACTTTTTTCATTCTCTAGTTTTTGGCAATTATTTCTTTTTTCACATACTGTGGATTCCATGAAAACAAATGCAGTTTGTGGTTTTGTTCCTCTTTTAAGGTAAACAGCTTGGATTCGTGGTCTCTAGTAGGTGCAGTACATTTTAGAAAATACTCAGTAGAATTAATAAAAATATATTAAGAAGAGCTTTTAAGAATTTGCATTATTGACATAAATTAAGAGAGGGTGTAAACTCAAATATAGCTATAGGTTTCAATCTCAATATCACAATTATTTTATTAAACATGATTGATGATTACTTCAGACTGTGGGTGTTTAATTATTTGGTAAGATCTCTATGCCAATATTGCCAAAAGAAAGGTTTAATTACACAGAAGATATTTCCATTCTTTTGTTACCTGGATATATTAAGTTCACAGATTCATACCACTACTATCAACAGAGACTGAATAAGAAAATATTAATAAATCATATCACATCCATAATCATTAAAATGAAAAAAACTGAAAAATCACACTACAGATTTATACAGCACTGGAGATTTTTTAGAAAAAAAGCAACATTTTTGGCATATTATGCTCTATTATTTCAAGAAAGGTAAAAACACAACTGAAATGCAAAAACAAGATTTGTGCAGTGTGTGGAGAAGGTGCTGTGATTGATCAAATGTGTCAAATGTTGTTTGCAAAGTTTCGTGCTGGAGATTTCTCACTTGATGATGCTCCACGGCCGGGCAGACCAGTTGAAGTTGACAGCGATCAAATCGAGACATTAATTGAGAACAATCAACCTTACACCATGCAGAAGATAGGTGACACACTCAAAATAGCCAAATCAAGCACTGAAAATCATTTGCCCCCACTTGGTTATGTTCATTGCTTTGATGTTTGGGTTTCACGTGAGTTAAGCGAAAAAAACCTTCTTGACCATATTTCCGCATGTGATTCTCTACTGAAATTTTATGAAAACGTCCCTTTTTTAAAACAAATTATGATGGACAGCGAAAAGTGGACACTGTACGATAATGTGGAATGGAAGAGATCTTGGGATAAGCGAAATGAACCACCACCAACCACACCAAAGTCTGGTCTTCATCCAAAGAAGGTGATGTTGTGTATTATACTAAATGAAATATACATTATACTAAATGAAATAAGTCAAAGACAAATACCATATGATATCACTTATATGTGGAATCTAAAAAGCTGAACTCATAGAAACAGAGTAAACAAGGGGCTGGAGGATGGGGGAGATGAGGAGATATTAGTCAAAAGTTACAAGCTTTCAGTTACAAGATGAATCAGTTTTGAAGTTCGTATAATATCATAATTATAGTTAACAATACTGTATTATATACTTGAAACTTTCTAAGAGAGCAAATTTTTAATGTACTCACCACAAAAAAGAAATGGTAATTATGTAAGGTGAGGGAGGTGTTAACTAGTATTTTAGTGGTAATCTTTGTGAAATATGTAGGTGTATCAAATCAACACACTGTACTCCTTAAACTTACACAATGTTTATATCAATTATACCTCAATAAATTTGAATAAAAAGCAATTTTTTTCCTTAAGGATATTTCCATTTTATTTTTCCAGAAGTAAATAGGTTTCCAATGCAATTTGTGTAATAAATTTTGTTGAAGAGAATAAAAATGAATATCACTTACAGGTGGCTAAACTAGATATTTTAAGTAACTAATTAAATATTACCATAGCTTTTTTGTTGTTTTGTTTTGTTTTCATATAACAGGGATTAATTCATGGATATACTAATCTGAACTTTAACAAAAGTCGTTTCAGACAGTTTGGATAAGGAATCATCAGAATTATTTTTTCTTGGAAAATTCAATAATTTTTCAAGAAGCTAACTCAATTTTTCTCTTAAAAAGTCTCTCAAATATATTTGGTGCATTCTGAATCATAGTGAATTCTTAGCATCATCTAAACATTTTTCAATGATAGCTTATATAGTCAGGTTATGAAACTATTTGTTACACATTATAAACAGCTTAATGATAAAAATGATGGAAGAAAAAGTTGAGTATACTATACATTATAGTGCCTTATGAATTGCTGCCAGCATTTTCATGTTCCATTTCTATAAAATGTAGTTCAATAATTTAATAACTTCTATAAATGTTACAAAATAATTTTCATGGAAAATGTATCTAATATGCTAATATCTAAAATAGTAGTGACAGAAGATTCTAATTTAACAAATGCTCATCAAGTTCATGAAGTTGAAGAAATTCACTTTGAAACCAAATGTATAGAATGGAATGTGAAAATGTTATGATATTATCTGAGAGATTTTTCCTTAGATACAGGAGAGATTTTCCTTTCCTTACTCATAATTTTAAATGCAAAGTGTTATAAAATTCTTATTAAAATATTATAAAATCAGATACCAACATATAAAACATTTTAATTTATAAAATGATAAAGTAGCTAATTTATTTAAAAACAATAAAAAGGAAATTTAGGTTAGAAAAAATTCCAATAATCCAAATAAAAAAATAGAAAAAAAAGAAACCCAGAAGTCATTTTTCACACAAAAAAGAAAGCTAGAGATAATTAAACATGTAAATAGGTACCCAGCTTCACTAATAGAATTGTAGAATTTAAATTACAATGAAATAATAGGTGTTAGGAGTATCGACTACCTTGAATAAAACGTACCCTTACTCTTCTTACAGTTTCTGAGCATTTGATGAATAAAATGGAATAATTATGGTTTCCAAAATAAACCATAGAGCTGTATGTATATTGAAGTAAAGCTGTATGTACATTGAAAGTTGGAATAAATATCAAAGAGACTTGGTAGCTCGCTCTCAGTAAAATCCTTGGGACAGGCCCTTCAAGACAGATGTGAATCCACATCGTAGAGAAATCCACTCAAGTCTCTAGCTCCTGCTTGCCTAGCAAAGGAATAAATAGAAATGCATGGGAATGTTTGCTAATCAGGTCTACCCAAAGTAGGGAGCTTAATATCAACATGAATGCCCTTGGGATAAATTGTTCCTCAAGGAATCCAGTGAAGTAAATGTGTCAGTGCCATATTTGTCAAAAAATGATAATGCATGATGTAAGAAAGAAGAAAGTTACTCTCATACACTTCTGATAAGTGTACTACTTATTTAGAGGTAAATTTAATAGTATGAAACTCAAACATGAACATACTCAGTGACACTGACTATCCTAGCAACATATTTTAGATAGTACTTATCTGTGTGATGCCTTCTTCATCATGTATACAATTCTTATGTGCAATAAACTTGAATTTGCTTTTTTAAAGAAACCAAATATTTACAATACACTCTAGTTTAATATGAAAAAATATATCTTTAAGTGTAAATTTTTACCTGCTACTGTTGGTTTGAGATTGAAGACACATTTTGATGGCTAGTTGAAGAAAAAAAATACTTCATGAAATTATTTGCCTATTTCAATTTTTTTTTCAGTTTTATATACAGCTAAATTGTCAGGTACATAACTATTATTTTGCACACTTTGATTATTCAATATATTAAGTTTTGATTGAAATAAATGCCCAGACTTCACATTTGTAACTACTTCTGAAAATCAAAATAAGAAGATGAAGCCAACCAAGTGAGATCCAATAAAGAATATTTTAGAAAGTTCAGAATCAATACAAAATTCAGTCCTTTGAAGCAAAATATGAATTCTGAAATTTTGACATTAACTTGTGCTCCATTCTTATCTTTATGAGTGTCTAACTGAGCTGATCAGAGGATAATTTTTAAAGATAGCTATGCATTCCAATTAAATCCACAGGGAATAAAGAATGATGAAAAGTGACTCCCTCATGCTCCTTTGAAAGAGACATAAATATAAAATTGTACCCAAAAGAAATTAGCCAGAATATCAAAATGCTTTTTAATTCTATACACCACTTTTGCCTTCTTATGACAAATGCAAATATTATATATGTGGCTACTTAAGAAGTAAAAACATATTTAACCTTAAGAAAAAGTGTTCCATGAATCTTCAGGAATTCCTCTTCTGCAACCATGAAAGTGCAAAACAGTGTGCAGAAGATGCAAAAGAAACAGAGTTTGAATTAGAAGTGGAAAATACCAAGTGTTCTATTACTTGGATATTTACCTGGAAAAAAAACGTTTATTACTTAAAAGTTACTAATTATATTTGTCCTCTTTAAGGTAGATAGTGATAAGAAAAAAATCAGTCCTTATTTATTCTCAGTCATCTACTCACCTATCTTCTCCAACTATTCCCATCACTGTCATTACTTCCCCAGATATTACACACACCCTTTGATACTCCTCCAACTCACCAGTGCCCCTTAAGCACACTTTACCTAATTATTTATGTTTATATTATTCTATTCTTCTATTTAGATTGTATAGCTGTTCAAAGCACTTGCTGCCTTTCTCTGTGGTGGTAATTTACATCCACAACCCATAGGCATAAGGTGTGGTCATCTGATTTACAATAACAGACTTTAGGCAGGACACTGAAGCTGGAGCTACATCACATTTTTAAAATTAATTTTTATTGGAGTATACTTGATTTACGATATCATGTTAGTTTCTGCTGTACAACAAAGTGAATCAGTTATACAAATACATATATCCACTATTTTTTGGATTCTATTCCCATATAGGTCATTAGAGAGTATTGAGTAGAGTTGCCTGTGCTATACAGTAGGTTCTTATTAGTTATCTATTTTGTATATAGTAGTGTGTATATGTCAATCCCAGTCTCCCAATTTATCCCTCCCTTCCCCTTTCCTCCTTGGTAACCATAAAATCATGTTCTACATCTGTGACTCTATTTCTGTTTTGTAAATATGTTCATTTGTACATCACATTTTATGTACCTGTTTTAATTTAAGTCATTTGGATTGAATGAATTATTTTCTTTTGAGAACTAAAAGGTAAGGAATTTTCTTTAAAGACAGCAAAAGCACAGGAAAAAACAAATTCTAGGAAAAAAAAAACTGTTTTAAACATAAAAATATTTTTAAAGCTAAAACAACTCAGATAAAAATTAAAGTAGTTACCTGAGGAGCTATTTGAAGACACCAATTACGGAACAGAAAGAAACCATAAGAACAGGGCCACCAATCTGCTGAATTAAACTAAAACCTGGTCCTGGGTCCAATTTCATAGCAACATAGCATCAATAACAACAAATAAAGCCACTAAATGAAAAGATACAGTTGTAACTTGTGAAAGACCAGGTTAGAAAGAGGGTAACTACATTTAGTGAGCGTCTACTATACTCAAGGATCTTAATGTATAATACCTTTTATTACCTTATGCAATTCAATCACACAACGATATGTAGTATTGCTGTACCATTTCAATTCGAGTAAAGTGAGTCTCAGAGAAGATAAAACTGTTGATTCTGCCCACCTTCAAAATTTGTATTCTTTATATAATGATTCCAAATGTCCTAATCTTTAATTTCACAAAAGAATCACTAGCAGACATAGTTTTGTTTTGTTTTGTTTTAGATCAAAACATTTATTTTTTGTGTTACAAAAACAAAAATAAATCCAAGCAAGTAATGAAATAAACATTTTTAAGTGTCCCTTCTTGGGTTCTCTGTTCTAGAATTTAGTAAACAGTTCAAGATTAGGTTGCTTCAACCTTTGTTAAAACAGAGTTCTTTATGCTTTTGGAATAGAGTATAAAAACCATGTCTAGGAAGTGATTCCTCTATGATCTCAGAAAAGTCAATGTTTTTATTTGTTCCTCAGTTTTGGCCCTAAAGAGAACATGTTGACCCACATAAGACTGTGACTTAGCAGAAGTTCACTTAAGGGAAACAAAAAGGAACCAATCGAAAAGCATATGAAGTGGGAGTTTTACTAGATAATCTTTCTAGCTTTGTGATTTCTTGTTTGCTTGTTTTATCTAAGTCTACTATTAAAATAGACACTATATTTAAGTCTCCTCATTTTTCAAATAGGCTAAAATATAAATAAACTAAACAAAAATGAAATTTATAAGTGGATAGGCATAAAAGTAATATGGAAAATTAAATTTGTTGCTTCTCAATTTGATAAGATCAATTCTTAGCGAGCCTAGGCAGAAAATTGTGAATACTAAATTGAAGCACATAACGTCAATCCCAGAAAGTCAAATAACCATATATCATTATTACCTAAGCATATGACATTGAATCCAAGCTCATATTTACTTTTTTGTCCTACATTTAATATGAATAAAAATGTCCCCACAAGCATACACACACACATATAATGCTCTCAGTTACACTTAAAAACACATGGTCAAATTTCCTGAGTACTAAATGAGAACCAACAATGACATTGAATGTTGTTTAGAGAGGACTGTAAGTTTTAAAAGATTGCAGTTCAATTTTAAAAATATAAGATTATCATTTTTTTATGAAGAATCTCATTTGGGATGTCTACAGGTTATTATGTAAGAAGACATGATGATGATGAGGTAACTAAAGAAGAGATTGCACAAATATCAATACCATAAAACCATATTTCTGAAAGAGCACCTAAAACTTACAAATGTATAATGTCTTAATTTCAAAAAATTAATTTCTTCAGAGATCACTTTTTTCACTTGATGCCTTGACTTATTGACACATTTTTCTTTGTCTTTTGATTTCTCTTTTTCTTTTTGGATCTAGAAAAAAAGCAGAATAAGATATTTTAATCAAAATATAAAACATTAAAAACAACTTTTTTGATGCTCAGTCAAAAAAAATTACATAGAAAATTATTTTCCAAAGCCAAACTAAGCAACTTACTTTATCTCCACTTTCCCTTATTTTTTTATATATATACTTAGACACAGAATGAAGAGAAAAAATTATTTTTAAAAAAATCTGTAGGGAACTGCTGGATAACTTTTGACATCTTTCTCTGTCAGTTAAACCCTGATTATCATCAGAAAATAAAAATAGAAATGCTCCAGTGTCTTTTATTCACATGAGTGTGTAATGAATGAATATATAGCTTAATGACTAAAATAGCAGTTATAGAATTAAGAGAATAAATCTACACTAGTTTTTGAGAGATAATTGTACATCTATTTTAACAGGTGATAAAAATTTTTAATAGGCTTTAGCAAATGTACAACATACATTAAAATGAATTATTTATTGTGAATACAGAAATACACAATATTCTTAAATATTAGTATTTATTACTTTGTTCAATGTCAGGTTTTTATAGGAGTGACCAATAATAGTATTATCCTATAAAAGGCTTTGTTTAAATCCTATTGTCTTGATAGTAGTTGTTGGTTGATGCTGTTTATTGAACAACTATGAATCCTTCAGACCTACCACCAGCAAAACCTGAGCAATTGGAGCAAATTCACTGTACCTTTGAAAAATGCATTCACCTGCCCCCTTCCTGTGGTCTCCCAGCATTTCCGTGATCTCCTTCCTTGACTTACTCTAATGAATAAAGTATGGAAAGTACAATGAAAGTTTTTGGGCTCAACTTCTAGAAGAAAGTTAATATGGAGGTACTTGGCCTGCAGTTCAGATGAAGTGCAATGACAATTTGAGTACATTCTTCACAGAACAAAGGGCAGTAAATGTGGACTAACTGAAGATGCTGGCTACAGCAATTTCTTTCATTCTCAGCCTATTTGGTATACAAACAGCTATAGGAAAGTATGCTATACAGGAAATAAAAGATATGTTCTTAATGCTTTACATATATTTTTCCTTTAATGTTCACTCCAGTCATATAGTGTGAATGCAATTATTGTCTTCATTTTACAAATGAGGAAACTGACAGGTACAGGATTAACTAATAGTAGAACTAGTCATGACAAAGCCTGGGTTCAACTTCAATAAATATGATTGCCAAGACCCTATTGTTAACTACCATACTAAGGATTATATATATAATAGGAGTTCAAGAAGAAGTGAAGGTAGGGAATCTGACAGAAGATGAATAACTGAAGAGAAAAAGGCTAAGAATTTCAAAAACTGATGAAAGACAATAAATACCTGGTTTTAGGACGTCCTTTAAATCCAATTTGAATAAGTACAAAGACAAAACACCCCAAGGCACATAAGGGTAAACATACTAAATACACATTTTATAAGGAATCCAGAAAATAAAGTCATATTATTTTCAAAGTGGAAATAATAAAACTAATGGTTGATTACTCAAATATAGAACTAGAGGCAGAAGACAATTGTACAATGTCATCAAATTGCTGAAAGAAAAGAACTGCCCACCTGGAACACTATGTGACCCTCCCCCGCAAAAAAAATAGTCTTTCAGAGGTGAAGGAAACTAAGAATATTTTTCAAACCCAAAGTGGAGAGAATTAATCACTAGCAGCTCTGCAATTATGACAATGGAGATAAAAGGAAATGATATCAGGTGGAAGAATGTAAGTATAGAGAGCAATACATGTAAAGAGGGTGGATATATGGAAAATATAAATTATTGTAGACTATATAAACTAAGATTTTGTAGAGGTTAAATATATATAGAAATAAAATATACATAAAATATAATGCAGGTTTAGGGCAAGATGTAGTTAAAGTGTTCCAAGATCATGCAGTTTTCAATATTTGATAGAAGTATTAATTGATATTAGACTTTAGCAACTAAATGGGGCATGTCATAATTTCTAGATAATGCATAAATGAGCCGTGAAGAATGTGTTAATTAACATGCTATAGAAGGAAAAATGAATAACAAAAACAAGTAATCCCAAAGAAGGCAAGGAAGAATAAAAAAACTAATAACAGAACAAGAAGAATAAAAAAATTTAAGTTGCACATAAAAAATGTATATAAAAATAACATCAAATTAAAAATACACAGAATAAATAATTTAGTTAAGATACACACAATAAATATAAGGACCCAGAAATGTTGAAAGTAATAGAATAGGAAGAGATAGACCATGCAAGACTAACTGTGGTAGGCTGAATAATGCCTCTCCTCAAAATGGTCATGTCCTAATCCCTAGAACATGTAATTGTTACCTTATATGGCAAAAGGGACTTAGCAGATTTGGAGATGGGAAGATTACCATGGTTTTTCCAGGTGGCCCTGATATAATGAAAGGGGTCTTCCTATAAAGGAGTCTGAAGGATCAAAAGGACAATAGTAAATGTGATGACAAAAGTAAGAGGACATAGTAATGTCAGGAAGGGGCCATGAGCCAGGGGATCTAGGTGGACGTTAGAATCTTAGAAAGGCAAGGAAACAGTAGTCCTCTTAGATGCTCCTCATCAACACCTTGACTTTAATACACCAAAACTGATTTTGGACATCCAACCTTCAGAAATATAAGAGGTATAAATTTGTGTTTGTTTTAAGTCACTGAGTGTTTGACACTTTATCACAGCAGCAACAGATAACTAGTACACTAACCAAAAGAAAGTGGGAGTTGCTATAATAATAGAAGGAAGAATAGACTTCAGGATTAGAAGAATTACTAGATATACAGACAAATATTTCTTTATACTGAATAAGTCAATCCACCAGAGAGGTACGCAAATCCAAATCTGCATTCACCTATTACATAACTTCCAAATATATGAAGCAAAATTGACAAAAACAAGAAGAAATAGACAAATTTGGATTCGTAGGTAGATTGACAGAATATATATAATTGATATATATTGAAAATTGCTTATGACATGGGTATTAACCAAAATGTTTCATATAGTGGGTCAAAAAGCAAGTGAAAATAATTTTTAAGAATTAAAGAAATATAAAAATATGAAAGTGTAGAGGCAAATGACAAATTAGAATAACAAAACTTAACAAAACTGACTAAAAATTATAAAATCCAAATAGATGTGTGCTATTAAATAAAGTAAAACTCTAATTATAAACTCTTACAAAGTAATGCCCAGGGCCTACATAGGTGAATTCTTTCAAACTGAATGGAATAATTACAGTACTATTTTTAAAAAAATAGAGAAAATAAAACCAGGAAAATCTACTATTTTTCCAGGAAGCCAGCAAAATACAATACAAAAAGATATTACATATAGCATAATACTAATACATAACAAATATTAGAGCCTAGTGTCTTTTATGAACATGGGTTCAAAATGATGAACAAAAGATTAGCAGAACAGGACTTCCCTGGTGGTGCAATGGTTAAGAATCCACCTGCCAATGCAAGGCACACGTGTTTGATCCCTGGTCTGGGAAGATCCCACATGCCACAGAACAACTAAGCCCGTGGGCCACAACTACTGAGCCGACGTTTTGCAACTACTGAAGCCCATGCACTCTAGGGCCTGCGTGCCACAGCTAATGAGCCGGCATGCTGCAACTATTGAAGCCCACACGCCTAGAGCCCATGATCCGCAACAAGAGAAGCCACCGCAATGAGAAGCTGGCACACTGCAACGAAGAGTAGCCCCGGCTCACTGCAACTAGAGAAAGCCCAAGAGCAGCAACAAAGACCCAACGCACCCAAAACAAACAAAACAAATTAGCAGAACAAACTCAATGTCATTAATTATTAATGTTAATGCTGGGTTGATTTCAAGAATGTGAGGGTCATTTAATGATTGAAATTTAACCAATAGATTCACTACAGATCAAAATAAAGGATAAAAATCATATAAGAATAAAATTTTAAAGTAAATTAAGGATGACATTCTGATAATACCAGATGTAAAACAAATATTTTGTAAAATTCAACATCTACTATGTACTGAAGGTAAAACAAAATCATGGAAACAAGGAAAAGAAAGAATTTAGGAATTTCCTTAATCTAATACAGAGTAACCACACAAAATCCAACAAAACACATCATGCTTAATTATGAATTATTGACAGTATTACTTCTAATGTTAGAAACATATAAAATGCTTGTGATTAACACATTTATTCAGTAGTGTACTCTAACTTTACCAAGTAGAATCAGGCAAGAAAATAAATAAAAATACAAGGATCAGAAAGGGTGTGAGACAACTACTATGATGTAAGACAACATGACTGTGAATGTCTTAAGGCAAAATAATAATAATAAAACAATTAGAAATAGTTGAAATTAATAAGGTTACTAGATACAAAATCAATATAAAAAGATTAATCCTATTTATATAGAGCAGTATAAAATTTAAATTAAAATGTAAAAATTATGCTATTTGAAATAGCATAAATATCAATAGGCATAAATCTAATAAATATTGTGCAATATTTCTACTAAGAAAATACAAAAATATTCAAAAATTAAAAGAGGCATAAATAACAGAGGAACATAAAATGTTCATGAATCGAGAAAATTCAATTTTGTAAAAACATTTCCCCAAAATGATATATAGATTTAATTTAATCCCATTTAAAACTCTAGCTGTTATTTTGTGGAAATTGATAAGTTGATTCAAAAGTGGATATAGAAATGCAAAGAGAAATAATAGCCAAGACAATCTTGAAATAGAAGAACAGGTTAGAAGATTTAAAATACTAGATGAAAATATTACATAACTATAGTGATTACAAGATGAGATATTACTTCAAGTATAGACTGATAAAACAATGGATTAGAATAGAATTCCGAAATAGAACCATACATTCAGGGACACATGATTTGTAACAAAATTGACATTGCATATCAGTGAAGCAAGAGTCAATTGAATACCCCAATTAGGAAAAAAAGTGAATATTCACTCAGTTACAAATTACACCAATATTAAAATATGGAAACTAAAATAATATATTTTCTAGAATAAAACTTAGAACATTCTTTTAAACTAAGCTAAAAAAGTTTTAAATAAGACAAAAATATCAGTTACCACAAAGAAGAAAACTGATAAATGGAACTATATTAAATTTAAGAATGAATATTCATTAAGGGTATCTTTTAAGGGGATGAAAAGACTATCCACAAAGTGGTAGAAGATAGCAACATATAAAATCAACCAGTATCCAGAATATATAACAACTCTTGAAATCAGTAAGAAAGAAAGATGGATAAATAAAGAAAAAAAAATGGGTAAAATCTCGAGTAGTACTCTTCCCCCAAAAACAGAAATATAAAAAAATAAGCATATGAAAAATTCTCAATCTCATTAATCACTAGGGAAATGACAAAAAAACCTCAGTGAGATGTAATTATATACCTACTAGAATGATTTATGTAAAGATATTGTCAATTCCAAGTGTTGGCAAGGATGTGGGCAGGAAGAGAACATTGCACAATCATGTCTTAAATTGCTTTTGAGTGACATTTTGTGGATATTGTCGCTGTCATCTCCCTTTTTTGGATAACCTACTGTTTCAAGATCTCTAGTTTTAGATAATTGATTTTGATTGCACAAGCTTCTATGAAACCTAGGCTTTTTCTAACAATGCCAAGCCATTAATACTTAATCCACTTGATTATGGGGACCAGCAAAAGATACAAGGGCTAGAGAGGTATCAATATTGGCTTGCCAATTTTCTAACTTTATATTTCTGGTTTAAAGTAATATTTCTGTTTTAAAGTGATTTTTCTGTAATTTTTGCAGTTGTGTGTGTATGATAGAAATTGTAGTTGCACTTTTGTGATGGACTAGGTGTACATAGTACATCATTATTTTCACTACTCACTGGCCAAGGTTAAAGGCAGATCAGTGCTAGTCAGGGAAGAGACCAATGCATGAAAAGCAGTTCCTGAAAACAGATAACATGTCCACCAGTATCAAGTAGTAGAGCATGTACTTAACAGCAAGAGAGGAGAAAGTGTGCCCAGGATTCAGGCCCTTGCAATGCATCAGTCTGCCATGTCTGGTTTATCCACTCCAAAGTCAAGGCAGGTAATGTAGCTGCACATACCTCATTCTGTGCAGCAGTGGAAGCACCACAACCACTCTCCTTTGGGGTCTAAAATACAGCAAGGGGCGTGCCCAAGGGCCACATGACTCATGAGTTTAAGCCCCAGAGCAGAGGAGTATATATCCAGTCTAAAACAGGGAAAGATGTTCCTACAGAGGTGATAAGCCCAGCACAGGCTGTGAGGGCTCCCTTTCTCTTGGTAAGGAAGTGCTTCAGGTTCAAGGCTCATTCTTATGCAATCCAGTGGCAGAAAGACTGTGTGCTGGGAGACCCCCTTTCCCAGTAATAGTGATTGACTTTGTCTTATTCATGATAGGATTCTAAGGAAGCCTCACATGTAATGTTCATTATTTTGGCAAATTTACCAAAGTCTGTGTTCTTGTCATCAATCCTAACTTTTTCACAGCATCAAAAATGTTATTATCTTTATAAAGGAGGAAAATGAAATTAATAAATTTCAAGAGAAAACTCTAAAATAGAATTGTCACATCTCAAAAATGAGAAACAATTCTCACTGCCCAGAAGTAATCACATGCATTATGAATAACCCATTCTCTCCCTGGAAGAAGCAATACCTTGCTTGGCACATATGGATACAAGTAAACTGAATTAGACTATTTCTGTATTTAATGTCAAGAGGTGAAGCATATATCTCCTCAGTAGGGTTGTGCCAGCTAACGAGGCAAAGTTACTCAAAGTTTAGAGGTCAAATGCTCCTTTTAAAAATTCCTCTTGCTTCTTCAATTGTTTTTCTTCTATGATTTTCTGGTTGAATGAGTTCATCTCCATGGAATATTTGTTTTTTAAATTTGTTAATTACTTCAAACAAGTAAGAATCTAGGCCAGTTGCCTGAAAGATGTTTTATTTTAAAACATATATATTTCTAATGTGACATAAGTGTGTCGATTTAAAAGTTCAACTCTTGGAAAACATCTTTTGTATTACTATTTCTGAATTCTAAAGAATATACCGTATAATGAATCATTTTCTTGCCAAAAGAAAAAGAGCTGTCTTAATCTTTCTTATTGTCTGTAGCTGCTGAAGAAAAGGTAACTAGAACTAATTCAATACTTCTTTACTGCATAGCAAAGTTATTTCACCGTATCCTACTTAATCATTACTATGACATGAAGATTTGTTTATTTTCACTTTAGAAATTAAAGGTCATTCCTCAAAAGACAAAAGTTTCATATGATCAAATCAACATGTGAACATAGGAAGTAGTGCTTTACTATAACTCATGCACATAGAGCACTAAGCATGATGTAGATCTCTTAAGTTTCAAAGAACACTTTAAACATCTATGATAGCAGCACTGCTACTCAGAGCTATCAACATTGGAATTGGCTTTCCCACTTAGTTAGAAATTATCAATTACTGGAAACTCTCACCCTGGAAATGACTTTGCCATTACTTTCATAGAAGTATTTTTACTTGGAACATGGCATTGTCTCCAGACACCTGAAAGAAATATGATTTCTCTTACTGTATCACCACGTTTTATAAGACATGTGACATTATGGAATAAAATGTATGTCTTCTGAGCCAAAATGTTTTGTTTCAAATTAATATTTACCTAACAAACAGCAGGAAGAGATAACGAGAATAAAATTTCTACATGATTTAAAAAATTAATTCCAGGGCCTCCCTGGTGGCGCAGTGGTTGAGAGTCCGCCTGCCGATGCAGGGGATACGGGTTCGTGCCCCGGTCTGGGAGGATCCCATATGCCGCGGAGCGGCTGGGCCCGTGAGCCATGGCCGCTGGGCCTGCGCGTCCGGAGCCTGTGCTCCGCAACGGGAGAGGCCACAAGAGTGAGAGGCCCGCATACCGCAAAAAGAAAAAAAAAAAAAAAAAAAAAAATTAATTCCAGCATTTAATTATGATTTACACTGCACTTTGGGAAACTTTGAGTTAAAGGGTTGCAATTTTTCTTCTTTAACAAGAGAGGTGACCTCAGCCTTTGCTAAGTGCTTAGTGGAAACATTTAGCACAGCAAAATTGTAAGAGCATCCCAAGAGAAAATGAACTGCCACTGATACTGATGCCCTTTAGAGAAAAGGGACTGCAAAACACATTTTACATTAGTAAAAGAATGGAGATAGAACTGATTAACTCCAAGCTAATCAAGAGTTGGCTAAAACACTAAATGGGATATTCTCAAAGCTTTTCTTAAACAAAAGTAATAAAGAATCTGTATCATGCTAATGACTTTTATCACAAGGTTCTGAAATCTCTGTATATTTAGTCAAAGGTGTTATTTCAAGATATAGGTTGCCCTTAGACTGGTTTCTACTATGTACCTGCCTTTCACGATGATACCAACACAGAGCTGTAATTTCAGAGAGTAAAAAGGACTTGGTTAAAAAACCTCAGAATAGAAAAATAACAAAGTTATGTATGAACATCTGCATGTATCTATTTATATATTCATATATTGATGTGTATTATTTGACAAATGGTCACACGCAAAAACAAAAATTAGTCAATGTCGGCACCAAGAAATAAGTTGAAGCTGTTTAGTGCTGTAAAACCTCTTGCATACTCAGTGGAGAGCATATTATCTTCAACATGGACCACTAAAATTCCAGTGAATTTCTTCCTGAATATCACTAATATTAGTTAATGGTTATCTCATAATAAATCTCACAAAAGTAAATTTATTTGATCCATATTGTTGTTTTAATAACTGCACAGAAATTATATACGTACCCAAATCTAAGTTCCTACTTTTCAACTGAGAGTTTTGTGGGTTTTTTTTTTTTTTTTTTTTGCTGTACGTGGGCCTTTCACTGTTTTGGCCTCTCCCATTGCAGAGCACAGGCTCCGGATGTGCAGGCTCAGCGGCCATGGCTCACAGGCCCAGCCGCTCTGAGGCATCTTTCCAGACCGGGGCATGAACCCGTGTCCCCTGCATCGGCAGGCGGACTCTCAACCACTGCACCACCAGGGAAGCCCGAGAGTATTTTTTAAGAAATATAATATGAGCATTTGGTTTAAAATGGTGATGCTAAATAGCCCAAATCCATTCATATCCTCTGGTGATTATAAGGAAAAAATGAAGATAAATTTCAAGAAGATTATTTTTATTAATGTCTTTGCTGCTTAGCTTTATGTCTTATTATTCCACCTCTTTTTTACAATTAATAAAAATCAACTTGAATTAATATAAGCAAAATTCCATAAGGTTCCTCAACAGAATGTCCTTGAATTGGAGAGGAGGATGTAGTAGGACCTCAAAAAAGGATTGCAACCAGAGGAAGTCGTCAGGATATATTCCCACATTCCTGAGGCACATTTCAGCTTTAACACAGTGCCTGTGATTTTCCATGTATATGCTATGAACTGTAGTTTTTCTCCCACTCTCTTAGCTAGAGGACAGTCAAAGGTGCCTGACTTTCCTAGACCCAATTTCAAAATTGTGAGAAACTCCACTGTATTGTCCTAGATTAGAGATGTGTACCACTTTTCAGCTTTACATTTTATTATTATTTTTCTTCTACATCTTTAGTGTTAAATTGCTCTTCTTTCTTCAGTTTCTCAAACTAGAAGCTTAGATTATTGATATTGGATCCTTTATTTTTTTCTGATGTATCAATTACATACTGTAAACTCTGAGCACTTCTTCTTTGCTGCATCCCACAGATTTTGATAAGTTCTGTTTTGACTTTCAATTAGTTCAAAATATGTTTTTATTTCTCTTACAACAACTTCTTCTTTGGTTCATTTGTTATTTAGAAGTGTGTTCTTTAATCTCCAAATATTTGGGGAAATTTTTCAGCTATCTTTCTATAATTGATTTCTAACTTAATTCTATTCTGGTCTGAGAATATACTTTGCAATATTTCCTCTCTTTTAAATTTCTTAAGATCCTTTTTATAGCCCAGAATGTTGTCTATTTTGGTGAACATTCCATGAGAGTTTGAGAAGAATGTGTATTCTGCTGTTGTTGGATGAAGTAGTTGTTCAACATCAATGAGATGAAGTTGATGATGAGACTATTCAGGTCAGCTATGTCCTAACTGATTTTCTACTTAATCTATCAATTATTGAGAGAGATAATGAAGCCTTAAGCAATAATAATGGATTTGACAATTTCTCCTTGGGTTTTACCAGTTTTTGTCTCATGTACTTTGATGCTTTATTGTTAGATGTATCACTATATACCTTTAGGGTTTTTATGTATTCTTGGAGAATTGACCACTTTATCATGGTGTAATGCTCCCGTTTATCACCGATAATTTTTCTTATTCTAGAATCTACTTTGTGAGAAATTAATACAGCAACTCCAGCTTTCTTTGAATTAGTATTAACAGGGTACATATTTCTCCATCTTTTCAGTTTGAACCGTACTTCAAAGTAGTTTCCCTGTCGACAACACAGAGTTGGGTCTTGTTCTTTTTTTAATCTCCTTCTGTTAGTTCTCTGTGTTTTAATTGTTATATTTAGACTATTCATGTTTTAAGTGATCATTGGTACAGTTGAATTAATATTACTGTGTTGCAATAATTTTCCATTAGTTGCATTTTTTCTTTGATTTTTTCACCCTATTTTAGGTTTTCTTTGGTTTCGGTTGAGCATGTTATATGATTCCATTTTATCTCCTCTCTTAGAAGATTCACTATACTTCTTTTAAAAAATAATTTTAGTGGTTACCCTAGAGTTTGAAATATATATTCTTAACTAACCTAAGTCTACCTTCAAATAATATTATAACAAGTCTTTTTTAGTGAATGAGTCTATATCTGTCCAGTGTATTCTCCATTCTTCCTTCCCATCCACCATGACATTATACCATTCATTTCGCTTATCCATAAACATCCATTACATTGTTACTGCTGATATTATCACTTGAAATGAACAGTTATCTTTTAGATCAAAAATAATTTTTTTTAAAAAGTTATTTTACTTTCATTTATTCCCTCTCCAGTGATCTTCCTTTTTCCATGTGAATCCAAATTTTTTACCCCTACCATTTTTAATCTCCCTGAAGATCTTTTAACATTTCTTGGAGGGTAGGTCTGCTGGCCATACATTCTTGCAGGTTTTGTTTGCCTGAAAGTGTCTTTATTTCTCTTCCACCTTAGAAAGACAATTTTGTGCTTCTATCATTAAGAACTTCTAACACCACCTACACTGTCCCTGGCTTTTTTTAAAAAAAGATTTTCCCTTTATCTTTTGTTTTCTGCAATTTGAATATGGTATGTCTAAGTATTTTTTTGGTGTTTATCCTGCTTAGTGTTCTCTGAGTTACCAAGATATATGACTTGATGTCTCATTAATTTTGGAAAATTCCCAGCGATTATTACTTCAATATTTCTACTCTTCTGTTCTTTCTTTTTCTTCTAGTATTTCTAAATACATATAAAAATTTTGAAATTGCCCCACAGATCTTAAATGTTCTGTTTTTGGTTTTTGGTTTTCTGTTGTTGCATTTTAGTAGTTTGGGAAGTGTTATTTACCTATTTTCAACCCCTCTTATTCTTTTCTTGGCCATGCCTAGACTACAAATAAGCTCATCAAAGTTATTTTACAATTTTGTTAGTTTTTGATTTCTAACATTTCCTTTTGATTCTCTCTTAGAGTTTGTCTGTTGTCATTACCCATCTATTTTCACTTGCTGCCTATTTTTTTATTAGATGCTTTAACATACTAACCATAGGTATTTTAAATTTCATGTCTATCAATTCCAATATCTATGTCATATATGAGTTGGTTCTGATGCTTGCTTTGCCCCTGTAGACTGTGCTTCTTCTGGATTTTTCTTGTTGAAAGCTGGGCATGGTGTAATGGGCAATCAAAAGCCAGGTAACTAGGACATAAGGTGAAGACTTTCTGTTAATCTGGCTAGGATTTGACCTGTGCTTTTTATTTGCTATAGCTGTAGGTGCTAGATGTTTTAATATTCTCACGTGGCCTTATTTTTGTCTCCTTACTGTTTTGATCCTCAGAGAGAGTCTGTGTCTTGCATCTCTTTCAGCTGTAATCCACTATTATTGGAGGCCTGCTGGTTGAGTGCTAAGGTGCAGAGGAAGGGAAACCCTCTATAACCTTAAAATTAAATTTCAATTTTTAGTAAGCTTGTACCTCTGGATGATGACCTTCATTAGAATTTCTTGGTCCATCCACTCCTTAGATAACACAGAAAGGCTATAGGAGGATACAGTGGGAGAAGTGTCCTTCCCCAAGTGAAATAACATCCTGGTAATGTCAGCTCCAGTTTATATGTCAGCTCCACTTTATGCCTTCATTATAGACAAAGTTCTTGTCATATTTCACAAGGTTTATTCTTTTCTTCCCTTTGCCAGTGCTATGAGGGATCACACTTGGTTCTTCCCCATGAGAACCTACAGGTAAAACCCATAAAAATGGGGGGGGGCTTTTGTACAAGGTGGGCCCCAGGAATTTATCTCTGTCAAGTTAGTCCATACTCAGACTCTGGCAGTTCATCAAAATTACCATATAAGTGTTCCTACATTTGATGGCTCTAGCAGCTCTGCTCCAGGTTAAGTAGCTCCTGGTTGTAGCTCTCTAGATATATCTCTCTCTACCAATTTCAGGGTAGTAGTTTTTCCTGTAATGCCAGTTCTTGGACAGAATCAAGAAGGGTCATTGATTTTTCGTTTGCTTTGCTTTTACTTATTTTAAGAGAGTGATGGCTTCTCTGCATCTTCTCTCTCTTCTCTTTTATTCCAGTGTTCCTACTCAGCTCAATTTACCATCTACTCTCAGATTTTTTTTTCAGTATGAGTCTCTGTCCTCTCAGAAAAGAGTTTTTGTAGGATATTTTGAGATTTTTAGCCATACCCCAACCCCAGTACTCTACAAATATTCCACAGCAATTTTGACATAATTTATAGATTGGAAGCTGTGCAATCGTTTCCTCAGTTTTGCTGGTCTTTTTCTGATCCACTTGCTGAATTTTACACTTCCAATCTTTTGAGGGAGTATGAGTAAGTACTATAGGCAACTTCTGGGTTCTCTGGTTTAAGTTTAGGCCATCGGGCTAAACTTTTCCTTCCCTCTGCACTCTCCTCTACTGCTGTGTAACTTGATCTTGTCAATATCTTAACCCCCACCCCATCACACCATGTTTATATTCTGTTTATTATATTTATATTATGTTTATAATATGTTTATAATATGTTTATATTATACTTTTGTTTGTTGGTTCCTTTCTATTTTGGTCTTAATTTGCTACATGGTTGCTCTGTCAGTGTTCATGAGTGAATTTAATGAGATTAAAAAACAATTCCATCCTAATCATCTAGTTACACACAGAATCTAACCATTGTTTTATTATTTTACTTTATTTTTGTAAAATGAACATTTAATATAGTAGTTTAATTGAGAAGTGTTAACTCCTGTGAATATATTAGAGACCAACACTTTTTATTTTCAAGTAATTTTAGACTTACAGAAAAATTTTTTAAATTGTATAGATTTCAATTACACCCTTTACATAGCCTACCTTAAAGTTAACATAACCACAGAATAATTACTATTGATAGTAGAGATATTAATTATATTAACTAAACATAGACCTTGTTTAAATGTCAATCCTTTTTTTCCCTAATGTCCTTCTGTCCCAGGATCCCACCTTTCATTTAGTTGTTGTTCCTCCTTATTTTTCTCAAGTCTGTACCAATCCCTCAGTCTTTCGCTGACTTTCACAATCTTGATTCTTTTGAAAAGTAGTTGCATGCTGTTTCCTTCAGAATATCTCCTAATTTTAGTTTTTCTGATGTTTTCTCATGATTAGATGGAGGTTATACATTTTTGGCAAGAATACCACAGGATGATGTAGTGTCCTTCTCAGTGCATCTTATCAGAGGTTGCTTGATGCTAACCTGTCTTATTACTAATAATGTCACTTGTTCTTCTGAGTTTCTCCAGTGCAACATCAGTGTTCTTCCCTTTGTAACTGATAAATATCATGTCACTATACTTTGAGGCCATCATATTATGTTTGTCCCTAAGCTATAGTTCATTGATTTTTAACATCCACTAGAGGAGATTGCCTGCAACAATTATTATTATAGTGACAATTGCATTTTAAAAAATTAATTAATTAATTAATTTAGTTTTGGCTGCGTTGGGTCTTTGTTGCTGCATGCAGTCTTTCTCTCTAGTTGCGGCGAGCGGGGGTTACTCTTCATTGCGGTGCATGGGCTTCTCGTTGTAGTAGCTTCTCTTGTTGCGGAGCATGGGCTCTAGGCATGCGGGCTTCAGTAGTTGTGGCTCGTGGGCTCTACAGCACAGGCTCAGTAGTTGTGGCACATGGGCTTAGTTGCTCCACGGCATGTGGGATCTTGCCGGACAAGGGATCGAATCCGTGTCCCATGCATTGGCAGGCAGAAGATGCTTAACCACTGCGCCATCAGGGAAGCCTGACCACTGCGTTTTACTAATGATAAGGTTTTTAGTTCTAATTCTTAGTTTTTGTTTTTTTTTTTCTTTGCTGAAAAGTTCTTTTTGGGATGTTCAAATACAAGTACTTTGTCTGCTTCAGCCCTTTATCATTTCAGGAATTTTAAATTTCCTCTATTTTCTTGCATACATTTGCTGTTTGTGACCTCCTTGAAAATTCCTTTTCTAGGGAACCCTCCTGCACTGTTGGTGAGAATGTAAATTGATATAGCCACTATGAAGAGCAGTATAGAGGTTCCTTAAAAAACTAAAAATAGAACTACCATACAACCCAGCAATCCCACTGCTGGGCATATACCCGGCGAAAACCATAATTCAAAAAGAGACATATGCCCCCAATGTTCAATGCAGTACTATTTACAATAGCCAGGACAGGGAAGCAACCTAAATATCCATCAATAGGTGAATGGATAAAGAACATGTGGCATATATATACACAATGGAATATTACTCAGCCATAAAAAGGAACAAAATTGAGTTATTTGTACTGAGGTGTATGGACCTAGAGTCTGTAATACAGAGTGAAGTTAAGTCAGAAAGAGAAAAACAAATACTGTATGCTAATGCATATATATGGACTCTAAAATAACAGTACTGATGAACCTAGGGGCAGAGCAGGAATAAAGATGCAGACATAGAGAATGGACTTGAGGACATGGGGGGTGGAAGGGGAAGCTGGGACAAAGTGAGAGAGTAGCATTGACATATATACACTACCAAATGTAAAATAGATAGCTAGTGGGAAGCTGCTGCATAGCACAGGGAGATCAACTTGATGCTTTCTGACAACCTAGAAGGGTGGGATAGGGAGGGTGGGACGGAGGCTCAAGAGGGAGGGGATATGGGGATGTATGTACGCATATGGCTGATTCACTTTGGTGTACCATAGAAACTAACACAGTATTGTGAAACAATTATACACCAATAAATATGTGAAAAAAAAATTCATTTTCTTAAATAGTTAAATATAATGTAAAATAATATCACATAATTTATCAAGTAATAATAAGTAATATTAAGTAGTTTATCATCATAAAAATATATAAAGCAAACAAAAAATTGATGATGACAATAGCAATAGGAAGACAAACAAATTTATGGAAGAGTTTTTGTGTGATAATGTTGAAAAAAATTAAATAATAAACACCTGGGTCAAAATCAAGGTGAAAAGCCTCATAAAGAAACAGTATATCTCAACCAATCCCCTCAGTACTTGTTATCAACAATAAAATACGTTTTGAGCTACAATAGTTTTCTGTTTTCAGTTTGACATGACTAAAGAATAAATTCTACTAGATTCTTTGAGAACTCAAGATATCAGATCATTTACATTCTTTGGGTAAATAATTTTTTTTTTCCTACTTTGCAATCTTTCTCACATGTATACACAAAAACTCACATAAAAGTGGTATTCTACTGACTGTACTTGCATAAACTTTTAGCATTTATTTTTTGAAAGTACAAACATTCAAAATGTTTACTTGTAAATCCTAAAATCCACTTGCTAATCTGAGCAAAATCGTTGTGCTTACCATAATACTTTCCCTAATCATGCTATATTACTACATAACCCCAGGTGTACACAGATATCTCTCTATATAAGAAAGAGTTTTGAGTAGATATTTTAGGAAATTGAAATAAGATATTTTAAGTGTCAAATCTTTTTTAGAAAAATGGTTTATATGTTATTCATTTTTCAACTATATCATCTATTCTTCTGGGTAATGAATATGATCAATATCTTATAGGCTTTAAAATTTCTCCCAAGTCTGAGACAGTGATATCCTGAAATTGCTGTAATGAAGAGTCATTTTATTCTCAGCAATATAACATTGCCTTCAGGGATAAGCTGCATATTCATGAATGCTGTGTTAAACGAAATGTCTTAAAACTATAAAAAATTTTTAAACTTTTTTTACTTTGAAATTATTGTAGATTTGGAAGAAGGTGCAAAGATAGTATAGAGAAGTCCCATGTGTCCTTCACCCACTTTCCAATTGCAACATCTTATACAACTGAAGAACAACATCAAAATCAGGAAATTGTTGTTGGTATAAGCCACAAAATTTATTCAGACTTTGTATTATTTGTATGTGTGTGTTGTGTTTGCATGTTTCTATGTAATTTTATTACACGAATAAATGTATGGAACTACCAGAATCAAGATACAGAACTGTTCAGTTGCCATAAAGATATTCCCTCTGCTCTCCTTTTAAAATTACACTTACTCTTTCCTCCTGCTGTGTCTCTAAACTCTGGCAACTACTAATCTGTCCTCTGTCTGGATAATTTTCCACTTCAAGTATATTATAAAGGCTTGGACTGCAGGCACAGTGCTGGGGGAACCGTGTCCCCACGGCACCATTCCTGGGATCACCGGTTTGTCCAGTGATGAACCTGTCGTGGAAGCCAGCCAGAGCCACTTGCCCAAGACTGTGAAAGATAAACCAGTTTGAGATGGACGTTTAAAGAACCTGAATCAGGTTAAGAGTCACACTTGGACCTTATGAAAGTTAGCATCATGGCAGGCATTTGGTCCAGTCCTCTGCTCCTTCAGTGAGTGCACCTGTTCCCCTGTCTTCTTCATGAACACCAGCAGATTCCTCCCTCCACTGAGGCAGAAACTGCCACCCCAAGGGGAATGACTGTGGTGGGGGCCAGGAATGATCACCTTGTTCTTCCATCCCCATCTTTTGGGGCACACGCATCCTTTCCTTAGATTGATATGCAGTAGGAAAAATACCCCCCCTCTCCTTCTCCAAAAGAAGAAACAAAACCGCCTTTAATTTAGGACCAAGGAGGATGGGGTGTGGTGAAGAATGTTATATAAATAAATTCATAAAGTATGTAATATTTTGGGATTTGCTTTTTTCGCTTGGCATAATTCTCTAGAGATCCACCCAAGTTGTGTTTAGATAGTTTCTTCTCATTGCCGAGTAGTATTACATAATATAGATGTACCACTTTATTTAACCATTTATTTGTTGAAGAACATCTGGACAGATTACAGTGTGGGACTGTTATTAATAAATCTACTTTGAACATGCAAATACAGGTTTTTTGTTGTTGTGTTAACATATGTTTTCCTTTCTCTGAGTTAAACGCCAGGAGTGCAATTGCTGGGTTGTATGGTAGTCATGCTTAGATTTTTAAAAAAACTATAAATTTTACTCAATTCTGAAATAAAAACTATGTCTTTATTCCACATGTCTGTTTATTTAAAATGGAAATGTGCTGTTTCCCTTTATTATTTATTTATAGACCAACATCGGGTAAAATGGAATCTTTATTCTGTTGAGTCTTCTAATCCATGGACATGATGTATCATATCATTACAGTTATTTAGATCTTCTTTGATTTCTTTCATTACTATTTTGTAGTTTTCATTATATAAGTCCTGTACGACTTTTATTATGTTTATACCTAAGGATTTAATCTTTTGAACAATTGTAACTGTTATTAAGTTTTTAATTTAAGTTTTCATACACCCATTGCTACTGTGTAGAAATACAACTGATTGTAGTATGTTGACTTTAACTTAGTTATTAGTTTTGGAGGTTTTTGTGTACATTCCTTGGATTTTTCTACATATATAATCATCTCATGTGTGAATAAAGACAGCTTTATTTACTTATTTTCTTTCCAATCTGTGTACCTTTTATTTTCTTTTTCCTGTTGCCCTGACTAGGACTTCCAGACTATGTAGAGGTGACAAAGAATATTCTTTCCTTGCTCTTGATCTAAGAAGAAAACATTTACTCATTAAACATTTAGCCACATAGTCATTAATCTTGAAATATGTTAACTCTAGTCTTTTGTAGATGTCCTTTATCAAGTTGAGGAAGTTTCTCTCTATTTTTAATTTATTCAGAATTTTTATCATTAGTGGTTGTTGATTTTTGTCAAATACTTTTTACATATCAATTGATATATTTGTGTGATTCTTCTACTGTAGCTTATTAATATGAGAAGCTATATTGATTGATATTAGAATACTGAACCAGCCTTGCACCTCTGGAATAAAACCCCCTTTAGTCACAGATTATAATTAATTTTGCATATTGTTGAATTTGATTTGCTATGCACTTTTTGAGGATTATTGCACCTGTGATCATGAGAGATACTGGTCTGCAGATTTATTTATTTTTTGAACTGTCCCTGTATGATTTTAGAATCATGGTAATATGGATTTATATAATAAATTAGGAGTATCCCCTCCTCTTCTTTTTTCTGGGAGAGATTGTGTAAAATTGGTGTTAATTATTTGGTAAACTTTTAGTAGACTTCTTTGGTGCAACCATCTGTATTTGGAGTTCTTTTGGGGAGAATTTTCTAACTAAATAAATAAATTCAACTTTTAAAAATAGGTTCAGGCAATTTATTATTGGTTCAGTTTTGGTAGTGAGCACATTTTAAGAAATTGATTTTTATTACCACCTGAATAGGTTTCTGTCTCATTTGAACCTCAATTTCTCTCTTATTTAATTTCCAAATAATTCCATAGCCCATGGTAAACAATGTTTTTGCATCTGTGTTCTTTGCTTACATTTTGTTTTGTTTTACATTTCTCAGTATAGTTTGAATTCTTGCTATGTAGAGACTCCACATATCCAACCTACTATCCAACTATGAAAAAACAAAAACTTATTTTAACCATCATGTTATCAGAAAACTATATCAGACTGATGGCTCATAACGGAAACACACTTTCAAACTGATTTTAAGAAAAACCCCAAGGCATGTTTGTTCTGTTTAAAAGGACTGAAAGTACAGAAATGAAACAGGAGCCATAAATGGAGGTTGATTTACTTTATGAAGCCAATATTACTCTGTGGTATTTATGTCAATTTTTACACAATAACTTGAAAGTCAGAAAACCTTTGCCATCAAGAAAAACAGCAAAAGGCTGAAACAAAATAGCAAAACTTTTTTCTTTGAACATATGTTGTTTTCATGCTTAAAGTGAATTTGGCTCTTTAATATCCTTGTTTTAAATTAAAGTTAAATATGCATCATTTTTATCATTATGTTGCTTAGACAATTTTACTGAGCTTGTTCAATTGGAATTTATAAATAGGAAAAAAAATGTCTATCCAGATATCTTCAATATTATATCCAGTACCAAGTTGTTAAATTTAAAAAAAAAGAAATGCAATACTTAATTGAAATCAAAACAAACTGAAAAAATTATAATGCTGGAATGATAGGTAACTTTCTTATAATGAAAGTTTCCAAATAAAGAGGTTTTGGTTTAGAGAATGAAAATCTAAGCAGTGGATTGACACAAATGTGTGAACATATAAAAAGATGCAGATGGAATTCCTTAATAAAATCAAATTTAGCAAATTTATTTGATTGCAAATCATGTTTGACAAAAAAATGAAATGTTCCACCTGTTTTGTCATTATTTTTCTACTTCTTAAATAAGCATACATGAGAAAGTAAAAAGAAAGTAATAATTTAGATATGTGTCTGTTTATTTTTCCTTTTAACTGAGTATACCTGGTAATTGTGAATAAATCCTGTGTTAGTTTGTGGTAGTCACAAAAACACTGATGAAAAAACAAACAAAACTAACCATCCCAAAAGTCACTACTTAAAACAACCATCATTTATTCTCATGGATTTCCAGATCAAATGGAAGTCAGTTGGTCTAAATTGGTTTTAATTTGATAGCTCTGCTTAGCTTTGTGCTCCTAAGTGGCTTAGTGGGGATTAGTTGGTATTTGGCTGATCTAGACTCCTCTCTTGAGAAAAACAGATTAGACCAGGCATGTTTTTCTCATGACAATTTCAGATGTTCTGGAGTAAGTGTGATAGCATAAATATTTTTCAAGCCTGGGCTTTTTTCTTAAAGAATCATCACAAAAGAAAGTTGCATAGCTGAATTTTGAGTCTAGAGGTGGGGAATTATGTCCCACTCAAACTGCATGACAAAGGATATGAATGAGTGATCCCCTTATTGAAGAAGGGGAGAATGTTGAAGCAATGCTTATTCTACTACATGCCCAAATCTTAAAACATATCTATACAGTAGATATGTGTACCTATTATTCTAAGTAGAGCTACCAAGATACTGTCCTTTAAAGGTCTGTAGGATACCCATTAACACATGTGAATAAGATCCCAGGAGGATCACTGATGAAGGTGGGGATGGCTCTACAAAGATGAGACTGGTTTCTCATCTTCAGGCTTGGTTCTTTGGTTTATATGATGGCATTGATGATCCACTTTTTTGTGATTATTTGAAAATAGGAAAATTAGACAAATGGAAGGAGGTGGCAGGAGAGAAAAAAAAGATGTAATTGTCAGCCTGTATACCACCACTTAGTAAGAAAAGAATATTATGATGGTTAATTTTGTGTGTCAACTTGACTGGGCCACAGGGTACCAGACATTTGATTAAACATTATTGTGACTGTGTCTATGAGGTTGTTTTGGATGAGACTGACATTTCAATTAGTGGATTATGTAATGCAGATAGCCCTCCTAATGTTGGTGGTCCTCATATAATCAACAGAAGACGTGAATAGATCAAAAAAGGCTGAGTGAGAGGTAATTTCTCTCGGCTTGACCATCTTCAAGCTGGGACATAGGCCTCCTGCATCAGATTTTGACTTGGACTGGAACTATATCATTATTTCTCCTGGATCTTCAGCTTGACAATGCAGATCTTATGACTTTTCAGCCTCCGTAATCATGTAAGCCAATTCCTTATTATTTATACTAACTATATTATGTATATAATGTAGATATATATGATATTATATATATATAATATATATATATATTATATATGATATAAATATTCTGTTTCCCTGGAGAACTCCAAATAATACAAATGCATTGGCCACTGCAGAAGTTAGCTGTTAAGGCAAGCCATTAAGAGAGTTGTCTATTAAGAGAAGAGCCTCTGCAGTAACTGGATCACAGAAATGAGAGTTGCAAAGAGGTGAAGAGGTGAAGCTAGAGTAATTAAGGACTCATGAAATGCGGAGGTCTCTCATGTGTGTATTTTCAAAGAACTCATACACATGTGCAACAAGAAGTCAAATATTTAGCTATATGATGTCTGGAGGATAGCCTCAAGTCACAACTTACTACTTGTTAGGTAAGAATTTTGCCTCATTTTCCTAATCCTTCTCATGAATCCCAAATGCTCTAAACGTTGAAAGCATCCTGAAGAGAAAATTGTGATGAAAGGAATGTGAATAAACTTACCCTTTAACTGTATGTTTCTTAAGGTTTGAGGCCTCCCTGAATTTTGGAGAAAGAGGAGAGGGGATGAGTATTGAATTGAGTGAGCAATTTCTATTTTAAATTGATTAACTTTGATGTAACTTTTTCCTATTCCATTTATTTGAACTAAACAAAACAAACAAACAAATAAAAAAACATTTCATCACTTCACCTACACCTAAACCCCCTCCTCTGGCAACCACCAATCTGTTCTCTGTATCAATGAGTTTTCTTTTTTTAATGTAACTGATAAAAAATGTATATAAAACTAAAAGTTTTAGTTTTTTAAAACAAAAAGTTTTCCAGAAAGGGTTTCTTTTTTTTTTTGTAACTGATGTAACTTTTAAAACTGAAAGTTTCCAGGGCTTCCATGGTGGCGCAGTGGTTGAGGGTCCGCCTGCCGATGCAGGGGACACGGGTTCTTGCCCCAGTCCGGGAAGATCCCACGTGTCACGGGGAGGCTGGGCCTGTGGCCCATGGCCACTGGGCCTGCACGTCCGGAGCCTGTGCTCCGTGGTTGGCGAGGCCACAACAGTGAGAGGCCCACATACCGCAAAAAAAAAAAAAAAAAAAAAAAAAAAAACCTAAAAGTTTCCAGAAAGCTGTAGAACCCACCCAAGAAACAGGAAAGGGGATATTAATAAGCATGATCAAAAGCAATAATTGGAGAAATTTAAAATATCATGGTCGTACTCCCTTGAGAGGGAAGAGTCTACATGTCCAAGGCTGGTTTGGCCTTCTGAAGAGCTCCATAGAAAATTGCTACAACCAAATTGTAAGGCAATCAATTTATTAGAGAATTGAAGATAGCAAATCAAATCACTTTTCTATCCTTATATTAGCCACAAGCCAAGGCTTAGGCCTTGGTGCCTGACTATGCCAGAAGAAGGATGAATGTTCTTTCAACTATGAATATTCAGCTGGCAAAATTAAGCTGAAGCTAAGGTTCTGTCATTTCATTAACTATTGAAACTAGCCCCAGATAATGACAGGGAAATGTCTAGTGTTTCACCAATCATGAACCTTAAAGTTTATAGTCTAAAAGTAGGAACCTCTTCCCTAGACACTGAAGTCCTTTTCTGCTACCCAAGTATGTGATGGAAAACAGAGACTGGTGCCTATACAATTGCTCCTCTCTCCCTGTATAATCCTATTTGTAATTTTTCCCTGGAAAATCCAATCTATGTTTCTTCCCCTAGCTAATGACAGCTCATATTTTAAGAATAAAGTATTCCACCACTGCATTCATTCCAATGTGAGTCCTGCTTGCCTCCCATTCTTTCATCCAAATCTGTGACTGATGCTCTTTTATGAGCTTTCATTTCAGTATGGGTTTTCCTCTGTCAGAGTATCTGTAATGTTAATTTGTGAGTAAGACTGTTCTCTTGTTTGCATGTTTTATTTATGTACTGTATTTTCTGACTCTTCCATAATTAGATATTCAATTTCAGCAAATGTATTCAATACATTCATTTTCTTAGTGGCTTGCAAGATAATTGAAACAGAGATGAAGCCCAATATATTTGGGTAGAATGCAGTGGTTTAAGTTTCCTTTTTTGGAGCACTTAATTTGTGTTAGCCAGTGTACCGACTGACTTATATATGTCCTCATCTTATATTGTACAACAGACCTAGTGTGCTTGTAGAATATGTTTTCAGTCATCTGCCTAACATCCATCCCTGCTTCCTTTATGCTGCCACACCCCCAAGTTTGTTTTGATATCTACCACCTTAGGTCCTTACTGACCTTAGCTAACCATCTTGGGTTCACTACAATTAACAGGGAAAGGATTAAATGAGAGGTGTGTGATGCAATTCTGTGTGGAGAGTAATCAAGCAGAAGCTTTCTATAGGGCTTCTGCGAAGTTTTTTTGATATTATAAAGCAGTAAAGTAGAAGAATGACTCCTAGAATTGCTCCACCGTCTTGAAAGAATATTACTAAACTAAGAACCAGTAGGAATACTAAACTGGTAGAACAAAAAAATGAAAGCTAACTGGGTCACTGTTGAAGCAAACAAGTCACAGATTTCAGCTCTGGAGGCACACTTATCTTGGGTCTTATATGACAATAATTTTTTTTTCTTTTTTAAACAGTGAAGGCAAAATTCATTACTCCATTATCTTTACCCACATTTTAAATGTGGGGATATTAAAGTCCAAGGTTTAAGTTAATCATCTATTTAGGCGAGTTCAGAGCAAGAATTCAAATCCAAGTCTCTCTTTCCAACGCCATTGCTTTTCCATGGCACCATAGAATTTGTCAGAAATCTCAGCAAACTATTGAGTGGTGGCACTAATTCCAGTGCAGTATTCTCTGCTTTTCTAAGCATAGCTACACAAGACATAAATAAAAAATAGCACATCTCACATATTTTTAGAAATCTTGCCTTTTTATTCCATTAAACTGATACCAATGTCAAAGCCAAACCTTCATCAATGTTAATAATTTTTAACCATCACCATGTTAAACTTGATACCAGATACAGTTTTTATTCTTGGCTAGCCTGGGCATAGGTTTTTAAAAGAATGACAACATTTAAAAGAAGTAATTTTGATAATGACCTTCTAATATGTTAATAAGATGATTAATCATTTACTCTATAGTGTAGTAAGATTCCCAAAGTAAATTTAATGATAACAGAGTTGATACAGTGCAATGAAGAGAAACATGGGGAGGATCATTCAGACTGTGTATGTCTGAATATGTATAGTTTTGAAGTGTACATTACTCCCTATAGATAATAAAAATGGTGCCCTACACAGCAGAATAGATGAACCCTAAAAGAGTATATGTATGGCAGGAAAAAAAAAGATATATGACTTCATATTTTAGAAAGACACAAATGTTAAGAAAAACTAATTTAAAACTAGAAATTTCATTATAATTAGAAAACAGCAAAAATACTTCAAGAAGATATATGCAGTAAGGGATTCTTGCCATACCTCTTTTACAAGTACTCATAAATCAAATACTAAAAGGAAGACCAGACTGTTTAGTGGATACATGACAGATGATTATAAATTTGAGATACATGTCAAGTAAGAAAGAAAATAAAGACAATTATATACATAGTTAACTGAATAAAAAAGTCTGATTCTGAGAAATGATATTAACTGTATGGCAGTGCTTATCACAGTGCAATGGGCTCATCCAGAAAGCAAAGGCTTTCTATTAGACTGTTGCTGGTTCTCAAGTTCCAAGCAAGAAGCAGCAATAACATTTGCGGTATTCCCCAGAGTGTTTCTTCCTTCTACCACTTTGGTCTTGGCTGCACTGATGGTGCAGCTTTGTACAGTTCTTTGCTTTATGAAAAGCTTAAAGGATAATTGAGTATAAGGAAATAAAAGAATTCACTTCAAGGTTATGCTCAAGCTATATACTTAATATTGAATTCCACCAATGAGAAATCTGCTGGTTGGAAGCAAAGTTGTACTCTGCAAAATAAATGAGTTCTTTTTGGTAAATGGTAGAATTCTATATAGGCACTGGAATTTCATGAAAAAATAGTTGATAGATTCAGGCAAGTCATGGGAATTGTTCTATTTAGCCAAAACAATATTCAGTAAAAATTATGACAGCCAGAATCAGAACTTGAGTATATGTCAAATTGTAAATAATCAATACTTAATAACTACATATGGATAGTCTTTTATGTGTATGAATCAGCTGTGGGAGATTATTTATCTGTCCTCTTGGATAATGTACAGAAGCACAATGAAACACACAGTAATTCCGGTTTAGTTAATTGCTGCCCTACCACAAATGCACTACTAATACCAATGAGGGGCAAGTCAATCTAAGAAATAAGAAAACCTCATAATTAAGGGAAGAATATAATGCTAAATTGTTTTAATTTATTTGAAAGGAAGATACTAATTGCCTTTTTCAAACTCTCATCCAATGTCTCTTCTTGTCATAGAAACAAACTTTCATTTGGACTAAAGTTAGTCTCCTGAGGATTACACGAAAAGATTCACGTCAATTTTTCCATATCAATTATTAAAATATTTCAATTTTTAAAGAATCTCATCTTATATTAAAATCCAGTTGAAGACAACATTTGGCAATTCACGTAATGGATGATACAATGTGCACCACAAATAAACCTGCTCTTGAAGATAATTTTACACGTTTAGAAAAAGGCAACTGATAGAACAGAACTCAATCGCATTTCACATTTGGAGGAATGAATAATTGCCTGCACCAACAGTGCAGACGGTGGAACCCTTGCAAGAAATAGATATGGGGCATTTTTAATGAGACCTTATCAATGGGTTCAGAGAAGACAGGAAAATCTTACGAGTACTGGTGTCAAAGTCAGCAGATTGAAATAACAAGACTGATAAGGGCAGCTTGTCCACTACACTGAAATCATTAGAGTTGAGGCAAAAAGAGTCTGATATTTTGATTTAATCACAACATTAAAAGGACTGAATAAAATTCAATAAACAAACATACTAACACTGCGAAAGTTCGTGACTTCCTAGTTACTTTGTTGCACCCTTTCTTTTCCCTGATGCAATTCAGGAGATCAGCGCCATGTATGTTTGCTCACACATGCATGTGTGGGTGTGTTGTGCAGGTCTGTAAGTCAATGACATTAATAAATATTCAATGGCCACAGTTTGAGAATTTTAACTCTTGCAAGTGAAAAAGTTCAATTCCCTAATACGGAAGCATTTTCAATTTCATTTAACACAGTATGATTTTGGTGGGAACACAGGAAGAATAAAATTTGGCTTGTCATGTCAGTCTATCTTCTAATAATATTCAACTTTTAACTAGAGGGCATGCAAATTTCTGTGTTTATAGATATTTAAAAGTCCTAAATATAAGACTATAGTTAGAATTATTTAGTTTGCATGGACAGTGTTTATTTTATACTAAGCAAAAATGATATTTAAATTGCTGACCTTGTTCGATGACAGTGGGATGAATTCTAAGGTAATTAAAGACTCATTAGATTATCATCGAACATTAAACCTGTCCCATCTCACCTTCAATAAAACATATTGACTCAGTGATAGCTTTATAGGAACATTATTTTAACGTTAGAACTAATTTTGTGGAGAATATGTGTGTAAAAAAGAAGAGAAACATCCTTCATTTGTCTGTATTATTCATGATCTGAATGCTCCATTAATCATTAAACTGCACTTTTTCCCCCCATGAAAGGAGCTGAGTATTCACCTTTTAAAAATACGCATTTCACGTTCTTAAGAAGTGAAACACTGACAGCTCCATAACATTTCCAAATAACCCTATTAATGTTTCTCATGTGTAACTTATAAGAATTGAGGTGGAAAATGAGAAAAAAAAATGGTCATTGTTTTATTGTCCTTTTCTTCTTACTGCTGTACTGATACTTCATCAGAGCTGTTTTAGTGTTGTACAGGAACATTTTTGTGATAATTGCTAAAACACACCTTTAATGATTCTTAATTTCTATGAAAGCTCAAACAGGTGGTAATGTACCTGTGATTCCATAGTAATACATCTTAAATTCAAGAAATAAACAGGGTATGCAATTGGCTAAGTGATTTAATATAACATTTGACACACCCTTGCCATATCAACCAAATTTAGTTGAAAACTGTATTAATTGTACATTTTAATATTGAACCAAATGAGAACATATGCCACAATGCTTCTAGAATTGCCATAAATTCTTCAGAAAATACCTGGGTATTAAGTTTTCTCCCTTATAATTAAAGAAGTAGGACATAGAAAAAAACTGTCCCCAAAGATCTTATTAAATTTGTAGAGTTTTCTATCACTGTTTTCTCTTAGAAAATCAATACTTATCTTTTTCTTTCAGAACAAAATTCTAATGATTTACCAAAACATGTTTTTCCAACAAATTTTCCAAACGAACTAAACAAAACCAAGATATATTATTTACTTGCAAAGATTTCTTATATTCAAAGTCAAAATGTGGGGTTTCCATATAGTTTTCTAAATATGTGAAATCCCAAAACATAACTTGCAATCTCTGGGCTTCCATGTGCTCACTTGTAAAGTGCCTATTCCTATAAAGAGATATATTTGAAGCACATTTTAATACTCCTAAGTGTTTTCCAAAAGGAAGTTTCCTTGCTGTTATGGAGGAACAACATGAGAGAGGAAAATTAATGGTGGGTTTCTATTGAAAGACACAAGTTGTAATCTGGCTTCCATTGATTGGAATCTCTAGAGAGGGTCCAAGTTCACATTCATAAAATGGATATGTTCTCCCTACAAGAAAGCTATGTCATAGTCAAATGAATGACAATGATTTCAATATTGAAATCACAAAACAAATCACTGTTTTTCTTCTTTTATATTCTAAATATTATCTGTTAGCTTTTTGCCTAAAGTAAGAGATAGAAGTCAGTAAAATCTGCTTTTCTTTTCACAAAGTCAGATTATGTAATGAGAATTAACACAAAGAAAGGTCTTAAAAATTCTATAGTTTGTTACTGTTGTGTTCTTTTGTGACAGTTAAGGCAAGGAAATGAATTAACATCAGTTAAGTCAAGGAAATCAATTAAATCAATCAAGTAGTAGTGTAACCTTGCCAAAGAGAAGGGAGTTCAAATTACTATTTGGAATTAAGAATATAAGGTAAGATCTTGGTCTAACCTATAATATTATGACTTGTATAATCAATATAGGGGTTGAATAAATAAAAAAGTTACTTTATTGCTAGGAAAAATTTGCTTTTCAATAGAAAAATAATCCATATTATAAACCTTATATTCAGATATCTTTCAACCTATAAAAATGTAAGTGTGTTTATACTATAACATTAAAAATTGTAACCTTAGTGTTTATTTTATAGAGTATTATATTCTTAACATGGTGTTCATGTTTCACTCCAGAAAAGGCACTCTGTGTCAGGTGCAGTAAATAGTGTTAATAGAAAATAAAAATTATTAGAAAATAAAATGGAAACAAAGGATAAAGTGTCACCTTAGCAAGTGTGTGTTGAACAGTGGATACTGTTGCTGTAGAGGAGAGATGAGTTGTGTTGTTGTACAGGAGAGATGAGTTGTCTTTAGACTAAGTAGCATTATAAAGCTTGTTTTTATGAGTCATGGTAAATATTTACAATTAATGCTATAGCAGAAAAACATTTTTTGATGGAGGGTGGGGATTCCTTTCCATATTAATTTTACCAAAGCAGAAGATTCATCTATCTTGAATGGCAATCAGTAAATGGTTAAAAAAATTCCTTCCACAAAGTATAGAAACATCTATAGGATATTGTAATTGCTGTTGAGATTCTACAAATAGTTTTCTTTTGATATTGCTGTGTTTATAATTATATTGGAAGTTATCTTGTTACATGCTACAGAGATTCTGAATATTTAAATGTAATAGGATGTAATATCTGACTTTAATAATCCGTGTCAGGAGCTAATATGTTTTCCACATGGTGCATGAACTGTACAGCCATTGGAAGATATATTAACCAAAGTGAAATTTCGAATACTATGTTTGGAATTAAGACATATTTTTCATGTAGGATTTCGAAAGCTTTAGCAAATACGGTGGAAATGCTTCTATATTTTAAAGAAGATACATATATCCATCAATCTATGAATCTATGGTATCTTATAAATCACATTAACATCCCTAAAAATATTATATAAATGAGTCTTTAGTCATTGATCCTGCTGAATCTTTTTGTAAGCCTGATGAGTCTTCCACAAGCAGTAGGAGTGTGAAAGCACCTAATTATACACAACAGATAAACTACAGAACAGTTTAAATGTACTGATATTTCATGTGGGTTTTAGAAGAAAAAACTAAGATTTTTATATTATGCTGTTTTTTAAGTCTACAGAATCAAGGAAATACAAACCAGCTCTTCCATCAGTGCCCAATCAGAAGGAGGCTCACACACATTTTTATTTTGACATGTTTCTCAAAATTTAATATGTTAATAAAATGGTATGCATTTCTAAATATATAAGGTTTTAATTCTTTATATTATTACATTTTTATTACAAACATAGTTTTAGGGTGTATAGATATTTCTGGCTTAAGAAACATTATCATGGTGAAATAAATCATGTGCAATATATGTTACAATAATTTGTCAATAAGTAAACCTAATATAACTAGTAATTACTTGTCTAGAGACAAGCTGTGACAGGAAATATTTGTTCAAAATTGCATAGTTTAAAACAGTAATTTATTTAGACTCTTCCTAATAATTTATATTCTCTCATGCTGCTTCCAAACATGCCTGTTTGGGGTTTTCTCTATATTGCTTGCCACTACTTTTCCTCTTGCTGAAGAAACAGCCCATTCTAAGCTCTGAAATAACCACACCAGGAAAACATTATTAATTCTTCCATACCATCAAATGACATCTAAATCATGTCATAACTCTTTTATATCTCAAGCTCTTGATCAGATCTTATGCCTGTGTCCTCTGACCTGCAACACTTTGTGAAAATAAGTCCAGTTTTTAAGTCTTCTTTGCTACACTTCTGCTTCAATGAATGATTAAGCTTCTACTTTTCTTGCTAAGACCAGAGCTCAGTTTCAGATCCCAGTTTACTCATCTGGGTTCTTCTTCCCTGGGAGGTGTCTACTAACCAACATACTTCTTACAGCTTCTTGGTAGTCTGCTCTATTAAAGATGGTCTTGGAACCAAATATGACCAATACTTTTCATGCCTTGAGTATAAATTGTTGCAGAAGAATTTGTTTCATTGCAGAGACTACCTCTGAAATCCACTGATAATATTGCTGGGTTGTATTATACACAAGTGTGTCTTGCAGTTTCTTGTGGTTTCCACAATTTCCAATCAACTCATTCCTGTTTTTCTCCTTTTTCTTGTTTATTTATTTATTTACTTAAAACAGAGGATTGAACAAGCCCAATAGAGCTTTAGCACAGACATTGATGAAATACCTCATCTCTTTTTTCTTCTTACCTTTTCCTACTCTATAAAAATTCATATTCATTTATCAATCACACTTATAGTAGAGACTTCCTGTTCATTGTCCATACTAAAGATATTGGAAATAAATTTTTGTCAAATTATTTAATGTATTCATGAATAATGGCTAGAGACAGGTAGCATCTGTTGTTGATCGAAAGCAGATTATTAGTTAATTTTAATGGTAATTTAGTACATTATATTAAAAGCTGTCTCTTTAAGCTGAATAAGAGGCATCAGGATAGACTTTTAAAAATGACTTCTTGTGTCCTGTAGAATTTTTTTTTTTTATATATCATAATTTGCGCCTTGTCTTTCAGGACATAACTTGAGAAAATCAAATCAACATAATAATCACCTAATCACATGCTTAATTCAACTAGAAGCATATGCACACTTCTGTAACTGTCATTTAAGTGGGCATATATATTTTAGCAACTCCTTCCACCCTTTTTAATTGATTCATAAATTTGCTGTCTCTAATTATGTTAGAGGTTGTAGTTTATGACCCCTCTACTATAATGGGGGATGTCTAAGTAACAATTTACATATTAAATTATGTCTTCAGATGTAAATATGTGTTTATTAGAAGGAAAAGCTTCTTTCTTCATCCTTCTTACTAAGTTAATCTCAATCACCAAGAAAACATTTGATTTTTTTCAGAATAAACAATTATTGCTATATTCGCATTCAGTATTATTGGCAAGGAGAATGATGAGGAACAGTAGGGTAATACCAAAAGAAAACTGTAGATTTTTGATTTGTTTCAGGATGTGAAGAACTTAGAAGGTGTCATTCCTGTCCTTACAATAATATAAAGCTAAACAAAAGGAAAATAAATGACTTTTTGAACTCAGAGAACTGAGGTCACAGGGCAAATAGCTACCTTGAAATCTGGAGAAATAGATGAATCCATTGGGTAATACACAAGGTCTGCTAAAATGGTAATTTTGACAAATTGTTGGAGGCTGAGAATAGACTGTCTTAAGAATGCCAAACTCCTTGACCTCAGCTTAGAAGATGGCCACTCTTTCATGGTTTTTAACTTCAGAAATCCCATCAAGTTCTTCCTGGGAAGAGCTGAGAAAGATACCCTATTGCTCTGGTAGGGAAGGAGAAAAATAGGCATTATGAATTGCCCCCCAGAATGCAGCCCATAACAAAGGCCTATGATGCAGGGGAGAAGATTTAACCAGAGTTTTATCATGCCTTGGAAAGAAGCATTTCTCCCAGTCCAGTCCCTTTTAAATTTCCTATGTTAAAAACAAAAACAAAAACTAGGAAACACTTGTGAAGGTCACAGACAAAAGGCACAAAAGACTGAGATTTAATAATAAGATACAGTAGCATGTTTTCCCTACTGTGCAAATTACCACCACTCAACAGGTCTCCAGGACAGTAATGGGAGTTACAGCCGAAAGAGCTGGAAGACACAGACTCTGAGAGTAGTACTTAGGGAAGTACACATTCAACAAGGGAGACGAGAAGAAGAACATTGGGAAATCTGAAACCTACAGCTAAGCAGACATTTGTGTACTTGGGAAAAAAAAGACAGCACAAGTAAAAGCAGTGAGGTAAGTTTATTCAGTGTCTTATTGAGGACTATAGCCTGGGAGACAGATGAGGATTTGTTCTCATTCACTTTACGTTCACTGATAGACCAATGATTATGGTAAATGAGATTGGTCCCCTGAGATGATAATTAATTAATTAAAAAAAGAAAACAGTTAACAAGATAGACTTGCATGTAGTGAACATAAGCTATATTCCTGGCTTGGAAGTGTCTCTCCAAAGAAGTAACAGGGAGAAAAAAACAAGTACAAATGTGCAGGGACTGGAAGAAAAAAAACAGTTCAATGTGAATGCAGGGTAGAGAGATTCAGTCATTTTGATAACAACTGTGAAATCAACAAACTGGCATTATCAAAATCTAATTTAAGTGTTATTTAAGTTGAAAACCATGAAAGAAAGGAAAAAAGTTTTCAGCCAGTGTGAAATAGGATAGAGCAAATAATAATTACTGACAAGCATTCCAGTTCATGTTTCCTGAAAAAGTTATACCATATGGCTTAGATCTTCATTTACACTTTTGTGCCTATGGCCATCGGAAACTAAACCATGACACATAGTAAAAACAATAACAGAAACAAAACCACAAAGTTCATTTTATGGATGTTTTGCCCATCTAAAACTGAAAAAATATAAAGGAATAGTAATAAAAATCTGGAACCATAGCCCTAGGAACTGTGAGAGAGAGCAGATGAACCCCTGAACACAAGAAACTGTGTAGGGACATGACAGTTCCATGGGTGGAATTCCAGCCGTTTGTGTCATGTTCCTCTATGATCAGAGAGTGGCCTGAAGGAAACTTCCATGTCTAATTGCCATGAACTATGTTTAATTTAATGAAGTCACAGTTGCAGGATTCTTCAACAGGGAAATCTCTTAAGTCTGTATTGCTTGAGGGGGTTGATAGCCATAAAACCACTGCATTTCTTTGCCTGAACATTAACTTAAAGTATCTAGAAAAATAAGAGGTTTCATGAATTTATGTACTGAATGCAGTAAATTTGTTTTAGAATTAATATTTAATAGCTGTGTGAATTATGCTATTTCCTTGGTTCAAACTAAACATATAAATTTTGAAAAGAATAAAATATTAGCATATTGAGTGTGATAATGTTTATAGTATTTCACATATATCTATGTTCTAAGTAGATACATTTATTTAGATACAGGATATACTGCATACAGGAACGGATGTTCTAAAACTCACATGTTTCTCTCCCTTGTAAATAAGAGCATCACACTCCTTCCCCAGCACCTAAAACTGTATCTGGAACAGAGTAGGCATGGAATAATGTTAATTAAATGAACAAATGTAAGAACTGTATAGAGATTCAACTAACTACTCATAAAGAGTTCATTCATGCTTATTCAGTAATAATTACTGACAATTATTATAAGATTACTGAGAAATAATGTTATTTAAAGTGATAACATACATATACTTAGATACAGTAAAAAGTTAAATTTTGAAAAATCACAATATGATAGAAGTATGTTGGGTAAGTTTGCTGAATAGAAAAAGAGGAGTTTTGAAATATGAGTGGAAAACTCAATATATTCTGCCTATGTGATTTGGATTTTTTTTCCTCAGTAAGATTATATTCTTTTGCTGTGTACTTTTATATACTTTGTCAAGGAAATTTGAATAGTAGATAATTTAGGAAACTAAGACTTCTTTGTAAAAAAGAAAGTTGGCAGAGGTGTTTTATCCATTACAATCATCATTTTATCATCAGATCTAGTCAAAAACATTTCTTTCCAAAATTGCCTGATTCAAAACCAGTTATTGTCTGCTGTGATCATTGATTCCAATAGAGATAAAAGAAAAATAAGGCATTCCAGCATGGAACAATTGAAAGAGAAAAGTGTGGAGGTAGAATAAAAAAGGCCAAGTGCACAGAAAAAAGTACTAGTTAAAAGTGACTGCAGTTATTTATATGAGGAGTATCTGTAGGAAGAATTGTATATGAGGTAGGCAGGAGAGATAGATAGTAAGGTATAAGGTAGAGAGGTTTATGGTTAATTCAATAGTCCATTGAAATTTAGGGAGCTGGAGACACTCATGACCGATTTGGTGCTGCTTTCTTACTAAACTGGAATGTGAAGGAACAAGAAACAGGACCAATTATAGAGGTCTGTTTTAGGCATTTAAATGAGCCTATAAATCTATTAATTTCATCATCAAGTACTTCCCACTGTTAATTTTTACAAAATGTAAGTCTCAGTACTAATAAAATCATTGGTGAAAAAAAATCCAGTTAAATGTGATGTATCAAGTTTCATTATCAACTGGATTTTGTGCACCTTGTGCATCATTGTACGCTGTTTATAGCTTAGCCAATGTATGGGCATAATTCTTAAGGGGTATCAAAATATAAAATATGATCTCCCTAGGTTACACTACATAGTATGTCAGATCAGTAATTGGTAAAATCAGAAAGAAGAAATAAACTGAAGCCATAAGTATTAGGAATAACTTAAGTAATTGTATTTTTATATATTGAGGAAAAATATATCAACCGAAAAATCAAGAGTCAGAAAATGTTTTCACTGCCCATCCACGCCCTTTGAGAATGTGACGAAACTTGGTCTAACAGATTTGGAATAGGGTGAACCACTGGCAAAGCTGTTCTGAGTAGCAAATGAATGCAATAAAAATAACAGTGATAACACATACAAATTGTTGAACTATCTTTGTTTTTATTATATGTTCACCATGCGACATTTGACTAAGCTGCACTTTTTTTCTACAAAGAAAGACTTCATCTATTATTATGAGTGGATCCTATTATAGTTATGATCTACTTGTGATTTTATAAATAGGTTTCCTGAAGCTGGTTACTAGGTAATATGAAAAAGTGACTTCCATTACCAGGTGGATATATCTCCCTAGGAGGCCAGGCTATGTGTCCAGATAAACAGCCAATAAAGGAAAGCATGTTGGTGCAGTGACAGTAGAACAAATATGCAAAATTCTGCGTGGCTCAAGGAATAACCATACAGGCCAAAGTGTGCAATAAACCCACAATAGGAAGCTTATTTTAAAGTAAAAATCCCAACAATATGTGTATGTTTATGCACTCGAAGAAGGAATAGAAATGTGTTCAGAATCATCATACATGCTTCCAGTTCTAACTTCGGTGGTGTGTGTATGTAGGAGATTTAGGAACTCTGGTCATAATTCCAACTTTCCTTGGATTTATTCATACTACTTTAACACATCACTATAAGAATTTGTACAGAATAAATATTCATAATATATACTTCTCTTCATTCTCTATGTCTTCAGAATTTCTTCAGGATGTAAAGCCCAGGCAAATCTAACTTAAATATTTCATTCCAACTTTAGCTGTCTATAGAAACACTATATGAGCACACATGAAAATATTCCATATTTTTAGTGGGTAAAGTCACTTATTTTTGCTTACTATAATTTTTCTCAGAATATTTGATAGTGTTAGCTATCATACATCTTATCAAAGATTTTTTCTTTACCATTATCAAAAATGTATGACACAAAATGACCAACATTTATAAAAGCATATTTATACACATAACATAAATGAGTGAATTGCATCTTTTCAAAAAAAAATCATTCATTGCATAAGTTTAAATTTTAAATATCAATCTTTCAAAATATCTGTATGATAATCACTTGAATAGTCTCTATCAATTCTGTTAGAATGACTATAAGGGGATATCTGCTTCAAATAGACTTTGAACAAATAGGTAAAATCTGGAATTTTAATCCGAAAATTAGAAAATTATTGATACATGATAACCCTGGCAATGTAAGTGACCACTATGTTTCAGGTTTTATTAGTGTAAGATAATTGTATCTTGCCTCTGGCTAAGAACTCAGTTACTTTCAAACCATATTTATAAACTTTTTCTGTGTTTTAAGACACTTTTTCCTCTTTATCTTTCAAATGAATTCCAAAATGTCTCAGTAAACCGGTATTCTGTCTCTTCCTGTTTTCACAAAGTATAGTTTGATTGAAGATTTCCTGATTTATCAATGTATCCTGAATCTAATTTAACAATTTAAATTTTTCAAAGATTTTATAACTTATGAGGCAAAAGACGAAGTGCTATTGCAGTTCATCACAATCCTTTAAACTCATTGTTGGCATGCAACCAAGCTGTGAATGACTTTGCAATATTATCTTATAGATAAATGAATTATATGGAGATTATGCTTTGAGATGTAGTTATCTCTCAGAGAGTAGTGGTATTCTTGACAAATTACCTGAAATCAAACCATGAAAGTGACTGCCAATGAAAATGAGACATACTTTTTGTCTTAATTTGTTTAAATAAATTAATTCCATTTGGAAAGATTTCTCCCATTAAGTGTGGAAATAATAAGTACACAATCTTTATCTTTATGAATGTATTCATTCACTTCTTAATATTAGGCACATCTATTTGGAAGTCCTTGAATTTTGCAGACATAAATATTCAATGACTTATTTTACATTTAAAATTTTCGCAAATAATTTTCCATGCATTTTTCTAGCAACAGACATCCAGCATTGATACACTCAAATAATGCAATAGCGATAGGTATCATAAACAATTTGCAATTTTAATATAGAAAATGCTCTTTAAAAATGATTTATCAAAAATTTAGATTTTTTTCCAAGTTAATCAACAGTGCCACCAGGTGGTTACATTAATGCAGGAAAAGGACAGTTGTTAAATGATTTAGTATTTAAAAAATATAAGATTGTTTGGGCTTATATTTTACCACAAAGTAACACTACTAACTGTACATGAGCAGTTAAGTTTAATGGGAAGTAAGCTAAAACTTTCTTTAGCTAACTTCTTTCTATTTCTCTATAGTAAGTTATTAATTACCCAGCTTCATAAAGACTTGGTTGAACCATATGATATTAATTTGTTGCATGTAATCCCTTCTTCATGAGTAAGCATGCTTTTTTTCAATTCTGTTAGTTTGAATAATACACAGATGCCAACAGTTCAAAGAGGATAAAGGAGAAATGCATAAAATGTGTTAGACCATGTAATATAAATTCATTGCTTTCACTGAGATTTCTTAATTTTAATACCTTAATAAACACTTATGTTCTTTTAATTTAGGTGGCATCCTGATTTCATCAAAATCAATAACTCCTTTATCATATATTTTATCAATATTCATACTTGTTTATAAGCTATACTTAATGCAACATTTAAACCTATTCATTTACCTTCATTAAATGCTTATATTGCTTTTTCTCTGTGTTTCTTTACCTGTGTTCCTACAGCCTTTGGCTGATGATCCTCTAGCATCGCATGCACTGGAAGAGGGATCCAGCTAATTGCTGAATGTGGGGTGAGGAAGGACCTGGACTTGCACATTTCTGCTCCTTAGTATTCTGATTGTGGTCTGTCCTAGCTGCACAGAGTCTGTATCCTAAATTTCTTTCTACTATGAGTAAGTTTAGCTATATGAATCTATGGCCTTCCAGCTCTGCTGAGGACTAAATCATTATGCTTGCCTAATTTTAGAGAAATTAGGAAACAATCAAGAGCATAAATGCAAACTACAGTCCACCTATCAACATTTTCAATAATAATTATCATATTTTGGTGTATATCTTGTCTCACTTTCATTTATTTCTCAATTGAATCACCACTTGAGTGGGGGAAAAAGTGCTTTTTATTAGCCTCTTTAAAAAATCAATACACTATCATCATAATGGTGAACATTAAAGACTGATCAAGAGCAAATAATTTACTAAACTAAGAAAAAAGAAAGAAATCTGAAACTTGAAGAAGCTGAGCCATAGTTTGTTTTATTTTTTTAACCCAATCAAAACATGCAACATGCCACAAATATGGTAACATAGTTTTATGTAAATTTCTCTATATTTTAGATATTCAAAGACAAAAAATGTAATCAAACAATATGAAGAGCATCATTGATGAATTTCAACTTTGAGGAAACTTTTAAAGAATGAGGTAATTTAAGTCTAATTTTTCACATTATGGAAATACTCATCCAAAATCTCAACGTCTTTCATATTGAAAAGAATGTGTTAATCATACGTAAATCCATTGAAAAAATAAAAATTTAGAAACCAAGAAATTTGAATATCGAAAAACAACATGCTTGAGGAAAAGTTTTGCCATAACTGAAACTTTCACTAGCTTCTGAATAAAACATTAAACATTTCCACATCTTTGGCACCATGCCATCACCTTCCTATAAATGCAAAATAATTTATATATTCTCCCATTGCAAAATTGTCACTGAATTTCTCTCCTTTCCAGATTAGTTCAAAGGCTCCTTATATGAATTTAAGAACCTCTACAATGTGACCTTAATCCATTTCCCTTCATTATTAGAATCTCTTGTTGCTGAAGCTGCAAGGAAGAAAATACAGTACAGAAAGTGAAACAACACATGCATTTAATGAAGGTAAATGAATACACTTAAATGTTGCTTTAGGTATGGCCCACATTTATTAATACTGACTAAAATATGTAATAAAATAACTTCAACAATAGCCACAATGATCCCCACAACCTGGTATCATGCTTTTTGTTTTCCCCTCCCCTGGGCTATGGACTGAACCTAATAAACAGAACAGAGCAAAAGTGATGAGATGTCATTTCCAAGATTAGGTTTAAGAAAGGCTCTGGCTTTGTTGGGGTATCTCTGAGGAAAGCTACCTGACGTGTTGAGAGTCATTCCATGCAGAATCCCATGTGCCCAGAAACTTACATCTTTGGCCAACAGCCAGAGAGGACTTATGACCTGCCAAAGCCATGTGAGTGAGCTTAGAGATGGATCCTCCCCCATTGGAGATGAATGCAGCTGTGGCCAATAGATAGACTGCAGCTTATGAGTGACCCTGACTCATAAGTGCTCAAGCTAAGTTGTTTACAGATTCCTGACCCCAGGAGCTGAGATAATAAATATTGGTTGTTTTAAGCCTGTAAGTTTGGGGATGATCTATAACTCAGTAGATAACACTCCCATACACTGATGACTGACACCAAGAGGCCACCATGTCTTCATACTTGCCAGATGAATTGGTTAAGGTTCTAACTTCCTCCTGCAGTAGCCTGGTGGGTCCAGTTACCACAGTTCAGAATTGTAGTAGTGAAAAAGATGATGCAGCCATCTTTGACCAGTGAGGGGGGTGGGGAGGGAAGGATGAAGAAGTGAATGTCTTTCATTTTGTTGTAATTCCCCCTCCAACACCCAAATGAAGACTCTAAGATGTGATGGTTCCACTTGGCCTATCTTCAGAAGTCCCCAAAATGGAGCAGTCAGCTGTGTTTTTGAGAACCATGGCTGGCTGGGTAATATACCTCTTGGTATTTGCTCTCTTTCCTTTTCTGCCTCTTTCCTCTTTCTTCACACCAGCTTAGATGTCATTACCCTCCCAAATAGAACTCTAACCCTTAAGCTTTTGCCTCAGCTACTTTCTCTTGGAAAATCTGTCTGTAGCAAATATATTCCTTAATGATACTTCTAAAAATAAAAGTTCAAATGGAAATACCCCAAAACCTAATTTTAATTATCTTTAGACTTGTCATAAAATTATATTTAACTCATATTTATTTATTTAAAACATTTTAGTCACAAGAGAGCTATAAGGAGCATGATAACTCTGATTTTTTCCCTAAGTATTCAGGAGAATAGTTCTGAAAATTTAGAGTTATATGACAATGCTGATGTGAGGTGATCATGAGTTTGTCATAGTTATTTCTGAAAAAACACAACATAGTCTGAACACTAAAGTTGTGTTAAAAACAATCATGTACCAGATAGATATCTATATATATACATAATGAGCTAAAATATTTACTAAGATTTTGAAAATGAGGTATTTAAGAAATATTGTGCCAAGTTCTGGGTTTAATTTAAGCTTGAAAATTGGTAAAGGTTGGTAGCAACTCTGACAGATGACATGTTTATATGAGAAGACACATTATTGCTTTTCTTTATTTCTGTACTCTATATTGGCTGTATCCACCATAAGATAAGAGTTGTTATGCTAACACATATATATGGAATCTAAGAAAAAAAAAAAAAAAAGGTCATGAAGAACCTAGGGGCAAGACGGGAATAAAGGCACAGACCTACAAGAGAATGGACTTGAGGATATGGGGAGGGGGAAGGGTAAGCTGTGACAAAGTGAGAGAGTGGCATGGACATATATACACTACCAAACATAAAATAGATAGCTAGTGGGAAGCAGCCACATAGCACAGAGAGATCAGTGCTTTGTGACCACCTAGAGGGGTGGGATAGGGAGGGTGGGAGGGAGGGAGACACGAGAGGGAAGAGATATGGGAACATATGTGTATGTATAACTGATTTGCTTTGTTATAAAGTGGAAATTAACACACCATTTTAAAGCAATTGTACTCCAATAAAGATGTTAAGAAAAAAAGATTCGAGTTGTTAAATGTGAGAAATTATATAAAGAAAAATTTCAATAGCAAAAGCAACCACACCTTGTTTCAGAATACAACAGAATGATTGATAAAAGATATCAAATTTCTCCTCAGCAGCCACTTAGATACACTGAATCATGAACACTTATTGGCTATATACAAATTAGAGAGGAGTCAAAGGAGAAAGAGGAAGGATGACCTGAAAACTTAAAACTGTGCCAGATGTGGCATAATGGATGTGAAATATCTATGGTCTCGATCTTAAGGAGGCTGGGAGATTCAGCATGGAATACATTAAAACTTATAGGAACAAAATGTAAGAGAACTCAGAAAAATTACTTCGAGCAAATTAACACTTTGAATATGTGAATCGGAGGCAGTGTTAAACTTAATCATGGTTCCAATAACACAAGGCAGAGTTATAAGCATATATTTACACAAATAATAGACTTTTATGTCATATTCTCAAGGTGATCTTGAAAATTTCTAAGCAAATTTTGTTGACAGATATAAAACAATCCTAAAGCAGCGTTTATTCAGGAATAAATATTCCAAACTGCAATTTATTGTTAAGCCTGGTAATTATCTTGCCATAGTTCCTTAAAGGTTAAAGCATATTCTGAAACATTTATAGCCATTCCTAAAACATTGGCTTTAAAAACTCATCAATTGGGCTTCCCTGGTGGTGCAGTGGTTGAGAGTCCGCCTGCCGATGCAGGGGACACGGATTCGCACCCCGGTCCGGGAAGATCCCACATGCCGTGGAGTGGCTGGGCCCGTGAACCATGGCCGCTGAGCCTGAACGTCCAGAGCCTGTGCTCCGCAACGGGAGAGGCCACAACAGTGAGAGGCCCGCGTACAGCAAAAAAAACTCATTAATGAAATTATATGGCCAATATTAAATATTTTGGAAAAAATCCAATTCTACTGCTTTATTGCTGTAGAATATATATATTTTAAATTTCATATTTGAATGAATTTTAAAGTATATATATTTTAACTTGAAAAAATAATTATTGGGTGAATTTTTAAAACTCTGATGAACAACTTCAATTAGATTCGTGTTACGTCAATGCTCTATTACCAAAAAAAAAAAAAAAGTTTAATTTGTAACAACTTTTTCATGTAATGTGGGTCATTGGAAAAAATAATAACCCTGCTGGCTTCATAAATTTAAAGGGTTCCAAGTCATTAACATACAAAATTAATAATAAACCATTTAACATAGACCCTTGAGAGAGAGCAGATGTTTCTGCCTAATTAGAGAAGACCTGACCCAAGATGACAGTATATTTCAATCACCTTTTTAAATAAGCATAAAGCCAACCTATAGAGCTTTCACATGCTAACAGTGACATATCTAGGATTAAGGTATTAAAGTGAAATGTCAAAACTATGCAAAGATTAAAAGAAAAAAAAGCACACTACCATAAATACAAAAATCAATCTTTTTTTGTCCTTATGGAAATAGAGTCCAGTTTTTCTGTTGTAAATATTATTGAATGACAAATAATAAAAAAAGTACAAATCAAAATTTGAGCAATGTAATGAGGGAAAAATTGTGAAGTAATATCTAACCTTAAAGGTATTAATTAGAATCTTAAAATCCAAAGGAATATGAAAAGAACCTATTAAAAATAACCATTTAAAAAATCCCTGAATCGGGTGGAAGACAAAAAAAAAAATCCCTGAAATCATAAGATTGAAAACATTTAAAAAATTAGGAATATTATCAAACCAAATGCTAATTTTTTTAAATTGAATCAACTATACAAACCTCTTTCAAACTTGACCACAACAATTTGTAGAACAAATCCACGCACAAACAAGATTAGGTATGACAAAGCAAAGGACACAAAGATAAGAGAGAGGTAAGAGTAAGTTTGAAAATCTTGAACGGGCATTGGCAAACTGTGGTCCATGTATCAAACCAGCCTTCCACCTGCTTTTTAAATACAGTTTTATTACAACACAACCATTGTTTACATACTGTCACTGGCTGCTTTAGACTACAATGGTAGAGTTGAGTAGTTGTGACAGATCGTGGGATCCACCAAACCAAAAATGCTTCTATTTGTCCCATTACAGAAAAAAGTTTTCTGACTGCTGACTTTTAGGAAATTGACAACTTTTGAGAGAGAAAAATGAAAGAATAACAGGGAAGTTACACAGAAATATACTAACAGCTACTGAAGAAACTGAAGCAATAAGAAAATTGTCACAAACAACCAGAATTGCCAACAGTTTTAACATTAAATTTGCCACATGTTCACATCCTATAACTTGTCAAGTTTTATTTTATTTTGTTTTATTTTTTAATGTTAACTATTCTGGTGGAGGTGCAGCAGTATTTCACTGCAGTGCTGGTTTGCATTTCCTTGATTAATAATGATCTTAGGTAGTTTTTAATGTCCTTATCTTTGGCCCTTTGCATACCCTCTTGCTAGTATATAGAAATGAAATGAGTTTTTGTATTTAAACTTGTGTATTAATCTTGACAAATTCGAATATTAGCTTTAATAGTTTCTCTGGCTATTCCTTTGGATGTTCTACATATTCTCAAATTATCGTAATTTCATACTTATATATGAAAGAAGATAAGTTGTACTTTTTTTTTTTTTCTTTTTCTTTTTTTCTTTTTTTTTGCGGTATGCGGGCCTCTCACTGTTGTGGCCTCTCCCGTTGTGGAGCACAGGCTCTGGACGCTCAGGCTCAGCGGCCATGGCTCACGGGCCCAGCCGCTCCACGGCATGTGGGATCTTCCCGGACCGGGGCACGAGCCCGTGTCTCCTGCATCGGCAGAAGGACTCTCAACTACTGCGCCCCCAGGGAAGCCCGAGTTGTACTTTTTAAAAGTTGTTATGTCTTTTATTTATTTTATTTGCTTATAGCACTAGCTAGCACCTCCAATAAAACATTAAATAGAAGTAGTGATAGTGGTGACTTCCTTACCCTTAACCTGTTTTTTACTTCTTTTTGAAAGATGCTGTTCAATATTTCAGCATTTAGTATGCTGCTAGTTGTCAGCTTTTTGCAAATGTGCTTTATAAGACTGAGGAAGTTCTCTTCTATTTTCAATTTGCTGAAAGTTTATATAATAATGAAGTATTTAAAGTTTATCACAACCTTCTTCTCCATCTATTGGAATGATCATACATTTTCTACTTTATTCTGTTATTATCATGAACAAAATCAATTCATTTTCAAATGTGAAACAAAACTGCATCTTTATGGTAAACATTCTTTGCTATTATGTATTTATTATTTTTTGATATATTATCAGATTCAATTTGCTAATATTTTGCTTATGATTTTGTGTCTGTATTCATAGATGTTAGTGGCATGCAACTTTATTTTCTTGTAATACCCTTTGACGTATTTCACTTTGAATTTTCCTGCTTAGTGTTCTTTGAAATTCCTTAATATCTGGATTTTTAATATCAGGTTTGGATAATTATTATTCATCATTTTTTCAAATATTTCTATCTCAATCCCTGGTGCTCTCCTCTGGATTTTAGATCTTTTTATCATGTTCCATATGTCTTTATGCTCTAAGTTTAATATAGGGGTTCAAATAGGAATTTTTCTGGGAAAAAATTTTGGAAGCTGTTTTCTAGTTACACATATTTGAGGTGATAACAAATTAAAGGCACTGTTTCAATACAATCCTGGGGAAAATGTAGGTGACAAAAATGTGGAAGGGTGTTTACAAATTTAGGTAGGAAATAACTGACAATGGTAGGATCTTTAATATATTTATAAATGATAAATAGAAAACAATATTGCTTGCAAAAATGATAAATATGAATATTAAATCACAGATCACCTTTCAGTTTTGAATATGTGTTTTTTTCGATTATTTTACTACTTAGTTATATAACAAGGATACATTTACTCTCACTGAGCTCTGATTACCTGATTCAATCTGAAATTAATTTCATGCAAGGATTATGTAGTCTGTGTACCATGTGGATGTTTGGAAAATATCAAACTCCCTTCAGCTTATCTTACTAAAGATTTCCTGAAGCAAACAAGCAATATAAACACATTATATCAAAATCATGTTTACAGTCAACAAGGATATCATTGTTTCATATTGCAACTGTTATTCTGGTTCCCTGGCTGGTATCCCTAGTTCCATTTTCTACCTCCATCCAAAGTCCCGAGAGACTGAACTCTTAAAGGATCATTTTTAATACTTCATTTCCACCTAATACATATAGATTTTTCTTTTATAGTTTTGCAAGTGTTTCCAAAAAGGGAAAGGTGATTATACTTACCTCATTCCTAGTATGAATCAAACATTTTGTATCTGTCATTTCTTTTAATCCAATATTAATCATCTTATTTTAAAATTATCTTTAAAGATAATATATTAATTATCCACTGCAGGATAACAAATTACCCAATACCTACAGGATTAACTAGCAAACATTTTAACAAGTTTTAAGGGTTAGGAATTCATTAGCAGCTTAACTGGGTCTTCTACATCAGGGTACGTCATGGGGTTGTGGTCAAGATACCAACAGGGTCTGTAGTCATTTGAAAGCTCTGCTTGTATCTGCTTTCAAGATGACTCACTTACATGGCTTTGGGCAGAAGGCCTGTTCCTCCCCTGGTAGGCTTCTCCACTGTGCTTTTGGAGTGTCTTTATAACACAGGAGCTGGCTTCCTTCTGAGTAAGTTATCCCAGAGAGAGGGCAAGACAGAGGCATCAAGGTCTTTTATGATCTACACTTGGATGTCACACACTATTATATAGTTTGTTCTATATAAGCAAGTCACTAAGTTCAATTCACAAACAAAGGCAGGAAGGATTAGGTTGTACTTTTTGAGGAAGAAGTGTTGAAGGATTAGTGGACACTAAAACTATCACAGAGGAGAACAGTGAAATTTTGCATTTGAATATCACAAATGGATGACGTGGTTAAGGCTTAAGTATAGGCAGTGAGAACCATGGGTGTTACGCTTGAGTGATTATAAATGGTTGTTGAATTGCTTTCTAAGAGAATGTGATAGGCTAGGCTAACTGCTGGTCTTCTGGTTTTGCTGCATAATATCAATAGTATTTAAGGACCAGGTTGAATTATTGTGAAAAACAAAAGAGATTGGACCAGCTATTAAAAAAGTGATTTCAGAAGGCAGGAACCAAGAGAACTGTGTGATCGAAGTGGAGGTGTCCAAATAGGATGTTTGCTGATCGACTGTAAGTCTCCTGCATACCAACGAGTTCCATTCCGAGAGTGCATTTGTAAGTCCAATTTGTTTGTAAGTCCAACAAAGTCAGCCTAAGTACCCAACTAACACAATCAGCTATATAGTACTGTACTGTAATAGGTTCATAATACTTTTCACACAAACAATACATAAAAAACAAGCAAACACAAAAAATGATTTTTAATATTACTGTACAGGACCCTGAAAAGTACAGCAGTACAGTACAATAGCTGGCATACAAGAGTTGACATCAAGTGAACTGGCAAGAAGAGTTACTGACTGGAGGAGGGAGAGGAGGTGGGAGATGGTAGAGCTGAAGAATCGTCAGCAGTAGGAGACAGAGGGCAAGCTGAAATTTCATTCAAGCCTGACATTGATGGCACAGGTTCTGGTTCCTTACTGGAATCAGATGCAGTTTGCATCTTTGAAAGTTTGCAACTTGACGGTTCGTGTATGAGGGTCTTACTGTACTAGAAATTCTTTACATTAATTTTCTTTAAAGCATCTCTTATAATATCTATATTTCAGTAAAAAAAAATTGGATTGAATCTTTTTTGCTTGTGTGTGATCAACAGCATGTGAACAGCTTTTCTATCCAGAACACTGGTGGACTTATGTCCCTTGGGGATTACAAATCACAGGCACCAAGTAGATCTGAGGTAGTCACCTCTTTGAAGTAAACAAGTATAATTCTTATTGTCTCCAGTGGGATTCCTTTACACTACTGGCCCCTGGGTACTTTTTTTAGCTTTAAAATTCAGCAATGTACTTATCACTTTTAAAATGAAGTTTTCCTTTTGCTTTCTGAATTTTGGATTGTGGCTTAGGGCATAATTTTTGACTTTGCTCAACATCTTAGGTATAAATAAGTGTTTTATTTATGGCATGATTCTGATTGTTGTCACTTTTTCTTCATTATTTTACACACAAAATATGATATAAATGTTATTATCAATATTAAATAGTGATATCCATCACATTGTTAAATATCAAGTTGATTAATTAGGAGTTAGGATGTAAAGTATTATTTTTAAAATTATGGTACATTCACTGGGTAAGTTATTATACAGGCATGAAACCGGATTTTTTAAGAATATTTAACGACTTGGAAAATATTCACAATAAAATATTAAAAATAAGAAAAGAAAAAACCAATATGCAACCCGACATTAACATATATGTATAGGTAAAATATGTAATACACATGTAAATAACAAAATGTTAATTTTTTTCTCTTTAGGAAGTGGGATGTGGCAGATTTTTTTCACTTTTATTCTATAATGAACTCTATGACCATCATAATGAAACAACGAATTAGAAAAAAATATTGGCTATTTTTAATTGATACATATAGAAAACATTTTGATTCTCACATGTAACAATATAATAATTCAGAATCTATAGTCTTCTCTAAGAAAAAACAGCATTCATTCCAGCTGAAATTGTACAAAATAAGTAGTATGTAGAGAAAACTGTAATTCCAGAACATTTTAAACAAATAATCAAGGTAAAAAAAATAATTGCATAACTTTTACAAAGGGCCAAATTCTTTATAAAAGTAAGATACAATCAGGATTAATCATTTCTTTGCAGAGCCAAGGTGGTTCTATCTTATCCTATATATCAGCTTTACTCATGTCTATTTAATTCATAGTTTTGATCAGTTAACTCAAATGTTCTGATTAATCCTTGGTAAAAATGTATTTTCTAGCATTTGCTTTTTAAATTTTATTTATGTTTCTTTTTTTTTTGTTTTCAGTATCCAGAATTCTCTTCTTTGAGTTTTTTTATGTTGGTATCTGTAAAGCAATGAGCACAGCTGTATAAAAGTGAACTCAGAGAGTCACACTGAGTTGCCTGAAGTCAGCTGGGAGGTGGAGTGGGGGGAGATTTTCAGCATACCTCTCCCAGTTTTTTGTATGGGAACTTCCAGGAAGTGGAAGTATTTTGATATTTTTATAAGGATATCTTGACAGGAGAGATGGGGGTTCTTAGAATTTAAGTTTCAAGGAATTTTAATAGTTAGTTTCAGATTTGAGGATATGCTCGACTTCCATTTTTCAAAAACAGAATACAGTCTATGTCTCTATGGGTGCTAAGGGGTGGGTGAGGCTCACATTTACTTGCTAAACAAGTAACAGTCAACACCGGAGGAAGGCAACTTTACTTCCTCCTCTTTTTCCCCTTCCTTTCAAAACTTTAAGTTACTGGTCATCTGAATTTTCTGCCTGGCTGTTCCTTTATTTTATTCCACTTCTTAGAACTTGAAACTCCAACTATGCTTATCAAAGCAAAACCACCAGCCAGAGAATAATCTCTCAAGACTTTCTTCAGAAATTGGTTGAAAATGAAAGAGTTGAGGTTAGAAAAAAAAAGGCACATGAGAAAGCCTTATGAAAATTGGAGCAATCCTTTGGTTAAAAGCCCAATAAATATGAAGTTTACAGGTTCCAAAATTTAAGTTAAAAGTAATTTTCGCAATTTACAGTGTTTTCTTTCTGTATATATGTTTTACGTTTAAGGCTGTGAGAAGTAAGGAGTATTGTTGAGAATTGTATAAGTGGTCATAGCTTCGTTTGTCTTCTTTAAAGTCTTCTAATAAGAAAGTTGAGGGCTGGGCTTCCCTGGTGGTGCAGTGGTTGAGAGTCAACCTGCCAATGCAGAGAACACGGGTTCGTGCCCCGGTCCGGAAAGATCCCACATGCCACGGAGCGGCTGGGCTCGTGAGCCATGGCTGCTGAGCCTGCGCATCCAGAGCCTGTGCTCCGCAATGGGAGAGGCCACAACAGTGAGAGGCCCGCGTACCGCAAAAAAAAAAAAAATATATATATATATATATATTGGCCCTTACTAGATTTTTGCTTTTCCATGTGAATTTTAGAATTAACTTTGCAATTTTCACCTGATTGTTAACTGAAATTTCTTAAATTTTATAAATTAATTTGGAGATAAAGTATTTTCTCCTCTCCACGAACATATTAATTCCAATTATTGTAGTATTGTAAAGTACATATAAATATTATATTTTCCTGTTAATGGCTTTACACACTTTAAACAGATGTATTGCTAGATATATTATAGTTTAGTTGATATTATAAATGGTCCGTTATAAAATTTTTTTTGCAATTGCTTCTGATATATGAAAATGTAATTGACTTTTGTGTATTGATTTTACATAGGGTAAAATTAATAAACTTATTGATTCCAACATTTTAACTGTAGTTTACATTGAATTATCTAAGTATAGAATCTTATTAACCATGAATACTGACAGTTTTGCTTCCTCCTTTGAAACCTTCACACCTTTATTTCTTTTGAATAAGGCTGACAGGATACTGTTGAATAAAGGCATTGTGTTCCTATTTTAAAGGGAATCCTTGTAATGTTTTAACATTAAGAATTAGATTGCTCTAAGATTTGGTGTATATATTTTACCCATTTCAGGAGTAGTTTATTCTGACTTTGGTAAGAATTTTTTTTTTATATATATAAATGCTTTTTGAATTTTATCAATTCTTTTTTTCTGCAACTAAGTGACTTCCCCTCTGGAGAAAGAGGGAGAGAACTTATCTTTTATACCAGCATGTAAACAAATCCTTTCTTGGGGAAAAGGGGAGTTGCCTTTATTCCAGAATGTGAGCATTTGGAACCAGGAGAGATGAGAAAGTTTTATACCTTCTGAATGGGCCAAGGCTCTACCATAAAAAACACAATAGATCCAGAGCTTATAGTTGTAAAATTTTAAGAGCAAGTGTTCTAGGGAAGAAAAAAGGAGGAGATACCTTCTACAAATATAGCATGGTAATTTTCTTGCTCAGGATGCTGACGCCTTGAAGAAACACTAAAATATCTAGAAAGAAGTAGCTTCCAATAGACACCTGCCTCCTAAAGGCAGAAGCTAGAACCCAGGGTTAGCTAAGGTACAAGACTTAGATTAGTCTCTGTCAACCACTCCCCAAGATGATGTTTTATTTGGAAAGAAAGAAAATGAGGAATTAGATGCTACCCATGACTGACTCCTGGCATAGCTGGTAGAGGTTTGTAGGGGACCTCCAACTTTTAGAGGCTACAAATGGGAGTCCCATGTTCAGTACCCACTGTATACAGTGATCAGAGCAGCAGGTGAGCTGATCTCTATGCCCAGTTTTCTAGCCTGCTTGCATACTCTGTAAACCACTCACTATACCATTAAAATTTTACCTGTTTAGGGGCAAAATCTTATCTATATACATTAGATCAAGTTGTAAATTTTGATTCCTAACTAATTTTTATTCTTATTGATTTGTTTGTATAATATATAGCTGACAGAGCAAGTGTGTTGGAATATCCCAGAGATATAGTGGTTTTGTCAATTTATCTAATATGTAAATTAATATTTACATTTATATTTTAAAAATATATTTTGAGATCCTATAGATTAAAATCATTTGGACTACCTATGGATTCTTTTTTTTTTCCAAAGAGGAGCATGTATTGTTAAGGTTCTTAAAGTCATGCAAAAAATGTACAATGCAATTAATAATTCATGCAAGCTTTGTTGTGGTCACATAATCACATTTATATACATGCCACAATGTACACCTGAACACTATCCACAATTTAAAAATAAAAGTATAAACCTAGCCAAATGATACGTTTCAACAGCAGTTCTTCAAATCAGATTAGAGAAGCATAGTGCATATCAAATGACATCAGTATTATATTGTGCAGTTTTGATCATACACAACCATATTCATACCAAACAGTTTGATTATCCTCAGAAACCAACAATGCAGCTTCTCTGTCATCAGGATAGAGAATCTTTTAGATGAAGTAATGAAAAGTTTGTCTGTCTCTTCTGGCATTTTGGGAAAAAACAAACCAGTTAGCTGTGGTCTGGCCAGGTCAGTAAGTGGAAAAACTCCAGGAGACTTCTATGATAGACGGACAACTAAGCCTGAGCAATTTGTGAGACCTGGTCCTCAAAAGACTGAAGATACCTATTTCATTAGTTCTTCTGGAAAGCCTACACTAGGCACTCAAGGAAAGATAAAAGTAGTAAAAGAAACTTCTCTCTCACGACAATCAAAAGATAGTAATCCCTATGCCACTTTACCTTGTGCAAGCAGTGTGATCTCTACTGTCAAAGGAACTACTCGAAGGACAAGCATCCATGATTTTTTGACCAAGGACAGTAGACTACCTATGTCAGTTGATTCACCACCGGCTACTGCTGATAGCAGCATCACTGCAACATCTAGTGAGTACCATTTACACCAGTGGTCCTCTCATCCACTTCACAGTCCAACCTATGCTGTAGGTTCTCAAGCACAAAATGATTTAGCTACAGACAAGCCCACATCTCCATATGCCCAGGCCAGAAACTCAAGAGCAGAAAGGTCACATTTTCTAAACCAAACTTTTGCCACTGTTAATATGTCTAATGATACATTTGGAATATCAGCTAAAGATAGCATAGACTCATTTACTGTGGCTCATCCATCTCAGCCATTTTTATCCCTGAATACAGAATTAGTTAGTAACATAATTGGGCTACCTCCCAGACCAGTCACCAGGCTAACTGACCAGGCTTCTGCTTCTTTGGATAAAGCTGCACAGAAAGGTACTGAGCAGTTTTCTGATAATCAGAACTGCAGTAACAGTAACCCACAGTCTTCTGTAGTTAGCAATAATCTTATCTATGGATTCTTGATAAATTTTTCTTGTATGATATTCTTTATCTTTTATATATTTTTGCAGTATTTCCATAGTGTTTGATAGTATTTAGGCTCCACTAGTCTTCTTTTGAATTATGTTTACTCTTTATTTACATTATTTTAATGTAAAACTTGCTGTGCCCCTATATATCTTTTACTCAGTGATCTTTTGACTTATACTTTTGTTCTTGGAAATCTACCTCTTAGTATAATTATTGCCCCTTGATTTTAATATCTTTTATTTCTTGTGTCTTTTAATAGTATTTTCTTTAGTCTTCTACAATATTATTAATAAGTGTGTAGATGTTATTTCAGGTGAAGAGATTTTACTGTTTTGTTTTGATAGTGTTTGGACTTGCTGTGCTTCTAAATATTAGAATCCATGTGTTTCACAAATTCTGGGAAATTTAAAGTCTTTTGAAATACTTCCTTATAAACAAAAACATTTCTATATTATTTTCTTTTCTCTTTTAGACTTTTTACTGGCCAAGTGATAGAACATATGTTTCTAACCTCCATGTTTCTCAACCGCTATTTCATATATTCCATTTTTTTTCCTCTGGAGAATTTCTTTAACTCTATTTTTCAGTTCAGTAGTTCTCCCACTGTATGTGATTTCTGTTGAACCCATCTACTAAGTATTATTCTTACCACAGTATTTTCAATTTCAGTTCTTTAATTTTTTAAGACTTTACTTTTTATTTTTAAACTGTTCTGTATCCAGTCATATTTTAAATTTCTCCTTTAATACTTAGGCTTATTTTAAAATTCTACATGTAAAAAATTTTGTTATAAAAGTCATTTTGGATATACTTTCACTAATTATGTTTCTTCTTATTCTTCGTTATAGTGAACGTTTGCTACAAGCTGTTTTCAAGTGTTGAAAAATTGAAGTTTATCTTTATATAACTTTGGTCATGGAAAAGTTTTGTAATTCTAATAATTTTATGTCTTACAAATTTTTTGCCAACATTAAAATAATATTGTTGACTTTGGTAGAAGAAACAATAATTTCCATAATTACCGTACACAATTTAGTGTCTAGAGTGGATGATTCCCTTCCATGTTAATTAACCATATTCCCCATATAGAAAGAAATACTACCAATCTTCTCTATAATATACTTAATTCTAAAATTATCTTTTTCAACATTCTCAGATTAAAAAAAATCTGTGTCTTATAATAAGAAATATAATAACCTCAAATCTGCATCTCCATATATTGAGCTTATTGTTTTGTTTTGCTAAATTAGGCTATTTCCTCCTTTACTGCTACTTTCTGAAATTAAGTGGTCTTGCCCCAGAGGCACTGCAAACTTATTTTTAAGATTTTCAGGAGACATTGGCCATTTTACCATTCTATCTATAACTTGGGACTTTGTCAATTTATCTTGGCTGAAAAATATCATTATGTAATGGAGCAGGACCCTATGGGGGCTTCCTGGGAGAGACCCCTCCACCACATCCTCCACTTTAGCTCCTCTTGGAAGTATCTAGATAATAGTATCTGATGCATATTTCCTAAGTTGCTTTACAGATGCTTAAAATCACCACCAAATCACCACTTGATGACCATGAGCCCCCAGACCAGAGCCTAAAGATTGATAATGTTAGCCCCTGATAATAGGGGTAATGATACCACCCTATTATCTCACCATCAGCCAATCAGAGAATGGCGCACAGGTGCTCACATACCCTGAGACTCCACTCCCTCACCTTGCTTATTAGAATACTTTGCTGAAACCCTCTGGGAGTTCAGCATTTTAGGGCATTAGCTGTCCGAGACTCCTTGTCTGGTGCCTTACAATAAATGCTGCACTGTCCTTCATCACAACCCTGGTGTCAATAGATTGGCTTTACTGCGTGCAGGCGAGCTGACCCAAGTTTTGGTAGAGTAACAATTTTAGCTGAATAAATGCCACTAATAGACAATGTTCAAATCATTCAGACTGTATTTTATGTATAGCACATTTTGACCTGAGTTTTCCAAACTTTTGCCACTATTCCTTGTGGTCCCAATTTATTTTTCTTTTAGTATGAAATGTATTCAGAATACAATACAAATATTGCAGAGCTAGTATAGTCTTTTCAATGGGATGCTTTATTGGACTTGCCATATCAGTTATGCTAGGCACAGATTTTCTATTGACTATTCCAAAGCTCCTGATGTGGTTTTAAAACTTCTATGGTTATAAAAATATAAGCTCAGTTAACCTCTTGTTTCACTGCTGACTATGCTCACAATGCCAGATGAATCATCTGTCCACAACATGGAGCAACTCCATAGCTTTGTCTAAGACAAATGCTATTTGTAATTTGAAGGTCAGGGGAAATGATACAATTGTTGCCAACAAGCACTGAATATCATTATACCCTTAATCATCTTGTCTTACTATAAAAACTTAAAGGACTTTAAGAAATTTTAAAGAATTAGTAACAGATTTAAGGAAGCAAGTTAGTGTGTTTTAGGGAGAAGCACATCACTATTACCTTTATACGAATGAAAATGTGTTGATATGGATCCATTTGGAGAAGAAAATAAATCTATTATATCCTCTATGGATATATTTTACTATTGCTAAGAAAATAAAGCATGTATATTTCTGAAGTTTTCTATAATAGTAGCAAGTAATATTGTCAATAGACCTTAGAATACTATGACTATCTAATGAGAACTTGCTTTCCACTTCAAAAAAGAACACAATCATTTCTAATATTCCTATTCTTCTTTCATTGTCTTTTATAGTTGTGATTATAAATAAATATTGATTAATTGGCATGATCCTTGACATAATAATGTAAAATACTCAACAGTTTTCATGGATTTAAAACACACTGGTTTAAAGTAGCTCAGTATTTCAATTTTATATGCAATACGCTTATTAATAGTTGGCATGTATTCACTGATTGAAAAAATTATATTTACAATTCTCTGTGGTAATTCTTTTTTAATAAGAAAAAAAAGGAGTGAGTGAGCTGTCATGACCTCTGTAACTTAGGGAAAGTTAGAGTAGAATGCACATAGCACAGGGACCTATATTCAATACCTTGTAATAACCTATAATGAAAAGGAACCTGAAAAGTATATATATATATTGGGTTGGCCAAAAAGTTCATTCAGGTTTTTCCATAACATCTTACAGAAAAACCTGAATGAACTTTTTGTCCAACCCTATATATGTGTGTGTATATCTATATCTATATCTATATCTATATCTATATATATATATATATGAATCACTTTGCTGTACACCTGAAACTAACACAATATTGCAAATCAACTATACTTCAATTAAAAAAAGAGAAGAGTACACAGCACTACCAAAAATAAGTAAGCCCTGTTGAGGCTTCATTAACTAAGGGTGTTTCATAATTGGTCTTCCTATTTTAGGCCCCAGCACTTTAGCAACAAACATAATTGGGCATTTCTGTTTTCTTTAAAATATGTAAAGTGATTTTTTTTACTTAGAAATGAAGAGGCAGCTTTGTATAACAGGAATGACAAACCAAAGGATGAATGAAATATACACACACACTAGAAATAATACCAGGAGTTCCCTACAGTGCAATGGAGATGATTTCTACCTATCTTTTTCGCTGAGAGAAATGTGTGCCCTACGTCTGATCTGCTATCCCTTCTTTTTTCTTTATGCTGTTTCTAATTGATCTGTCTCTGTGCATGATATCTCTCATACTTCATATCTCTGTTCTCTGTATCTCATATAAGCCCTTGTCAAACTACTAGCTGTAGTTTCAGGAAGTTTTGTCTTTCTAAGGTTCTCACCATTCTGTTTCTGACCTATACGTTCACAATTCTATATTCTTGTTTGTATTTCCTACTATACATTCCCAGACAATCATAGAGTTTGAGTGTTTCCCTTATCAGCATACCACTGTCTTCTAAAAATAACATTACTGAATTTCTAATGCAGCTAATATAAAAACCCTCCTTGATTATGTATTAGGAGAACAATGTGATGTTGAGTCCTACCTGAATTATTTTTTCCTCATTACTTAAAAGCTTTTTCCTATGGCAATTTCCCATGTCATACTAGCAAATCTTATTTCTAACACATTGGTTTCTCTTGTTAAACTAGACAATGTGGCCACTTGCAGTTTCTTTAGAGCTTTGCTGCCTATCCCTTCCTGCACTTTTACAGTCGAAATATACTGAATGGAAATGTTAATGCTTTAGCAACTCATGGGGTTTTTGTGAGCAAAGTCCTCTGCTAAGAACAGAGTACTGTATTTGCCATTCTTGTACTCCCTCTTTGTCATTAAATATAATTGGGATGTGTGTTGCTCACTCAGATAAAAATAAACCACCTTCAAGAATTTTTAAAGGTAAAACAAGGAAAAGAATCTTGAAAATAATAGACAGAATGTGACTAATTTCTATGTTCTTGCTATAATGATGGTATTGCTAGTTCTTTAACTTATAACTTAAAGAAGACAAATGTCAACTTAGTTGAAAATAATCCAAAAAAATATCAGTATACATTTGCATTACAGTTAACTTAAGCATACCTTTCCTATTCATCTCCCTGAATTCTGGACTTCTCCAAATATGGCTAAGTAAAGTGTCATTGCTCTAGATCTTCCAATCTTTATAACTGGTATTTTAAGTTAAGTACCTAATTTGTGTAGGTACAGCACTTGTCTAATAACAGCTAGCTGTGAAAGTTACTTTTTTGTTTGAAAGTGTTTAAGACTATTCGTGTTTATTCCTTAGTCTATGAATATATACACACTCAAGATTCCTATTTCTCAAATGAACAGAAGCTGCAATGTGCTCATTCAAACCTATTTGCACCTTTTGGACTCACAGATAGAACCAGACTTCCCAACCTCCCTTATACACACATGTGTTCATGCCCAATTACCTGGCAGGGTTATCTGCCACCTTCTTTAACTCTAATTTGATATTCATAGAATTGGGGGCCTGGGATGGCACTAACACAAAATAGCAGGAGCTGAATCTCTGAACTATTGATCAAGAACTCCCATTTGAACTATATATGAATGAGCTATTGAGGTTTTTTATGATTTACCTTGTCATGTATAACAGTTATACACCTACTATGGAAATTTGTTCCAGGATTGTAACCATTCTGCAATCAATTCCTGAGATATGGAACATTGTTTATCTTTAGGACACAGGAAACTGACATTGGATCCTTTTGATCTAAGGGGAGTGGTTTAGGAAAGAATGATAGTGTTGATTTTTAATTTGTATTTATTTTAGAAAGGTGTCATGTGGGAGACAGAAGTTCAAGAAATAATTGGCTAGTTTGCTGGCATAACTGAGAAAGTCATGAAGAGCATCCAGAGATTTTTAGCAATGAAATATTGGAAAAAGGAATGCTTTTAGATACCAAATAGTAAGAGATGATGTTGAGAGAGAACTTGAGAGGGAATGGACCATTAAGATGTAGCTCTATGACAAAGACCAGATTAACAGTGTGCCTATCCCCAAACTAATATCACAGGAAGTTCTAAGTTAGCTGCCATTAAAATGGAGGACTATGAGATGTAATTTAAAAAATAAAGCAGGTAAGGCATTATATCTAAGAAAAATTATAGATATATTACTGGCACATGAAACTTAGTAGCAAAAACCAGAGTCCTGCTGATAATCAAAGAAAGTAAATGTCTAAAATTACACAAACTAAATCCACAAATGCATTTTGGCCTTAGGCTTCCAAACTCTCCCTGCAGGTGCAGACACAGATGGAAATGGACCAAAAAAACAAGATCTATGAGTGAAAGAAGCTATTAAGCTTTTATTCAAACACTGCAATGTGAAGACAGTCTAAGAGCACTTTTCTGCAGGGATTAAGTAGCCTAAAAGATTTACAAGTTAGATTAGGGAAGGTCAGATATAGTCAGTTTTATTTCCAGAATTTCTCAGTCTTCTTGGCAGGTGTGAGGGACTTAGATTGCGTTAGACATGGGGTGAGATTGAGGAACTGCAAGACTGCGGCAGCAGTTTTAGCAGGTGGAAGTTGGTCAATTTTAGTTTAACAAGAGGAGTGAGGAGAAGTAGTTATTAGAGTCAGCAGAGGTTTGCCCACTCTTTAGCCTCTTTTGCAAAGATTTTGCTGACGAAAAAACTAGATTGTTGTGGACTGCAATTTTTTTTACCCTATACTCATTACCTCTTCTTTCTGGAAATAGACCCATATCACATTTCCAACCTCTCTCAGGTATGTATGGACAGGACATGCACTTAGGCAATGTGTACCATCCCAAGGCTTGACCTATAGCAACCTCCCACCAAACCTCCTTTCTTTTCTCCTTCTGGCTTGATGGGGATAAGCACAGGGTTCTTAACACACAGATGAAGGGACGTTGGAACCACAGGTGAGAAGAGCCCAGGGTGCCTGAATTACTGCTTGGAGAATCACTTCCTGCCCATCAGAAACACCCATTTAGATTTCATGTGAGAAAAAACTAAACCCCTGTTGAGTTAAACCATTGAGATTATTGTAGATTACCTATCAATATTCCAGCAGGTAGCTGTTGAATGGTGCTCAGCACTTATACTTTGTTCTAGCTCTGTAATCTGAGTGTCCTGTGTTCTGGTTCAGTTGCATCTTCCATTCTGCTTCTTTGTTCCCTGACATGCTATACATTTAGAAAGTATTATAATACTGCTTTTATACACTGTGGTGGGCAGAAAAGCAACTTTATGACTGGAGTGCTTGCAACACAACTTTTACTTTCATTAATGGGAAGAATCACAGGTACTATGCTCTTTCATATATGAACATCTCCCTACCTGGAACGTTTTTGTGAGCCCATGCAACCAAGTATATATTGTTATTTGGGACCCGCATTGACTGCCAAGTAGTGCTCTACCCTTGATCTACACTGATCAGAAATATTCCCGTTGTAGATTCAGTTCAGACTGCCTCTCATCATTTCCTTTCTCCAGGCTACTGGCTGATGAAGTTGGTCAATGTGGAAGTTGAAGGTCAATTTTAAAATATCTGCACTCCATCAATTTTTCTAATCTCATCCTTTATCACTCTCCCCTTATCCACTATTCCAGCCTTGGTGATATTCCATCTCTTCTTTAAGCACGACAAGTGAACTTCAATCTCAGCGTTTTGGCACTATTTCCTCTGCCTGGAGTACGCTTATACCTCATTGTTGTATGACTCCTTTTTTTTTTTTTTTTTAACCATACAAGCCTCAATTCAAATGTTAACTCAGAGATTTTCCCCACTTTTTCTAAAGTACCCTCCATTTATTTTAAATTCCATTAAGCTACTTTATTATTTTTCTTACCATTTATTATTCTCTGAAACTATTTTACTAATTTTATACTTTATTTATTGACTCAGTTTCATAGAATCAACACCCCATCTGTACACTCACTACTGTATTTACAACATTAGAATAATGTCATAATGTCAGAGTATTAAACCACAAACAGTGGTTGATAAAAAGTTGGAATAGATTAATGAAAAAAGCATTATAGGTAAAGAACAATTCAAGACTATAATTTGGGTCCAAAGCTGAAATTGGGTTTTCTCATTGTCCTTCTGCATTGTAGACTGAATTGTCCTCTTATTTGCAGATACAGCGGCTGGAAAACCATAGGGCCATTACATCAGGCCAAGACTCATATTTTTCACTTCTTAAAGTCCAGTCCTTTCTACGATACTGAATGGTCAAAATAGAAAGAGAAAGAGGGAGTCAGACCAAGTGATTCTAACATTAACAGTGACCACACCCAAATATTACCTTGGATAAGACACTAAAGAGACACTAAAGAAGATTGGAGAGGCATGGCAAAAGTTCTCTCCTAGGCAGTTCTTTCCTGTGAGACTATATTCATTGGGGCTGTTAGGAAAATCTAAAACAGACATATGAAACCAAAACAGAATATACGGCCTAACATAGCTGATAAGTCCAAGAATTGAATTAGCTTCAGAGTCAACATGACAAGAGACTTCGTATTAATAACAAAAGGACTCAGTTTCCCTTTATCTCTTAACTTTGCATCATTTTTTCTATGGGCTGCTCTTATAGGTTCCTTAGGGTGACTCCAGTAGCTGTTATCATTAGTCTTAGTTCTACTGTCACATTTGGAAGGAGACAAACACTGTCTCAAAGTCCTAGCAAGATCTCATTGCATCTGTTTGACTCTGGTTGGGTCCCTTGGGCATCCTTGAAGCAACCTCTAAAGCAAGGAGATGTACCCTGGTAACTAGCCACTTATGAGCACACACCCACTGCAACGGCTATGGTCTTGAGCACTGGTTCTCCAAAGTAGATTGTGACGCTATTATTTAAAATGGAGTAATAAACTATAGTCATTCTAATCCCTATTTTTAGCCAATAAAGGAATGAAGCATAAGATTTTAATGAAAATATTAAGAGAAAGGCAATTCACGTTTGCCCCTCATCATGAAATAAAATGTGCTATACACTTACAAGTTGAATAGCCTGGTCAGGGTCAGATTCTTAAACATTTTAGGGCACAGGGCAAGAGAACAGAGGCTCAAGAACTATTATAAATGAGTATAAATTAATCTAACAAATACACATGTTGTATCCTACCCCTTAAAAAATTCTGTTTTATATTTAAAAAAACACAAAAACTTATTTAAATGCATGTGCTTTATATTCTAAAAGTAAAAAAAAAATAACTTATTTTTATTTTAGATATTAGACCATTCTGTTGATAGGCCATTAATATTTGCATGAACAATAAAAAGACATGCATAACTCATGTTATATTTGATAATATTAATTTATTTATATTGCTTTCAATCGGACTAAGGCAATAATTAGTTTGTATTAATCATATTTTCATATAAGTTCTATTCTATTGAAAGTAATGAATTAAAAAATTATATAATAAACAGAATTTTATTCAAATTATACAAAATTTGAATACACTTTTATCAAAATACAAACTATGGTAAACTTAAAGGATAAAATGTGATTATAATATTTTCCCTGTAAAATATTTATAATTATAAATTAAAATAAAAGGCAAAATACCAACTATAATGAATGATACGCAATATTTGAAATCACCTTTGTAAAGCTTGAAGATTTAATTTAATTTATTAATTCATATGATATTTTCTAAAAACAAAACTATTGCAATATTTTAGCATTTAATGTCTATCTAGTTGCTAATATAAAGATTTAGTATCATGCTTTATGTGTTATTCATAGAATTCCATGTACAACTTTAAGTAATATGCATTTTTACCTTATTGAAAATATTCCTCACTTGCGGTGTCCGGTTCTTACAAATCATGCGCTATTTCGTTAAGTTCCTCTTCCTGGATCCAATTACTGCACTTATCAAAGCATCTTTTAAAATCTAATATATGCCAAAAATACAACAGATTCATAAAATATTAATGCTTTAATGCTATGCTAGAAGTTGTTCACACATTTTACATGTACTTTCACGTGAAAGTGTTTAGAAAAATGACCCTCCACTGTCTCCCATTGACAGGAACAGGGTAAGGACTCCAAACCACAGCCTTCATGTTTTCCGAACTTGCCCAGGTAATCACTTAAAACTCGCATTCGGTATTGCTTACATCAGGCTCCGTGGTTTGTGTTTTACTCAGATCAGTGTTCATAACAGATGCTTTTAAAATGCCAATGCAGTTTTCAGCTGCAACCACTGAGTCAGGGATTAAATCCAACATCTGGCGCTATATGTCAGCACCTGAGATAAATAACACTCTTAGCGATGTACTTGTCTGGCCCAATAAACGTGTTTATTTGAAACTGTCATGGGTAGATGCCATGATTTATTATAGCTTGTGCTTCTTCAAAATACTCTATCAGCCACAGTTCAATAGAATATTTAGACAACCAGCAGAGCCGGTTTTTCCAACATCTCTTCTCTATTATCCAGGTACTCAAATAAGAAGACTAGAGAATAGGACTTGAGTAATAAAATAGAGAATTCTGTAAGAATGGTACTTATTTAGTGACACAGAAAAACGAAACAGCAGCCAGTGGCTATTTCCACTGCAACTGAACTTCCTGTTTGTTTTAGTGCAGGCCAAATCACCACAGCTTACCTAACCCATAAGATTCCTTTACCAGTTTAACCAGCAATACACATGTGAAATACATATCTTTGAGTTTTTACAAAAAATGATTTTCAGAAGCAACTGAAGTAAGAAGATGACTACCTTCAGCAGCAAGATTGATAGAACAGAATGCATTCAAATAGACAAGTAGATCAGGATAAATAAAATGAAACTTACCTTCAGAATAACCAAATAGACATAAGTTATAATACTCTAATTAACAAGATAAAGACATCCTTTTTTTTTTGTTTTTTAAAGTGCACTATACTTAAGATAATTTTAAGTGGTAGGTAATATTGTGTATTGTGTCACAATTAAGAAATAAAGATAAAATAATATATTTTATTAGATCAGTATGTTAAATAATGAAAATTTACCTTTAATGGTGAAGATTGTTCCAACTCACATATTTTACAGGACATCTTCTTAGCAGAACAATTTCTTTGCTATTATTAAAAATGTAACAGGTTTATTCATCTTATTGATTATTGACTTGTAGATAGCTTTTAAAAAATTATTTGAACAGCTAATTGTTCTTCTTGGTTAAATATTTCCTAGTACAAAATATCTTTGAAATAGCCATCTATCTATAGTACTATGATCAGTATACTTTCAGTTTTGCAAATGGAAGAAATTTGTCATTTGAAAAAATGTTTTCTTATATAACATATGTTTTAGGTTACAAAGAGTTATGGACATAAAGTTCAGATATGAGCATTGGGTTGGCAGTATTTGTACTAACAAGTTAATAAAATTGTTAATATGTACCATGACTTTCCAGTATGTTCAATGAAAAACAACATGTATTTTTTACTTCTACATGGCATACTGTTATATACACTAAATGAGCAGAAGGTAAGTATGATGGCATGAAAATAGTTGGTAATACACATGCATACAGGCTCATGTTATGTTAAATATCAGAAGACTGCTAAATCTTCCTTTTTTATTGACTGTATGAGCAACCACAAATCATGTCACAGGCTTACCCAGAAACAGCTTCCTTCTAGCATATTGATTTAACCATGCTTAGTTATTATGACTGGTGTGCTTCATTTTACACATCGTTTTATCTTATGTGAGTGTTGTGTGTGTGTGTGTGTGTGTGTGTGTGTGTGTGTGTGTGCTGGGACTATGTGTGAGTGTAGGTAAATGTGTACCCAGATCTATTTTAAGATGCATGCATGAAGCTGGAACACTGATTTTGTCAGTGCTTGTTTTAATGGTAAAATAATATTTTTACTACTCCCTTGTCCCAGTTCCTCACATGTGAATCACTTTTTATAGTTTAGATAAGTATCAAGGTGAAGATATTACATTAATCAATTATCCATTAAAAATCATTAAAGTGTATGGTCACCTATATTTTGTTGTTAAAATTTTGAATAGAGCGAGATGCTACAAGGTTATATGAAGTGCCAGAGAATCTCTTAAATATATTGAGTGCCTTTAACACTAGAAATCAGTAAAGAAAAACAAGGAGTTATTTAAAGGCTTTAGTAACTCCATGACCCTATATAAATCCACCCCTCTGCAAAGCCATGCATTCCTCAGGGATCCATGCATTGAAAATGAACCTTGGGTTTTCAAAACAGCCTATTGTAAACTGTGGATTTAAACATCTATGTTAAATTTCAGTTTCTGAGACTAATGCTCCCTGGTGTAATCAAATTTATGAACAACAGATCATGCTGAATTCCTTTTTTTAAATAATAAAAGTATTTTTAGGTTATTCAGTTAAAGGCAAGAGGTCAAGTACAGAAAGCATAAACCATTTCTGTAGCTATTTAAACCATAAACATTTCTGTGACTTACAAGAACTAATACCTTAAAATATACAGCATAAAATCCTAGAAATAATCTGAAGGGTCTATAATATTTTTTCTCTTTTAACTCATGTTTCTATAGTGGAACTGCTAAGAAACCATTTGAAGATAGCCATATAATATCATGTAGTAACTTTAGAGACTTCCAGGATGTGCCTACTTGCTAAAGAATATTCTACAAAAGACATTTGAACATATTGAGTGTTTAGTGATGCTAAAGTTGAATTAATTGTTAAAGTGGGGGAAATACAGATGATAAATGATAGTACCTACAGGATTACAAACTATAGACTATTCATTAGACTACTATTCATTAGATTCTGAAGAAAGTTTTGCCAAAACAGTCATGATCATTTTATATAGTTTCTGCTTATTTTTATCAGTCTAATCTTATTCTATTGTTTCTCTAAGAGTTAGAATATTCTAGTATAGGACTACATATTCTGTAGTCTTATGAAACAAAGCACAACTGGATCATTCCCTCAGTACTCTAAGGATAATAGTTTTTTCTTACATGGTTTCATATCAGTCTTGCCTTCAAAGACACTGGTTTGAGGAAGTCCTACAAAGCTTGGAGGCAGTCAACAGATCACTGCATTGTCTTCTGCAAGACTCTTCAACAAAGGCTCAAGGACTGAGACACAAGGCATATCTACGAAATCAGGGTTGGAAGTCAGGTCAAACACAAACAATACTTGAGAAAGCAGAGATCTGAACAGTATGGAATCACCAACTAAAAAGATTGTCATTGGAAGGAGGATATAGCTATTTATGCTTGTGTTACAGGGAGGAAGAAGCTTGGCATCTCTGACTCCATATTGTATCTACCTTTTCTGCTGGTTTAACCTCTGAGTCATAAGCCTCAGCTTTGCCCTGTGCATTGATATAATCACTAAAGGAATTTTGTCTACAGATTAAGATTTGTGCAAACAACCCCTTACCCAAATCTTGCCTCCCAAAGGGAGATAAGGAAGTATGAACAAAAATAGTGATTATCTTGTCAAGATTTATAGTAACATTGCAATTAGGCTCACATCAACCCAAGTCAAGTGTCCAAGAACAAAGAGCTTTTACAATCCTCCTTGGACCCTTGCTGGTACCTGATCTTAGCCCCTTCCTGCTTGCCCCTTCCCTAGTATAAAAGAAGCTTGAATTCTACCCTAAATTAATATTGTTCTTTAGGACATTAGTCCACCATCTTCTCAGTTCCCTGGCTTTCTGAATAAAGTTGCTTTCCTTGCTCCAAAACCTTGTCTCTTGACTTATTGGCCTGTAGTATGGTGAGTGGTGCATTTGGACTTGGTTACATTTGTATAAAGGCATCACTATTGGGTAACTGTAGTCTTTGGAATGTCATTCCCATATTTGAATAAGTATCCTTAATTTGTGGCCTCAGTTCCCAAGGTAGAAGGCAGAATTACCTACTGCAGTCACCCCACTTGTGTCTAGGTTTTAGGCATTCAGAAGCAGCCTCCTATAAACTACAGTTTAGCAGAAAGTTGAAGAAGCCCCTGCTATTTGTAATCTAATCTTTGGGGAGGGGAGTGAGGTGGAGATTCAAAAGTGGTAGTGACTGAAGCCCTGCACCAAGCCCTATGTTCAGTGTCCTTAGAGAGTTCACAGTGAGAAATAAAACATGCTCAGGCAGTCTTCCAAGGCCAGTTGTTTGTGCCACCTAAAAATTATATAAACTACTCAATATCCTTAGTAAGCTGGATTTTGGATTAAACTAGGTAAATGCAATTATATTTATTAGTTAAAGAATACTGACTGAGATAATATGAGCATGTAAATATAAAGGTATGCATTTGGGGGAAATATTTTTATCTTACTGTCCAAAAAGGATGGATTACAATGTGTTTGGCTGAGAATAGTTTGGAAAGATCAGAATGAAACTAGCAATAATATTGACTCATTTCTCAGCGTTTGAGAGTAACTTTGGATTCCTTATATCTACCCTGATAACCACAGCAAATAATTCAGAATTTGAAACCTAGGTGATACTAAGTGAAGTTGCAGGTGCCCCACCTTCAATGACAAATGTGATCCATCACCTCAAAAGGAGTCAGTCCATAATTTCCTATTAAAATTCTGAATACTTCATTGTTGTTCCTTTAATGTAATTGTGTTTGCTTACTTATATTCCTATAGTTTATTTGTTGCCTCATAGTGGAAATTTGGAGGAAAAAAATACATAAAATCAAAGTATATGTAGTGGAGACCAAGAAAAGGTAAATAGTTCTCCAAATACTTATTCTTGGAGATTTTCTATGAAGTTTTGTTACTTGATGTCTCTTAATCCTCAATGAAAATTTCATCTGTAATGAAAAGACATAATACTTTTTCTTATTGCCATATTTTCTTAATTCTAAAATGACATTTCTTCACATTTAACATTATTAAAATCAGGGTGGTTTAGATCAATGTGTGTATAATATCTGTTATGTCAGTTAATCTCCTTCCTATCTTAATGATAAGAAAATACCAATTTGACTAATAATTAATTCTATTAATCTGTATGAGTAAATGATATATTTGATGGTATTCATAATTATGATGTAATATTATAGATTTAATTGTCAGTACTGACATACACATAAATTAAAATCCCCAAGTATGATTTGCAGTGTTTTCCATGCCACTGAAGATTAAAGATGGTGTTTCCACTTCCAACTGTAATATGACCACAACACTATTTCAGTTTTATAATGTGCTTTACCTGAGGTCTTTATTCAAAAAGAGCAAGCTGTTTCCTATCTTTGCTGTGTTGTCTTTATACCTTTATTTTCCAATTTTTCCTTCTTTTGCTACATTAATTAAGATAATTTTTAAAAGCCCATATTCACTCAAAAATTAACTAAAAACCTTCAATTTACTTGTTAGTATATTTCAGATGCCAGAGTCTAAACACAATTTTACCAGGAAGAAGTTGGTTTTAGGGTGGAGTGTTTGGCTAGATTTTGAATTCAAATAATATTTCTATTAATTTTATTGTTGTTTTTATTGTTATGAAACACCCCACATTCAAAATTAGAAACAAATAAACCCTCTTTAGTTAATAATATAACTTTAGGCCAAAAATGTTAATATACTGTGCTTCAATTATGCATTACATCCGTGTTTATTCCCCTTAAGTGGATTAAATTAATCTTATTAATTAAATTCATATTTACACTGTAGATTTGCTCTTTATACTCAATTATTTCCACATTTGTTCTTAGTAAAATTTAATGGTATGGCATATTAGATTTAGTTTTACTATGTTCAGATCATTTAGTTTTCTGGTCCCACAGGATACTGTATATGAGTGGCATGGAGGTTTGTGTGAGTATCAGTGGCTTCAAAAGAGAAACTCTGCTGCCTACCTCTGGCAGAGGCAGATGACCTTTTCGATGATACACCTCGCATTAGTGTTCTAGGGTTGCTATAATAAAGTACTGCAAACTGACTAGCTTAAACAACCGAGATGTATTGTCTCATGGATCAAGGTATTGGCAGGAATATACTCATCCTAAAGGCAATGGGGGAGACTCTTTTCCAGGTCTCTCTCCTAGCTTCTACTACTTAGCCAATAATCTTTGGTGTTTCTTGGCTTGGAATCACATCACCCACATTCTCTGCCTTCCTGTTCATGTGCCATTCTCCCTGTGTGCTTCTGTTTATGACACCAACCATGTTGGATGAAGACCCACACGAATAACCTCATCTTAACTAATTACCTTATGCAATGACTTTATGTTCAAATAAGGTCATATTCAGAGGTCCTTGGGGTTAGGACTTCAACATATGAATTTTGAGAGGACACAATTCAATTTTTAACACATCTACATAAAGTAGTCTATGGGACTTTATTCTATAGAAAAGAACATGAAAGGCACCTGCTCTCTTAGCAACCTTAGAAATAGTTCCTGTTTATGAAAAGATCGAGGTTTTGACTAACATGACAAAAGCTTGCTTATATTTTCTAATATAAATGCATTAAGAAAACAAAAACTCTGTGTTAAAAATCATTTCTAACAATATTAATTTCTTAATGTCATTCTTAGGTCTGTTTTGTGAGCCCTAGAGGTAAGGTTGGGGAGCAGTGAGAAGACCATGACATTAGGAATAGCACAGATATTTGATGATGAAGGTTTTGAAAATTATCTGCGTATGTCAAATGATTCTTAATGCTTTTGCTAGAAAGTAATCTTATTGTTAAAAATTCTTGTTATTGTTTAAACATTTTAGGTATTTCTGATGACTTTTCAGTATCAGTCAACTCTCTTTCTTTTTACATCTTCTGAAATTTAAAACTCAATTGTGTTCTTTACCTGAACGAAAAGCAAATAAATCCTTAATTAAAAAATTCCATGCTGTATTTTTTTTTGTCTTTTTCATAATTGAAACTTTATAAAAGTATGGGTTATATTATTTTTTAAGTTCAAATAATATAATTTTAGTACTCATTTAAATACTGTTTACAATGAACTCCAATATTAGATTTTATAAAATGCAGAAACAATAGTTTAGTTCTTTCATAGAGGATACTTTTCCTTCTGAAGATATTGTGCCCAGAAAACCCTTCTGTGGGGCACCTAAATGACTACAATTCATGTTAAATAGATTGAAAAGGTCATGCTCAAGCTTCTCTTTCATTACACAGACCACTAATCAGGAAATCGCTGCCTAGTTCTACTTGAAGGTTTTGTGTGTTAGAACTGTCTTCTGTGGTTGGAAACTTGTTTTTTTTTTTTTTAATTTACAATCGCTTCAATTTTTGATGACCCCAACAAAATATGCTTTGTTGGATGTAATTGTTGACAGAATTGTGTTGCTGAATTATTATATTCAGTAAACTCTGGAGTTTGATCTCTGCCTGTGTGTATGAATCCATATTTATCTCTGCCATATTCATGTGTCTTCTGAAGATAGCAACCGAGGAGGGTAAAACCACTGAGCAACTAGTATATCACTTGATCAGAAATTTATTTAGTTCTGACTTTAGTATCCAATATACTGGAAAAAGTGATTGGTACTTCACTCCACTGAATCAAATCATTCCCTTAATCTTGATATAAAATTTTACTTTTACCTTAAGCCTATTTTTCACTTTTTATATCATCTGCTCAGTTTCTTTCCCTCTTTCTTGAATCAGTATAGGACCTTAGATGACAAGCCATTCTCTTCTACAATATCAATGGATACATACAACTATGTTGGATAGAAAAATCATTGTTTTCTTTTATACATGTTGAATGGAATATGAAGAAAACATAGATCCTACTCTTAAACATTTCGAATAGAGAACACCTCTGCATATTAATTCTATGGCTCTGATTCTTGCATTAACTCTCATCAGCCTGATGCTTTATCATTAGCTTAATTTGTTTATATTGTTACATATAAATTCTTTTCGTAAAATGACTCTATCTCTTCAAGAAGCTTAATTGTTTTAATTGTATTATTCTTTTGGTTAAAAAAGACTACAAGTTACAAAATCATTGGATTCATTCCCATTATAATGGAAAGGCTAAAGAAAACTCTCATTATACCCAATAAAGTATAGGGAATTCCATTTTACTTGACACTGGTGTACATAACATTTAAATCTCTATTATAAAAGGTTAGTTAATGGATGTTATTCAGATAGTTTGAATTTTATTGTAGTCACTCTGAATAATCTATGTCATCTTTACAAAGTACGTTCTTTCTTGCTTTGGAATATGATATTTAAGGAACTTTCTTCTGATATCATTTACTAAGCTTCTATCATGTTATCTGCCTTATAGCATGAAAGTTTTTGAAAACACATCAGGTTCCTGTATGGCTCAAAATTATTCTATGATAAATGTCAATTATGATCTAGTTACATAATCAAAACAAAAACGCTGACTCTTTACCATATCACAAATATGATAGGGGGTCCAAATATTATAACACATATTCAGGTAAGTATTATGTATACACACACAGAAACACACACACAAATATATATATATATATATATATATATATATATATATATATATATATACACACATACATATATGTATGTGTATATTCAGTTAGAATATAAGATTAAGAGTTGATGGAAGATGTCAAGGAATAAAACTCATATCAGCAAAATATATTTCCATTTGTCCCACATGTTGTTGAACATCAGCACCATGGAGAGTGTTTCTGTGGATCTGGGGCTCTTACTGTTAGCCAGTGGGTGCTGTCCAGACTTCCAAAGATGAGGCTGGAATTGAAAGGATCAAAATGAGCTAGAGATTAAAACAAGCTGCAACTGCCAGTGGCTGCTATGGGGGAGTTACTGATAAAAACAGCAAGCAAAAGAATAAGCAGCAAGTCCTTGTCCCTCTTTCTGATTTCCAATTTCCCTCTATTAGTGTAATGTAACAAGAAGCCAGCTGGCAAAAAAGAAATGTAGTTTGCAGATTCCCATCCATGGCATCACAACGTATGATGTAGATCATTGGGTTTAGAGTTGAAAGAAAATAGTTTAACAACTGGAAAACTAATAATAAACCAAGAGTTTTATTGATGCAGCAGCCACCACTGCCTTCTGTCTTTGTCTGTGAACTTGTTCTTGTCAAGTCTATCAATATCCTTCCAGCAGTAATGCAAGAAGAGTGTACTTTGGACCCTGGCCAGGGGTTTCAGTGCCCATTTACCCCATCTCTTCTCTGGCAGTGTCCTTGGCTAAGACTTTAACTCCTGATTCAGCTCCAACTCTGGACCTTGAGACAATTTTTGTAAGATATCAATTTTTGCTAAATTAATCTTTAAATTGATGACATTTTAGTTAAAATTCAAGTACATATATTTTTGAATGGAAAAATTGATATAGCAGGACAAATAAAATACAATTTTTTTAAATTGCAAAAATTAGGAGGATCTATATCTAACTGATATTAAATCATTTTATGAAGTAACAATCCTGCCTGAAATTGTCCAAGAAATAGACAAATTAATAAGTGAAGAAAATTACATAGTCCAAAAATATAGGGACCACTTCAGTGTCATGATGAGGACGGTGCAGATTTGTGGTCTTTTTTTTTAAATAAGATTGCTGCTCTTATAAAAGATTTGACTTATATAAGTTTGAAATGACAGAGTTTTGGTTCAAATTCTGTATCCAACAATAACCAATTATTAATTTTCAGATTTGGGGGAAATTCATATAACTATTCAAAGTCTGATAAAAAATGAGAATTGTTACAGTGACTTAGAGTTGTTTGGAAGATAGTTGCTCTTTTACATGTTATGAGACATATGACATAGTTACAATATGAATCAGTTTTCACAGAGAAGGGGATGTGATTGTTTAAAAAAACCTCAAACTGACTAAATATACAGAGACAGTTTGTTAAGTTAAGTAAATGAAGTCAATAGATTAGCTAGATTTCAGTTACATTTAATAAGGAATTAGGGCTTTTTTTTCTCTGGTATTCTCTGAGCTTCTCATCCTTCCTCTTTCTTTTATCCCTTATTTTAGCAAAATTTCTTCAATGGTCCTGGGCTTGCTACCACTTACCATATGTACTTACCATCATGTAAAACTAAAGAGTACTCTTCTTCTCCAAACAAAATATAAAAGTCTTGGTATAGTCTCTGATTTAGCCACCCTAACTCACATGTGCAGACCTGAACCAATAGATGCAAACAAGAGATTATATCATAACTGATTGGCTGAAAATCTCAGAGGAAGTATGAGTTTTAAGTTAGGTTTTGTCAAGATTCTCACTCTATTTGTATGCCTTTTTAGCTACCTCTTGCTCTTTTGGCCTCTTTATTTCTTCAGAGGGTTTTCCTCAAGTTAGTGATACAGCTACCAGTGGCCCAGGCTTTCATATTGTTACAGCACAACTTTGAAAGGAGAGAGAGCTGATTTTCCACAACCATTTATTGAAAGTACAGGACTTCATTCTTATTTAACAAACTTGTTTCATCTGAAATAATTATATTGCAGTGGGGATAATAGAATGTTTCTGATTGGCTTGGGCAAATCACAGACCGATTCTGAATTTGAGAGTGGAGTTATCTAGGTAAAGTGTAGGTTGTGAAGAATTAGAGACTGGAGGGACAACCATAGTGTACATTTTTTGGGGTTTGTATTTGTTTTTAATTTTTATTGGAGTATAGTTGATTTACAATATTGTGTTAGTTTCAGGTGTACAGCAAAGTGAATCAGATACATATACGTATATCTACTCATAGTGTACTTTTATATAGGAACCGTGATTACAAAAGTCATCACCTGATGTGAAACTTGGCCAAAGAATTCCAGCCCTGACTAGGAGATAAATCCCATTTTATTCCACATGAAAATCATCATAAAAGCAAAACCATTCAATTGATTTTTTGAAAATATCTACTCTCATTTTTTCCTGCATATTTAAACAATATTATGAGCCAGAATAAACAAATACATTTATTCAATGTTCATCATGTCAGTAAATATACTATGTTATTTTTATTTTATTTATTTTGCTATGTTATTAATATAAATACTGTGATCCAATCCTAGAAATTTTAAGAAGTCCCAGTCAAAAATTAGCCTGTAATCTAAGCTAGGGACAAAAAAGAAAATGAACAGAAGTAGTATACCTATGAGTAAAATTATTGGTCCAATGGATATACGTATGTTTAGCGTATTAGATGTGGTCAATCAGGATTCCAAAATTATTACATCTAAATTTACTCTGCTGCTAGTCTCTATATGGCATTAAGTAGGTACAATGTATATAGATTGGTCTTATAAGAACTTGACTATTCATAGCAGGAGGCAGACCTGGAGTTTGTAGAGAGAAGGCAGGGACAACAGTGAGTGTTTCATGGAAAACTTGATCATTTTCATATGGCAAGGAACATGTCAGTAAAGAGAGAGGCAAAGGTACAGGCAAAAGGGAGGCTAAATGATGAAGCAATGTCCCAAGACAAGAACAAGGTCATTTGCTATTCATTTATTATAACGTTTACTCTTTTAAGTGAGGATTATGACATATTCTATGACATATTACAAACATAAATGAATTACTTGGAATAGCTACCAAAGATATTTTGGTTACTTGGGTGAGTATATACAGGCATATCTACAAATGATTCCATTTATTTTAATATATATTATCCTTTTCTTGTTTCAAGTAAAATAATTACATTATTGTTAAATTATGCATAAAATATATGTGCATATACATGTGTGTATATATATACAAAATTTTGAAGAAAATAATGAAATTTTGAATTTCGAGGATGGATAAAGTTTTCAAGAAACAGAAGGTGTATCTAACTCTGCACACTATTTTGAGAAATGATTAAATTCTAAACCATTGATTTTGGTGACAGCAATAATTAAAAATTCTGGCTGAGAAGTTTTCTTTTGATGGGCACTCAATGCCTGTCTTTTTTACACTAAAAGACTATTTTATGATTTCAGTGTATCACACTTTTCCTGAATTTGTATTATATGTTATGAATAATGAAGGAATGTATGAGTTCTCCTTTAGCCTGTGTTGAGAAGTGTAACAGCCAGATAACTTTATTTATGAAGTACAAGAGCATATACCGTCATTATTTAATTATAAATTTCACTTGTAGCTATACTTGCATAAAGGTATGCATTCTAAAGGTTTTTGTCTGCACATTTTGTCTATACTTTAATAGTAAATTTTGATATACCCAGAGATAAAAATAAAATAAATAAAAGGAATCTCAACTACCGAGGGGTAATCAGGAGATTCCGATGTACCAAACGCCACATAAACTTGTAGCAATTAATATTGTGAAGCCAAAATAAAAGCAGAAGAGATCAGTTCCTTAAGACAAAGTTGCCCCAAGAGCAGTATGGATCTATTTGTTTTTTACAAAATGTTTGTTTGCAATATTTTACAGTTATTAAAATCAGAAAACATTTTTTTCCTGTACCATCTCCTTTCATCCTTACAAAGGCAGACATATGTGCAGCCTGTAATATGTTGTTTAAATACTGCCAAATGCTTTAGTTTGCCTTTATCACTTACCTCTGTGCTTTTTTTTTAAATTAGATTTAACTTACTATTGGAAAACCAAGGGAAATGTGGTGGCATATGGCAAGCAGTAGATGTAAATATTCTCTTTCCCTGGTTCTAAGAACAGTGACATACACTGTATTTGTCTGCTTAGATTCAAGTCCCAGCCTCCCTTAATGCTACAGCATGTGAACTATTTGATGTCAATTAATTTGCCTTTTCTCCCAAATCACAAGAATGGCTTCTCTACCTTATTCTTACTTTTTACTTTTTTTAAAAGATACTGGCAGTTTAACAGTAAATGATTTTACTATTGAAAGACTGTCACAGACAAGTACAAACCACTTAGAAAATATAGCCATGCACAGAACTCACAAAAAAAGGTTTTTTTTCAACTTACATAAGCTAGACTAATGACATTTTAATAAGATATAAAAATATGTTTATGTATTGAGGTCAGTTTGTGATGAAAAGCTGATATTAAGGAAGTCAAAACCATAGGCCTGGACAAATACTTGCCCTATGTGTGTATGCCCTTATCCGTTATCTTTTACCAATTGTTAGTTTTGGAAAATTCTTATAATGAATTCCCTTTCACTTCATCAGATGATTTCAAAAGCATATATGGGTATGTATACCATTTCTTAACAGTCTCCTCTAGAAAACCTAGCACTGAACCTGAGTGATTTATAACACAATGATATAGAATTGATGCTATTAATTGTCCCCTTGAAGGTCCAAATATATGAAAGTATGACACAGAAAGCAATTATCTCCAATATAACAAGACATAAAAATAAGAATTTGGCCACTTTTATGCATATAATGAGCCACAACTGGAAGTAAAATGATAATGTTAAGGATTAGAACTGGAGATATCTCCCTTAGCATAAACAGTTATTCACTCTCTCAAAACTGAATAATATGAACTGGTTACTTCTTATGTACTAGGTGGTGATATATTTGATATCCTAGAGAAAATAAATGTCTAGTGAGTGGAAAAGCCATGTATGAAGATCATGTATGAAGATGACATGAAGGGTACAATGCTGTATGTGCAGCCACAAATGCATGAACAAAAAGCTAAGGTCACTGAAGTAACAACTAGCACAGAGACAGGAGGGCTTCAAAGAAGCGTAACATTTGATATTCAGGTCTATTTAGCTGCTTTTATCTAGTGTGAAATTAAATGGATTTTAACCTATTATTGATTGCTTAATCTATTAATTTTGCAAAGGAAGTAGTGTGTTTTTGACTATAATAATGATTAAGCAAAAATTGAATTATCAATGAATTATCATTTATACTCTATTTTCTCAATATTCTCAAAGGGCAAAGCCTTCATCTTCTCTTAGCCTTTGTGAAACAAATGAATAAGCAGAATGTGACCAAGGGGAAATGGATCTGTGGATCTGTTTACTGCCATTTACTAAGATAGACATAGGTGCATGATGTTCCTAAACTACTCATTTTTTCCCCTTTTTTTTATATAGTCCTAAATATTACTTGTGTTAAATGGAGAAGGGTAGTTTACATTTGGCTGTGGTCTTCAGCTAGTTGAAACCTACTCCAACTTCATAAAGTCAGTTTTGTTGTTATTGGTGATTTACCATTGATAAGATTATGCTTTGAGATGGATATTAAAGATGGATTCCTGAAAATTTTACTGAACAGAGCTGATAATAATCAATTTCTAGTATCTACCTAGTAACTATGACTGAGCCTATGTAAGGAAAAAAATGTGTGTAATAGACAAGTTCATGATAAGTCAAAGGTGTAAAGGATTTTCCAAAATATACAAAAAAAGAGTACATCTTACACTCCACTAATTAATGTATATAAAGCATGATATGTTGTCTTCCTTTTCCTACACAGATCATACTATACATATGAGTTTTGGGCAAATCTTTTTATTTAAAATATTCTATGGATGATGAGTAGAACAGTTAGGAGAATTAAAGTCTTGTTATAAAGAAATTTAAATATCTACAAACAAAGGAAAAATTATATGCAATAAAAAGGCAAAAGACACAGAATAGCCAACACAATATCAAGGGAAAAAAAAAAAAAAACTAAACAGAATTAGATGACTTACATTCAACTTACTCAACTTCAGAACTTATTGTAAAGCTACAGTAATCAAAACAGTGTGATATTGATAAAAGACTAGACAAATACTCCAAGGAACCGAGTAGAGAGCCCAAACATAGACCCACACAAATAAAAACATGTGGGTTTGATAAAAGAGCAAAGGCAATTTAATGGAAAAATGATAGTCTTTTCAACAAATGCTGTGGGAAAAAAAGGGACATACACATGCAAAAAATTACGAATCTAAACATAATCCTTACAACTAACACAAAAATTAATTTGAAATGTATCATAGACTTAAATGTACAATGAAAACCTCTAAAACTCTTATAATATAGAAGAAAATCTAGGTGAACTTGGGTTCGGTGATGCCAAAATATACAAAGAACTCTTAAAACTTAACAACAACAAATACAAACAACCCGATTTAAAAATGTGGAATAGATCTGAACAGACACATTATCAAAGAAGATACAGATGAAAAATAAGCATATGAGAAGATGTTCCACATCGTATGTCACTAGGGAGTTGCAAATTAAAACAACAGTGAGATACTACTACACATCTATCAAATGGCTAAAGTTCAGAGCATTGACAATACTGGATGCTGACAAGAATGTGGAGAAAAAGGAGCATTTATTCATTGCTGGCAGGAACACAAAATGATACAACCACTTTTGAAGGTGGTTGGTCAGTTTTTTAAAAAGCTAAATATATTCTAACTCTGTGATCGACCAACTATCTTCCTTGGTATTTACACAAGTAAATTGAACACTATGACCACCAAAAGACATTCAAGCAAGTGTTAATAATAGCTTGACTCATAATTATCAAAAATCACAAGCAATTAAAATATTCATCAATAAGTAAAAAAACATAGACAAACTGTGATACATCCAGACAATAGAATATTATTCAGTGATGTAAAGAAAATGTGCTATTGAGGATTGGTTCAAGATGGTGGAGAAGAAGGACAGGCCCTCACTCTGCAAGCATTGGAATCACAAATAACTGTTGAACAATCATCGACAGGAAGACACTGAAACTCACCAAAAAAGATACTTCACATCCGAAGACAAAAGAGAAGGCAAAATGAGACAGTAGGAGGGGAGCTATCACAATAAAATCAAATCCCATAACTGCTGGGTGGGTGACTCACAAACTGGAGAATACTTATACCACAGAAGTCCACCCACTGGGGTGAAGGTTCTGAGCCACACATCAGGCTTCCCAACCTAGGGGACGGGCAACGGGAGGAGGAATTCCTAGAGAATCAGACTATGAAGGCTAGTGGGATTTGACTGCAGGACTTTGGCAGGACTAGGGGAAACAGAGACTCCACTCTTGAAGTGCACATACAAAGTAGTGTGTACATCGGGACCCAGGGAAGGAGGAGTGACCCCATAGGAGACTGAACCAGACCTACCTGCTAGTGTTGGAGGGTCTCCTGCAGAGGCGGGGGCAGCTGTGTCTCACCAAGGGACAAGGACACTGGCACCAGAAGTTCTGGGAAGTACTCCTTGGGGTGAGCCCTCCCAGAGTCTGACATTAGACCCCAAAGAGCCCAGGTAGGTTCCAGTGTTGGGTCACCTCAGGTCAAACATCCAACAGGGAGGAAAACCAGCCCCACCCATCAGCAGTCAAGCAGATTAAAGTTTTACTGAGCTCTGCCCACCAGAGCAACAGCCAGCTCTACCCATCACCAGTCCCTCCAATCAGGAAACTTCCATAAGAATCTTAGATAGCCTCATCCACCAGAGGGCAGACAGCAGAAGCAAGAAGAACTACAATCTTGCAGCCTGTGGAACAAAAACCACATTCACAGAAAGATAGACAAGATGAAAAGGCAGAGGGCTATGTACCAGATAAAGGATCAAGATAAAACCCAAGAAAACAACTAAATGAAATGGAGATAGGCAATATTCCAGAAAAAGAATTCAAAAGAATGATAGTGAATATGATCCAGGGCCTTGGAAAAAGAATGGAGGCAGAGATCAAGAAGATGAAAGAAATGTTTAACAAAGACCTAGAAGAATTAAAGAACAAACAAGCAGAGATCAACTATATAATAACTGAAATGAAAACTGCACTAGAAGGAATCAATAGCAGAATAACTGAGGCAGAAGAACGGATAAGTGACCTGGAAGACAGAATGGTGGAATTCATTGCTGTGGAACAGACTAAAGAAAAATGAATGAAAAGAAATGAAGACAGCATAAGAGACCTCTGGGACAACATTAAATGCAACAACATATGCATTATAGGGATCCCAGAAGGAGAAGAGAGAGAGAAAGGTCCAGAGAAAATACCTGAAGAGATTATAGTTGAAAACTTCCCAAATATGGGAAAGGAAATAGCCACCCAAGTCCAGAAAGTGCAGAGAGTCCCATGCACGATAAACCCAAGGAGAAACATGCTGAGACACAGAGTAATCAAATTGGCAAAAATTAAAGACAAAAAAAAAATTATTGAAAGCAGCAAGGAAAAACAACAAACATATATAGGAGCTCCCATAAGGTTAACAGCTGATTTCTCAACAGAAACTCTACAAGCCAGAAGGGAGTGGCATGATATACTTAAAGTGAGGAAAGGGAAAAACCTACAATCAAGATTACTCTACCGAGCAAGGATCTCATTCAGATTCCATGGAGAAATCAAAACCTTTACAGACAAACAAAAGCTAAGAGAATTCAGCACCACCAAACCAGCTCTACAACAAATGTTAAAGGAAATTCTCTAAGTGAGAAACACAAGAGAAGAAAAGGACCTACAAAAACAAACCCAGGGCTTCCCTGGTGGCGCAGTGGTTGAGAGTCCGCCTGCCGATGCAGGGGACACGGGTTCGTGCCCCGGTTCGGGAAGATCCCACATGCTGTGGAGCGGCTGGGCCCGTGAGCCATGGCCGCTGAGCCTGGCGTCCGGAGCCTGTGCTCCACAAGGGGAGAGGCCACAACAGTGAGAGGCCCACATACAGCCAAAAAAAAAAAAAAAAAAAAAAAAAACAAACCCAAAACAATTAAGAAATTATTAATAAGAACATACATATCAATAATTAACTTAAACATAAATGGAATAAATGCTCCAACCAAAAGACACAGGCTTGCTGAATGGATAGACAACCAAGACCCATATATATGCTGCCTACAAGAGACCCACTTCAGACCTAGGGACACATACAGACTGAAAATGAGAGGATGAAAAATGATATTCCATACAAATGAAAATCAAAAGAAAGCTGGAGTAGCAATACTCATATCAGATAGAATAGACTTTAAAAAAAAGAATGGTACAAGAGAAAAGGAAGGACACTATGTAATGATCAAGGGATCAATCTAACAAGAAGATATAAAAATTATAAATATATATGCACCCAACATAGGAGCACCTCAATACATAGGGCAACTGCTAACAGCTTTAAAAGAGGAAATTGACAGTAACACAATAATAGTGGGGGAATTTAACACCTCACTTACACTGATGGACAGAACATCCAAACAGAAAATTAATTAAGGAAACAAAAGCTATAAATGACACAATAGATCAGATAGATTTAATTGATATTTATAGGACAGTCATCTAAAAACTGCAGATTATACTTTCTTCTCAAGTGCACACAGAACATTCTCCAGGATAGATCACATCTTGTGTCACAAATCAAGCCTCAGTAAATTTAAGAAAATTGAAATCATGGCAGGCATATTTTCTGACCACAGTGCTATGAGATTAGAAATCAATTACAGGTAAAAAACCATAAAAAACACAAACACATGGAGGCTAAACAATGCATTACTAAATAACCAAGAGATCACTGAAGAAATCAAAGAGGAAATCAAAAAATACCTAGTGACAAAGGACAATGAAAAAACGACTATCCAAAGCCTATGGGATGCAGCAGAAGCAGTTCTAAGAGGGAAGTTTATAGCTATACAAGCCTACCTCAAGAAACAAGAAAAATCTCAAATAAAGAATCTAATGTTACACCTAAAGGAACTAGAGAAAGAAGAACAAACAAAACCCAAAGGTAGCAGAAGGAAAGAAGTCATAAGGATCAGAGAAGAAATAAATGGATTAGAAACAAATAAAACAATAGCAAAGATCAATAAAACGAAAACCTGGTTCTTTCAGAAGATAAACAAAATTAAAAAAAGCATTAGCTAGACTCATCAAGAAAAGGAGGGAGAGGACTCAAATCAATAAAATTAGAAATGAAAAAGAAGTTACAGCAGTCACCGCAGAAATACAAAACATCCTAAGAGACTACTACAAGCAACTCTATGCCAATAAATTGGACAACCTGGAAGAAATGGACAAATTCTTAGAAAGGTATAACCTTCCAAGACTGATCCAGAAAGAAATACAAAATATGAACAGACCAATCACAAGTAATGAAATTGAAATTGTGATTAAAAATCTTCCAAAAAACCAAAGTCCAGGACCAATGGCTTCACAGGTGAATTCTATCAAATATTTAGAGAAGAGCTAACATCCATCCTTCTCAGACACTTCCAAAAAATTGGAGAGGGAGGAAAACTCCCTAAATCGTTCTATGAGGCCTCTATCACCCTGATACCAAAACCAGACAAAGATACTGCAAAAGAATAAAATTACAGACCAATATCACTGATAAATATAGATGCAAAATTCCTCAACAAAGTACTAGCAAACAAAATCCAACAACATATTAAAAGGATCGTACACCATGATCAAGTGGGATTCTTCCCAGAGATGCAAGGATTCTTCAATATATGCAAATCAGTCAATGTGATACTCCATATTAATAAATTGAAGAATAAAAGCTTTATGATCATCTCAACAGATGCAGAGAAAGCTTTTGACAAAATTCAACACCCATTTATGATAAAAACTCTCCAGAAAGTGGAAAAAGAGAGAACCTACTTCAACATAATAAAGGACATATATGACAAGCTCACATCAAACATCATTATCGGTGGTGAAAAACTGAAAGCATTTCCTCTAAGATCAGGATCAAGACAAGGATGTCCATTCTCACCACTATTATTCAACATAGTTTTGGAATTCCTATTCAGAGAAGAAAAAGAAATAAAAGGAATACAAATTGGAAAAGAAGAAATAAAACTGTCACTGTTTGCAGATGACTTGATACTGTAAATAGAGAATCCTAACGATGCCACCAGAAATCTACTAGAGCTATTCAATGAATTTGGTAAAGTTGCAAGATACAAAATTAGTGCACAGAAATCTCTTGCATTCCTATACACTAATAATGAACAATCTGAAAGAGAAATTAAGGAAACACTCCCAGTTACCATTGCAACAAAAAGAATAAAATACCTAGGAATAAACCTACCTTGGGAGACAAAAGACTGGTATGCAGAAAATTATAAGACACTGATCAAATAAATTAAAGATGATACCAACAGATGGAGAGATACACCATGTTCTTGGATTGGAAGAATCAATATTGTGAGAATGACTATACTACCCAAAGCAATCTACAAATTCAGTGCAATCCCTATCAAATTACCAAAGGCATATTTTACAGAACTAAAAAAAAAAATCTTAAAATTTGTATGGAGACACAAAAGACTCTGAATAGCCAAAGCAGTCTTCAGGGAAAGAAACAGAGCTGGAGGAATGAGACTCCCTGACTTCAGACTATACTACAAAGCTACAGTATTCAAGACAATAGAGTACTGGCACAAAAACAGAACTATAGATCAATGGAACATGATAGAAAGCCCAGAAATAAACCCACACACCTATGGTCAACTAATCTATGACAAAGGAGGCAAGAATATACAATGCAGAAAACAGAGTATCTTCAATAAGTGGTGCTGAGAAAACTGGACAGCTACATGTAAAAGAATGAAATTAGAACACTCCCACCCTAACACCATACACAAAAATAAACTCAAAATGGATTAGAGACCTAAATGTAAGACTGAGCACTATAAAACTGTTAGAGGAAAACTTAGAAAGAATATTCTTTGACATAAATCACGTCAAGATATTTTTGATCCCCCTCCTAGAATAATGGAAATAAAAACAAAAATAAACAAATGAGACCTAATGAAACTTAAAAGCTTTTGCACAGCAAAGGAAACCATAAACAAAACAAAAAGATGACCCTCAGAATGGGAGAAAATATTTGCAAATGAATAATCGGAGAAAGCATTGATCTCCAAAATATATAAACAACTCATGCAGCTCAATTTTAGAAAACAAACAACCTGATCCAAAAATAGAAAGAAGACCTAAAGAGACATTTCTCCAAAGAAGACATATAGATGGCCAAGAATCACATGAAAAGCTGCTCAACATCACTAATTATTAGAGAAATGCAAATCAAAGCTACAATGAGGTATCACCTCACATAGGTCAGAATGGGCATCATCAGAAAATCTACAAACAACAAATGTTGGAGAGGGTGTGGAGAAAAGGGAACCCTCTTGCTCTGTTGGTGGGAATGTAAACTGATACAGCCTCTATGGAGAATAGTATGGAAGTTCCTTAAAGAACTAAAAATAGAACTATCATATGACCCAGCAATCCCACTACTGGGCATATACCCAGAGAAAACCATACCAAGAAGACACATGCACCCCAATGTTCATTGCAGCACTATTTACAATAGCTATGTCATGGAAGCAACCTAAATGCCCATCGACAGATGAATGGATAAAGAAGATGTGGTACATATATACCATGGAATATTACTGAGACATAAAAGGGAACGAAATTGGGTCATTTATAGAGACGTGGATGCATTTAGAGACTGTCATACAGAGTGAAGTAAGTCAGAAAGAGAAAAACAAATATCGTATATTAATGTATATATGTGAAACCTAGAAAATGGTACAGATGAACTGGTGTGTAGATCAGAAATTAAGACACAGATGTAGACAACATATGTATGAACACCAAGGGGGGAAAGCAGTGGGGGGTGGGGGTGGGGGTGTGATGAATTGGGAGATTGGGATTGACATGTATACACTGATGTGTACAAAATGGATGACTAATAAAAAAACAAATAAAAAATAAAAGTAATATTATAAATTAATTTTAAAAAAGCATTGCCATAAGACATTGGAGAAAAGGCATGTAGGTTTTGTAAAGAAAAATAATCCCTGACTAAATGCATTTGAATTTTTCAGGAAAAAAATAAGTTAGCCAAAGGATAATAATAAATATTTAGACTTTGAATGGTTTTAAGAATATATTCCACAGAATTCTAGGCTGCAGAAGTACTTCAGGGCTTCTGCCAATATTTAATATAAAAATCATTGAAATATTTTTGGTTATTTTAAAAGCTATAGAAAAAAATGTTACATACCATATCTATATACTTATGTTGAAGGCCACCTATTCTTTAACTTGTTTCAGCAAGTCAACTAGTGTTTGTTCAGACCTCAGAATAAATCTGGCCTTACCAAAAAAAAAAAAAAAAAGGAAAAAAATGTGGTATTAAGCCATGAAATTCCATGGAGCGAACTTAAATGCATTTTGCTAGGTGATTATAAAAAAACACTATATAATGTCTGATTCTAACTATCTGACACTCTGGAAAATAATGAAACTATGGAGATATTAAAAAAAATCAGCTGTTGCCAGGGAGTTGATGAAGAGGAGTAAGGGATGAACAGAAGGAACACAGGATATTTTTAAGGCATTGAAACTCTTCTGTATGGTACTGTAATGGTGGATTATACATTTGTCCAAACCCATAGAATGTGCAACACAAAGAAAGAACCCAAATATAAACCATGGACTTTAGTTAATAATAATATCTTATCATTTGTAACAAATATAACAAGCTAATGCATATGAGGAAGGGACAGGGGAAGTAATATATATATGGGAATTCTGTAGTTTCCACTCAATTTTTCGGTGAAACTAAAACTTCTCTTAAAAATAAAGTATATTCCTTTTCTCAACACTCTCTCCAGCATTTATTGTTTCTAGACTTTTTGATGATGGCCATTCTGACTGGTGTGAGATGATATCTCATTGTAGTTTTGATTTGCATTTCTCTAATGATTAATTTTGAAATATATGTAATATTTTAGATAGAATCAGTAGTATATATCCTAGACTTGGAATAGTATATGTTGAAGGGTAAAAATTCATCCCATATGGAAGTATTTCACTTCAGCATGAGACCAAGTAGTCTAATGATTCAAAATATTAAATAGTGCAATTGACTGCTTTGGGGTATGGCAAATGTCTTGCCAATAGAATTATTGAAAGAGAGGCAGGATTAACACTCTTTGGATATGGTGCTAAAGAGATTCATTCATGCATTGATGAGTGAGAAAAAACAAAATCTCTCAACATATCCAAACATGAAGTTATATGATTTCATAATAAATATAATTATCAAGTTGCCAGTATATAGAAACAGTGATTCCATTACTCATTGATTTTTTTAGTTTTAGTATGTGAGTGGCAAATTGACTCCCTCTTTGGAAAAAGTAAACCAAAAATGCAATGTGTGAACTTTACATCCTAATTTAAGAAAACCAAGTTAAAATAATATTTAGGACACTGAGGATAATTTGAATTTGGGCTGGGTATTTTAGATATATTAAGACATTATATATATAAAATATATATTTGGGTGTGTTAATGACATGGTGTTAATGTAAAATCAAAATATCTGTTAGTAATGAGTGAATTGATAACTAAGTTTTGCTTTAAAATAATCTAGCAAAATAAAAAATATATGGAAGCTATATAAAGGAAAATGGATAAAAACACTAAATGTATAGCAATCATTATACTGTATTATTCATTATACTGTATTATTCATCATTCATTATAGTTATACTAATTTCACTTCTGTGTATGTTTGAAATTTCTTATTATAAATTATGTATAAAAAAATAACTCCTGGAAAAAATGAGACTAAGAAGTCAATAGATATTTTGGTAAATAATATGAGAGACAGATTGTAAAATAATGAAGTGAGGAAGATAAGAATTCAGAGGACAATAGTTTAAAGAAAATGCTATTGCTGCCTTCAGAAAGATAAATGCAAATGTTGAGTACATGAAATATTAATAGGAAAACAAAAAGCTGTATACGGGAGGTATGTCACATGACATGGAAGTTAATAATGTGTACCTAGTCCCAATAGTTAAGGCACTGGCTCTGGATTTAATTTTTTTAATGTTATTATAAAAATGTTGGGAGTGGAGAGGGAAAGAAGAGGGTTAAAAGACTCATATCAGTCACAAGAAACAGACCTTCTGACTTTGTTAATAATGTGTGAAAGTAGAGGTTTCAGTATTGGTGCATTAGCCCAATTATACACAAGTCCCAGGTCAGTTCATTATGATATCTTTGGTCCCTTGTTGATAGTAGCAGTCACCAGCAACTTCTTCCACATCCATAAACAAAGCAGACAGGATAGGTAGCGACTTTTTACCCATGGCTTTCTCTTTCTTGTCTCGGAGGGAGCACTGTTCATAGAAATGCCTTCAAGATATTTTTTTAGGTCCCATAGAACCAGGACATGTGCAGATATCCTGGCAGCAAGGAAGACTGAGAACCTGAGTATTTTAAATTTCCAGACTTTATAGGGGAAGAAAAATTCTGCTAAAAAGGCAGAGAACAGAGGGAAGAATTGTAACCAATATTATTTACTGTAGGAGCTAAAACTTCCATTTGCCATTTAAAAGCCATAAGGTAATGTATAAAATTATTGATTCCTGAAAGGATAGTGAATAAATATTTATTTGAGGTATATAGAAATATGTTCAAAACACTGCTAAAAATTTGGGAAGAAAGTGCCCCAGGGAAAGGTAGAGAACACTCATTTATTGCTCTTTTTGATTACACAATATATATTTATTCAAATGTGTGTGTGTGTGCATGTGTGTCTCTGTGTGTGTGTAAGCTCTTCTGGCCCTTCCAATGATGAACTAAACTACATCATTTTAGAGTATGACTGTGAGCTGATATTTGCTATCACATTTATTCTTTTTAATCAAATTTATTTTTAATATCCAAGAATTTTGGAACAGGGGATGCACTGTACCTTGCGGAATGCCATACATTCCATCTTCTTTCTTATCTGAGTAAATCAAATTCACTTCAGTAATCATTTCTCAGGCACCTGCAGCCTGAGGGGCCCTGCCCTCAGAATGGGTCAGTGAGAGGTCATGTCACATACAGGCAATACAACGGATTCAACTGGCTCTTGTGGGTGTGTGTGTGTTCATGGAATAGTCATTTAATATAAAAGCCAAATGCTTCACTAACATTCCGTGAACTGGATTTCTCTGGGGTCACCTCGAATAAGAAATTGTTATAAAAGGGGAGGGGAACAGAAAATAACTATATTAAGAACAGCCAGAGGACAAACTTGCAGTGGGTTATTATAAAAAAGCCATTAAATCTCATGAAAATTTGGAGCTTTGTCCTTATGGATCCAATTCATGCAGCCGTTAGTATTCTCAAATTTCTACATTTTTCTAAAGATTCCCAAAGTGAGATAACAAGAGAAGTAATCAATGAAGGGAAGGAATTCATGGGTTATGTCTTTTTTTTTTAAGTGTGTATGTAGATAATATCTTGTTTATATTGGTGGAGATTTCAAATTTAAATATTTTAAAAGTTGTAAACCACTGAATATTTTAACACCATCATCATTATGGAATATAAAAAAAACTGAGATATATTCCTTGTCCCTGAGAAAATATGAATATTTTTCAGGATAAAAATGTAGAAATATACATTTCTGAGTGTCCTCAAATATCCAATAAGATTCTCTATAATTTCTGGGGGTTTTGAGGTTTGTGTTAAATAACTAAATTTACTTTATCTCACACAGAACAGCTCAAAGAACCTGTATTCTTAGATTTACTTTAACTTAGAATCACTGTATTTTTTTCATAATTTAACTTCTACATTTAACTGCTTCTACATCCAGCAGTAGCCTACTGACTTAGTGTCTCAACTTAAGACCTAATCTGTTTCACCTAGATGTAGATACTGGATACTAATATGTGATTCTGATTTGTTAAGAATGGAGTCCTCTCATTCACTACTGATGGCATGCAGAGTTGATGAGATGAGGTCATCTAATATAAGCCCAGCAGGAAAACCCCCAAACTGGTCACATTTTATGCATTTGCCTTGAATTAGGTTTTAACTTAGAATCCCAGACATGCCCACGCCCTCTTAGGAATACATGTTTAATTCCACACAGAAACTGAGCAGTTATAATATAACTGTCTACATCAGTAGTTCATTGGATGACTTATTATCTTGCTGGTTTCCTTCCCCATTCTTGCCAAAGATGGCAGACATCCTATAAGCTCAGTTGAAATAACACCTTTATCTAGTTCAGATAACTTCATTTCCCATCACATACCCTCCACTTTGAACTTTCTCACTTTGTTTTTGTTTCTCCAGTTTATACCCCATTGCTTTGTATCATCCCTAAATGCTTATTTAAGAATTTTTTGAGCAAATGCTGTATTATTATAGATATTTGGGAACACCGTAGTGAAGAGACTGTTTCATACAGTTTATCTGCATTTTTTATTTTACTTCTTCCAAAAATTTATCTTTATAAATGTTCCTTTGGACATATTTGGACACCAATGCCCAGAAAAGATAAAAAGACCCAGCCGAGGACAGACACAATAACTTCTACTGGTTAGGAAAAGGATTGGAGAGATACCACTTTCCATATATCTCTCCGTTCTTCTCTGTTCCCTCAGCCTTCTCCTCGTCCAGGCTATTGTCCACACATCCACAGTCCATCCTGGGTATTTATCTTTAGCATTATGATTATTCCAGATATATAATCAAAATATAAATATATCATACTGCTCATATAATAAGTTACAAGTAATTCCTGAAGTGTCAGGTTTGGGGGAAGCTGACCCAGTCTATTTCTCACTAGTCCACCTCTTGCTTTCTATTCTCCAATCAAATTGAGCTATTATGTACTCCATGAAATTGGGCTATTTTCAGATTTCATGCCTCTGAAAAAATATTTTTGTCGAAATAAAATGGTTTTCCCCCACACTCTTTTCATATTTTGAAGCATTCTTTTAAGTTAAACCAAATGATTCTTTTTCCATTTGCCTTCTTCAATTCTCTAAGCTTAAACCTGACTACCTTCTGTGAACTTCTATAACATTTTAACTGGTTCAGTTTTCTTAAGACACATCTTTTTCTACCCTATGTGCTACAGATATTTACACCTATTTTATGTCTTTACTTGACTCCAACTTCCAGAAGATAGGTGTCAGAAGACTAAGGAAGGAATAACCTCCTGCTATTCTCATTAGAAATAATCAGAAAAAAATAACTTTTTGATAAAATGTAATAACACCATGGAAGAGAGAAACAAGGATTTTATTTTTTTTCTTCGTGTGTCTTGATGGGAAAGTGGGATATACAATCCTAGTCAGTAGCAAATAAAGGAATCAGTCTACATAACCAGCTGATTGAATCAATGTGAGGAAAACAGGTGATGATGATGGTGATGATGAATATCTAGAGAGTCTTTAAGAACTAGAGTCTTTACCGAACACTGTTTTTTTCCGCTCAATGAGAAGTTTTATATGATTTATCTCAATTATTCTTTACAATATACCCAGGAGGTTGTATAATCCTCATTTTCTAAACAGACTAAAAGTCATTTAGGTACATTTTATAAGACAGAACCAAAATTTAATCCCATTGCTGTCTAGCTCTTAAACTTCTGGTTCATAATAGTTTGTTCATGGGGTTGCATATGTAGCAGGGTCGCTCACTCACTGTGATCTATTGAAGTTTAGCCCTCGGCACAATGGTTTGGAAAAAAAAATAAAAACCTTGTTCACTTTTTAAGAAATAAATTAAAAGACACAGTCTACATTCAATATGTAACATGTGTTTAGAAAAGGTAACATATTGTGGGGTGGCTGAATATACTAATACATGTAAATCCTAGGTTTTTCAAAGGAAAAAATAAGGATAAATTTGTGAGATAAAGATTTTGTAATACTGAGATTTCCTGGGAATACTCAAGGTCAAAATGTATTCCCTGATTTAAAGCTCAGTATATCTATAATATAAAGCATTTGTCTCAATTATATCTACGCATGCAATTTGAGGGCATGAGTTATTTTTCTCTGCTTCATATATCCCCAGAAAACAGGGAAAGTAGAAAATACAACCTAGTAATATTCCATAAATCAAAAACGCCCAAGGAAATAATTGTAATATAGCAATATTCATAGACAAAACATTTTCACCCACTGCAAGCCAAATTTCATGTCTATTTTCTCATTGTCATCTTACTGAGTAAGTTGGCAGTATTAGATATGATTGACTTCTTCCTTTGCTTGCCTTTGCTTCCATCACATCCTGCTTATGATTTTTCTGTTTCTCTCTATATTACTTTCACCTCTGTAATTATTTTTTAAGTTCCTCCTCTTCTAACCAACACTTGAGGGGGTGAGAGATTTTGAATGTTCTACTTTGGGTTCCCTTCTCACTTGATATTTTCCTCCTAAGTTATCCATTCCCAAAAGTGCACCTCTCTTCAAAGTTGTCTTTTGGTTTCCTGCAAATATATACCTGTGTTTTTAATGTATGTATTTGAATTCTCCCAGGCCTCAATGAGGCAAATTTGGCATTTTCCGCATCACATGGCTTTCTCTTCAGTGGTTTCCTACCTTATTAAAGGGCACCATTGTCTCATGAATTACTCAAGCCAGATACTTCGGACTCATCTTTGAATAACTGCCCTACTCACCAAGTTAGGGTAATTCTAGCATCTAAATATCTCAAATCCTCCACATCTCCCCTTCTCCAAAATGTCAAACCCTGTATCGAAGTCTCCATCATCACTCCTAAGCTGTCTTACATGATCCACTCTGGCTCAACAACCCATTCATTTTTCTCTCTAGTAGAGCGAGCAAAATTTAAAATTCAAACATGATTATATCCTTGTTTAAAACATTTAAAGGTTGTCTCATTTTCTTTGTATGAAGTGTGAGTTTTACATATTGTCTGGAAATGCCATGACTTGCTTTCTAGTCGTATATCTCACTGCTACTTCCTTGTTTTCTATGCTGCAGTTGTAGTTTTCTTTCAGTTCCTCAAATATCCTGTGTTTTTCTCCTGCTTCATATGTTCGCTGGTTATTTTCCATCTGGAGCATACCTCCTCTTCACATTCATCTACCTACCCAGTCCCTACTGCCCCTGCTCCTCAGACATAAGCTACCTTACTTAAGTCCTTCTTCATCATGAGATCAGAGCTCTCATGCATTTTTTTGGAAAGAATTTCCTAATTCCACTCTAGCTAAGTGTCTCAGCTATATGCTTCCTTAATACCTTGCTTGATTTCATAACACTTAATCATACGTTCAATATCTGTATTTTTGGCAAGATTGTAATTTTTATGTGAGGATGAACTGTAACTTCTTTGTGGCCCTTTCCCCATGATGTGTAGAACCTAATAGATCTCAGTGTTCACTGGATGAAGAAATTAACCTACTACTATATCTTGTAGTAAACAGAAATAAAGACTTGGATAAGTACATAGAAAGATTTTTGACATATGCCTGAATAATGATATGAAAGAAGGAAGGGATCTGTATGTGCTTATAGAATTTTCCCTTCCCTAGAAAAAAACCCAAACAAATAAATAATAATGAGTTATTGACAGTAGTACGAACACTTATTTTTCATGGTATTTTAACCAGGTTTGCAATAGTTGTCCCTTTATGGAAATGTACCTTTTGTTATGAAACATAGAGTGAAAATGTTAAAGAAGAATTAACATGTTTCAACTATAAATTAAAAATCAAATCTTAATAGTGATCTGTCAATGAAAACAAATATAAGGTTTGAGAATAGTGTACATTACTTTGTAACATTTTAAAACATAGGATTTTAATTTCAAATACGAATGATTATGAAAAAAAATAGATCATCTGACATTCTAATGACAGTGCAAATGCAGCTTATGTCTGTAAGAGCAATTTGTTGAAATTTATAACTATATATTAAGCTCTAGAATGTCTAATAAAGCAACATGATAAGAAATTAAGATCCCGGTATTATTTTATTTTACATATTTAAAGTAGAGTTTATAGAATAAAGTAAAAGGTGACTACCTGGATGGCAAAATGGTTTCCATGCTCTGAATTAAATTGAGAAGAATAATAACATTAGAATTAATAATGGGAATTAGCAAGATTATACATCCCAAATTTCCAATAACACTTATTAAAATTTAAATTAGACTAGATCTTCTCCTACATAGGACCCTCCCACGATACCATCTATTGTTTTTAAATGTGGTGTAGTTCATATTTTTCTAAAGTCAAGTTATATCATTTCCATTTTCCCTTTGGAAATGAAGTTCAACAACTTCTTTCTCCTTTCCCACTTCCTCTCTTTAGCTGTTATGCAGATTTTATATTTATTTTTATAAGTTGTAAAAGAAATATGTATTGAATTATCTAAGTACCCAAGCTTCATACTGAATTAACATCGACCTTTGACAAATTTTTCATATTGGAATATTGTGTTGTTGGTACATAGTTATTCACTCAATTAAATAATACTTTTGAACTTTTTTGTTCTAACTCTTTCTTTCCTACACCACTATTCTGCAAGAGATTTGTTCTTTGTTTCTGGCTTTACAGAGGGCTAAGTTTCCTTTGAAGAACTCTCATTTCTTTTAAGAGCACCTCTTCTCTTTAGTCTTTTTGAATCAACCAATCTCTAGAAGAAGTGATATAATTCCTACTTCATCCATTATATCTGGTCAGGAAACACAATTGCCCCTATCTTTCAGCATTTCAAACACTCTCATATTCTTGTTGAATTAATGACTCAGCAAAACATCATTTTCTGAACAACTCTCATTCCTTGATCCAATTAAGACACAGCCTTTACCATCCAGCTTCTGGAGATTTTGTTTTTTGTTTTTGAAATTGACATCAGACAGTTAATCACAGTCATTGAGCCTGGTCATTTTAAAAAAAGGTTAAAAGCTGCTTCAAAAAATCATGCACCCTACTTTTCCACATGATAATAACTGGGAGAGTTTTTTTTTAATGCTTGTAAATTAAACATTAGAAATGAAAGTCAAATCTAAAGATATTTCCTCACAGTTATGAAAACTGCCATGAATACGTTGCCAGCACATAGTGATGGACAGAATATGGGTGTAGAGTAGCAAAGAATTGGGAACCAAATAGAGTTCTAGAGGTAAGTTTAGAGTAAGTTTATGGCAGGAATTCCACTTTTAACTATGATGTAGAAGATATAAAGAGTTCCTTTTGCATATGGGGAGAGAGTTTTTTTTATTGTAGCCTTTTTTGAATATAAGCACTGCATCTCTGGTTTTAGTTTTAACAAAAATTATGGATATAGACATTATGTGTCAGGCTCTTTATTGGAAACTGAGCTACTAGTATTGATTACAGACTCTCTACAGATCATTGGTTGACCCTCACATTTCTCTGAACAATATGACTTATATAACTGCTTATTCTTTTGCATCAAATTTTGTTCCCTATAACTTTTCTTTGTAATGTTACCCTTAACAGATCATTCTCTGGAAAGGCTTCAAAACTTATAGTAGTAATTAGAACCCAGTTCCCGTTCCAGCTGGAAGCCATCATAGAGTTTTGAAAAAGAGTATAACAGAAAACTCATAATATTATCTATTTAGTACTGAAAGAATCACTGGAGACATGATATCACTGAGATCAACAGACAAAGAGAAAAACGTTCAAGATAAGAAATCACATCCTGAATGAGTACTTGAGCACAAGTAAGGAAAGTAAAGGGTAAATATTGAAGGCAAGGAGAAAATATCACTTTAGGTATAAACTGTTAGCTTAAACCACTTTTAAGAGAAAAAACATACTTTGAAGCAGCAGACTTCTGAAGAAAGAATATTGTCATATTGCTTTAAAAGACCAGAAATGTATTATCACTGAAAGAAATTATAAAATAATCTTCCCTGGAGTTCTGATAATGAAATAATTGAATAAAGCGTGTTAAAGTGTTTGGGGAAGGAGATAGACTAATTACATTGTCAAGGTCTTTCCCAAACTTATAATTTTATGAATACTTCATTAACTTTAGTCATATTAAATAAAAACTGTCATGAAATGAAAATTTGTTTCCATGGTCATAGAAGTTACATTTTACCCATAGTACTTTCCCTTTCTGATAATTTCAGAACAACAGTTAATAACACAATCACATGAAAAAAATATTACATGGTTAAAGAAAAATAGGTTTAAAACTGACCTCCAAATATTTAACAAAGGAACAAAATTTTACATGAGTTCTATTTAAAATACAATCTCTGAATTCAATGGAATATAATATAGAAAAACAAACAAGCAATATATATGAGTATTATCCAATTTTACTGAAATTCTTATTTGTCCAGAAATAATTTCTTTTAACAGTACTTTAACAAGCATTTTATAATACTTTACAATTAGGCAAAATGCTTTCACATATGTTTGTATGCAGTGTCATGTACATGATCTCTAAACCCACACTCTAAAGAGCCTTGTGGGTCCAGCTGGAATACATCAGGAGCCACCAGAGAGCCTTGCCCCACTTAATAAGTACAACTCCATTTTCTTCTGTGGTGTTTTAATTTTGTATTATTTATAATATTTTATTTGCAAAAAATCCAACTGCATATAAAAAATTATTGGACACACTCCTTTAAAGTGATTTGTGCAATTCCCATAACAGACTGAAAAATACAAATATGGTACATAATAAGTACACTTGCAACTATGAGGATTGTGAACTCCTTGAATAAAACCTTTAATATTACATTTTGTGTAACAGTAACATCTTTATTTAATATAGCATGTTCTTTTTAAATTGTTTTTTATCAGTTTTATAGCATGTTTTAAATGCACAAAATTAACCATGGATTATAGATATCTTGGTTTAAATGAACAAGTTGTCCTAAATTCTGATTTTTAATTTTTACTAAAATTACTCATAGAAGATGAATATTTAATTGTAGGTTTTCCAAGTTAGTGGCTGTATTTTCTACTTTCAACTATTTTAATATTTCAAGAAATTACAGCCGTTTATATGGAAAAGGTTTAATCTTAGAACGTTTATGAAAATATAACCATCACCATGAATTTGAAACACTACAAATATCTAATAAGATAAGTGAGACAGGTTTAAATAATTAGAGGAAAATCACAAGCTGTTTCATTTCCTGGTCAATCAATAAGAAATTATCCTGAACAAGAGTCGGATGACCTCTGAAAATTTGATCATTTTGGTAATTATACTGATGTTAATAAAGTTAGACAATTTCCATTTAATTTGACCTTATGATGATATTAGGATTGAATATTAAATAAAGAGATGCAATTAAGAATTAAATAAAATGCTTTAATATTTTGAACCTGAAATATCCTTCTAATCTAACCTCTTTTAAAATTCAGATCTTTTAATTCTCTAATGAAAAGCAATAGTAAAGTTTAAAAATACAATGAAGAAAAAGAAAGATAAGGGGTAAGAAGAAGCAAGGAATGATTTTTAAACAAGACGTATTTTTAACCTATAAAATATGTATTTTACTGACACAAATGTTGTGTTGTTGTGGAGGGATTGATCATTTCACTGATATTTATATATTTGTATTTGTATATGATCCTCTTTTATGAAAGCTCTCATGTCAAGAATAAAATTAATTAATAGGTTCATTTTATATTTCTTCAAGTGAAAGTTTCAAAATTAAAACATATCCTTATAATTCTTAAGATAATTTAAAGCATTAGTCAGATGTCATTGGTTTTCAACCCTATCCATCTGATACTTTTTCTTAAATATTTTTATACATCAAACAGAAATGAAGATATACTCCTAACATTCCACATTTGATGTAAGAGGAAAAATAAAAAGTCCATTCATAATCATGGTCTCTAGGTGAGGCTAGATATTGCTTCTCTTAGCATGGTGACCTTCCTATATTTCTGATATGAACTGATGTATTTAAACATTGATGATATCCAAATACACCCTTTCCTTTCTTATTTGGGACTGACTTTTGTCTGTCATTCTATAGAAATATTATGACATAAGACATTTACATGTCCTTATGATATTGACCTAGACATCAATTCTGAAGGATATTCTTTAGGCTCATTTTCTCATCCATTTGAAATTTATAAACAAACAAACACTGTTAGGAAATGAATGGTCCAATCCTTGGTGTACCATGGTTTACTAATGAAAGATTTTCAAGCTTACTTGTTTTAAAATGAAAGAAGGACTGAAGTAGCATTGCTCAAGAATTCTCTAGAATAGCTACCCATGAGTTGACATATGGCAAGTACTCAGCACAGTTTTTGGTCCATGGTACACAGGTGAATAACTAATATTTCATCCTGCTAAGAACTTTTTCCTCCTCTCCTTGGGACACTGGAATACACAAGCTTAATTTGAAGTGAATGGGACTTTATTTGTAGAAGTTGGGAGACACATCATCTGTTTACAGATAGTTAGTGGCAAAGGTATAAATATTCATATGAGTGAAGTAAGGAAGCAACATGACTATTCCAAGCTGAATGAATAGCTTAAATGACAAAGTGATGTAATCATCATAAAAGATATTAAAATAAAGCAGATTTAGTGAAAAAGTATGGCTATAAAGTCTACAAAAAATGAAGTTGAATTTGGTACAAATACAGCTATGTTAAAAATTAATGCAATATTAATTCCATTAAGATAATTGTAAGGAACAATTTTCTATTTGAATTTATAAACACAAGGTAAATGATATCCCACTATATACTGTATGAATGTGGAGTAAATATGTACAATAAATCTGTATCTTTTAAAATTGTGTTTTTCTTACTTGAGAAAAATAGATTGGATATCTAAAAATAGTATGAAAATAAACCGGGTATGATGAAGAATATGAAAATGAATCGTATGAAAGTGAATTTATGATGTAAAAATATTTCTGAGAATGCTTTTTTTCTTTCCTAGTATACTTAGTTTTGTTTGTTAATTTGTTTGTTTTGTTTGGTTTTGGGTTTTGGCCTTTTACTTATGTATTAAATAACATGTGAGCCCTAACTGGCATTTTTCATGTGCTTTCCCATTTGACTTAGTTTTAATGCCACTTTATAATTCCTGAAAACACTTCACACGTTTCATATTGCATATATTTGTATTACTACATTCAGTTAATCCATAGATTACATCCAGTTAATTCATGTATGGTGTCCTGGGCTGAGAGTCTTTTCCTGGTTTGCTGATAATTTAAAAATTTACATTTTGAGGAAAAAGGAGTAGAGGTCAAATGAACTAGCTAATGTATCATTTTTTTTTTAACTGTACTTACAAATTTGTCTGACAGATAATGTTATCCCCAAATAGGTCTTAGCAGACTCTATCTCTTTCTTGTGTGCTTCTGTTTCCTGTGTAAATTCAGAACCATGTTCACTTACAAAGAATTGATTTCCACCTGAGTAGGCAGAATCAATGGATCAACTGTTGTTACCAATTTTACTCCTTGTACCCTTGACCAGAGCCTGTGATTTGTATTTACAATCCATGAGAGCTCTCAGGCCCTTCAGAACTGCCTGTATCTTAAAATAAAAAAAATTACAGTTAATGTAACGTGACACTTTAAAGTTATACTTCTGCCACTAATGTTACCACCTTTAAATTATTTCTCCAGGCATTTTGACAAATTTAGAATAATTATATGTTATAAATATTTTTATCTTCAAAGTATTAATATCTTCTAATTATTTCTACTCTTTATTCAAGGATTTTTTGTATTGGGTTATTGTTGCTTTACAATGTTGTGTTAATTTCTGCTGTACAATGAAGTGAATCAAATATATGCATACATATTTCCCTCCCTCTTTGACCTCCCTCTCACCTACCCGATCCCATCCATCTAGGTCACCACAGAGCACCGAGCTGAGCTCCCTGCAGTATACAGCAGGTTCCCACTAGCTATCTGTTTTACATATGGCAGTGTACATATGTCAATCCCAATCTCCCAATTCATCCCCACCCACCCCGTGTCCACACATCTGTTCCCTACATCTGAATCTATATTCCTGTCCTGCAAATAAGTTCATCTGTACCTACCATTTTTCTAGATTCCACATACATGTGTTAATATACAATATTTGTTTTTCTCTTTCTGACTTACCTCACTCTTTATGATAAGGACATTTTAAAAATATATTGTTAGTGAAGAATCTTGAGGAATGTGGTTATTCATAAGTTTACCTGAAAAAGAGAAAAACATATAAAACGCTGATGTATCATTTCCCACCATTTTCATTGGAACAGATTAGTAACATTAAATAAATAGTGAAGATATAGTGTTAGCCAAGGTTGGGTAAACAAACAGTTTTTAGAGAGAAATTTGCAAGTATGTACAAAAACTGCTTCCTCTTCATGTAAGAAATTATAGTCGGGTTTTTTTTCCCTCCAGAAACGTTCATAAATTGCAAAATGCATTCAATGAATGTTCATTCCAATAGATTATAACTAATGGTATATTGAAACAACCTAAAGATTCATTTTGAGGGAGTTACTTAAATAGATCATAGTGTACTCATGTAATTAAAAGATTAAATGATTCAAACACAAATATTAGAATGATAGATGAAGCAGGTATTTGTGCATGGACAGGGAAAGAAACCTATTAGATATTAGGTTAAAAAATAAACACAAAAGAGTATAACGTCACTTTCCAACATATTATATTTACGTGAAATATAAGCATATACATGAATTCTGATTGGTCAGACTTCTTAAATTTGCTGTCTTTTAGGGATCAGATTGGGTGGTGGTCTGCATATATGGGTGGACATTTAGTGAATGTTCTCTTTTACAGCATTTGGTATCATATGAGGTTTTATATTTGTAATCAGAAAATAATATCAAGATGTTTCAACTTTGAAAGTGAAACAAATATCCTTAATTGTGATTTGTTTAATGCACATATGCCAGAGTTAATATAAAAGTCAAATAATAATACAAAGAAATATGCATTTATTTACTATAAAGATGTGGTGATTGTTATGTTTACATCTTTTTATTTCCTTTCTCTAAGAAACTAAGTGAACACCTACAATAAAATTATAATAGAGGGTATTTCTGTTATTTTTCTGAAGAATTTTGTTTTGTTTAGTTTAATTTTCCTTTGGGGCACCCAGTCTTGTAACTGATCACGTATTTCTCATTGCCAGGCATAATCAACTAAATATTGTTTCCCAACTCTAGCAGGTTAGTTAAAGTGCATGACATGAGTTATGCGCACCAGACACAAACTTGGCTCCATCTTATTGCCTGTCCTTGTTTTCCCTTCTTGTCAGCTTTAACTTATATGTCATTGCTTTTTTAAAAAATACACCTTCTTATTTTACAACATTTTTAGATTTACTGAAAAACGGCAAAGATAGTGTATAGAGTTATCATATATGTTAGATCCAGTTGACTTTGTTATTGACATCTTATGAAAAGTATGGTGCATTTGACAAAATAAATGAACCAAAAATCAACACATTATTATTTAAAATCTATGCTTTCTTCAGATTTTCTTAATTTTTAACTGATGACCTTTTTCTGATCTGAGATCCTATCCACGATATTACATTACATTTAGTCATCACGTGTCCTTAGACAATTCTAGGCTCTCATCGTTTATAGGACTTTTTTTTTTGTTTTTGATGAAATTTACAGTTTGAAGAGTATTGGTCAGATATTTTATGGAATGTTTCTTAATTGGGATGTATCTGATGATTAGTCTGTGGTTATATATACCAGTATGGATTTGTGTATATTTTATAGTTTGATTTATATTCCAATAATAGTTACCATATTTTTAGGTAGTGAAATACATTTTGACATATTACAATCCCCTTATTGTGTTCCTAGGTGTTCACCAAATTGAAAACGTATTTTCAGAAAACATGTATACATGAATCTTTATAGCGCTTCATTTGTACTCACCAAAAACTGAAAGTAAGAAAAATGTCCTTCAGCAGGTGAATAGATAAGTAAACTGTGGTGCATGCATACAGAGATAATGAGTTACTAAACAATCAAAAGATATAGATGAATTTTACATGCATATTGCTAAGTGAAAGAAACCAATCTGAAAAGGCTACAAACTCTGTGATTCCAATTATATGACACTATGGGAAAAGGCAACACTTTAGAGATATTAAAAAGATCAGAGGTTGCCAAGAGTTTGTAGGACGTAAGAGAGAGTTGAGTATGTAAGGCACAGGGGATTTTTTTTGGATGGTGAAATTATTCTGTATAATACTATAATTATGGAAACATGAAATGATGCATTTTTAAAAATGTATAGACCTGTACAGCACAAAGAATAAAACTAAATGTGCAAATTAAAAAAAAAAATCACTTAGGAGGTCAGGAGACCCCAAAATGGAATGCAGAATGTGCAAATAACTAACTATATTACATTATGTGAAACAAGTTCACTGACCTTTGGAAATGAGAGAAATCTGGAAGATTAAAAGTTAAAGAAACTATATATAAGCACTGCATTCAATTTGAAAAACTGTTTTGCGTAGACATACTAGTTAACAACTCTGATACCAATGACTATTGTCTGAATGTTTGTGCTCTCCCAAAATTCATATGTTGAAATTCTAACCCACCCCCTCAGTAGATGGTATTAGGAGGTGGGGTCTTTGGGAGGTGATTATGTTATAAGGGTGGAGCCCTCATGAATAGAATTAGTGTCTTAAAAAAGAGGTTCCAGAGAGATTCTGAGCCTTTTCAATGCTACCACCTAGATCTTAGAAGTGCTAGCCTCTAGAACTGTGCGAAATAAATTTCTGTAGTTTATAAGTAACCCCATCTATGGTATTTTATTATAGCAGCCTGAATGGATTAAGACATCACTGTATATTTATAGAGGAATTTAACAATTAGTTAAGTGGATTAGTTAAGTGGATGATGGATGGTGGGAGCAATGTTTCTCATAGTTGAAGTAGGAGGTTACAGATAAGCAAAGGGACAGGAAGAGAAAAAAGCCTTGTAGCAATAAATCATAATTGGATATATCATTATTCACTTATGCTTACATTAATGTAGGTACAGATGGTTACATATGGACACATTTATAAATTTTGTGTATATACATGGGTTGATACACACATATACATTTGCTTGATGTCAACTGAGACAGCCTAGAAGCAATGACACCCCAGTAACAACGAGCACACTTAGCATCCAGATCTTGATTTTGAATAGCATTATCTAGTGAAAGAACCAGGCTCCATGGAGAGATGGCTGACTATAGGAACAGGAAAGGCACTATACAAAGCAGCTTTGAACATCTTGTAGAAACCAAAAGTAAAGAAGTACATAAACACACACATGTAGAACAAACTTTTCTTTAGCTAAGGCATGTGTTAATGATAAGATCTGAGCCATGGTAACTACTCTGAGAGCAATGTAAAGGGAACTGATATGGAAGCATTAAGGAGATAGAGGTCAACTTTTAACTGATTTAAATGTGAGGAGCAAGAGGAAGAGAGGTACACTAAAACTCAAATTTCCATGGTATCATCCTACAAAGGATGATATATTTGCTTACTATTACAAGGCTAAATATTTCTATGAATCTCTCTAAATACAGACTTTTATTTCTTTAAGTAGCACTTTCAACCACCCCCTCTTCTTTGACATCTTCTACTTTGTCTTTTTTAAATCCCTTCAAATTCAGATGCTGGTACAATATGGCTCATAGTAAATGAAACACTTTCTCTAGGAGAGAATAGTGTGAGAATAAGAAGTGGGGTGAAGCAGAGCACATTCGAGGGATAAAAGAAGTCAAATATGGGGAGTTTAGAAAGTAAAGGAAAGATTGACTTTGGAAGCAGATGAAAAACTAGACAGGAAATTGAGCACCTTGTTGGATGTTAATACTATTTATGGTGATAAGGGAAACTAGAGGAGTCACTAGTTGTAGTTGTTGGGAGGATAGATTATTTCAATTATAGACCTGTTCGTTTAAGATGCTTATTAAAAAAAAAAAACAAATACAGCAAGAAATTGGATATTTAGGTCTGCAGTTCAAGGGGAAAAATAACAAGATCTAGGTTTAAGTTGTATGTTTGAGAGTCATCATGCTTCAACTGTAAAATGAAGCCAAGGTGGTACTCTTCTTATGTTCTCCCATATCCTTCCATGACTTTCCCTCTTGTTCCTCTAAGCACATGGTTTACAAATTGACTCATGTTTTTTTTCCCCCGTTAAACTGTAAAGGTCTTAAGGGGATCTTAAGGAGTCTTTTAAGGGCAGGATTTGGGTCTTTTTAATCTTTATTTATCTAGCATGTTTTACAATATTTATTTAATAAATAAATGCATCCTTTAACATAAATAGGCTAATCAGAAATTCTGAGTATTAAGCACAGTAAACTGTGAATTAAGATGAATAGATATTATAATCCACAGATTATAATATATAAACTAACTTTCTGAATAATTACATCATTTACTCACGGTTACATAGTAGGAAGTTGCAACATGGAAGGTAGAAATTGTCTCTGGACTTTCATTTTTGTGCCTTGGCTACTAGTGTTCTTTAGTTATGAAATGGGGCAGGACCCTGTGGCCCTTGCCCCCCCCATGTCCTCTGCCTGTCTTTTGTCTGTAGAAAAACTTTAACCAAAGAATATGTTTAATCAGAGAAGTGAGAAAATACAGAAACAAAGGAAAACAATCCAACAAGACTAGTGGCTAATAATAGTTTAGCCACTAAGCATAGTTAAGGACCTTTAGTTCCTTCTCAAGGGCTATGCATAATATTCTGAGCCATATCCTGTGAGCTGTCTTGTATATAGATACTGAAACCCCTGCCAGGTGGAAGAGGTTAACTACATGATGACCAGACTGTAGCCATGACATCAGCTGCCACAATTTCAAAAACTGGTCTCAAGGAAATGGGAACAGACCGACCCTGGAACTAAAGATTAATTGTACTTAACACAATCAGACCACTGATGACCAATTTCAAGATGACTGTCACAGCTGACCGTGCTGTTTCTGCATGTAGCCCCCTCCCTCTGTCTACAAAATCTCTTGCCCGCTGGTTGTCAGTGGTGGGGGGAGTCGACCTTTGGACAGGAGTCTACCCTCTCTGCCCCCGCCCCGGGTTGCTGACATCCAAAATAAAGCAAACTTTCCTTTCCATCAACCTCACCTCTTTATTGGCTTTTGAACGGTGAGCAGCCAGACCCCACTTTCGGTTCCAGTTATACTTCTGACCATATATCTAATTCCAACACTCTTCTTAAGATACCCATGGGTCTTAGTAGGATACTGCTTTAACTTCACCAGACCATTTGGTTTAAACACTGCTACAAAATACATGTAAAGTTGTAAATGAGTTTTCTCTTTTAACGTGCCTGGAGTAAGCACACACTAAGAATACACAGTCTTCAAAATTCTTCTAAGACATTGAAGATGCTTAACTAATATGCATCTGGGAATCAATGAACCCCAACCTAAAATCCTTATTTCTAAGACACATATTACAAACTCTTAGATAAAATATGAGCTAACCTTGTAGGAGCTCAACAATTTTATTTGTAGAACAAATAAATCAGTCAAATAAATCAAGCCTTTTAGGGAACTGGTGTTTTGGTGTGCTTTTACTAGTGCTTTATGTATTCCATATAACCAGTCAGTCTCATATAAGACATGAGCAAGATTAATCTGGCCAAAAATGTGGAAAGAAGGTAAATAATACCCCATGGTTGTCTGACTTGCTTGCCCCCTTTTCCATCCTAATGCATTTAAAAATTTGTCAGTGACAAACAGTAAAAAAAAGGTGAGACAATTTTCTAGGCAGCTTCCAATTTAGAAAATATTTAGAATACGCTGATGATAATTTACTCCCTGGGAATATTTTAAGCATTTTGGAGAGGAATTAACTTTTATAGAGATGGAGGTAATCATTGCTGAGTAAATAATTGCTGATATGCAATTAATCACCAGTTCTTTGGGGAAAGCAAAAGAACTTAAACTATTCATTGTGCAATTCTATTTTTCATAATTATTTTTATTGTCCTTCTAATTTAATAATCTTCATCAGCATATTTCTTAGTATGACAGATACTTTCCTACAATATCTTGTAACTGGGGTCTGAAGTTTTCAGTTATTATTTAAAAAATATATATATCATAATTTCTTTACTTGTTTCATGATCTTGATTTTTGAAGTGTTATTTCCTTTTTAGCAAACAGGAAGCAATAATAATAATCCTATAAAATTTTACCTACATTTTAAGAGCTGGGTCTCCATTCCTCCCTACTCAAAACTCAAATAAAAACTTGATTTTAATATATAATCCACTTGTAGAGTCAACAAATTTTGATAGCTTTGCAATTTTTTCTACATATGAAATATGATAGAATGGCAAGTTAGTCCATTGTGTAGTGTTTATGAATTTATATATATTGTACATGAAAACTATTTGCTTTTTCTAACTTTACTGTTACCTCTACAGCCTAACTCAATGTCGCTACTTGCTTCCTCTTCACTTTTCACTTTTTTTCCCACCTGCATTTCTCATCTTCAATACCTAGTTTGCTCTGCCCCAACTGAATATTTACTTAATATATGTTTATTGAATGTAACTACCACCTAATTATATTAGTAACAGATTAAGCCTCTGTATTGTGGGCTCCCACTTTGTATTATTGCAGTTAGGTGGACAAGAAATTAATGTATTTTAAGGGTTAAGAGTCATATAAAGTATCAATTGACAAGCATGGTCATAAAGCAAACATGAATTCACATCCCAGATTTGCCATTTATTTCCTATATGATCCCCAGCAAATTTTTTATCATACTTGCTCTTTCTTTTTCTAATCTGTAAAATGATGATTAAGGCAGTTTAATAGTTGTTGTTTAAATAAGACAATGTATAAATAGCATGGTGCCCACGAAACATTAGTAATAAAAATGGGTGCTTATAATTATGATTTTGTCATTATTGTTTCACTTATTTTAGTCTTAAAGACAATTTCATGTCTTATGTTTCTCTATTTAAAACGCCAAAAGCTCAGGGATGTTATTAATTAAAACTTTCTCTTTAGCTTTAATGACTGAGTGCAAATTCCCTGGGAGAATTTAAGGAAAAGGTGTGAAATTTAAGGAAAGTGTGACTTTTAATTCCCTTCCTCATTCGTGTTTTGACGAACGTGGTCAACATATTTTTTGGTCATCACACAATGGGAAACGTTGAGTTAGAAAGTGTTTAATACTATCTATTTCTGTCTACATTTTTTATCTCAAATATGAGTATTTGAGCTTAAATAGAGCAGGAGATTATTTTTTGTGATTAATAAACTTAATTTTAGTAAAAAGTTCAGGTGAGTTCTGTGCTCATCATTGAGAAACACATACTTAATGATTTTTTCAAGAGGAGGAAAAGGGTTGTTTTTTAATGAAAATATTTCCACCAGGTGATTACTTTTTTGGGGGGTAAATGACATATACATATGATCTTCAACATGTACTTATTTACCTTTCCTAATTAATCAAACATTATATTGTTCTGTCTAGAAATAAAAAAGGAATATAATCATAAATTTACTACACAAACTATAATAGTTAACATCAGTTGAAATTTTGAAATATAAGCCTCCATATATAATTAGCACTAAAACTGGGTTTTTGGGCACAAGTCTATTTTACTTCATAGTTTCTATAAGATATAATGCCTCTAAGTAAACTATACTAACTCTCATAAATTTATTTCCACTGATTGTTCAATCTTTGTTCAGAATTTTGCTCTTAGAGACATGAAAGAGAAAGAATTAGGAGAAATAAGTAGCTATAAATAAAGGGCAAGAAGGAGGGAAAGTTAATGTTGGACAACCAAGTAAGCAAAAGGAGAGATTGAAAAATAATGTTCTAAAACCAATTTGTGTCTTATATACCTACACAAACATATGTGGCATGTGCATGTGTGATGTGTGTGTGTACAGGTATTTTTTAAAATGCACAGTTGTGGGAGCTTTAAAATATATGCTTAGTTCTGCTACTTTCACATATGTGACTGAACCAAAGTTTCAACATTGACATTCCATTTTGATTATGAAGGGAAGGGCATCTAAAAGACAAAAGACCATCAGAGAATACAAATTGCTTCTAAGTCTTCAAAGTTCAAATGTAATAACCGTTTGCAAGAGCAGTTTAGGGGATATCAATGGCCATTGAGATTGCATTCACTTAAGGAGGACAGCAAAGGAAACCAGAGTTCTCACCACATCATGATTTATGGATTTGGCTGGAACACTTGTAATTACTTCCTTAGCACTAGAGGATGAGTACAGTTGCATGAGCTCCACCAAGCTCGAATTCCTGGGAATACAGCGCACTTGATTCTTTTAGGCTGAAAGTCTCAACGTTATTATAGTAGCAAATAGGTCAAAATGTTATTTTGTACCTCAGGCCAGAATGGACAAAGCTGAATTAAGAAGGCTACTGCTTTTTCAACAAATGATTAGCCTTTCAAAATCTCTCTGATAAAATTTTTGGAAAAAAACATACTAATGAAATACATAATTTTACTGAGAATTTTTATCTGAACAAAGTAACTGATTATATCTAAGTAAAAATTAATGTAATGATTACAGAGATGTATAAAATAATCATAAGACCGGAATATTTCCACTTTAATACAAATAGTAATCATTATTTCTTTCTACTTGTGATGTCTACAAATGCAAATATTAAGAAATATCACCTTATTTACTTTCAAATGATGTATCAATTTTATTTTGATTTTCTGTCCAGCTAAAATAAATAGTTAAATCTGGAGAGTGCAGATGTCAGTTTAACATACAAAGAACTAGGAATTTATTATCTACTGACCTCTTATTTCAACCATCACAAGTAATTTATCTATGGCTAACTTCTGTTTTAAAACAATAAAATATGATGGAAATGTACATAGTGAGTTAAGCTTTCTTGCCAAGGAGTAAATAAGATATTTGAAATTTAAAAATTGCCCCATTTATTTTCTTTAATGTACAAGAGAAATAAAGTTAAAATGAATAATAATGACAAGATCTTATGAATAAAAAACTGAATTTAAGAATACTCAATGTATAAATGCCAATTACATAAAAAAGCCATTCTTTTCTCCTGACTACTTAATTGAAACCAGGACTGTTTTACATCTGTGATGGCACTGCTATTATGAGTTTGTCTTTTCCCCTTCCTGTATAAATCCTTGCTGCTGTGTTCAGTTCAACAGAGATTTGGTTTGTTCATTGGAATTCAAATCCACCTCAATTTCTGAGCTCTTTTCCACTTTGCATATATATATATATATATATATATATATATATATATATATATATATATATAAAATTCATATATGGATCATTTATATACTCATATATGGATACATTATTATTATTTATATAAATATATCAATTTTATATTTTACATAATATAAATTTATTACAAAATATTGAATTTATCATATATAAATTTGAGATGAGATATATGCTCCAAGTTATGCATATTCATTCTAATTATTTAAAATAATAAAGAATTTATCTTATATCAGAAATATATCAAAAATAATTTTAACAATATTCAATTAACTGGGTATTAGAAAGGAGGCAATGAGATGAATTAGGAGGATGGGATTGACATCTATACACTTATATGTATAAAATAAATAGCTAATAAGAATCTGCTGTATAAAAAAATAAAATAAAATTCAAAAAAAAAAAAAGAAAAGAGGCAAGATGCTTAACACAGTTTGTCATAAATAGTAATTACTGATTCCTTGTAATGTAGAGATTTTTCTTATAATTTAATGGAAATATTTTAATGGTCCCAATACTATAACGTAATCAATGTTCCACAGATAATAATGATAGAGTACATTCATGTGACTAGAAAATTTTTTTCTTGCTATACCACTTTGCCTTTCGTATAAATATTTATATGAGAAAAGTTATATTGAGCTTGAAAAGGGAATTTTGGTTTTCATTATACAAGCAATAAACTTGAAATTGATACAAATTCCATTCAAAATAAATTTCCCCAAAAAACCACTTAAGATTATACTAACCAAAAATTATAAATATTTTACACTGAAAATTACAAAATATTACTGAGAGAAATTTTTAAAAATCTAAATAAATGGAGAGCTATTTCAGGCATATGTATGGAAGACTCAGTACTTTAGATATCAGTTTTCCTCAACTTGATCTATAAGTTCACACAATCTCTATCATATTCCCCATACAGGTCTTTGTAGTAATTAACAAGTTTATCCTAAAATTTACATGGAAACACAGAGCATCTAATATATACTAAAATATTTTGAAAAAGAAAATAGGAAGAAGGTAGGAAGACTTACACTTCCTAGTTTCAAAATTTACTATACGCTATTGTCATATCAAGACAATATGTTACTGGGGTAAGGATAGATATGTAGATCAATATAACAGAACTGACAGTTGAGAAACAAATCCTTATATTATGATCAGTTGATTGTTGACAAGGATATCAAGGCAAATCAATGGAGAAAAAATAGTCTCTTCATCAAACAGTGTTGGAACAACTGAATATCCATGTAAAAAATAATAAATTTATACCTAAGACCCCCCAACCTACACTATACCCCAAAAATATGCTCAAAATGGATAGTACAGATAAATGTAGGAGCTCAAACTATAAACTTTCTAGAAGAAAACACACACAAAAATATTTAAGACATTGTGTTAGGCAAAGAGTTCTTAGATGTCATATACAAAGTAGAATCCATAAAACAATAATAATATCTTTTGTGCTTCAAAAGATATGAATAATAAAAATTAAAAGATAAAGCACAGAGTGGGAGAAAATATGTGTAAAGCATACCTGAGAAAGGGATTATTATATTCAGCATATACAAAAAGAACTCTTGGGCTTCCCTGGTGGCACAGTGGTTGAGAGTCCGTCTGCCGATGCAGGGGATACGGGTTCGTGCCCCGGTCCAGGAAGATCCCACATGCCGTGGAGCGGCTGGGCCCGTCAGCCATGGCCACTGAGCCTGCGCGTCCAGAGCCTGTGCTCCGCAACAGGAGAGGCCACGACAGTGAGAGGCCCGCGTACCGCCAAAAAAAAAAAAAAAAAGAACTCTTAGAACTTAATCAGAAGACAAATATAAAATTAAAAATGGGTGAAATATTTAAGTAGACATTTCTCTAAAAAGTATATTAAAATGGTTACTAAGCACAGGAAAAGAGTCAGCATCATCAGTCCTTAGGAAAATGCAAAATAAAACCTCAGTGAGATATTACTTCACACTTCCTAGAATGGCTTTAATCAAAGAAAAAATAAATGACAAGTGTAGGCAAGGATGTAGAGAAATTAGAACCCTCATACACTGTTAGAGGACACATAAAGAGATATAGACCTTTGGGAAAAGTTAGCAGTTTCTAAATTTAAACATAGATAACATATGTAGTACTAATTCTACTCTTAGGTTTTTACTTAAGAAAAATGAAAAAGACTTGTATGTAACTGTTCATAGCAGCATTATTCATGACAGCTAAAAAGTGGAAAGAATCCAACTCAGTTAGTGAATGGACAAAAATATAGTGTATCCATACAATGGAACCACTATTCAGCAATTAAAAAAAAAAAAAAAAAACAGACTACAGTTTGGACCTCAAAAACTTTATGTTAGACACAGAGACTATATATTTTATTACTTCATTTATGTGAAGTATCCCTAAAAGAAAAGTCTACAGCATTTGAATCCAGATTAGTGGGAACTGGGGATGGAAACAGGGCTTCACTAGAATTGTGCATGAGGTATCTTTTGGGGTGAATGAAATGTTCTAAAATGTCAGACTGTGGTGATGGTGGCAAAACATTGCTGAGGGGAGGAAGGGAGATAAAGATAAATATAATATTTGCACCACTTGCTTTCATTCTTCTCTCTTTTCTCTCGTCTCGAGTTGGAAGAATCTAATGATGTTGCTCTCTTCCTCAAAATGGATGTGGATGGTTATGGATGTTCTGTTGCTCTCAAGCCAAGTGGTCAAAAATCATCATGAGAGTTAGCAGAACGTAAACCACTGGAGTTGAGCTTTAAGCATCGTAGTTTGTGTTATTTTCCCTATTTTCAGCAGAGCATGGCCGGTTTTTCACAGTCCATTTCCCAGGACTATTACCACAGAACTAGGTAATTGGACTTTGGGATTGAATAAGTATCATGTTCTCTAATTCAATATCTATTTAAGGTGGGAAATTTTTTATAATACTGAAAAACAAAATATTCATATGATATATAATTTTGAACATCTATTAGCCCTGATTTTGTGTTTAAGAAATAATGTGTTGGGCCCGGAGGAAGAGTAAGACGCGGAGATCACCTTCCTCCCCACAGATACATCAGAAATTCATCTACACGTGGAACAACTCCTACAGAACACCTACTGAACGCTGACAGAAGACCTCAGACCCCCCAAAAGGCAAGAAACTCCCCACATACCTGGGTAGGGCAAAAGAAAAAAGAATAAACAGAGACAAAAGGATAGGGATGGGACCTGCACCAGTGGGAGGGAGCCGTGAAGGAGGAAAGGATTCCACACACTACAAGCCCCTTCGCGGGCGGAGACTGCAGGTGGCGGAGGGGGAAAGCTTCGGAGTAGCGGAGGAGAGCACAGCCACAGGGGTGCGGAGGGCAAAGCGGAGAGATTCCGGCACAGAGGATCGGTGCCCTCAGGCACACACCAGCCCGAGAGGCTTGTCTGCTCAACCGCCGGGGCGGGCGGGGCTGGGAGCTGAGGCTCGGGTATCGGATTTCACTCGGAGCGCAGGGAGAGGACTGGGGCTGGCGGCAGGAAGAGAGCCTGAAGGGGTTAGTGCACCACGGCTAGCCCGGAGGGAGTCCGGGGAAAGGGTCTGGGGCTGCCGAAGAGGCAAGAGACTTTTTCTTCCCTTTTGTTTCCTGGTGCGCGAGGAGAGGGCATTAAGAGGGCTGCCTGGGGAAGCACCGGAGACGGGCACGAGCCGCGGCTAAAGGTGCGGACCCCGGAGACGGGCGTGGGACACTGGGGCTGCTGCTGCTGCTGCCGCCGCGGGGCCTGTGTGCAAGCGCGGGTCACTGTCCGCCCCGCCTTCCGGGGGGCCTGTGCACCCCGCCACTGCCGGGGTCCCGGGACCCGGGGACGGCTTTCCCGGGAAAGCGCACGGAGCGCCTCAGTCTGGTGCAACATCACGCTGGCCTCTGCCGCCGCAGGCCCGCCCCACACTGTGCGCCCCTCCCTCCCCTCTGCCTGAGTGAGCCAGAGCCCCCACATCAGCGGCTCCTTTAAACCCGTCCTGTCTGAGCGAAGAACGGACGCCCTCCAACAACCTACGTGCAGAGGCAGGGCCAGGTCCAAGGCTGAGACCCGGGAGCTGTGAGAGCAGAGAAGAGACAGGGAAATCTCTCTGTGCAGCCTCGGAGGCAGTGGATTAAAGCTCCACGGACCACTTGATGTGCCCTGCATCTGTGGAGTGCATGAATGGACAGCGAATCATCCCAAATTGAGGAAGTGGACTTTGAGGACAAGATTTATGACTCTCCCCACTTTTCCTCTTTTTACAACGAATTATCCCAAATTAAGGAGGTGGACTTAGAGAGCAAGATTTCAGACTTCTCGCCCTTTTCCTCTTTTTACAACGAATTATCCCAAATTGAGGAAGTGGACTTGGAGAGCAAGATTTTCGATTTTTCCCCCTGCTCTCTTTTTGTGAATGTGTATGTGTATGCTTCTGTGTGAGATTTTCTCTGTATAGCTTTGCTTCCACCATATGTCCCAGGGTTCTATCTGTCCGTTTTCTTTTTCAATAATTACATTTCAATTTTAATAACACTACTATATTTTATACTTTATTCTATTTTACTTTACCTGCTCTTTCTTTTTTTCCTACCTTCCCTCCCTCCCTCCGCCCCTCCTTTCCTTCTTTCTCTCTTTCTTTCCTTCCTCCCTCCCTCCCTCCCTTCTTCCTTTCACTCTTTCTTTTTCTTTCCTTCTCCCTCCCTCCTGTCTTTCTTTCCTTCCTCCCTCCCTCCCACCCTTCTTCCTTTCACTTTCTTTTTCTTTCCTTCCTCCCTCCCTCCCTCCTGTCTTTCTTTCTTTCTTTCTTTCTTTCTTTCCTTCCTTCCTCCCTCCCTCCCTGCCTTCTTCCATTCACTCTTCATTATTTTATTCCTCCCTCCCTCCTTCCTTTCTTTCTTTCTTCCTTCCTTCCTTTCTTTGCTTCTTCCTTTCTTTCTCTCTCACTTTTTTTCTTCTTCTAATTCTTTCTTTCTACTTTTTCTCCCTTTTGTTCTGAGCCGGGTAGATGAAAGGCTCTTGGTGCTGCAGCCAGGAGTCAGTGCTGTGCCTCTGACGTGGGAGAGCCAACTTCAGGACACGGGTCCACAAGAGACCTCCCAGCTTCACATAATATCAAGCAGCAAAAATCTCCCAGAGATCTCCATCTCAACACCAGCACCCAGCTTCATTCAACGACCAGCAAACTACAGTGCTGCTCACCCTATGCCAAGCAACTAGCAAGGCAGGAACACAACCCCACCCATTAAAAGAGAGGCTGCCTAAAAACATAATAAGGCCACAGGCACCCCAAAACACACCACCAGACGTGGACCTGTCCACCAGAAAGACAGGATCGAGCCTCAACCACCAGAACACAGGCACTAGTCCCCCCCACCAGGAAGCCTACACAACCTACTGAAACAACCTTAGCCACTGGGGACAGACACCAAAAACAACGGGAACTACGAGTCTGCAGCCTACAAAAAGGAGACACCAAACACAGTAACATAAGCAAAATGAGAAGGCAGAAAAACACACAGCAGGTGAAGGAGCAAGAAAAAAACCTACCAGACCTAACAAATGAAGAGGTAATAGGCAGTCTACCTGAAAAAGAATTCAGAATAATGATAGTAAAGATGATCCAAGATTCTATTTCCAAGATCCAAAATCTTGGAAATAGAATAGACAAAATGGAAGAAACAGTTAACAAGGACCTAGAAGAACTAAAGATGAACCAAGCATCAATTAAAAACACAATAAATGAAGTGAAAAATACTCTATATGAGATCAATAGCAGAATAACTGAGGCAGAAGAACGATAAGTGAGGAGGAACATAAAATAGTGGAAATAACTGATGCAGAGCAAAATAAAGAAAAAAGAATGAAAAGAACAGAGGACAGTCTCAGAGACCCCTGGGACAACATTAAACGCACCAACATTCGAATTATAGGGGTTCCAGAAGAAGAAGAGAAAAAGAAAAGGACTGAGAAAATATTTGAAGACATTATAGTTGAAAACTTCCCTAATATGGGAAAGGAAATAGTTAATCAAGTCCAGGAGGCACAGAGAGTCCCATACAGAATAAATCCAAGGAGAAATATGCCAAGACACATATTAATCAAACTGTCAAAAATTAAACACAAAGAAATCATATTAAAAGCAGCAAGGGAAAAACAACAAATAACACACAAGGGAATCCCCATCAGGTTAGCAGCTGATCTCTCAGCAGAAACTCTACAAGCCAGAAGGGAGTGGCAGGACATAATTAAAGTGATGAAGGGGAGAAACCTGCAACCAAGATTACTCTACCCAGCAAGGATCTCATTCAGATATGATGAGGAAATTAAAACCTTTACAGACAAGCAAAAGCTGAGAGAGTTCAGCACCACCAAACCAGCTTTACAACAAATGCTAAAGGAACTTCCCTAGGCAAGAAACACAACAGAAGGAATATACCTACAATAATGAACCCAAAGCAGTTAAGGAAATGGAAATAGGAACATACATATCAATAATTACCTTAAATGTAAATGGACTAAATGCTGCCACCAAAAAACACAGATTGGCTGAATGGATACAAAAACAAGACCCATATATATATGCTGTCTACAAGAGACCCACTTCAGACCTAAAGACACATACAGATTGAAAGTAAGGGGAAGGAAAAAGATATTCCATGCAAATGGAAATCAAAAGAAAGCTGGAGTAGCAATTCTTATATCAGACAAAATAGACTTTAAAATAAAGACTATTAGAAGAGACAAAGAAGGACACTACATAATGATAAAGGGATCGATCCAAGAAGATAAAACAATTGTAAATATTTATGCACCCAACATAGGAGCACCTCAATACATGAGGCAAATACTAACAGCCATAAAAGGGGAAATTGACAGTAACACACTCATAGTAGGGGACTTTAACACCCCACTTTCACCAATGGATAGATCATCCAAAATGAAAATAAATAAGGAAACACAAGCTTTAAATGATACATTAAACAAGATGGACTTAATTGATATTTATAGGACATTCCATCCAAAAACAACAGAATACACATTTTTCTCAAGTGCTCATGGAACATTCTCCAGGATAGATCATATCTTGGGTCACAAATCAAGCCTTGGTAAATTTAAGAGAATTGAAATTGTATCAAGTATCTTTTCCGACCACAATGTTATGAGACTAGGCATCAATTACAGGAAAAGATCTGTAAAAAATACAAACACATGGAGGCTAAACAATACACTACTTAATAACGAAGTGATCACTTAAGAAACCAAAGAGGAAATAAAAAAGTACCTAGAAACAAATGACAATGGAGACACGACGACACAAAACCTATGGGATGCAGCAAAAGCAGTTCTAAGGGGGAAGTTTATAGCAATACAATCCCACCTTAAGAAACAGGAAACATCTCGAGTAAACAACCTGACCCTGCACCTAAAGCAATTAGAGAAAGAAGAACAAAAAACCCCCAAAGCTAGCAGAAGGAGAGAAATCATAAAGATCAGATCAGAAATAAATGAAAAAGAAATTAAAGAAACGATAGCAAAGATCAATAAAACTAAAAGCTGGTTCTTTGAGAAGATAAACAAAATTGACAAACCATTAGCCAGACTCATCAAGAAAAAAAGGGAGAAGACTCAAATCAATAGAATTAGAAATGAAAAAGGAGAAGTAACAACTGACACTGCAGAAATACAAAAGATCATGTCAGATTAGTACAAGAAACTCTATGCCAATAAAATGGACAACCTGGAAGAAATGGACAAATTCTTAGAAATGCACAACCTGCCAAGACTGACTCAGGAAGAAATAGAAAATATGAACAGACCAATCACAAGCACTGAAATTGAAACTGTGATTAAAAATCTTCCAACAAACAAAAGCCCAGGACCAGATGGCTTCACAGGCAAATTCTATCAAACATTTAGAGAAGAGCTAACACCCATCCTTCTCAAACTCTTCCAAACAATTTCAAAGGAAGGAACACTCCCAAACTCATTCTACAAGGCCACCATCACCTTGATACCAAAAACAGGCAAGGATGTCACAAAGAAAGAAAACTACAGTCCACTATCACTGATGAACATAGATGCAAAAATCCTCAACAAAATACTAGCAAACAGAATCCAACAGCACATTAAAAGGATCATACACCATGATCAAGTGGGGTTTATTCCAGGAATTCAAGGATTCTTCAATATATGCAAATCAATCAATGTGATACACCATATTAACAAATTGAAGGAGAAAAACCATATGATCGTCTCAATAGATGCAGAGAAAGCTTTTGACAAAATTCAACACCCATTTATGATAAAAACCCTGCAGAAAGTAGGCATAGAGGGAACTTTCCTCAACATAATAAAGGTCATTTGTGACAAACCGACAGCCAACATTGTCCTCAATGGTGAAAAACTGAAACCATTTCCTCTAAGATCAGGAACAAGAGAAGGCTGCCCACTCTCACCACTCTTATTCAACCTAGTTTTGGAAATTTTAGCCACAGCAATCAGTGAAGAAAAGGAAATAAAAGGAATCCTAATTGGAAAAGAAGTAAAACTGTCACTGTTTGAAGATGACAGGATATTATACATAGAGAATCCTAAAGATGCTACCAGAAAACTACTAGAGCTAATCAATGAATTTGGTAAAGTAGCAGGATACAAAATTAATGCACAGAAATCTCTCGTATTCCTGTACACTAATGATGAAAAATCTGTAAATGAAATCAAGAAAACACTCCCATTTACAATTGCAACAAAAAGAATAAAATATCTAGGAATAAACCTACCTAAGGAGACAAAAGACCTGTATGCAGAAAATTATAAGACACTGATGAAAGGAATTAAAGATGGTACAAATAGATGGAGAGATATACCATGCTCCTGGATTGGAAGAATCAATATTGTGAAAATTACTCTACTACCCAAAGCAATCTACAGATTCAATGCAATCCCTATCAAACTACCACTGGCATTTTTCACAGAACTAGAACAAAAATTTTCAAAATTTGTTTGGAAAAACAAAAGACCCCGAATAGCCAAAGCAATCTTGAGAACGAAAAATGGAGCTGGAGGAATCAGGCTCCCTGACTTCAGACTATACTACAAAGCTACAGTAATCAAGACAGTATGGTACTGGCACAAAAACAGAAAGATAGATCAATGGAACTGGATAGAAATCCCAGAGATAAACCCACGCACATATGGTCACCTTATCTTTGATAAAGGAGGCAGGAATGTACAGTGGAGAAAGGACAGCCTCTTCAAAAAGTGGTGCTGGGAAAACTGGACAAGGACATGTAAAAGTATGAGATTAGATCATTCCCTAACACCATACACAAAAATAAGCTCAAAATGGATAAAGACCTAAATGTAAGGCCAGAAACTATCAAACTCTTAGAGGAAAACATAGGCAGAACACTCTATGACATAAATCACAGCAAGATCCTTTTGGACCCACCTACTAGAGAAATGGAAATAAAAACAAGGATAAACAAATGGGACCTAATGAAACTTCAAAGCTTTTGCACAGCAAAGGAAACCATAAACAAGACCAAAAGACAACCCTCAGAATGGGAGAAAATATTTGCAAATGAAGCAACTGACAAAGGATTAATCTCCAAAATTTATAAGCAGCTCATGCAGCTCAATAGCAAAAAAACAAACAACCCAATCCAAAAATGTGCAGAAGACCTAAATAGGCATTTCTCCAAAGAAGATATACAGACTGCCAACAAACACATGAAAGAATGTTCAACATCATTATTCATTAGAGAAATGCAAATCAAAACTACAATGAGATATCATCTCACACCAGTCAGAATGGGCATCATTAAAAAATCTAGAAACAATAAATGCTGGAGAGGGTGTGGAGAAAAGGGAACACTCTTGCACTGCTGGTGGGAATGTGAACTGGTACAGCCACTATGGAGAACAGTATAGAGGTTCCTTAAAAAACTAAAAATAGAACTACCATATGACCCTGCAATCCCACTACTGGGCATATACCCTGATAAAACCATAATTCAAAAAGAGACATGTACCAAAATGTTCATTGCAGCTCTATTCACAATAGCCCAGAGATGGAAACAACCTAAGTGTCCATCATCGGATGAATGGATAAAGAAGATGTGGCACATATATACAATGGAATATTAGTCAGCCATAAAAAGAAACGAAACTGAGCTATTTGTAATGAGGTGGATAGACCTAGAGTCTGTCATACAGAGTGAAGTAAGTCAGAAAGAGAAAGACAAATACCATATGCTAACACATATATATAGAATTTAAGAAAAAAATACGTCATGAAGAACCTAGGGGTAAAACAGGAATAAAGATACGGACCTACTTGAGAATGGACTTGAGGATATGGCTAGGGGGAAGGGTAAGCTGTGACAAAGCGAGAGAGAGGCATGGATATATATACACTACCAAACTTAAGGTAGATAGATAGTGGGAAGCAGCCGCAGAGCACAGGGAGATCAGCTCGGTACTTTGTGACCGCCTGGAGGGGTGTGATAGGGAGGGTGGGAGGGAGGGAGATGAATGAGGGAAGGGATGTGGGAACAGATGTATATGTATGACTGATTCACTTTGTTATAAAGCAGAAACTAATAAAAAATAAAAAAAATAAATAAATAAAAATAAAAATAAAGAAATAATGTGTTGGTTCTTTGAATTGTTGGTAAAAAAATAAGCTTCTCTTTCTCTGCTTCCTGTCCCTGTGTTTCTCTCTCTCTCTGTAAATTGTGGCATGAAGAGAGATGAGATGGGGAAAGATGTAAATCCAAGTTTGCTTTTATTCCCACTCATGTCATAATTCTTAGATTACCCCAGTGCCCTAAAAAAATCCTATCACGTACACATACACACACAATATTCAGATTATATATGTTTGTGTGACATAAATATATTTAAATAAATTAATTATGTATGATGTTATATACATATATAAGATATATAAGTATAATGCTATAAATATATATAATTGATTCACTGAATTATTCAAATATATACATATTAATTTTTCTTTGTTGTTCTCATGTTTCCAATATATTCTTCAATTTATTAAATTTTGATTATTTTCTTTATTGATTTTATTGATTTAAATTATCTGCCAGCTATATTAAAATCGATAAAAGACATATTTCATAAACAAACTGATATTTTGGCTACAGGTTTTGGAGGAAATTAATGTTCTTGTTTTTTTCTCTCCCTCTGACTCTAGATTTTTCCAGATAGTCTAATTAACTCCTGGTTATAGATCTACTATACTATTATAATACTATTGTTGCACCAAATAAATATTTCCCAAATATTTTGATTTAGTGTTAAATTTGTAACTTTGTTCACAAATCATTTCCATCTATTCCATCTATATAATGAATGGATTGCCAAGTTTACAAACAATATAATTTTCCCATCCTTGAATTCTTGATTTTAAGTCACCTTTCATTTCACTGGACTAAATCTTTAAGTAGATTTTGAAGAAGAGAATGTGGGACACTAAATAATTAAACATATTTTTATGTTGTCTCTTCTTTGACATAAAAACCAATTTGTCTATATAGCTTTAAGCTATGACTATTTTTCTAAGATATTTTAGTCAATGATTGTTTGTTATTTACTATTTAATATTCTATAGATATAATTTAAGATATGCTAAATTTTATAAGAATCTTCTATTGTTTGCTTATTTTCTACAATGCTTTCTGATATTTTAGGTTTTACTCTTGAAATTAATCTTTATTTCCCATTATAGTCTCCAAGTAATCTTCTATATAGTGCTGTTCATTGCTTTTGCCGAAATGTAGTGAAAAAATGCATACCTTTGAAAGTAAACAACCACAGAATTGAAATTTAAAACTTCATAAAACCGTATACTGTGTCTAATGATATCTAGAAAACGCGCCTCAGAAATAATGAAAACGGTAGGAAGTAAAGAGCATAGAAGACAAAAAGCGTCAGGGTGAATTACAAAAAACAAACAAATAAACAGAATGAAGTGCATTATAGATAAATGGAGGGAAGGTTGAGAGAAAAATATCTGATTTCAGCAAATTTAAAGTGTACATTTACATTTTAAGTACCAATACTGATATTAACCATTATTTGAGCATTATACCAATTACTATGCACTATATACAAGTTCAATCCTCCTAGCATATGGCATTTGTAGGGCATAGCTATCGTACCTTGTTATCTATTACCTGAGTACCCAGTGTCATGATTGTGGAAGACAAGGAAAGACTGAGGAGCTGTACCAGATTGGCAGAACCTATGGTTTCATGACAATTAAATACTGAGTGGGATCCTGACTTGAATCTTTGAATCATAAAAGGACATTAGTGAGAAAAACTGGTGAGCCCAAATGAAGCCTGCAGTTTAGTTATTAACACTGTAACTTTATTGATTCCTCAGTTGAGATGATTGCACTGTAGTTACTTAAGATTTTAATATTAAAGGAAGCTGAGTGTAGTGTATCCAGAATTCTCTGAACTATTTTTGCAATGTTCTGTCAGTCTCAAATTTAAAAACATTTTATGAAAAAATCAGCAGAGGTTTTATTATCCACTTGGTCAGTGTTTTTCAACCTCTATTACTCTAATCTCTCATGTTTCATAAATGAATTTAGTAAGAATCCATCTTTGCTAGTATGTCTACTTTCTATGTGGTGTCATTTACATTAGAGTTGCAATCCTGGTCTTTCTCCTTACATTTGACATATTAGGGAGTGGAAACCGAGCATGAATCACTCAGTGTTTCTCTTCCCTTTTTGCCTTTGTGCACCAATTATCCTCAACAAGTATTCACCTTACGCTGTTTCTTATTCTGTAATATTTATGTGGCATGCCCTATATGAAGAGGCTTGAGGTGACCTAGTGCTGCCTGGGATAGAATGAATAAGCTTTCTATTATGGGGTTCACACAAGCATAATAATAATAATGATAATAACAAGAATAATGAGAGCCCAAGTTTCTGCTGTGCTTCTAAGTCGATTTCTCCTCTAACAACCTTTTCAATAAGAAACAAGATTATTTGATCTCTATTGCTATTCCTTTAGCTCCCCCAACTGATTGCAAATTCAGGCTAGGGAAAAATAAACTAGTCTTATTGAAGACCCAATATAGCATAATAGTACAGAGAGTGGGCCCTGGAGATATATTTCCCAGCTTCTAACCCCAGCTCTGTCTCTTATAGAGAATGTGACTTTAAACAAATCGTATCACTTCAAATGTTTTTTTGTACAATGTGATAATTTTTCTTTTTTTTTTTTTTTTTGCGGTACGCGGGCCTCTCACTGTTGTGGCCTCTCCCGTTGCGGAGCACAGGCTCCGGACGCACAGGCTCAGCGGCCATGGCTCACAGGCCCAGCTGCTCCGTGGCATGTGGGACCCTCCCGGACTGGGGCACGAACCCGTGTCCCCTGCATCGGCAGGCGGGCTCTCAACCACTGCGCCACCAGGGAAGCCCGATAATTTTTCTTATAGAATTTTGTTAGGATTAAATCTGTCTATCTTTCTTTATCTATCTAATCTATCATCTATCTATCCATCCATCTACTACAAAGGATACATGGAAAGCACTGTATAAATCTTTGTTATCATTATTTATTGAGCTCCCAAAGCCTCAGTGTAAGGCCAGGGTGCTACGAACTTCTCTCTATTTTCTCTGCTGAGATTCCATATGTATTTTATAAAGGAATGCATTATTTAAATAGATAAATGCATTGATAGATAATTAATTAATAACATTTCCATTGTACAACTATCTAAATTATCTCTGACAAAATTGAGCAAGGAAGAATATATATATGTTGTCCAATGTCACATAGTTCATGGAACAACTACTAGGATTTAGGTTTCCTGATTCTACAAATGGAAAGACATGAGGATAACTTAGGACAAATGAAACATTAACATAGTGATGAAGAGCTCAGGACCCAGACATCTTGGTTTGAAACCTTGTTCTGATAGACAGATGTGTGAGATCTTTGGCTTCCTGTGCCTCAGTTTTCTCTTTTGTAGAATGTATAATCATATCTAGCTCATATCTGTAAATGTGCATGTGTGTATGTAACATAGTGAGAGAGAGAATATGTGTGTATATGTGTATATATATGTGTGTGTGTGTGTGTATACAAGTATATATATGTATATTTATGAACATATATATGTTTGTGTGTTTGTATCTCTGTATGTATGTATATCATATTGCCAGGGAATAATAACTTATTTATGCTAGGATAGAAAAATTAGAAATATAACCAAATATTTTTCAAGCAGAAAAAATTATAAAACATGTTTATTCTGATTATAAGTACAACACTCTTGATGTTTCAAATAATATCACACTATTTACAAAAATCAAGCAGAACTGAGTTATTTATATGGATAATACCTCCCCTGACTAATCATTATAAATGAATCCAATTCCTGCCATGGGATATGTTGTAATCAAATTGGATTTAAATGTTTATAGTTAACATCTACTTACATAGTTAGGTCCACTGAGGAATATGTATCTCAGTACCTATAATATTATCTTCTTGAAATAGAGCTGCCTAATGAAGTCTTTATGAAGTTCACATAATTGCTAGTTGGAGGCACAATATAACTTTTCTAATGACTTTTCAGTCATAACTTAAAGTGATAGAAATATGACACTGAAATGGATATACTGTCGGGGTATGTTCTGATGACTCAGTTATTTCCATGAGATTATGACACTGATGGTTTTTAAACATTTTTTTAAAAGGGAGAAAAAAGAAAACCTTTCTCTTTCAACTTGACTATGAAATTGTGATTAAAAACTAATTATCTAACTATGACCACAGAATCAATCATTTCTTAACACATGCTCTCAGGAAAAATTAAATTAACATTGAAAAAGAGAAATATGAAAATAGCTTGACAATTACTGTCTGACAGAAAAGATCTGGAGGCCATGCCAGGTTTTTTGTCATTTAGTCTCATGTGTGCTAGGACACATATAATGTAATTATGATTGTTGAATAGTGAGGATAATGCTTTTCTGTTAGTGTAACACTTTTCTGCTGCTTAAACAAATAATCTAAAGTCTCAGTGGCATAAACAGCTCACCTATTTCTTGTTATGTATTTCCTGGAGAAGTCCCTGCCAAGTGGAAACTCAAGAAGATTTGCTTCTTTAATTGTGTGGCTATTACCATACACTAGTCCTTCCTTTAAGTCCATGAAGCCTGAGGATAAAGAAAGAGCCCGTGGTTTCTAGGGAGGCTTTAGAGATGAGGGCTACATTTAACTGCATTTGGGGTACAAGACACTACCCATATCTAAATGTCTAGAATTAATGTCTCCCTCTCTTGCAGTGAGGCTGGAAAAATTCAGTCGCCCCACACTTCCTGTGAAACCTTCCTATAAGCCAAGTAAAACAAATGGGATCGATGGGGGTCTAGTACTCTTTACCTCATTGTACAATAATTGCCTGACATATTTTTTCATCACTTATTACTCTTTTAAGGTATATTTGAAGGTGTGTCCATCTATCAAAGTCCTATATTCTCATGCCAGTATATTTTATTTTTCCTAAGTATATATATGTATTTTTTAATGTATAAGTGAAAGAATTAGGATTTACAATCTCAGCAAACCCAGTGTGTCCCTGGTTCAAGACTTTATATTTGTTTCTGTTATCAGTGTCATCTCAGCCCTCAGTAACAAGTACTTATTTTTTCCCTATGAAAATTTTCCCTCTGAAATTTTATCTTCAATAACATTTTTTTACTTAGCCAGTCCTTCTGGCATCACTTATTTTGAGGACACTTAAGAAAAAATATTTTGCTTCTTAGAAAAAGAAAAACTAGATTTGTATTGTTCCTGGGTTTTGGTGTTCCCATTAGAACCTTCTCTAACAATTAGAGTGAAAATGGAATTATGCCAAAATATTTAAAATATTTCCATTTTTTTTCTTTTCCCACAACTTATATGTGCTTTTAAAGTAATTAATTCTCTGTTATAAAACATTTTAATTGTAGAATGCTTTTTATTAAACAGAGAGTAATTTTCTTCAGTTAAAAAATAGGTAAAAATTGTTGCCATACTTTTCATTTCTCTACAAGAAACTTTCAACCTGAGGTTTTGACAAAAGGTTATTAGATAACAGCTACTTTTCAGGTAACTTCACATTGATTCATTGTACTTCAAATAAAACATTTGCTGAGAACACTGTTCTTGTGAAAGTGATTTAAAATTAAATTACATCACTCATAAAGCAACTTGGTATGAGCCCTTGGAAACTGTATGCATTTGCTCCTTTCTATCCAATAATGAGTCCCCAGAGAACTCTTCAAGAGTTTATCAAATTTAGTATTAATAGTAGCCAGGAGGAAAGTTTTATAAATGCTATAGAAAAATGTTCTATGATTATAAGTAAACCACTTTTTTTGCAATGTACACAAAATATCTTCATATTTCTCTACTGACAGTAAAAAACAGAGTTTGCTTCTTTCACCAAGGAATAGAACTTTTTATTTGTGTGTGTGTGCTGTCTTTGTGGTTGTATTTGTGTTCTTCTTTTACATTGCAATCAAAATGAAATTCAGTTCTTAGCATCCTTTTCTGAATTTTTTAATACTTCAGTTAATGTTTTCCTTCATTTATTATAACTTTACTTCTTCCCTGACTCTGTATCTGATTGTTTCAAGCAAAATAGCAATATAAAGGAGATTGACTCAAAAGGATTCTTGTATAAAAATATAAATGATGGAAATATTCTACAGGGAAATAGAATAATTGACCCAAGATCCAGAGATCCCAAGTGTGAATCCATTGTCCATTCTCAGCATCTACATAGCAGTTTCCATGTCATTTGAAACAGGACTGGGTCCTTGGTATGAAGATCTATCAGGTATAATGTATTTCAACCTCTCATTCACTCAGCAAGCATCTAACCTCTTATTCAACACAGCACAAAGTCGAGTGCAAAATTCTGGGAATTTTATTCTTAAGAAGCAGTCTCAAACACAAACACCACACTCTTAGATTTTAATCTGGAAGACTAAAGTCCAAGAGAAAAGAAGAAAAAGAGGAATTTGGAAAAGTGGAAACTTTTGTGGGAAAGGGAAATGGATGATTGTATCCAAAATGAGGAATCCCAGGGGGAGTTCTCTAACAAGAATAAAGATGATTTTCAATGATATTGAAAAATGTCACCATATCCTGGCAGATGAATGTTTTTTGGGGTCAGATTATAAAACACTTTTCTCATCCAGGAGTGGGTGATCAGAGGGACTATAAAACTCTGCAAGATACAAGGATACATAAAACCTGTATTCATCAGATGTGCTATCCATTTTCATTTTTGATCAAATGACAAATGATCAAAGAAGTAAAATAATTAATAGAACAATGTCTGTGTCTTAGCTTGGGGATCAGGCCTCTATGCAACTGACAACTGGCTTAAGATATATGCACCACATACTTGAATAAAATATGACTTTGCTTAAATATCTCAAAAACGATTCCAAAATGTAGATGTCTGAGCTACTAATTAAACCCCAGGGACCAAAGATTTTTGAAATTAGTGACTTTGCCCACGTTTGAGTACATGAATAAGAGTTTAATCAAGAGCAGTTGAAGCAGCCTTAAAGTCCCAACTTCCCATCCATCCAGGTTTATTAAGCACCTACTATATAACCAGAAGTTGTAGTAGACACTGCAGAAGTCAAAGAGATTTCTGTTTTCAAGGAACTCATGGTCCAAAATGTGAAGTCAGACTTGTAAACACATAAGTTCAGTAAATTATTACTAGCAAGATGCTATAAACCAATATCAAGAGCTCTTTATAAAGAAGAGAATGATTATTTCTACGTGGGGAGCAGATGGGTAGGGGAAAATTCTTAGAGCTCGATGCTACTTTATTTAATATTTTTTTTTACTTGCATTTGTCAATAAGGTGAACAAATTTTCACATATAATAGCACACTCATTTCAATTTATGGGGGATTAGCTTCTCACATGTATATTTCTTCATTTAGCAAATGTTTACTGAAAACCTACTTTGTGAGTCATGGGAGATGTATATTGGGATCTGAAAATTGTTAAAACATGTTTCTGATTTCAATTGCTCAAGATTTTAAGAGAAAATACAGTATTTCTGTATTTTAACAGAAAATACAGAAAATATAGTGCAGTTTTTAGAACATATTAATGACACAACCTCACTTAAAGGCATCCCATTTTGAATATTATTTCTACACAGCCCCAAAGGACCCCTGAATTTGGCAACATACAGCAGGAGTATTCAGAGTGTGTGAATTCTGGGGTCTATGCCCTTGAGAGTGAAGGCCCCGTGCTAGAAATGGGCAGAGTGTTCTGATACGCTTATTGGACCATTGTCAAATTGGAAGATGCACAGGAAATGTAAGAAGAGGCTTCTATTGAACTGCTATTGAATTCAGGGTGTTTTTTTTTTTTCTTTCTTTATCCTATTTTTAGTTTTCTTTCTGTGCCTGCCTTTCTCACACGAGTGATTTAGCAGGGATGAGTTTGCCAGCACTCTTCCCAATGGAAAACAGATGTAACTTCTCAGTTAATAGCACAAATACCGTTCTGTCTCACCAACTGAGTAGAGGAAAAGACTTAGTGAATTTCTTCATGTATTTCACTTATTCATCAATAAATTGGACAATCTGAAACTATATATATAGATTTAATGATTAAAGGGAAAGTGAAGATGATGAATTCCAAACAGGACTATACAGTACAGTCTTTTCTTAATAATGTGTATTTCCAAATATGTTACTGTAGAGTCTGTACAGCTGCTTGTATAGAAGTTCTGCTTACTGTTTATAAGGAATGCTATTTTAAGGAGATATTAAGCCCATGACATAAAGTCGTGAAATTTAAATAGATTAAAATTTGTATGCACTTAAGTGAAGGTTAAACAAAGATGTTAATATGGTCAGGGTACAACAAATGTCATGTAAAATGTGGAATTACTACCTGTTGACTGATTCTGAAAAAATAAATCATGATTCTTAAACAAATTTCTAATACTTAGTGACTCAAGTGAAAGTTAAAGAATAACTTTTTTAATGTACATAAGAACATTTATTTTCATCTTGAAAATGAGGTATGTAGAAAAAATTAATAGCTTGATAGCAAAGAACTGTGGTTCCTGACTTACAATAGTTTGACTTACTATTTTTTAAATTTATTTATTTATTTATTTTTGGGTGCTTTGGGTCTTCATTGCTGTGTGCAGGCTTTCTCTAGTTGCAGTGAGCAGGGGCTACTCTTCGTTGTGGTGCGCTGGCTTCTCATTGCAGTGGCTTCTCTTGTTGTGGAGCATGGGCTCTAGGCGCTTGGGCTTCAGTAGTTGTGGCTCATGGATTCTAGAGTGCAGGCTAAGTAGTTGTAATGCACGGGCTTATTTGCTCCGTGGCATGTGAGACTTCCCAGACCAAGGCTTGAACCTGTGTCCCCTACATTGACAGGTGGATTCTTAACCACTGTGCCACCAGGGAAGTGCCTGACTTAGTATTTTTTGACTTTTCAATGATGTGGAAGCAATACCATTCAGCAGAAACCATACTTCAAATTTTGAATTTTGATTTTTTTTCCCAAACTAGGAATATGCTATATGATACTCTCTCCTGATGCAGGACAATGGTAGCTGGTACTCAGTCAGCCATATGTTTGCCAGGATAAACAACCAATAATACACTTACGACCATTCTGTACCCATACAACTGTTCTGTTTTTTACTATCAGTAGAGTAGTCAATAAATTACAGGAAATATTCAACACTATTTATAAAATAGGTTTTGTGTTAGGTAATTTTGCTCAGCTATAGGCTAATGTAAATCTTCTGAGCAGGTTTAAAGTACACTAGGTTAAGCTAGGATGTTTGGTAGGTTAAGTGTATTAAATACATTTTCAACTTCTATATTTTCAACTTAAGATCTGTTTACCGAGTTGTAACCCCATCATAAGTCAAGGAAGATCTGTAAATGCAATTGCACTAAGAAAGATATAAATGCATATGTTAAAAACGTTTAACTTTTATGGGCATATTTCTTACTGCTTTTTGAGGACTATTAACATGTATATTTAAATTAACTTTGAAATTGTAATTTTTTCCTCCAAAATACTTTCTTTTATCTTAAAGAATTGTAGACATATGTGAGTACTTATTAAATATGTAGATACAGAAAAGGTTCAATGTGTCCAAATGCTGAACTGAAACATCATGAGGCATTTGACTTGTCTGATCCAACTCCCCAGAGGTAAGTGAATATGCAAGTTGAGTCTTCCATTGTTACATTCTAGACTAATATTGCCTGATAAGGTAGACTGATTGCAAAATATCCCCAATTTTTCACCATTCTTTGTACAGATGACTTAAAATATGACTATGAAGGAACTCCTATTAAAAGGTGTAATTTTTTCTTGCCTCTAAATCTTCACTGGCCTTGTTACTTACTACAACAAAGAGAATTTGATGGGATTGGTGATGTGTCAGTTCCAAGCCAGGAGTCAATAAGCAGTGTACACTTCTGGTCAATAATTGGAAAAGTGTTCCATTACCGTGGAAACAAGCTGAGTTTTGTTTACTTGAACTGGTTTGAGAACAGCTAGGGTAGATATAAGCTGTCCTATCTGAGGACTATACATCATCTTTTATTAGCCAAACTTTTACAACACTATATTTGGAGTCAATTTTTCTTTTTTTGTATTATTATGATTATAAGTAGCTGATATCAACCATCTTATTTGACACTAGTATAATTATAATAAGCATACAATGATGCCATAGGTGGCAAACCATATTTTTTACATAATAAAAATTAAATTTGAGTGTAATATTTATTACATGACTTTTAAAAATTCAAAGCTCTTTGAGGTTACTTGAGACTTACCATTTTGCAAAGATATGACAAGACAATAGTTTAAGAGAGAGGAAAAAAATATGATAATCAAGGATTCACTACAAAATGTCTTGTTCCACAGATACCTCCCCAGGGGATATATACTTTATTTTGCCTGATAATGATATTTGCCTGTCATTGAGTACCAATATCTCCACATTTTGGTTTCTACTGCCCAAGCCAAATGAATAATCCTAATTGTTCTGTTACATTTCTGTTATATCTGTTTAACTATTTAGTATTTTGCCAGCAGTCTATCTGTGCCAAAAACCCATTTTATGTCATTACACCTGAAGGGAGTGATAAGATAAATAAACAAGTCATTTTCTTTAAGTGTTTTCTCATGTTCATTTAATCAACAAGAGTTTATAGAGTATCTAGCTCTTTCTGTGCACTATATGTACTATGGTATGCACTGGAGATAAATATATATAAATAAAGGTATCACTTATTGTGTCTTTAGATTGTTCAAGATACTTTATATATAAAGTTCTTTGTAGGCACAAAGTACAATAAACCTATGAAGCATGTATCTCTACATATGAGGAAACCAAGGTACGGAGACATTAAAATGACTTGTGCAGTGTCAGTTCACAAGTATGAAATGTGAGAGTTAGCATTTGAACCCATACATCCTGTTTCCAAAGCTGATGACTTCATCATTTGGATATGCTATTTCTAAAGTCAAACAAGGAAAACGAACAAAAAGCCCTTTCCCTAAAGGTGTCAGAGACAATTAAACCATTCAAGAAAAAAGAAGATTCCCGCTAACATTCTCTTACTCTTTAAATGTTGTAGATAATAAAGCACAGACACTAACTCAGACTTGAGTGGGAGCAGAATTAAGAAAGTTTGTTTTGAAGGTGATGTATAAGCTATTAGACACGGAGAGATGTGGAGGGCATGGGGCTTATTGAGGAAAGAAGCAGCTCCTGCAGAGTTAAAGATGCACAAGGGCATCACAGAGCATGCAGTGAGGTTGAGACATGGAGAGATGATGCTAAGGATGAGCTGGGCAGCTCAACCAAAACTCCATCACAGCACACCTTGTACACTGTGCTGAAACCTTGCCTTATTTGGATCTGATCTGCATTTGCCTTTATTTGTAAGACAAATACAATTTGTATTTGTATTAATACAAATCTAGGAATGTTTTTATAACTGACAAGGACAAGTGGTTATGTGTTTACAGTAACTGAGACATGAAAAGATGAGAAGCAGTGAGTAGTAGAAGTGTAAATGGTAAGGGGCTGGATTTAAGACTTTCACATGTTCACAGTCTCGTTTTAGCCTGTCTCTTTAAGCCTGGATTACCCTAGAAGCCATTTCTCACTTGTTCCCCACCTCTAGTCTTACCTGTCCCAAATCCATGCTTCTCATCACTGTCATTTAGATCTTTCCTAAATACTATTTTCATCTTCCCATTTGGGGTTATTTAGCTAGGACAAAAGAATGCTGATGGAAATCAAGAAAGCAGTCTCTAAAGAGAGGAAAATCTGTCCCATAGGAGGCAGAGAATTTTGCTCCATCTCATTTGGGAGGGCAGAAGAAAGAAAGAAAGAAAGAAAGAAAAAAGAAAGAAAGAAAGAAAGAAAGAAAGAAAGAAAGAAAGAAAGAAAGAAAGAAAGAAAGAAAGAAAAAAGAAAGAAAGAAAGAAAAAAGAAAGAAAGAAAGAAAAAAGAAAGAAAGAAAGAAAGAAAAAGGAAGGAAGGAAGAAAGTAGGAAAGAGAGAAAGAGAGAGAGGGAGGGAGGAAGGAAGGAGGGAAATCTGTTTGTGTAAGATGTAGTTAATAAAAGTTAGGTATTTTTCTATGCAGAGGCAAGATGCAGAGGGATACAAAGAGCTAACTTTAATCTAACTAGCCCTTAAGTGGTAATGGAAGCACAGGACTGGTTTAGAACTTGCAGAAAGATGTAAAATTAGATAACAGAGCCAAGGAATCTACCCTCAGAACACTGTTTAAATGCAGGATAAAAATGACCATTGCGACGGGGGCCTTGAAGTTATATTATCAGTTTCCAAGAATAGCCTTGGTAGAGAGTCAGGCCCCCCTTACAGTTTGCAACCTGTGCAAATTCACAGACTCTTTGGTTTAATGCTCACTGGGTGTATTGTTATTTTTTCAATGTCTTAAAATTCTTAATAATTTTATTTTTGAACATGTGTTTTACAAATAATGTATATTCATTTTCTAGGGCAAACAAATACCACATAGCAAAATACCACAGACTGGGGGCTTAAAAAACAGAAGTTTGTTTTCTCACAGTTCTGGAGGCTGAGAGTTCAAGATCAAGGTGTCAGCAGGTTTCGTTTCTCCTGAAGCCTCTCTCCTTGATTTGCAGATGGCTACCTCCTTGCTGTGTCCTCACATGGTGTCTCCTGTCTGTGTGCAGGCCTCTGGTGTCTCCTTGTGCGTCCAAGTTTCCTTTTCTTATAAGGACTCCAGTCAGACTGGATTAGGGCTCACCCATATGCCTTCATTTTACCTTAATTACCACTTTAAAGGCTCTATGTCCAAATACAGTCACATCTGAAGTATTGGGGGATTAGGATTTCAATATATGAATTTTAAGGCAACAGAATTGAGTCTAATACAAAGTGCAATGGCAAAATGGAGCATGTGTGTGAGCAGCTGAGATATAGTGGGAGTGGCTGAGGCAGGAAGACCAGCAGGCTACAGGAGTACAGAGCAATTGACCTAGAGGCCTGGTGTGCAGGCTCCTGCCCCCAGACAGCCTCTAGGCAGCCTCCAGGCAGGCTGAGGTACCCAGAGCGCTATGGCTTCTGGGACTACACTGGGGACCAGGTTGACTGCAGTGGCTGCTGGAGAATGGATAGATTCTGCAAGTGGGTAGTGCTGAGACCCTCTGTCCCCTGAACTCATTCCTGAAGTGTCCACGCAAATATTAACCCCAGCCTCAGTGCAAAAACAGAGATGGCCATACTTAAACAGTAAAAATTGTCAGTAAATTCTTACAAAATAAAAACATTCATAGGACAATGCCCCAAATCATATCAAGTATGTATTAGATTTCTTCAACAAATGTAGAAACTCTGCTCTTGAAAACCGTTGCAGCATTGCAAAGCCAATGTCTACAGGTTTAGAGATAGAAATTAAGTTTAAAGGTCATCAAGTTAAATACAAAAGAACACTATTTTCATAAGATGCTTTAGATGAACAAATAACTAAAGAAAAAAGAGTCTTAAAATTGTTTTCTGTATGATGAAGATACAGTTATAAGATATATTAACTGGCATTTTGAATTATACTCAAGGCAGGAAGTCACTTTTGGTTTCTTATACAACCTCCACAGGCTACAGGGAATGTCAGAGGAAACATTAAAATGCCATTGTATAAATTTACATCAAAAATTAAATTCAGACTGACATGAAACTGGTATGTATGATGAATGAATTCTTTTAGAAAATTGTTTCACCAGAACCATCAGCTTTCTATGTACTAAAATTTATATTTCAAAATAAATTATCAGAATTTATTTGAATGCTGTCACCGTGTATAAAATACTCTTAACATCTCTAGTAACAGTTGTATCAGCAGGAAAATCCTTCTCAAAATAAAAAATTCAAATATTGTTTGCAATCCTCTATTTGCCAAGAACAACTGCTGTCACTTTGAATTATATCAGTTGAAAATAATATTGCTGAATGTATAAATGTTGATCTGATAATGAATTTGCAGAACAGTGAGCCAGAAAAATCTTATGATCAATCGCGATATCACATTAAAAATGTTATTATTTCTCATATAAAATTAAACAAAAATTATTATTTTTCAGTTAGTAAGTTTATGTTGTTACTCATGTACCACTATTACCTCTATTATGTTTTATAAATAATACCATACTTTTAAGGAGAAGCTTGGTATTTAGTAGCTTTAATGGATTATTTTATTGAACAGACTGCACTTTCATTTTTCCCTGGGACCTGCAAATCATGTAGATAGCCCTGGTTGGACGAATAGATTGGAATGAGTTCAAAGAGGAGGAAGTGAGGAAGAAGAGGCAAGGATTATAAATGACTATTTTATAGTGTTTTTATAATAGGTAGCATAGAAATGGGCAATAAAATGGGACAGGGAAATGGAGAAGAAAAAAATATCACGGGAAATTAAAGCAAGAGAGGGAGTGTTGTTTTAAGATGGAAACTATTACATCAGGTTTGCGGTCTTACAAGAATGATCCAGTGGAAAGGGAGAAATCGAAATCTTTCTTGTCTAGATTATAAATAAAGGAGTCAGTCTTTGAAGAATGGCTATGTCTTTGCCTGAGACAATACATGAGTGGCTAAGTCTGGAAATCAATAGAAAGAACCTGTACATGGAGAGAAATGTGGTGAAAAGTTGAGTTCCTTTGTTCTTGATATTGTTGGAAGCAGATGGTTGACAGAATATTAAAAGATTGAAATAGTTATAATAGGAAATGGACAAGGAAGTTACTGGGGATCCACAGGAATACTAGGTAACTTTGACATACATGGTGATAGAACATGGATTTTTATTGCCACATTTCTGCACAGTTGTATGATTTTGCTTGGTTATGTTTTGTTTTGTTTTGTTTTCCAATAGTGTCCAAGAGCCTAGGTTAGGAGTAGAAACACTGTACAGTTAAAATTCTTTGTGGTTGGAGTTGTTTTAAGATAGTGTAGGAGAAGGTCAATAGATCCAGGTTGTTGTCTACAAAAGGATTTTTAAAAAGTGGTTGATATTATGCATCATAGGCCAAGTATGAAGAGATTGAAAAATGAAAGATATGAGAGGACTAATTAATTGAGAATAATGGAGTGAAAAACCATGGACGAGACATGGATCAGAAGTATCACACTTGAATTTAAGATTTTAGAGACAAGATAGATCTCGGAAATGATTATGTTTCATCAAGCATAAGAATGCCTGAAATAGAGAAATAAAAACCTGAAACTAACTCTCTATAGGTAATAATTTTGAATAACTGTGTTTTTGTATATTTATGTGTTTTGTACAAAGAAAAATACCTCTATATTTACTTTCTTGAACAAATCTAGAATTCATAAAATTAACAATTGTTTTGTTTCTCATTTCCTTTACTTTTGATGTCCCTATCTTAATTTATCACAAAAGTATCCTATAAAGAACTAAAAGTTTTTATTACATTCAACTAAATCAGGCTACATCTCAGGTTTATTTTCCTACTTCAAAGAATAAATTATTGGCAAACTTTAATTCATCTACATGTTCAAGAATTGGAAAATATTTAGTTAATGGCAAGTTCAAAAGTGGTGCATTTCTTGGGGAAGGTTACACACAAGAAAAGTCACTACTTTGAGGGTATATGCTTAGGAAATTTTGGGAACTTGGACTCTAAGCTTGAGAATTTCTTAACATATCTAAGCCATGGAATTTTGAGTCTCAGGCAACTAGGAGGCATGTTAAGGGAGAGGGGTGATCATAAAGAATATGGCAACTGCAGTCGTTTATTGAATATTGATTGGAGTATCTCTTCATTGAATTGTCCAACTCAGGAAGGCAGTGCTGGATGTGATTTGTCTGAGCAGTAAATTCTATGTTAGCCCCTAAGATCCACATAGAAAAGTGTTAGAAAAAAATCATAATGAGACTACAGAAGTAGAAACATAAGGAACATAAGGAATTCAGATTTAATAGCAACTTTTCAGAATTTAAATAATTGTGCTTGAAAATTTAATCATTAGAGAAAATTGACCAAATGATGAAATATGTTAACATGATATAAACTGAGATGATTTTTCTTTCCTTTTTCCTGAAAGAGGAAAATAAACTATTAGAGGAACACTCCACTACTGACAAAAAGAGGCAGCCTGATACTTTACTCAGATATTTATTTTATCCAAAAGCTGAATAAAGATGCAATCTTTAGGAGCACACAGCAAAGTGATTGGTTCACCTTAGGTTGTTAGATTTTAAATCATCATTGGAGCTTCAGGCCAAGAAATTTCTACAGCTAATTCTGCTGCTGTAACAAATGTTGGGGAAAGAGAGAAACCTTTCCTCAGAAGAAATTTTTACAGATGCTAATCAACTCTATAGCAAAAAGCAGCCACTGCGTCCCAGAGCTGAAAGCTCTAGATCAAAACAGATAAAAGAAGCTCCATTAGCAGACAGGGCCCACCGCCAATACAGTAATGAGGTGGATATAAATATGGGCTCAAAGAGAAAAAGAAATGGAGAGTTTCTGAGCATGGTGTAAGGAAAACAAAATATCCTGCAAAAGGCCTCTTATTAGAGCTGCCTATCCTACAAAATTTGAAATTTTACAGAGGCAGAAAAGTTGCAAATGCCACTTTGAGAGAAAAAAACTGTATGAAAAGATCACCATTTGCCCCCAGCCCCACCAGTAATAGTGAAAAATTTGACTTCCTGATGGGAAATTCACTTTCAGTTAAGAGGACTCTAGTCATCTGGCATAGACTGGCTTCATGGCAAGCTAAACACCAGTAATGTCTTCATCAACTGCCTTTGCTTAGATAAAAGTGAGTCTCTGCTTTGGTCTTTCACAACAGGAAGTGCAAATGTCCTTTGAACAACACAGGTTGGAACTGAGCAGGTCCATTTATAGAGATTTTTTTGAATAGTAATTACTGCAGTAAGACAAAACTGTGGTTGGTTGAATTTGAAGATATGGAACCATGGATATAGACTGTGACTTTTTGATTGTAGGGAGGTTCAGGGCCCTTAACCCTTAAGTTGTTCAAGGGTCAACTGTACTGACTTTTGGGAACAGGTTTGTTTGTTTTTTGTTTTCTTTTTTTATTCAGTGGGCAGAAATAACTGCTTTAAGGCCTAGATACTGACTTGTTTTCTAAATTTGGTGTGTATATAGCTAATGCTTTGATACCTTTTTCTTCTGATTTACCATTTATACTCTAAAAAATGAGATTTTGAGATAATTTAAATCCTGAGGACTTAAGAGAACCACTCCCAAACTTATGGAAGACACGCAGCTGTCCAAGGAACCAGTGTCCTTCAATCACACTCCAGCTGAGACTGAACACAGGAGGGATAAAAGGGGGCTTTTAATTTATTACTCTATTCAATAATTAAGAGAGGAATTAGAACTTTGATCTTTGGTACCTTAGGGTTTTTATTTATTTTTTTATTTTTAACATCTTTATTTGAGTATAATTGCTTTACAATGGTGTGTTAGTTTCTCCTTTATAACAAAGTGAATGAACAATATGTATACATATATCCCCATATCTCCTCTCCTTGTGTCTCCCTCCAACCCTCCCTATCCCACCCCTCTAGGTAGACACAAAGCACTGAACTGATCTCCCTTTGCTATGCAGCTGCTTCCCACTAGCTATCTATTTTACATTTGGTAGTGTATATATGTCCATGCCATTCTCTCTCTTTGTCCCAGCTTACCCTTCCCCCTCCCCGTGTCCTCAAGTCCATTCTCTACATCTGCGTCTTTATTGTTGTCTTGCCCTAGGTTCCTCAGAACCATTTCTTCTTCTTCTTTTTTTCTTTTTTTAGATTCCATATATATGTGTTAGCATACGGTATTTGTTTTTCTCTTTCTGACTTACTTCACTCTGTATGACAGTCTCTAGGTCCATCCACTTCACTACAAATAACTCAGTTTCATTTCTTTTTATAGCTGAGTAATATTCCATTGTATATATGTGCCACATCTTTATCCATTCATCTGTCGATGGACACTTAGGTTGCTTCCATGTCCTGGCTATTGTAAATAGTGCTGCAATAGACATTGTGGTACATGACACTTTTTGAATTATGGTTTTCTCAGAGTATATTCCCAGTAGTGGGATTGCTGGGTCGTATGGTAGTTCTATTTTTAGTTTTTTAAGGAACCTCCATACTGTTCTCCATAGTGGCTGTATCCATTTACATTTCTACCAACAGTGCAAGAGGGTTCCCTTTTCTCCAAACCCTCTCCAGCATTTATTGTACCTAGATTTTTTGACGATGGCCATCCTGACTGGTGTCAGGTGATACCTCATTGTTGATTTGATTTGCATTTCTCTAATGATTAGTGATGTTGAGCATCCTTTCATGTGTTTTTTGGCAGTCTGTATATCTTCTTTGGAGAAATGTCTATTTAGGTCTTCTGCCCATTTTTGAATTGGGTTGTTTGTTTTTTTGATATTGAGCTACATGAGCTGCTTGTAAATTTCGGAGATCAATCCTTTGTCAGTTGCTTCATTTGCAAATATTTTCTCCCATTCTGAGGGTTGTCTTTTCATCTTGTTTATGGTTTCTTTGCTGTACAAAAGTTTTTAAGTTTCATTAGGTCCCATTTGTTTACTTTTGTTTTTATTTCAATTTCTCTAGGAGGTGGGTCAAAAAGGATCTTGCTGTGTTTTATGTCATAGAGTGTTCTGCCTATGTTTTCCTCTAAGAGTTAGATGGTGTCTGGTCTTACATTTAGGTCTATAATCCATTTTGAGTTTATTTTTGTGTATGGTGTTAGGGATTGTTCTAATTTCATTCTTTTACATGTAGCTGTCCTGTTTTCCCAGCACCACTTACTGAAGAGGCTGTCTTTTCTCCATTGTATATTCTTGCCTCCTTTATCAAAGATAAGGTGACCATATGTGCATGGGTTTATCTCTGTGCCTTCTATCCTGTTCCATTTATTTATATTTCTGTTTTTGTGCAAGTACCATACTGTCTTGATTACTGTAGCTTTGTAATATAGTCCAAAGTCAGGGTGTCTGATTTCTCCAGCTCCATTTTTCTTTCTCAAGATGGCTTTGGCTATTTGTGGTGTTTTGTCTTTCCATACCAATTGTGAATTTTTTTTGTTCTAGTTCTGTGAACAATGCCATTGGTATTTGATAGGGATTGCATTGAATCTGTAGGTTGCTTTGGGTAGTAGAGTCATTTTCACAACGTTGATTCTTCCAATCCAAGAACATGGTACATCTCTCCACTTGTTTGTATCATCTTTAATTTCTTTCCTCAGGGTCTTATAGTTTTTGCATGCAGGTTTTTGTCTCCATAGGTAGGTTTATTCCTAGGTATTTTAATCTTTTTGTTGCAGTAGTAAATGGGAGTGTTTCCTTAAGTTCTCTTTCATATATTTCATCATTAGTGTATAGGAATGCAAGAGATTTCTGTGCATTAATTTTGTCTCCTGCTACTTTACCAAATTCATTAATTAGCTCTAGTAGTTTTCTTGTAGCGTCTTCAGGCTTCTCTATGGATAGTATCATGCCATCTGACAACAGTGACAGTTTTACTTCTTCTTTTCCAATTTGTATTCCTTTTATTTCTTTTTCTTCTCTGATTACTGTGAAAACTTCCAAAATTCTGTTGAATAATAGTGGTGAGAGTGGGCAACCTTGTCTTGTTCCTGAACTTAGTGGAAATGGTTTCTGTTTTTTTTCCTTATTGAGATCGATGCTGGCAGTGGGTTTGTGAAATATGGCCTACATTATATTGAGGTAAGTTCGCTCTATGCCTACTTTCTGGATGGTTTTTATCAAAATGGGTGTTGAACTTTGTCGAAATCTTTTTTCTGCATCTATTGAGATGATTATATGGTTTTTATCCTTCAGGTTGTTAATATGGTGTATTACATTGATTGATTTGCATATATTGAAGAATCCTTGCATTCCTGAGATAAATCCCACTTGATCATGGCGTATGATTCCTTTAATGTGCTGTTGGATTCTGTTTGTTAGTATTTGTTGAGGATATTTGCATCTATGTTTAGCCATGATATTGGCCTGTAGCTTTCTTTCTTTGTGACATCTTTGTCTGGTTTTTGTATCAGGGTGTTGGTGGCATCATAGAATGAGTTTGGGAGTGTTCTTCCCTCTGTTATATTTTGGAAGAGTTTGAGAAGGATGGGTGTTAGCTCTTCTCTAAATGTTTTATAGAATTCACCTGTGAAGCCATCTGGTTCTGGACTTTTGTTCATTGGAAGGTTTTAAATCACAGTTTCAATATCAGTGCTTCCAATTGGTCTGTTTATATTTTCTATTTCTTCCTGCTTCACTCTCAGAGGTTGTGATTTTCTAAGAATATGTCCATTTTTTCCAGGTTGTCCATTTTGTTGGCATAGAGTTTCTCTCATCAACCTTTGTTTTCCTGCAGTTTCAGTTGTTACTACTCCTTTCTAATTTCTAATTCTATTCATTTGAGTCTTTTCCATTTTTTCCTTGATGAGTCCCGCTAATGGCTTATCAATTTTGTTTATCTTCTCAAAGAACTACCTTTTAATTTTATTGATCTTTGCTATCATTTCCTTCATCTCTTTTTCATTTATTTCTGAACTGATCTTTATGATTTCTTTTCTTCTGCTAACTTTGGGGTTTATTTTTGTTCTTTTTTCTCTAATTGTTTTAGGTGTAAGGTTAAGTTGTTTATATGAGATGTTTTTTGTTTCTTGAGGTAGGATTGAATTGCTATAAACTTCCCTCTTAAAACTACGTTTGCTGCATACCATAGGTTTTGGGTCATCTTGTTTTCATTGTCATTTGTTTCTATATATTTTTAAATTTCTTTGATTTTTTCAGTGATATCTTGGTTATTTAGTAGCACACTGTTTAGCCTCTATGTATTCATGTTTTTTACAGTTTTTTTCCTATAATTGATTTCCAATCTCATAGTGTTGTGGTCAGAAAAGATGCTTGATACAATTTCAATTTTCTTAAATTTTCTGAGGTTTGATTTGTGACCCAAGATGTAATCTATCATGGAGAGTATTCCATGCGCATTTGAAAGAAAGTGTATTCTGCCACTTTCGGGTGGAACGTTCTATAAATATCAATTAAATCTGTCTGGTCTATTGTGTCATTTAAAGTTTGTGTGTGTGGATGATCTATCCATTGGTGTAAGTCGGGTGTTAAAATGTCCCCTACTATTATTGTGTTACTGTCAATTTCTCCTTTTATTGTTTTTAGCATTTGCCTTATGCATTTAGGTGCTCCTATTTTGGGTGTATAAATATTTATAACTGTTATATCTTTTTCTTGGATTGATCCCTTGTGCATTATGTAGTGTCCTTCCTTATCTCTTGAAATAGTGTTTATTTTAAAGTCCATTTTATGTGATACAAATATTGCTACCCCAGCTTTCTTTTGATTACCATTTGTATGGAGTATCTTTTTCATCCTTTCACTTTCAGTCTGTATGTGTCCCTAGGTCTGAAGTGGGTCTCTTGTTGACAGTTTATATATGGGTCTTGATTTTGTAAGCATTCAGCCAGTCTGTGTCTTTGGGTTGGAACATTTAATCCATTTACATTCAAGGTTATTATCGATGTGTATATTCCTATTACTGTTTTCTTAATTGTTTTGGGTTTGTTTTTGTGGCTCTTTTTCTTCTCTTGTGTTTCCCACCTAGAGAATTTTCCTTAGCTTTTCTTGTAAAGCCGGTTTTGAGGTGCTGAATTCTCTTATCTTTTGCTTGTCTGAAAAGCTTTTGATCTCTCTGTTGAATCTGAATGAGATCCTTGCTGGATAGAGTAATCTTGGTTGTAGGTTTTCCTCTGTCATCACTTTAAGTATATCCTGCCACTCCCTTCTGGCCTGCCGAGTCTCTGCTGAAAAATCAGCTGATAACCTTATGGGGTTTCTTTGTATATTATTTTTTTGTTTTCCCCTTGCTGCTTTTAGTATTTTTTCTTTGAATTTAATTTTTGTTCGTTTGACTAATATGTGTCTTTGTGTGTTTTTCCTAGGGTTTATCCTGTATGGGACTCTCTGTGCTTCCTGGATTTGTGTAACTATTTCCTTTTCCATGTTATGCAAGATTTCCACTATAATCTCTTCAAACATTTTCTTGGGTCCTTTCTCTCTCTCTTCTCCTTCTGGGATCCCTATAATTTGAATATTTGTGCATTTAGTTTTGTCCCAGAAGTCTCTGAGATTGCCTTTAATTATTTTCATTCTTTTTTCTTTATCTGCTCCTCAGCAGTTATTTCCACCATTTTGTCTTCCAGCTCACTTATTCATTCTTCTGCCTCCGTTATTCAGTTATTGATTTATTCTAGTGTATTTTTCATTTACGTTATTGTCCTGTTCTTCTCTGTTTGTTTCTTCTTTAGTTCTTCTAGATCTTTTTTAAACATTTCTTGTATTTTCTCAATCTGTGCCTCCATTCTATATCCAAGAACCTGGATCATCTTTACTCTCATTACTCTAAATTCTTTTTCATGTAGATTGCCTATTTCGTCTTCATTTATTTGGTCCTGTAGGATTTTACCTTGCTCCTTCATCTGTGACTTATTTTTTTGCCTTCTCTTTTTTTTTTTTTTTTTTTTTTTGGTGAGTGGGATTGTGTTCCTGTCTTACTAGTTGTTTGGCCTGAGACTTCCAACACTGGAGTTAGTAGGCTGTGGTTAAAGCTGGGTCTTGGTGCCAAGATGAAGACCTCTGGGAGACCTCACTCTGATGAATATTCCCTGGTGTCAGAGGTTCTCTGTTAGTCCAGGGGTTCCAACTCGGAGCTCCCACCACAGGAGCTTTGGCCTGATCCCCGGCTCGTGAACCAAGATCCTGCAAGCTGCACAGCATGGCAAAAAGCAAAAAGAGAACAATAACAAAGTAAAAAAAATAATAATATTAGACTAGGAATCTAACAGATATGTTAAAAAGAATATAAAAATAAAAATATAGATGAAAAAACAACCGGAAGTTAAAACAGAACCACAATAGTAAAAAAAAGAAAATAAGGTGGAAAAGGCCTTGGCTGTGGAGGGTGGGGCCTAAGCAGGGGCAAGGTTTGGTTGGTGGGTAGAGCCTATACTTAGGACCCACAGGGCTGAAAAAGGCCCTGGGGGTGTGGGGAGGTGGGGCTTAGACTCAACTGAATAGAAGTGGTCCAGGCGTGCCTCCTGCCTCTGGTCTCAGGGAGTGGGGAACACCAGCTGGGAGCCCAGCAAGCTTCCCGGACCTGAGTGGGGATGGTAAACACCCTCCTCTGGGCCTCTGAGGGTGTAGGACCTGGTCCAAGAGCTGGGCAGACTTCCCCAGCTGATTGGATCGGGTATATGCTGGGCATGCTCCCACCTGATCCAGGCCTCTGAACATCCCGCCAGGCATGGGAACCCCTCCTCCCTCTCAGCTACCCTTCAGGGACTCTGGTCCTGTCTGGTCTCCACTTCTACCTCCTCAGTCCCCCCACGTCCTACCAGTTCGCTTGGGGCTTCCTCCCGTCTCCTTGGGCGTCAAGGTCCCCCACCAGCGTCTGGCAGGTGCCCTAGTTGTGGGGAGATGCAAACTCCACGTCTTCCCACACCGTTATCTTGACTCCACCCCCATCATATGTTATCTTAACTTATCAGAATATTGACTCCTTAAGGCAGAACTTTGTCTTTGCTCATTGGTATATTGCAAATACATATTAGAGTCTAATCACACAATAAACTCTAAATACGTATATATTAACTGACTATTTACTGACTGACTATTTTGTTCTTTATAGCAGTTATTGCTATTACTTTCCTGAAGCAACTGGAGAGATAACTATATTAGATTTTTCCAAGGCATTTCAGGTTTATTTTGTCACATCTGGAATTAGATGAATCATCTTTGAGTAAATATCTTATTAAAATTAAATAGAGTCAGGAATGCTTTATAGAGTTTTAGAAAGATCAGATACAAGGATTAACATTTATATTTAGAGGTAATGAGTAATACCCATAGTCATACAAATCTCCACTCCCCAAGCCCCCACTCCAGGGAAAGAAACATTATTTGAATTTCTCTTTCTGGTCCTTCTATCTTTCTTATTATATTAAGATATAAGAAAAAAGGAGAGTGTCAAAGTCAGGATAATTATTTAGTGGAGAAAAGAAGAAGAGATGATAAATTCTCCATTTTAGTACTTATTTTTGGCACTGAGGTAAAATTTGCTGATGGTAATGCTTGAGGCTTGGGATTAATGGGGAAAGGGATTGACTTTGCCATGAGGAATACCAAGCAATCTTAGGCAGAGTGCAAACATATTTTCCCATTCACAGGTTTGTCAACTATAAAGTCAAAATATACTTCTGTTTCCTATTTTATCAGCCTTTGAGATTTTACAATAAAGCAAGCACTGGAGTTGCCAAAAGTTAAAAGACATTTGTTGCTTACATCTTGGAAACCAAAGGCAGTAGTTTTCCTCAGTGCTTGAGTCCTTCTCAGCCCTGACCACAATGGCACCAATGAATACAGTTTTTACAGTGAAGAGAAACCAATACACATTTTAAATGTTGTATTTTATTCTTCAATGCCAGATGCCAGCCAGTGATTCTTCAACATTGCATTCTCTTTTCTTTTCTTTTGTTTTTTTCCCCATCTGGATACATACTGTTCACATCCTTAGTATAATTTTCATAATTAACATTACTCATTGCATGCAATGAGTGAGAATACATGCATAGTTTAAAAGATATATTCCTCATATAAACCCTAACAAAATTCCTTATTTCTGCTACTCCCTCCAACTTCTGGAGACTTACAGATGTCACAAATAGTGGATTTTTTAAATTTTTTCATGTTAAATCTTTTCTCTCTATTTTATTCCCACCCATAATATTGTGATGTTCATGAAATAATCAGATATCTGTATTTTACTTTCACACTGATGTTTTAATATCTCTATAAAATGTATCTACAATTTATCATAGTCAGATATTCAGTAAATCCTCCAGTGTCTCTAATTTCTCTTTCATTATTTCGTCAGTACACAGTAAGGCACAGGCTACACTGGAACTACAGGGAACACAAATATCTAAAGTATAAACAAATACATACAATTAAATAATCTTTGCAAAGAAGACATTTTATGGATTTACAAAAAATCATTTATTTTTATTCTAAAACCAATAATTTTAAAGTGTTATTTTTACTATAAAAATATTTTGTACAGGCTGATAATTGTCTGTTAAAGTTCCAGTACCTACAAAAATATGGCTTCTCCATTTGAGGTGGGGAAGGGTGTCCCTATAATACTGCCCAGAGGTCCCTTCCCTTTTGCCTTCCCTTTCCTGGAGGCACTTATTGGAAAAAGAAGATGAAAAAATATTGCTTTGGGGGGCAATTCTCCATGGTGTTTCTGTACACCTATGACAGTTTTTGTTCAAGACAATCTTTTCAAGGGTATTTTTTAATAGCAGAACCCTTGGAAGATAAAGCCTTGTTTGCAATGTAAAAACCTTTGTAAGACAGAGAGCCAGAGGGCAGAATTATTTCCTAAGATAATAAGGACAATGTATCTCTCTGAGCCACAGGTTAGGCAGGTTTGCTTGTAGTCCCCTTTATAAAATTAGGGGTTTCCTAAGCTTGGAGTCTCTCAGCTATGACACCAGCCCACACAGTGCAGCATCTACCTGTGCTTACTTCTGTACCATTTTCTTGGGATTTGTGAGACAAGGAGAACCAAAGTAAATCTGAATCTGATACTGACACAGGAGACTCATGTCTTCTGCCAGTATCTATATAATTTTGATAGCCTAACATTATCTTGTAAGTAGGGCAAAGTCTCAGACATTTTGTGACAATTTTGGAGACAATTGGAGGATGGGATACCAGCAGAGACATGGCTTTCTAAAAGAAGAAAGTAAAAGGATCTTACGTGGCCAGGTTAAAGGACATGAGAATACTTTCCAGGACTAGTAGCAAATGTTCTCAAGTTGTAGGCAAGAAGTGGTGGGGTGCAGTTAAGGGCAATCTCTCAACTTTTAATTGATGGAGAGTGGGAAGTATGCTTGAAACAAGCTACCCAAATGAGTCTTTTCCTTGTTGTTTACTCCTCTAGGCAGGAAGTGGATGAGTCAAGGAGTCCCAAAGCTGGTACACAGGGCTTTGAGTAAACTGAAAACAGTGGAAATTTGATTGAGTCATCTGTCTGCTTGACATGGAAAGTAACTGTGACTTACTGGTAGAAAGCTGTTTTCTCTCTTCTTGCCCCCTCTCAGCTGCTTTGAGAAAAGAGGCTGAGTATTCTGTGGATATAATTTGGGAAAATAGTTTGGTGGGAAGGAGGGATGCAAACTTTTTGGCTCTGTTAGATGCAGGCACCCAAATCTCCATCCTATCCAGACTTGTGTGAGGAGGAGACTTCTGGATTCAACTGTTGGGATTCAGCAAGTTTCACTTTGGGAAAAGAAAACTAACATGACCTTATGTGGGACCCTTTAGGCTAATGAACTGCACTGTTTTTGTTGCTTCTACACCTGCATGTATGGTAGGAATTGATGGGTTACTTGAACTTCCCCATCCCACAAGTGCCAGACAATCAGCCTGATCAAGGAAGAGTTGTAAGTAGAGAGAGACTAGGGAGACAAACTTCCATAGCATTTACCACCAGTGAGTGGGTCATAATTTAGCATGAGATCCTTTGTCATCTTATGTCCAATTCTTTCCTTATACAGATGATGTCTGTGTATGGTAGGTCAAAAGCAGGAGTCTCAATTGTCCTGTTATCATATCTCTGTCAGCAGCATAGCTGATAAAACCTATTACTTTGATAAGTACCAAAAGTGTTTTGGGACTATGTGGGGAGATTCATGATTATCCATCTGGCAGTCAAGGAAAAAGTGCTGTCTCTTCAGACCCCTGCCACCAAAAAGAAGACCTAGCCCCTTGTTGGCCATTTTGAACAAAAAGAGAGAATAGTCTCTGTGACTGATGATTTTGTTGATTGGAACCTCTGGAAAAGGGAGCTATTCTGTACCCAGAGATGCTCCTTGGAGTTTTAAACTTAAAGTCTCCCCGATACAGCTTCCAAGTACACCTCTTTGGAGAAGTAGCTGTTAGCCTGCTACTGGGCTCTTGTTGAAAGTAAATGCCTCACCCATAGAGGCCATATGACACTCTGGTCTGATATCTACATTTTGTGGTGGGTCTACTGGGACCCAGTGATTATCACAGTATGAAGGGCCCCAAGGAAGTTGTATATTAAAAAACACAGCTACTGGCCCCAGTTGCATCTTGGCTTTACATGAAAAACTAGCAGCTATAGCTTCGTTGTATGGAGCCTTTCTGTCCCACTCCACCTCTTGAAGCAAAGCTACTGTCATCAGGGTGTTTTATTCATAGAGGTTCCCCTAGATGGCTAGGCCTGGTTCACTGACGGTTCAGCTAAAAAGAAACCAGATGGGGCTTCCCTCATGGAGCCGTGGCTGGGAATCTGCCTGCCAATGCAGGGGATATGGGATTGATCCCTGGTCCTGGATGATCCCACATGCCGTGGAACAATGAAGCCCGTGTGCCACAACTAATGAGACTACCCTCTAGAGCCCAAGGGCCACAACTACTGAGCCTGCATGCCACAACTACTGAAGCCCACTAACCTAGAGTCCATGCTCCACAGCAAGAGAAGCCACCACAATGAGAAGCCCACACACTGTAACGAAGAGTAACCCCCACTCGTCTCAACTAGAGAAAGCCCACACACAGCAACAAATACCCAACAGAGCCAAAAATAAATAAATTAAATAAATAAATTTATTTTAAAAAATAAACCAAATGTCTGCTAGGACGCTGCAGCTGTTTAGCCTAACTCCCAGCTCTAAAGAACCAACACCAGACAAGGTCATTCTGTTTAGAAGTAAGAACTCTGACTGTTGCTCTTTTGCTTATGACCTAGATGTTTGGTCCATCATGTGGAAAACTACTAGATTAAAAGTCACCCCTCTTTGGGGTCATCAGCTGTGGAAACAGATTACAGCTGCTGGATGAACTATCTGAGTTATTCACATAGATTCCCATGAAGAAAAAGGGCCCATTTTCTGATAAGATCCACTGTAATCAAACCATTGATTGAGTCTGACTCTGATAAAAATAACAATAATACCTATTTCATAGGGTTATTTGAGGGTCAAATGAGATTATATGCATTACAAAATTTGAAAAGTTCCTGGAATATGGTTAGTCCATATAAGTGTTAGTTATTCTTAATATTATCATTAGATTTCTTGTCATAGATGCTTCTGTATTTTCTTCCTCAGCATTGATGGAAATCATGAAGCAATGAACTTTATTTCCTGTTCTAAAGTGTAACCTTATTTGCAGGTTGTAGCACATCAAAATAGTGGGTACTGTTATATTTCTTCCAGCGTCAGCTCTACTTAAAGTAAAGGAAATTGTGGGTTCCCTCCTTATTGCTTTTCTTCCATTGAGCCTTATTTGCATTATATCTCAAATTCCTCCAGATTTGATGTATGTAGATTACTTAATTTTTTTCAAGCACTCTTGTAGATTCCTTCTGTATGAAATTATCCCTTTCACAATTTTAGGCCAATTCTGGAAGAAGACTTTTTTAACTTTTACGTTTAAACTATTAGTACTAAAGAAGTGATATCTTAATTTCTCTACAGATTTTATATCAGGGATATTATTAATTATGAAAATTGCAGGTGTCATTAAAAGATGGTATTGTACAGAAAGTACAAATTGACATATTTAAAATATATTACTTTTTAATAGAAAATATACAGAAACTTATCTGCACAGATATGGCTGCACAAAGCAAGAGATATCACAATATATTTCCATTTGGAGGAGCTATCACCTGGGTTTACTGAGTCCTTATAGAGATGGAAAGCTGCTGCTGACATCTTCTGAAAGTAGCAATTATTTTAACAGGCCTAACATCCAACGTCTCAACCATTCTCTGGGATAAGGGAGGTTTCCTGAATATTGCCACTCAGTTATGTGCTTCCTAGGAACGAAAAACAATGAGATTGCATGAGCTGGGGGTTAATATGTAGCAATCTAGAATTTTAAGTTAGAATCATTTCATAGGAAACCCTGAGTCCTATCACCCAGCAGGAATTATTGGTTGTAGCACACAGAAAGATAATAATCATATTAGAAATGTTAGTTTTTATTTCAGCTTCATTAAAACCTGAGTCATTTAACAAAGAACTCAAAATTTTAAAACAAAAGTGCTTTGTTTCAAAACATAATTCAAACTATGTATTTTAGCTTCTAAAGCACATTATAGTAACTTGTTTTCTGGAAATTAAAAATTCATTGAATTGACTAATGTCTGTATAGCATGAATCTATAAATGGAATATTCAAAAATAAAGGTTGTACTTACTTTTCAGGCCAAGATGGAATAATAGGAATTGGATTTATTTTACCAGTTAAAACAAATAAAAAGCAGACAAAATATTTAAAAAAATAATGGTTTTCAAGACTTTGGGTATCAGGCAATAAAGCTTAATGATCCTAAGAGAAAATAAACAAATGAGGTGAATCTTGTAATTAGCCTAACTTCATGTATGGAGAGAGTTTCTAGGCCACAGTGCCAAGAAAGGTAATCCTTGTGGAGTCTGGCAGTCTCCCTGTATTTAGGAACCAGAGCTGGGATGCTGGAAAGAATAAGCAGGCTAGGATTTACAGTGCAGAATACTGGAGAGGAGATAGCTAAATCAAGGGACAGCTCTAGGGATCAACAGAGGGTCCCCCACAGGTTTTCAGATGAGTGATGACTAATGAATGCAAGGGAGGAAATTAGCCAGGACCAGAGAAAGAACCACCTGAAAGAATTATAACAGTGACAAGAGCTCAAACAGAATAGAAAAATCCCATAATTCATGGGTATTAGGAAGAGTACTCAGAATCTAGCTATCTATCCTCAAAAGGGTCAGAATTCCCCCAGGAAACTTAACTTCACCCAGAATATAGCTCAAGAATATTTTTCAGAATAAAAATATCCATCACTTAACAAAATCAAAATCAGTAGCTGGCATTCAACCAAAAATTCCCAGGTGTGCAAGAGGAAGGAAATATTTATGATCCACAGTGAGGAGAAAACCTGTCAACTGAAGCAAACTAAAAAAATGTTACTGATGTTAAAAATATAGATAAGAATTTTATGAGTTATTATAATTGTATACTATATGTTGAAGAAGATAAAAGATTGTACATATTAAGTAGACTATGGGAGAGATAAAAAAGTTTCAAATTAGAGTTTTAGAGCTGAGAATTATAAGGTCTGAGATGAAAAAATTAGACTAGATGAGACTAACAGCAGAATAGACACTGCATAATGAAGATGAAAGAACTTGAAGAAATAAATATTAATAGAAATTATCAAGAAGAAAATGAACACAACAATGATGAACTGGAGGGCAACTTCAAGTGGTCTAATCCACAAGTAATTGGAGTCCTTGAAAGATAGAAGAGGAGGGAACAACATCAACAAAAATAATCCTCAATAAATAATGGTCAAATTTCTAAATTTTATGAAAATTATAAACTCACATATATCAAAAGTTCAATGAATCTCAAGCTCAAGAAACATGAGATAGACTCCACCAAGTTACATTATAAACAAGTTGCTAAGAACCATATAAATAGAGAAACTTAAAACTGAGAAAAAAGGCACATTACTTATGAGGAATAGATATCAGAGTAATAGCAGGTTACTCACTGGCAGCATACATACTGGAAAATAGTTTGGCGATATCTTATAAGTACTTAGGAAAAAGAACAGCCACCTCTGAATGGCATACCCGGTGAAAATATTTTCAATATTGAAAGCAAAAATAATGTCATTTTTAAACATAAAATAAAAGAATGAATTTATGTCCTAAATCCATGAAGAAATGTTAAAGGCAGAAAGAAAATTATTCCAGTTTGAAATCTGGAACTAGGCAAAAGAATAAAGAGCACTGCAAACCAAAGTATGGAGAAATACAAAACAGCATTTTTCATTATTGACTCTCTCTAAAAGATAATTGCCAATTTAAAACAAAAATAACAAAAATGAATTGTGAGTTTTACAAAATAGAAAGAAAAAAATGTAAAACAGCAATAGCATCAGTGCTAGAAAGGGAGAAATTTATGTATATTCTTGTATGTTTTTTATGTTATAAATGACGCATTCTATCACTTGAAAGTAGAAGGTGATAGATTAAAGATGTTCACCATAAACCTGAAGCAACTATCAACTTAAAAAGTGTTATAGTTAAAAAGCCAACAGAAGACATAAAATGAAATCCTATAAAATATTCAATGAATTCAGAAGGAGGAAGAAAAAGGAGAAAGGGAACAAAGAACAGTTGGGACAAATAGAAGACAAATATCAAGATGATCAATTTAAAATTAACCATATCAATAATCATATTAAAGGTAATTGGTCTAACCTCTCTTGTTTATAGGCCTTTTCCAAGAGGACTTACAGATGTAACCACTCTCTCCTTTTTGTCCTCTAGTTGGTCCATGTGTCTGCTTTATGAGATACAGCACTTTGCTTCATTCCTTTCTTTGCCTACTTTCCTAATAAAGAGGCCCAAAGTTCTATTTGATTCAACTCTATCCTTTTTATGTTTTACATAGTAACAGAGTAAAACTAGACACTCAATAAATATATATTAAATAAAATATTTGAAGTATTGTGAGACACCAAAGACACAATAAACATGTGAATCTCTCAGGCTTATAGCCGGTGCTAGGATGGACAAGCTATTAGAACTGGTTCTAAAATTCTTGCTAATATGAGAAATTGACTTGAAAAATAGAAGTGAAGAAAATTAAAACTGGAAGGTGATATAGATCTGTAATATTAGTTTAAACAAAAGGGAATTTTTCATCAAGGTTCGTGATCAATGAAGTAGTATATCAATTTGGAGCTTTAATTTTTTTTAAGATCTGTCATTACTTTCAAATGAAGATTTTCCTTTCATTTTACTTAAGATAAATGCAGGGATCAATTTAAATAGACCAAAGTCAATAAAGCATTATTCCTGTCTGTCTCTCAATAACTGGAGACTTCTTTAGATATTATTCTTTCATGTCAAGAAGTTCCCTGGTATCTTAGCTTAAGTAGAAAATGATCGCCTCCTTTATGGTTGTGGCATATTTTTTGTTTGCTTGGTTTTATTTTTTTTTGAGCTCCTATAGGTAATGCTCTCAACTAAAATACAGAACCTGAACATTTCTTTGATAGAACAAGTAACTTCCACAGTCAAAACTCCTGCTTAAAAATCATTATACACACACACCTCATTATGTTTTATAGCTTACAATATCATACCATTATTCTTTTAGGTGATAACTTTAATAAAAACAAAAAAACTTGTAACTACACATGGCACAATTAAGGCAATTCAAATTCTCTTGAATAAATGGTTACATGAAAAGCCATGCTCAGTAATATTTGTAATTGAAGAGATAGACAAAATGGCCCACAAATAAACTCTCCTTTTAACACCCTTTACTATTATACAGTTAAGCCATGTTTATAGCAAGCATGAAAGCTTACATCCAGACTTAATATAAGTTTTAGAAATCAAAGACAAATGTTGCTCTCTGTGTATTATAACAAAAAAATGAAAAAAGTACTAGTTATATAAGGTAGAAATGAACAAATTCATTAGTTAAATAAAATGAAAAAGAGCACAATAATCATATTTTTGTTTATTGAAATTTGTTTTAATTCCTTTCTAAACTTTCAAATTCTAAGTGTTATAATGATAAAAGTTTGAAGTGAGGAAGACAGTTTGAAATGGAACAGCCTGTATCTAGAAATTAATTTATAGCAGAGGATTAGACTTTAATATTTTAGTTTATAATATTAAATATACACTTTCACATATATTAACCAGTGAGTCTTACTCTCTTTTGAGAATTAGAAAAACAATCCTCATGCAATTCTTGGTAATCCATTTACTCTGAGAGAAATAGAACTCTTTAACTTGATAATTTCTGATTTATTGTATTAGTTGTAAGGTTAAATGTATGAGTACTTACAGAGGTTGTATGCTGTCTGTGGAGCTATTTAATTTAAGCTCATAAGTTAATGCCTTAATAATAAATATCTACCTAATGCACTGCTTAAATAGTGCATATTTCATTAATTTTTCTCTAGTTCAACTATCTTACTGATCCTGGCCAATACTGAAGGTGAAAGCAACCTTAGTCAATGATTTATTGCAAACATAGTTTAAAGAAAACACTCAATTGCCTATTTGCCAGGTTAAAACAAGGTGAAATACCATTGATGGTATTTATTTATGAATTTATATAAATCCCTTACTCTCTCTTTATATGAATTTATATAAATCCTTTAACTTATTAATTTATATGATTTATATAAATAAATTCATTCATTTATATAAATTCATAAGTAGGATATATAAATTATCCTACTCAGATATGTTTTCTTCTATTTTCTCTGAAGCTTTCTTGTTATCCTTTTAATCTGCTAGTTCTTTGTGTATTCAGGGATCACCTCCAACCGTTTTCTTTTATTGTCTATGTATTTCTCTTTTTCCTGCTCATCTCAGCCAATATATTTCCTTGAATATTTGAGAGCCCCCAGACAACTTTCTGAACTTTTCCCTATCATCTTTCTGTCCCAGTACAGTTAATGAAAGAGATTAAACATGTGATCCCTGTAAAAAAGAATTCCTGGGTTTAAACCCTAACTCCAATCTTTTCTGGTTATGTGATCTTCTCTGTTTGTCAGTAATCTCATTTGTAAAATGTTGAGAATAATAATATCTGCTTTATAAGGTTTGTAGCTTAAATGAAAAAACAATACAAGAGCACTTTGAATCATGCTTGACAAATATAGTAATATTTGCTATCATTATTCTTATCAGCAAACATCTTTCATATAGGAAGCCATCCTCACCATTTTGACTCAAACTGCCATTTACACCTAAACCTATGTAATCTGAGTTCTGCACCATTATCTTAATGAGATTGTTTCATGAAATCAGTGACTGTGTGCAAAGAACTGGAAAATTTGTACAGTCTTTCTGTGGTATAACAACATTGCATAGGAAAGGCTTTTTTAAAGTTTGCAAGCCTATGCACCCGCAATTCTATCCTCTGTCATATATTTTAAGGAAATAGATGAGTGAGAAAATTAAAAAGATGTTTATCAAAGAGTGACCAACAAGATGCTAACCAAGCCTTATTTACGATATGTTCTAAAAATGTGATAAACTTAAAGTAAAAGAATAATAGAGTGATTCAATAAGCTATCATACAAGCATATAATTATAGAGTGGACAGATATAAAAATAATATTTTAGTTGCACATCTGTCAACATAGAAAATATGTTTATGATTTTTTCTACATTAATAACACAGGCTTTGGGGCCAGATGGCTTGTGTTCAAATCTCAGTTCATTCAACACATAACTCTGTGAACTTGGACAAATAACCACTCCAATCCTTTTTTTCTTTATTTTTTCATAAGTAAAGTAAAAATATTAGACCTTGCCTAACATGTTTTGTGAGGATTAAAAGATCATTAACTTGAAATATTTAAATAGAATTTAGCACATATAAAGACTTTTCATAATAAAAAGTGTTATTTTTTTCTTTTCTGCATGAGCATAACATTTCAAAAATTTCTAGAACTTTCTTCCTGGTATCCAACTTTTCAAAATGATCATCCTAAGTTAAAAGATTCATTTTAAAAAATATAATGTTAATTTTTTCTAAATCTCTAACTCCATAATCTCATCTAAACTTTACAACCTTGTTTCAAATGCCTGTAATATATTCCTAACTGGATATAGTAAAACTCTCAAATCCAAAAATTCCAAATATGCCTTTATAATCTTCTCCTTCAAATCAACTTTTTCTTCTGTAGTTCTTCTATTCATTTCTATATTGCTATCTAGGAAGAATTTTAAAATGATAGGCTCTGATTTCTTTTCAATAAATTTGTTTTCCTAGTCTTCCATATGAAAGTGATTACTATGAACGGAATGGTATCTGCCCCAGAAGATTTATGTTGAAACCCAAACCCCTAAAGTGACTATATTGGAGATGAAGGCTTTGGAGGCAATTAAGTTTAGATGAGGTTATGAGGAAGGGACCCTCATGATGGGATTAGTGGCTTTATAAGAAGAGAAAGAGAAAGAGAGATTGTTCTCTCTGCCAAGTGAGGACAAAACCAGAAGGCAACGACCCAGGAAGACAGTTCTCCACCAGGAATCCAATCTGTCAGCACCTTGATATTGTACTTGTCAGTTTCCAAAATGTCTATTACTTAGCCACCTAGTCTATGGTATTTTGTTAAGCAGCTCCAGTAAACTAAGACACTATGTCTTGATTTTTTTTTTCTCAGCAATCTACTTAATGCATATTAGTTCAGGGTCTCTGTGTCTCTAATCAGAATATCACTATATCCTCCTCATGGTCTTTCTATGACATGAATCTTCCCATTACAGTTTATCTATCAAATATCACTAAAATTTTCCTTCCAGAAAATAATTTGATTATATGATCCCTTTGCAAAAAATAAAAACAAATTTCTCTTAGTTTCCTGTTATTTATAGTAAAAACAATCTATGCTCCTTACTCTTGGTATTGATTGAGCATGAAATAGTTAAAAATATAAATATTAGCTTTAGCAGTTCCTAGAACATGATTAAAACATTATGGTTATTGTATTAGTTATCCCTGCTTAACTTAGTTCCTAAAAATAATGTAGCAGGTGCTGCTGGTGCCCCAACACAATTCTCTTCCATGGCAGGTGTGCTCAAACCCCAGCTTTTGTGAGTTTTGGCTGATAATTCATAGTTGCCCTCTTTAAGGTGAACATCCCTCAGCCAAATGAGAGCCTTCTAGCACTGGAGGTTACTCCTCACTCCTCTCCCTCAGTCCTATCTCCCTTGGAAGAAAGGCCTCTGCCAATGACTGACTTACATTGGGGTGGGAAATGACCTGCTTTTCCTCAGTGCACAAATATGTGCTTTAATCTTCTCTTTTGGATCTGAGATATCCCTACTTACCTTAATTCCCTTGCACTAACCTGCATCCTACACTTCCTTTTTCCTAATAACATTTCCCTAATAATCATTTGATTAGAAATCCATGTCTCAGGCTTTGCTTCTTGGAAACCCCAAATAAGAGAAACAGTACTATTTTTATTGTTCACAAGTTTATAGGTCAGTTGGATAGTTCTTTGGTTCCTGGCTGATTCGGTATTCTATGTGAATACCTGTGGGCTTGGAAGGTGGCTCTGCTGATTGTGGCTTAGCTTTTTCACATCTTTGGGCTTGGCTGGCTGTCAGCTGCTCCCGGGTGGCTCAGCTCTCTCCCATGTGATCTCCCACATCTCTTCAGTAGGCTAACCTAGACATGTTTTCAGTAGATCTCCAAGGTACAAGAGAAATCAGAAATGCAAAAGTCCCCTTGACATTTTTGAACTGACTCTCCATCACCTCTGACCCACTCAATTGGAGAAAGCAAGTTTACAAGCCAGCCTATCCTTTATATCTGACCATAAAGTAAAAGGGCTTTGGTGTTTGAAACTTTTATATCTTCACTCAGCTTATACTGTACCTTTTTTGTCAAGAATGTCTTCAAAAGGATTGAAAAAGTGACAGGTGGAAAGGGAATTTTCTCAGATAAGAAGCCTGGAGCTAGGTCATTGTTTGTTTGCATGCTTATCCTTCTCACTACATTGGGTAACTTTCCCTCAGAGAATAGATCAGTCCTATTAATTATTATGTTGAATTTATTTGTTTATTACTCAAACATTCATTAAAGTCCCATATGTACCAATCATTCTATTAGGCACTGTAGATTTAAATTTCAGTCGATTTTCCCTTGCATATTTTTCTTCTGCATTTCTTTTGAATTCACACCTACTTTACTTCTCTTTTTGTAGAAAGATGTCACATTCATTTTACTGTCATACTTTTCAAAGTTATATCACAAATCTCATTCCCATCAGTCCAGTCTCCATTACAGGCATATTTTGAAGCAGGCCTTTCTAAGTTCAACAATCATATTAGCTGACAAGTCAGAGGCAGGAGTAATTAGAGCATGAAATATATACTGCAGGTCACCTAACATCTCCAGTGTAAATCATGATCCAAAACGCTAAGTCAGCCACATTTTCACTAGGGACCTTCAGCTAATTTCCTTATCTTTGGAGCAGCTCACCCCTTAGCTTGTTAGTATAAGTTGTTAATATTAGAAATGTGTAAACAATACAAGCCCATTCATGCATATATGCACCTTCTTTTTAATGTGGAAATTCTTCCTTTCCCCTGCATAGTAGTTTATTGAAAACACTTTTTGATTTATGTTCTTTGGTTATGTTCTGAATAAAGGGAAGGATCATACTCTCTTATTTTGTGTTTCTGAGATAGAATGTGGGAAGATCAGATGCTAAATAAGACAATCAAGTTAGTTTTTATTGTTTCTATATATTTTCATCCTAAATAGGAAAACTTTTCTTCTGGGATTATGTTTAGAAAGAAAAAAATAAAAGATCACTCAAAACTCATTTAAGTGACTGAAACAGTGATGACTCTGCGAAAAATCCCAACTTCTTATGCTTCTTGTTATTGAGTTAAATAGTATGCAAAAGAAAAGTATCCCAGAGTGTGATATAAACTTTGATTAAGCAATACTTTTGAATGTTCCTACCTCTAGCAAATGCAAGAGATTCAGTTCACCTTTACTACAAATATAAATATCACTTATAGAAGAATGAATTGGCCATCTAATATGTCAGAGTACCCAGACATAGAATAGACTGTTGTAACAGAACATAATTTCCATTGTGAGTACAAACTGTTTATTTTAATTTGTATTTATGATTAAGTAAAAGAACATAGGTTTTATACACAAAGTTAGGTTTTCTCTTGGGATGAACCGTTTACCAACTGAGTACTTTAGTATATAATTTAACCACCCTAATGTTTCATTATTTTTTCTGAAAATATGGATGCTAATGCCTCTTTTAAAAGATTAAAGTAAGGCAAAGAATAATCTATACAACACATCTAGCTTAATTTCTGGCAGAGAATATGTGCTCCAAAAATTTTGACCTCTAAAGTAACAATGATTTAATAAAAGTCAAAGCGGTATTGATTTGATTCTCTAAACTGAAATGAGTTTTGCCCAATTACACAAATTGTTAGTAATGTTTATTAAGCTGTATTCTAGCAATTTAAGTTAACTCAAGAGACTGATTCTTAAAAACAGCAAAAAAAGAAGAAAGTACAGTTCAGTGTATGTTGACTTAAGTGTGGCATTTGTTCAATCCTTCTAAAGCAGTTTGAGGAAAACAAAATCAGGGTTCACTCTAAGACTTCCCTCGTGTGAAATGTTTTAAGTCAATTACTTGTTCTTTTGTTCTCTATTTGAAAATGTAGGAAAGCAAATATTTTTTAAGTTAAATAATAAAAAATATATTATACACAATCACCTCATTCATTAATGTAAAATTTTTGAATCTTATTTTCTATTTTGTTTCTTCTAGAATGATCAAAATTTAGATGAATACACACATTTAAATAAAGGTACTACAGGCAGATTTTCAAAAGAAAATAATATTCTGAAAGTAAACATAAAAATTTTTATTAAAATTTATTAAAAATAAAACAGGAAAACATACGTTATGAAAAAACTATTTTCATGTGAGTAAAGAATTTTAATAAATTAATAATAAAGTGTGTTTACATACTATTTTAAGCTTAGAAAGTACCTTTCTGCTATGTAAATAAGCATATGTAAATAAGCATGGTAGCATTATTATAAAGTCTGCTATGTAAATAAGCATGGTAGCATTATTACAAAGTCATTGTCATCATAATTTGCATATTATATTATTAGGTTAATTAGAATATTACTTTCCGGAGGTGCAGAATAAAACCAATTACCATGATTTTATTGCCTGTATATATTTTAATGAAATTTTATAAATGTAAAATACATATCATAGAGAAAAGTAATTTGTTATAAAAGCATAAAGACAGAAGTCTCAGGGATATATAATGTATGAAAAACAACTTTTCATCTCTTTAGAATACATTTTATTGGTTACCATATTGTTCAAGTTTAATATATGAAATTTAAATCATAAGTTCTTACATATTTCATAATTCACTAACCAGGCTAATGAGACCTAATTCACAAAGTATTTTTCCCTTTTTCCACTATATTGACATATTCAAAATTTATACAAGATATTCTTATAATTACTTGAAGTTTTTTTTCTTTAAGATTTGAATTATATCACCTGAAGTATATAAAACTCTTAGTGTTTTAGAAATTTCAAAATAATTTGCAGATGCAACCTACAACCTTTTAAAATATCTCGCTAGACATACTAACTTACTGGCCTTTATTGTGTAATCATCTTTCCCTTTATAAATCATCTTCAAATGTCATGACAAATTCCATCATTTAGGCACACTAGAATTTCTGAGTGGTATTCAGAAGATCTCCTGCCAATAGAAGGACCTTTAAGAGAAAACATGCATTAAACCTAGAATATAAGGTGAAAGCATATCTGTATATCCTTTCAGTGTCATATTGCAATATTAAGAGGCCTACCCAAGGAATATTTGATTTTCTAGAGAATGGATCTTTGTTTTGACTTTATATGCTAATTGGTTAGTGCTTAGACACCAGAAAGTTACATGCTTACTTGTAGATATGTTTAGTAGAAAAGATATCACCATCCTTTAGGATATAAACTGGTATTATAGGTAACCAAGTGATCTTATTCTAATATTCTACTTAAATGTCTTTCTTTATAGACTATGCAAACACTTATCTTCACATGTTCTTGGAATCAGCCTTTCCATGTGACTGGTCCCTCTTTAATTAATGAGCTAAATAAAATCTTTGACATGTATTTATTCTATATTTATATAAGGTTCATGTTCTTACATTCTGAAAATTATAATTAAATAGAATAAAGCTTAAAAGAAGAGTGACTGTCCAAATTAAAAATAATTTTAAATGATTAAAATTTGATAATTAAAATGAATACTTTTCATTAAAATGAAATTCATTATAAATTAAAAAGATGATTTCATACTGTTTAAAATTTAAAACACTGGTGTAAAGGAAAACTCAGTCTCACTGTCTTTAGTTTCTTTTATGTAAGCTTATATTGTCTTTAAGATCAGCTAATGTATCATTTTGGTTATAGTATTCATGATGCAGTACTTCCTCATGTCACTAGTAATCTATTTCATATCATTGTATATGCCTGTTTATAAAATATCCATTTTACTGTATTCTTACAGCTCAGAACAAAAGAGACTCCAGAAAGAGGAGGGACCTGAGGGAATCTGATTGCTTCCAGAAAGCGAAGTGCAAGTCTAGTTGTGAATGTTAAGTGCCGCTGGCTACAGCTCTTTGGAGCAGTATTTCTTGTCCTGTCAGGTGAGTTCAACAAGGTAGAAAAGTTATGGTCTACCTGGAGGTTTCGCTTGTAAAGAATGTTTACTTGTAAGGCCATTTGACTGCACTTAGTGCACTGAAGAGCAAGCCTTTGACCTCATGACAAGTAAAGAAGGGACGGAATGAAATGCTGCTTTCAGAGGGCACAGCACTCTGTCAGAGCGTGGGCCAACTCTTCTTTAATTATTCAAAGAAATCACACCATTAAAGCCTTTACGTTTATTGAATCCAGAGAGAAAACAGTGATTCAGAGGACGATAAAAAAAAAAGTGTATAATGTCTCAGTGCCTTAGGATTTAATTCAAAATAATGGACAGGATTTATTTACAGGTTTAAAAATTGAACATTTGCTAGTTTTTTTTTTATTGTAATCTAATATTTCAGCTGTGGAAAGAAGCCATTAATAGTTATTGAAGAGTGAGTGGTGATAATAATAGTTACAACTTCAAAGTGCTATTGAGAGGCTTAAAGGAGGTAATGTACATAAATCTCTTGGTACTATAGTCGGCAAATATTGAGCACTTTATATAACATTATGTTTATTATATTATGGATATTACATTATGTATTGTTTTACTAGAGACTGTAGTAGGTTGAAAATAAAGATAATTTTTCTTATTTATATGCTCTATCAATCTCTTTTGCCTTTATTTTTAGAATCTCTCATTCTTCTTTTTTTTTTTTTTTTTTGTGGTATGTGGGCCTCTCACTGCTGTGGCCTCTCCTGTTGTGGAGCACAGGCTCCGGACGCACAGGCTCAGCGGCCATGGATCACGGGCCCAGCTGCTCCGCGGCATGTGGGATCTTCCCGGACCGGGGCACGAACCCCTGTCCCCTGCATCGGCAGGCGGACTCTCAACCACTGCGCCACCAGGGAAGCCCTAACTCTCATTCTTTTATGACATACTTTCTACACTTGTTCGTTGGACTATCTTTCAACAGCATTATTAAGCAAAACAATATTTGGCATAAGTTCACTGGATCTTTCACAGTACCTATCGCCTTCCCCATACACCTGTTAGGACCACAACTGTTATAGAGCAAGAATAAAAATAGTCAAGAAAAAAATACAATTTAGTATTAAATAAGAATTTTTTTTCAACAATTTTACAAGCTCTTAAGTTTAATACGAAGGGAAAATGGAGAATGTTAAAAATGATGTTGAATGCATCATTTGCTTGAAATGATCTATTTTCTTAAAAATATCCTCAAATCTATTATACACCAACTCTATGGTATAAAAATTTCACACTACTGAACTATAATTGGTTTTCAGGACTGTATGACATATTTCCATTGATCCACACTCACTTATTAGCTTTTTGATCTTTAGGCTGGTGAGTAATAGCCAGATGATAGAAGAATTTGAAGATTCTGAGAAAAGGGATGGACATAAGGAGAGAGACTAGCCTGAGATAAGAAATTGGATGCCTTTACCATCATGATAAGAGGAGAAGAGGAAAGAACATACATTCATATAGACAAAAATTTAATAAAATATGTCAAATCATATAATGTATATATATATATATATATATATATATATATATATATATATATACACACACACACATATATGTCATTTCAAAGAGGGGATATAAAATATGTACAAACTTTCTTGAAACTATGTTCTTAATCATAGAACACTTTTGTTTCTGAATACAAAGTATCTTGTGAACATCTTAAAAATCTGTTTTAGGAATGCTGCTTTGAATGGAAGAATGATAGTTAAAAAGTGTAAATTTTATTTGGACATAAGAAAAAATATATACATCCTTGCAATTGGAAAGACTTATGGCTCTTTATGGTACTTTTAAATTAAGTTTATTGATTGCATTATTTAATAAATATTTGCCATTAGTTTTTAATACGATCTTATGATTAAAAAGTTCTTTTGAACACTTCCTCTAATTTTACTAGTCGTTTTCATTGCATTTAGATGTTATTGTGGTTCATACAAATAGATTTTTGGCTGCAAAATCCATGTCACTGCTGTATTTTATTAATACATGATGTCTCTATCCTTTTTATTGATTTATAATATTTAATGTTACTTTCTCTTAGTATTTCTTCTCCACATGTCTTGTTTTGACTGTGCTTGTTTCTTTGCTGATTCCTACACCTTCAACTTTAATATAAAATTACTTCATTTTGAGAATCTTTTTTTCTGAATATAACATGTCTGGGTGTTAGTTCTTAATGCAGTATGACAGTCTTTGTCTTCTGATGGATCAATTCCTTCCTTTTTTCCTTTCTTTCATGTCTCTCTCTCTCTCTCTCTCTCTCTCTCTCTCTCTCTTTATTCTTTGAAATTTTAGTTTCATTTATGCTACAAAACTTTTTACATGATTTTCCCAATGTTTCAATTTTCCAACATTTATTCTAATGTGAAAACACATCAAATACATTTAGGCTCATAGTAAACTCCAAACAGTGAAAAACAATTCTAGAATTTATTGCATATGGTACCATCAGTGGTTGCTGTTTTTAGAGTTTTCTTTGGGGGATTATCCATTGAAACATAATGTTTCAGAGCAAAGTCATCTTCAAGAGTCGACTTCTGAAGACAATAAAGAGTACAACAGTCCAATATTTTTACAGGTGTTATTTGACAGGTTATGAGTAGCTGAAAGCCATTTCTACACATTTTTTCCAAAAGGCTTAGATGATGAAGATGAATCATTACTTTCAATACTACTCTACTAACATAAAGTTCTAACAACTTTCAAAATGGACTTAGGAGAATTTAGACCAACAAGTTGGATCAGGATATGTTTTATTTCTTTGGTGGTTCTCTTATCCATCTCAGTACTTTGGTGAATCTGAAATTGATCATATACTGCACCAGGAACTCAGAAATGGATATACTCCTGTTTAGAGCCCCTTATTAAGCCATATTTCCTCATATCTAAAAGAAATTTATCTAACATTTCAGGAAATTCAATTTTATGGTTAAGATAAATAGCTTGGAAATCTAAATCTAAAATCTAAATCTAAGCAATCTAAAATTGTTTAGAAATCGGCACATGGATTAGAAATAGATTTACATGCTGAAATTGCATTTTCCCATAAGTCATTAATAGAGAATGGATCCTAAAAGTCAAACATCACTTTGAAGACTTAACTTTGATTTTGATTTCTGTTTTCCCTTGTGGAAAATATATTTTCTATTATTTCTGGTAATCTATAATTAACTCTACCAACCTTACAATATTAATCAATGTATGTTGTGCCTGGATGGTTATATAAAGTTTGCAACCCAAAAAATCAATTAGCTTTAGCATTCCAACAGAAAGTTAACAGGTTTCAGGTCACTGTGAAAAATCCCATGTTGATAAATTATGTGAAGGGCTCCAACATATTTTTTTTCAGTTTCTTTAGTATTCCTGTGATGCTGGATATTTTTTTTCTTTTTAAGCCAACTATTAAGATCAATATTTCCACACTCCACTGCCATATAGATGTAGTGGTCTCTGATTTTATAATCCTAAAGTTAGGTTACATTATTGCTGTGTTGTTATAATTTATTAAAATAAGTCATAAGTCCCATAACTTTCAATTGTTTGGTCACCTGATTCTTCTAGGTTCACATATTTTATAGCATGTATTTGCTTCTTTTCACTAAACACCTGAAATACCTTACTTTAATTTTTATGTCCTACTTGCTTTAAAGTTGAATTGTTTTTATTTTATCTGAAATGTATTTTTTATTAAGATGTTGAAATCATAAGTAAAGTTTATCAATCTATTAATTCATTTCTTTCATTTTTGATTTAAATATTCATATACTTGTTTTTCTTCAAGTTAATTGCTATTTTATATCAGAGATTCCTTTATCTGTGCTGACTTTATCAGTTCCTATTTTCAACCACTGTTAATTTGGAATTTTTTACTGCATTTCTTTCCCATTAATTGACATTTACCATTCCTCTCTCTTTATCAGATAATTTTACTTTTATTGCAGTTAACAATTGCTTCTCTCACTGAAAGGCAGTTTATACTGCCTCATGTTCTTTAATTCTCTCTTACTACATTTCTGTATAGAAAACTATATTGAGAATACTTCAAAAGTCTCCCCATTTCCCCTTTCACACAATGAGACCTATGGAACAACTTGAACTTCCTTTTTCTCATGCTTCAGGCCTACCTCGGATTTTGACTAAGATAGTATAGTTCTTACTAGAACTATCTTTCTGTGAGTCTTATGCTGCTCTCAAGCAATACCAGAAAGTATACATTCATCCATTTTGAGTTATTCTATAAATAAATAAATTTGTATATAATTAAATAATATTATATATTACACATAAATGTATATAAAACAAAATAAATATATAGAAACAATATATATAAATAAGATAAATTATATATTCTGCATATTTATTTACACAGACACACATGTGTAAGTTGTATAAATATCAAGTTTATTTATACCAATATTCATAAGCACTATTAATCTACTATTCCATCTTCTCTTCATTGCTATATTTTGAGGTCTTGTTTTGGTTAATGTTTAGTTGGGTGGTAGTTTTTTTTTTTTTTTTTTTCCAAACATTTTTCTTAGGCGTGATAGTTGAGGAATACACTTTTGAATTCTGGCATCTCTTCAAACATCTTTGTGCATCTGAGATGCAAATGACATTGTTAATAAATTTGGAATTCCTGGGCTGAAATCCTTTTCTTTCAGTAGTTCATAAGTGGTATTCTGCATTTAGCTGCTGATAATACAAACATGTCAGTCAGGTTTATTTTCCTCTACTTGTAGCTTATCTTTACATATGGAGAATTATAAAATTATTTCTCTGTTGTTAGAGATGATGTGTTTTATCAAGATAGGTGTTCTTTCTCATCACTACAGCCTGGAACTCAATGACCTCTCTTAATATGAAGACACATGCTTCATTCAACTCAGAGAATTGCCTTCAATCATATGTTCTGTTTTTTCTGATCATCCATCTGTCCATTTTCCTCCCTTTGAAACTCCTATTCTTTCCTTGCTAATTTTCCTGAACTTGTTAACTCACTAATTTCAGTCTCACTTTCTTCTCATTTAATCTATTTTCTGAGTGTGTCTTCCTAAGTGCTTAAAACAAATCAGGTGTCCGTCTGTCTCCTCCAGCAGGTCTTTCTCTCTTGCCATGTGTTTCAAACATTCCATCTTATGTTTCTCTTTGTGGTTCCTCAGGTCTATCAAGTAAGCTGCATTTTACTCTGCCAGTAAATTGAGACTTAGATTGAATATTTGAATGTCTCCCATGAACAGAATTCTCAGGGTTTCTGAGGTAAATGGGACTCCTTGTCTGGGGAGCTGTGGATTAAAGGCAGACTGTCACCACTCTCCTGAGATAAATGGAAGAGTCCTTTCTGCTCTCGGGTATTTGTCTACTTCCAACCTTCCCAGTAGTGAAGAATCAGCTCACTTGTTGTTTGCAATCTGGGCTCGCTGAGGTCAGGGACTTCCAGGCCACATCCTAGAGGAAAATTCTACTTTCAACCTTCACTTGGAATACGCTCCCACCTGGGTTCTACAGATCTCTGGACACCAAGCACTTTAAAGAGTAAGTCACACAGCATCAGATTTTCATTTGGAGAGATAAGAAGAGGAAAAATGTGGATGATGAATTTGAGTGGGCAAACTTGAAAAGAGGGATAATATTTTGACATAGTGAATAAATACAGGTTATATATAATATGATGAAATGAATATAGAAATTGACTATATTGATAGAGAAAACGTAAAGATTTTTTAATCCTTTAAGAGATATAACAAAAGCCATGACCATTGCTTGAGTATAGAGGACAAGAAGGCAAGAGCCACCTGAGCTAAAACTCAAGATTCTGATTTGAGGTAAGGTGACAAGATAAATTTTTTGCCTTTTAATGAGAAAGGAGAAGTGTATTATTTGGACCAAATTGGTACCAGAATATACTGCTGGGTCTATCAAATCTCCTATCCAGATTGGGATTTCCAGATATTCATTGGTTCTCTATCATGGACTTGATAAAACTTGATAAAATGGATTTTTGAAGATTTTTAAAAGATCAAGATGATAAAGATTATCGATAACATTGTTCCACAGGTACTTTAACACTATTTTGAAAAATAATCTTTGTTCACTCTGAACTCATTCAGTCATTAAGTATTCACTATCTTTATATCATTGACAGGAATGGTGAGAAGCAGTTTAGAATCAAAGATGAATAAAGCGAAGTCTCTTTCCTGAAGAATTTTTGTTACAGTGATAAACTCTTATTTCTCAGAACCCTTATGGCTCAGGATCAGAGAAATTCATAGATTGTCATGAGAAGAGAGGACCTGGAGGATGCGTTGATGAGAGAAGTCATACCTAATCTGATTTTTAAAGGATGAAAAGAAGTTAAATAGGGAAAGTTCAAGGACATTTCAGAAAGAAAATGACACAAAAGTGAAAGACTGTGGCAGCAAACAGCATAGTATAGGTGAAGCAATACAAGCAATTTTGTGCAGCTAGTTAAAAAGTATGAAACTGGGATTAAAAAAGAAAGAGTTTGAATGGAGCAGTAAGTGCCGGGCCATGAAATAGTTTGTTAGGAAGTTTAAGAATTAACCTATACATAATGAGAAGCTAGGAAATATTTACAGATTTTTTTTTTATGACAGCAAAATGGTCAGATTTTTTTTTTTTAGACGGATCACTTTCTTGGCTGTAATGTAAATGGATTCAAGGGTGATAAGATGGGAAACAGCAGAGATTTTGGAAGTTACTGCATTGGCTTAAGATAGAGATAGTAATGTTGGAATTATGTCATTTGAATAGGAATAAAGTCAATTTAAGTTTTAGACAGATAACTTGATTTTATGTTCTTGTTAAATTGAGTATGAAAGTAAAGATTCCCAGTTGACAGGTGGACAAGCACATGTAAGGCTGTAAGGAGACAGCTGGGTTGGAAATAAGATTTTGAGTTATCAGCTCACAGGTGTTAGAGGAAAGCATGAGAATGGAGAGAATTTCTCAGGAAAATCATGCCAAGTGAAGTGGTATTAATCTGAACTAGGAATAATGGTGGTAAGCAAGTTTAAAGGGTGGACAAAGAAAGTGATTATCAGGAAAAATTAGTTTTTTTAAAGATAAAGAGATACCTAATAACACTGGCACTTGAAGACATCAGTACTCTTTACTAATATCCAGTTCTCTCTTCCCTTGGGCACATGGGAGGATTGTACTCCGTATTCCCTATGAGTTAGGCATGGTCAACAGACTCATTTGATCAGTGAAATGTGCATAATAGAGACATATTACTTCCAAGAGAAAGCCAGTAATTTCCCAACTCCCCGCACCCTCTGACTTTGGTATGCTTATCACAGGAGCATTTGTTGAGATGAAGCCTCAAAAAACCTGGGTTATTGTCTATTCTTCATAGCTGAATGAATGTTGTTGTTTCAACAGAATTTTTAATACTAAAGCTAATTTTAACCCATGAAAAGAGCGTTAGTATTCATTAGGAAATCCATCGTGATCTTAGCAGGACATTTTTGGTGGCCTAGTGAGATAAGCCAAAATTCAGTGCGTCTAGGAGTTTAACGGATGTGATATGGTGGACATAATATATGTCCCTTGCTACTATATGAACATTGGGAGAGAGGAGAGAAACTGGAGAGTATATCCAGGGAACTGTAGAGTCAAGACAGGGTCCAATTTAGCAGGGGTGAATCAAAGAGAGAGACTTCAGGAATGTTCGTGCTGAGGGAAGGGAGCAGTTAAAATAGGAATGAACACAATAGAAAAGGAGTGATCAGTGAAGCTATTTTCTACAAACACCAGGAGATATTGCAATAAAGGACACACAGGGAGAAGGATTTAGGATGGGCTACAGTCACACAAAGAGAAGGCTTTAAACAGGAAGAGGTAACCCTCAATATCCTAGACAGGAAGTTAGGAGAGATAGAGAGAAAGGAATTAAGGAAAGAACCAGAGTTTAGTTAAGGTAAAATAACAAATCATGAGAGTGACAGCCTTCTGTGTTAAATGAGATATTGGGTGGTTTGTTAATAATGAAATTATGTTTTCAGAGGTTACAGTGTAAATTTTGGAGGTGGGGCAATAAGAAAAAAGACAGCAGTATAGACGTTTATGTCAGAGAATATTTAGAGTAAAACTGGGAAAAAGGGATTTATCCATCAACAAATTGATAATTGAGATCTTTGTCATGTCTTTTAATTTTTCATGTATTTTAACTTTGTCTAAAGTCTTTTAGTAACAAAACTACTCAGTATGCTAAGTAATATCTGCCGTGGTGTTAGTGGCTTTGCATATGTTTTAAATAATATCGTTTAAAAGATGTTGACCACCGTGCATTTCTAAAATCTTGTAATACTAAAATCAGTCAATTGTAGAATGACCTAAAGCAATAATTCCATTAAATATGTTCATGAGCAGTATTTTAGAATTGTTTTCTTTGCCTAGTATCATCATTTATATCTTAATTGCAAACTTTTTTTAAATTGCTCTGTGCCAAATATCACAAACTAAGTGGCTTAAAACAACACAAATATATTATCTCCCAGTTTCAATTGGTCAGGAGCCTGGCATCAACTAGCCGACTTCTTTGCTTATGTTGGCTGGGGCTGCTATCTCACCTGAAGCTTAAGTTCCCCTTCCCAGCTCATTCAAGTTGTGATTAGAACTTAGATTCTTTGGATTATAGGACTGAGGTTCCAACTTTCTTACTGGCTGTTAGTCAGAGCCCATTCTCAGCATTGAGAGGCTGCCTGTGGTTTCCTGTGTTCATCATAATATGGTGGTTGCTCCTTTAAGGCTTTGAAACTTACTTCCTCTCACTGTGATTTAAAGAGCTCATATAGACAGGCCCATCCACATAATTTCCTTTTGATTCACTCAAGGTCAGCTGATTAGTAACCTTAACTCTATTTACATCTGTAAAATCTCCTTTGTCATCTAATATAATCATGAGAGTGATAATCCATCAAATTCACAGGTTCTGAACACACTCAAGATGGGGAAATTACACAAGACATTTAAACCAATGTGAAAATCTTTAGGGCCATCTTAGAATTACAATTATGCCAACAATCTTGACAATCAGAACACTTAAATAGTATATGAATTATTGAACATGCATGAGAAAATATTAAAATATGGCAACCCCATCCCCACCTTGTTGTATTTTCTAATATTATCACCTGATAACTTTTCTTTCATATTTCCTCCATTAATGAATTAAATACATATCTCACCTTGAAATCCATAAAATTGTTTTAAAATTGATGTAGAAAAAAGAGCATGAGAGAACAAAGTCATGCATGGGAGAGGAAAGACAAGAAGATATATTTTTACATAAAGAAGAAGAATGATGCTATGAACTTCTGAAACTGACCCCAAAGGATTTTTTTAATCTCCTATAGCCATGGAGATATAAAGAAGAAACACAAAATTTTGACTTTTCAATAAAAGATTACAATGCAAATGAAATTCAGTACCTCTCTGGAGTTCTTAAGTGAAAGTGAGAATGATGATTAGAAAAAATCAGAATGATGGAATTTGTAGGGATTCTGATAGATTATGATGACTTAAATCACCACCTCCAATCCTCTTTAACTTTGCTTTTAAAAAGAAAACATCTCTTGGTCTAATGGAGATTGTTAACATTCCTTTGCTTTAAGACCCTTTAATAACCTAATTTGAAGCAGATGCATTTCAAGGGGATGCTGACTGTTTTTAAGATCCACAAGTACCATCTCTCAGATCTTCCTGAGCCATATCCTCAGAAGAATTAAGATGAATTATGACTTGAGAGGAGATGGACAAAAATCTGGCAAATCATTTGGTTTTTATTCTACTATTTGTATCAACCAAAACCTGGGGCTTCATGTAATTCATGTACGAAAATATTATACATGTGTTATGTTAGGAAGGAAAAATCATAACATTATATGGAGTCAAACAATTAATATGGATTGCAGTTTGAGCAGTGATAGGTATCTCTAATTACTTGGTAGATAACTGAAATCTGGGCTCAATATTGGCTTATGTTAAATAAAGTTGAGACATTGGAACTTAACTGGAACATAATGCAGGAAGAAATGACAGTACTTAGAGAGAGAAGCTATCTGTAGAGAATTCTTCATAGGTTATTTACTCACCCTAACTATGCTCCCAAGAGGGGCTCTTCAGTTGCTTTCCCTTCTCCCTGGTCTTCCTTCATTTTCGCTGGCTCCTGGGCTAAGGGTAGTGTACATATGTTCAACTCCATAACAAAGGGCTCTGGTTTCTGTAGGATGCCTTCATCACTGAGGTCAGAGGTAACAAGAAACAGTATGATTTTCAGTCTGTCTTCCTGTGGTTCCAGCTTTCTGTTATCTTCTCTTCCTGCCTGTGGACTTCAGCCTCCAGCATTAGAAACAAAAACATCCTTGCAAAGACTATTTAGTCAACCCCCCTACTTCCATAAGTCATTTTCTATAATAACTATCTCAGTGGTTCAGCTCCTTTGATTGAACCCTGATGGACACAAAAGAAAATCTAGTAATTTTTAAAATAAGTATTGTAGAAAAAGCAAGAAATACAAACAAATCTAAGTGGAATGAAGACACTTGAGGTGAGGCACCAAGTTGGAGAATCAAGGGCTTCTTACCTAATTCCCAGATTAGAACCGATAGGTAGACTCTAGAGATCCTGGAGTAAAGGAGAAACTGAGTTTCCTTAAAGGTGTATCCTCGTGGGCTTCCCTGGCGGTGCAGTGGTTGAGAGTCTGCCTGCTGATGCACGGAACACGGGTTCATGCCTTGGTCTGGGAAGATCCCACATGCCGTGTAGCAGCTGGGCCGGTGAGCCATGGACGCTGAGCCTGTGCGTCCGGAGCCTGTGCTCTGCAACGGGAGAGGCCACAACAGTGAGAGGCCCGCATATTGCAAAAAAAAAAAAAAAAAAAAAAAAAAAAAAAGAAAGAAAAAGAAAGAAAAGAAAAGTGTATGCTAGTAACAAAAATGCAAATATGTAATGGACATAGTCTTCCTGGTTTTCCCCTGGGGTCCTGTGAACATTTTCAGAATCACTTGCTTTGGACAAAGAGAAGTATTGAGACCTTTTAAGTGTTACTCAGTGCACAGCTGTGAACTGACATGAAGTTTTGATCATCCAGAAGACCACTGCACACTTTTACTCAGAATGGGAGCTTATGGAGGTCAGTTGATAAATTATATGTTGGCCTGAATCCATCTTTTAGTGGGTTTTGTAAATTTGCAACAGCATTCTGTAGTTTATCTTCCCAAATTCCAGGTATATAGTTAACATATGTCCGTAGCTGACAGAATTCCTATGTTGGTTTCCTGGTCCATGGAGTAAAGGCTGTTATGGTACAAAGGAAAAGTGGTGGTCTCTGATCCCATTATATCCAAAAAGAAAAAAAAAAAAAAAGAATATTAGCCATGATGCAATCTCAAAGAATGATGCCAACATCAAAGACTTGAAAGATGTAAGACTAGTGAGTTCTAACGTATCTCCATTGAAAATCCCACTTTGGCTGTGAAGAAATACCAGTGCTGGAGAATGAACAGGAATTATTGGAAACAATTAGAAATTGCCTCCATTGAAACTGTCGTTTCAGATGCGATCTGCATACTGTAACAAATACCACGAAGGTCAGTAGGCGGTAAAAATCTATTAATATGGTAAATGTTTGCATATATGTTTTAATTAGGAGGGACCACCAGAGAGTTTGCTTTCATAAGGCACTGAGGACAGCACATCTTCACAGTATTACCTCAGGAATAAGTCAGCTCTGTCCTATGTCATAGCATAGTACACAGGAAACTTGATTGTTTAACCATCCCTTTGAACATAATACTATCTTACCAGACTGATATCATGGAAATTAGATCATGGTGGTCAAGACAGCAAGTAACCTTTAGAACTATTTGTAAGAGGTACTTGTCAAGGGTGGAAGATAATTTCCCATGAAAATTCAGAAAGATGAATGTTATGCATGAAATCACTAAGGACTTCCTTTAAATAGAACGTGTGTAGCTGAGTAACTAATCTCCAGTTGAAAAGATTAATAATGCTAAATACCTAATAGGATGTCATCTCCCAAGAGGACCACCCTGATTCCTGATGGTAGTTGACTTATATTTAATCTCTTCCTTCCATCACATAGAGGAGAAGGGTACGGACAATAAATAATTCATTAAAAAGGTGATTCAGGTTATAAATGTTTTTGTCTGCCCCAAATTCTTTCAGCCTTATTGACTTATTAAATACTTTATTTAACATTGTGATATTCATACAACACAGTTCCTGAACAAAGAAATCATTTTTCAACCAATGAAACAAGAAAACTTGCTTACTATCACAAAGTTCATTGATTTGGCCATATAACCCCATTCTTAGAAGCAGCAGGATTAATATTGATACAAATTGAGATGGTCCCTGAGGACTTAGTTATTTTGCTGATTGGATGACAACAACTTGTCATGCTACAATGACAATTATAGCTGGAAAAGTACACCAAATATTGGAATAAATGTAAAAGTTTTGGATTCTATTATTGGCTCTATCTTTAATTAATTGGATAGATTGAGGCAAATCAGTGTACGTTTTCATAATTTTTTAATAAATTTATTCATTTAATTTATTTATTATTTTTGGCTGTGTTGGGTCTTTGTTTCTGCGTGCATGCTCTCTCTAGTTGTGGCAAGCAGGGGTTACTCTTCATTGCAGTGCATGGACTTCTCCTTGCAGTGGCTTCTCTTGCTGCAGAGCTTGAGCTCTAGGCGTGAGGGCTTCAGCAGTTGTGGCGGGTGGGCTTCCATAGTTGTGCCTCATGGGCTCTAGAGCACAGGCTCAGTAGTTGTGGCACACGGCTTATACTTGCTCTGCGGCATGTGGGATCTTCCTGTACCAGGGCTCGAACTCATGTCCCCTGCATTGTCAGATGGATTCTTAAACACTGTGCCACCAGGGAAGCCCATCATATTTTTAAAAAGAAGAAAGATTGTTTCTAAGAACAGCAGAAGTATCCAAGGTGTTTGAGAAAGATCCAATGGTTAAAAGTTTACAATGAATATTTTAAAGTATATTTAGTTTTAAATGGAATGCCCCTTTTAAAATATCTGAGAAACTTCTTGTAGATGTTAGGTGGTTATTAGTGGCTATCAGATGCCTATAACTGTGATTTCATCTCTCAGTTTATCATATGAACAGTGTTTGACATGCTGAACTTTTGACCATTACATACTTTTAGTGTGTTTTTGTTTTTATTTAAATATATTTTTGTTTATAATTGTCGAAGTAGAAATTCTTAATGGTTTAGGAAAAATTTCATGCTTTGTCAAAGTTTTGAATATTATTTTGAATTCACTAAACTTTAAAAGAATTTTAGGACTAAAAAAACGATTAATATAGAGTAAGATCCATGGTTCTAGTGACTAAAGAGAACTGAACTCTTCTTTCATTTACGGTTAAGGTCTCATAGTAATCTTCTATTTTTGGCATGGACGTGAAAATCAGAGTTGAGCAATTATGATGGCAAAAGAAAGAGCTGCTAAACATTCCAAAGTGAGCATTATAAACCTAATATAATATCAAGATTTGAAAGTTAATGCTGGTATAGGATTTTTACATTCTTAGGAAAAACTAGTAAAAAAATTACAAAATATGAGAGAAATATATTTATTTTAAACATTTTTATTAGAGTATAATTGCTTTACGATGGTATGTCAGTTTCTGCTTTATAACAGTGAATCATTTATACATGTACATATGTGAATCACTTATACATATACATATCTCTACCCTCTTGCATCTCCCTCCCTCCCACCCTCCCGATCCCACCCCTCTAGGTGGTCACAAAGCACTGAGCTGATCTCTCTCTGCTATGTGGCTGCTTCTCACTAGCTATCTATTTTACGTTTGGTAGTGTATATATGTCCATGTCACTCTCTCACTTTGTCCCAGCTTACCCGTCCCCCTACTCATACACTCAAGTCCATTCTCTAATAGGTCTGCATCTTTATTCCTGTCTTGCCCCTAGGTTCTTTGGACCTGTTTTTTTTTTTTTTTTTAGATTCCATATATATGTGTTAGCATACGGTATTTTTTTTTTCTCTTTCTGACTTACTTCACTCTGTATGAGTCTCTAGGTCCATCCACCTCACTACAAATAACTCAATTTCATTTCTTCTTATGGCTGAGTAATATTCCATTGTATATATGTGCCACATCTTCTTAATCCATTCATCTGTTGATGGACACTTAGGTTGCTTCCATGTCCTGGCTATTGTAAATAGAGCTGCAGTGAACATTTTTGTACACGACACTTTTTGAATTATGGTTTTCTCAGGGTATATGCCCAGTGGTGGGGTTGCTGGGTCGTATGATAGTTCTATGTGTAGTCTTTTAAGGAACCTCCATACTGTTCTCCATAGTGGCTGTATCAATTTACACTTCCACCAACAGTGCAAGAGTGTTCCCTTTTCTCCACACCCTCTCCAGACTTTATTGTTTGTAGATTTATTGATGATGGCCATTCTGACTGGTGTGAGATGATATCTCATTTTAGTTTTGATTTCATTTCTCTAATGATTAATGATGTTGAGCAATCTTTCATGTGTTTGTTGGCAATCTGTGTATCTTCTTTGGAGAAATGTCTATTTAGGTCTTCTGCCCAATGTAGATTGAGTTCTTTGTGTTTTTTTGATATTGAGCTGCATGAGTTGCTTATATGTTTTGAAGATTAGTCCTTTGTCAGTTGCTTCATTTGCAAATATTTTCTTCCATTCTGAGAGTTGTCTTTTGGTCTTGTTTATGGTTTCCTTTCGTGGGCAAAAGCCTTTAACTTTCATTAGGTCCCATTCGTTTATTTTTGTTTTTATTTCCATGCCTCTAGGAGGCGGGTCAAAAAGGATCCTGTGTGATTTATGTCAGAAAGTGTTCTGCCTATGTTTTCCTCTAAGAGTTTGATGATGTCTGGCCTTAAATTTAGGTCTTCAATACATTTTGAGTTTATTTCTGTGTATGGTGTTAGGGAGTGTTCAAATTTCATTCTTTTACATGCAGCTGTCCATCACCACTTACTGAAGAGGCTGTCTTTTATCCACTGTATATTCTTGCCTCCTTTATCAAAGATAAGGTGACAATATGTGTGTGGGTTTATCTCTGGGCATTCTATCCTGTTCCATTGATGTATATTTCTGTTTTTGTGCCAGTACCATACTGTCTTGATTACTGTAGCTTTGTAGTATAGTCTGAAGTGTGGGAGTCTGATTCCTCCAGCTCCGTTTTTCATTCTCAAGATTGCTTTGGATATTCAGGGTCTTTTGTGTTTCCATACAAATTGTGAAAGTTTTTATTCCAGTTCTGTGAAAAATGCCAGTGGTAGTTGAAAGGGATTGCCTTGAATCTGTAGATTGCTTTGGGTAGTAGAGTCATTTTCACAATGTTGATTCTTCCAATCTAAGAACATGGTATATCTCTCCATCTATTTGTATCATCTTTATTATCTTTCATCAGTGTCTTATAGTTTTCTGAGTACAGCTCTTTTGTCTCCCTAGGTAGGTTTATTCCTAGGTATTTTATTCTTTTTGTTGTAGTGGTAAATGGGAGTGTTTCCTTAATTTCTCTTTCAGATTTTTCATCCTTAGTGTATAGGAATGCAAGAGATTTCTGTGCATTAATTTTGTATCCTGCTACTTTACCAAATTCATTGATTAGCTCTAGTAGTTTTCTGGTAGCATCTTTAGGATTCTCTATGTATAGTATCATGTCATCTACAAACCATGGCAGTTTTACTTCTTCTTTTCCAATTTGGATTCCTTTTATTTATTTTCTTCTCTGATTGCTGTGGATAAAACTTCCAAAACTATGTTGAATAATAGTGGTGAGTGTGGGCAACCTTGTCTTGTTCCTGATCTTAGTGGAAATGGTTTCAGCTTTTCACCATTGAGGACGATGTTGGCCATGGGTTTGTCTTATAAGGCCTTTGTTATGTTGAGGAAATTTCCCTCTATGCCTGCTTTCTGGAGGGTTTTTATCATAAATGGGTGTTGAATTTTGTTGAAAGCTTTCTGTGCATCTATTGAGATGATCATTTGGTTTTTCTCCTTCAATTTGTTAATATGGTGTATCACATTGATTGATTTGTGTATATTGAAGAACCCTTGCATTCCTGGGATAAACCCCACTTGATCATAGTGTATGATCCTTTTAATGTGCTGTTGGAATCTGTTTGCTAGTATTTTGTTGAGGATTTTTGCATCTATGTTCCTCAGTGATATTGGCCTTTAGTTTTTCTTTCTGACATCTTTGTCTGGTTTTGGTATCAGAATGATGGTGGCCTCATAGAATGAGTTTGGGAGTGTTCCTCCCTCTGCTATATTTTGGAAGAGTTAGAGAAGTATAGGTGTTAGCTCTTCTCTAACTGTTTGATTGAATTCACCTGAGAAGCCATCTGGTCCTGGGCTTTTGTTCGTTGGAAGATTTTTTATCACAGTTTCAATTTCAGTGCTTGTGATTCGTCTGTTCATATTTTCTATTTCTTCCTGGTTCAGTCTCAGAAGGTAGTGCTTTTCTAAGAATGTGTCCATTTCTTCCAGGTTGTCCATTTTATTGGTATAAAGTTGCTTGTAGTAATCTCTCATGATCCTATGTATTTCTGCAGTGTCAGTTGTTACTTCTCCTTTTTCATTTCTAATTCTATTGATTTAAGTCTTCTCCCTTTTTTTCTTGATAAGTCTGGCTAATGGTTTATCAATTTTGTTTATCTTCTCAAAGAACCAGCTTTTAGTTTTATTGATCTTTGCTATCATTTCCTTCATTTCTTTTTCATTTATTTCTGATCTGATCTTTATGATTTCTTTCCTTCTGCTAACTTTGGGATTTTGTTGTTGTTGTTGTTCTTCTTCTTCTTTCTCTAATTGCTTTAGGTGTAAGTTTAGGTTGTTTATTTGAGATGTTTCTTGTTTCTTAACGTAGGCTTGTATAGCTATAAACTTCACTCTTAGAACTGCTTTTGCTGCATCCCATAGGTTTTGGGTTGTTGTGTTTTCATTGTCATTTGTTTCTAGGTGTTCTTTGATTTCCTCTTTGATTTTTTCAATGATCTCTTGGTTATTAAGTACTGTATTGTTTAGCCTCCATGTGTTTGTATTTCTTAAAGATTTTTTTCCTGTAATTGATATCTAGTCTCATAACATTGTGGTCAGAAAAGATACTTGATACAATTTCAATTTTCTTAAATTTACCAAGGATTGATTTGTGGCCTAAGATATGATCTATCCTGGAAAATGTTCCATGAGCACTGGAGAAGAATGTGTATTCTGTTGTTTTTGGATGGAATGTCCTATAAGTATCAATTTAGTCCATCTTGTTTAATGTATCATTTAAAGCTTGTGTTTCCTTATTTATTTTCATTTTGGATGATCTGTCCATTGGTGAAAGTGGGGTGTTATTAAAGTCCCCGACTATGATTGTGTTACTGTTGATTTCTCCTTTTATGGTTGTTAGTATTTGCCTTATGTATTGAGGTGCCCTATATTGGGTGTATAAATATTTACAATGGTTATATCTTCTTTTTGAATTGATCCCTTCATCATTATGTCATGTCCTTCTTTTTCTCTTGTAATAGTCTTTGTTTTAAAGTCCATTTTGTCTGATATGATAATTGCTACTCCAGCTTTCTTATGCTTTCCATTTGCATGGAATATCTTTTTCCATCCCCTCACTTTCATTCTTTATGTGTCCCTAGGTCTGAAGTGGGTCTCTTGTAGACAACATATATATTGGCCTTGCTTTTGTATCCATTCAGCCAGTCTATGTCTTTTAGTTGGTGCATTTAATCCATTTACAGAGAAATGTATTTTTAATGAAGTTGGAATATGGGTAACTGTAAAACAATCAAACAAGTTTTGTGAACATTAAAAATCATACATTACTGGGTTCTAATTATAACTGCCTTTGACAATACTAAGTAAATGCTGATAAGTTCTCACAATCAGATCAAACTTATTAGTGTGGGTGAGACACTCATTCATTTTATTTATGTTCTGCTCATAGATTAATCTCAATTGAACTGATATTTTTTAAAGAATTGTTTCTCTGACAAAATGTTCCTCATTCAAAGACATTTTACTGTTAGATCTAGAATACTGATATTTTAAAGTGTAGAATTAACATACAGAAATATTGTTTCCTCCCTCCAACAATTTAGATGCCTCTAAAGAGCCTGAGGTAATTTAGGATTACAGTCTTCTGAAGAGAAATAATCCTGCATCTGCTTGATGAAAACTGTATGTGGATAGTTTTCAAATTTCAGAATAAAATAATATATATGGTCATCAATGTCAACAGACTAATAGTAGGTAAAGACTGATAAACATATTGGTTTTACTCAAAAAATGGGTTTTTGAATCATTATGGTAGAAATTTGCTATTTTTTTTTTATCTGAAGAACTCTCCTTGTGCTTTTCAGAATATAGTATGTAAAGCAATTCAAGGTTACCCTGTTGAAATTTGGGTGGGAGCTCTGTAGTCCATTCTACTAAGTCCAAATCCCAAAAAGTTCTTAAACATATACAGTAAAGCCCAAGGCTTAACAGAGCAGTATTAAGAGTTTAAAGATTTTTAAATCATTTGTACATGTAATAATAAGTGTTAAAAAATGTATGAAGAGATAGATTTGCTCTCATGCCAGGACACACACACACACATACACACACTCCTCAAGTCAGTTCAGTTGCACAAGTGTCCTTAAGTCCTGGTGGGGAAAGAAAGAGCAGAATGGTGACATGGTGACAGCAAAAAGGACTAATGCAACTGAAAGAAATCTTTCAAGAATTTTGACTTATGTATCATGCATAGTAATCCCTTCCAGCATTTGAGAAAAGATGGAAGTATGTTTATGATTTACATTTCAAACTTCTAGACCAGCTTATCTTATACTTTTTACTCCTCTTTATAATCTCTTCCATCCATATGACTGGTAATATCACTTGTGGAAACGTCCCATATATGTTCTTCTCAATGGCTGATGCTTCTGATATAACTATTAAGAACGCTGAAGGGCCTGAGATTTTACTCTACTTGCAAACTGAAATTTAGCATGGTACAGTTTCAGAGATATTAGCAGGAGACCTAAAACTTCAGGTCAGAAACGGAGAAGAGTTTATTGCTCATGGCAATTAAAATATCCAGAACATCAACATTTGGTTTGATTTCTCAAGCCTTAATTTCCAAGAGCTGATGTTAAGAGAAGTGACACCTGCCTACACAGTGGGTTATATTACACAGAACCCACATTTTAAAATACAAATCAGTAAGCATGACTGCCCCTTGTTCCACAAAGAGGTACTTTATCCCTCAAGGCTCTAAACAAACCTGCTTCTGCTTCTAGGAGCTGCTGGGAGGCATGCTATCTCTGATATCCAAGGCTGTTTGCTTTTCAGAGATCCTCAAAAAGATAGTTCAGAAAAAAAGCAGTTGTGCCTCTGCTTATAAGACATTCAGCAACACAAGAGGCCCATGGACAATTGCTTCCCAGTAAAAAATGTTACCATTAAAAAAAAAAAAAAAAAAAAAACTTCTGAAAATACTATTAGGGGAAGGCAAAATCACACACTCAGGGAGGACATGTTGGGATGCTCAGCATCTACAGAGGACTACCTCTCTCCACAAGGGTTCCAACCCTCACCGCTTTCTTTCAAACAATGGTAACACTAAATATATTTCTATAAATGTTTGTCACCAAAAGATTCATCTTCTGAATTATTTTAAAAGTAAGGCTTTATTGTATAACAGTTATTCTGATGTATACTGAATTCACAATAACTTAATCTCTATAATTCACAATCCATTAATAGCCAGCGAAGTGAAATCCTATAGCAATAAGACATTGTAATCACTAACCCCAATATTAAGGAGCAAGCATTTATTTTTTACATACCTGCCTTTGAGTTCCAAAGAGTCAATGCCTATGTGTATAAAACACAATCAAACATTCTACATATATTACTAATATATCCTTGCAAGTCCAGGCAAGAATAACAAAACTGAGCACTCAAGGCCACCAGTAGTATTTATTTATTTATTTGTTTGTTTATTTATTTATTTATTTTTGCGGTACGCGGGCCTCTCACTGTTGTGGCCTCTCCCGTTGTGAAGCACAGGCTCCGGACGTGCAGGCTCAGTGGCCATGGCTCACGGGCCTAGCCGCTCCACGGCATGTGGGATCCTCCCAGACCGGGGCACGAATCCATGTCCCCTGCATCAGCAGGTGAACTCTCAACCACTGTGCCACCAGGGAAATCCCACCAGTAGTATTTTTTTGCAGCTAATATTGGAGGACATAATAATGACTTCAGATAATTTTCTTTTATAATTTTGGGAAATTCTCTCTAACCATGACTTTTAAGGTTAAGTAAAATACATAAAATCTGCAAATATGTTTTTAAATGGAGTTCCTAATTGATTCAGGCTAACACTATGATCACGTAATTGTTAGCCTTATAACTGATTCTTAATTGCTCTTATGTGTGGTACCTTCATTGCTAGTCATTATAATGATAATATTAATAAATTACATATTGTTACAGTTTAAATTCCTTGCAATACCATGACCTACATCTCATTTTATTTTTCATAAAACACTTGTAGAATAGGTAAGGTTTTTGTCATGTGATTTTGCAAATGGTGAAGACTGACCTCAATCATTATTTTGCCCATCACATTGGAAGTTAATTGAAGACTTGATGAATATGACTCTAACAGACCAAATCAGCTTATTCTATCCTTTCTAGCCCTGGCATTCTGATCCCTCTGCTATTTCCACTGGCCCTTGCCAACTGGATCCTAGGGAATGTGCTTCTACTGAGGTGGCAGCAGAGATCTCATTGACTGGGGAAATATGCAACTGTTAATGATCTGCTTAGGAGCTGGAAATTTTTAAGATCATAAAAATGAGTCATTAGAATTAATGTAGATTATCATGTACCTTAAAGGACTTTCTACATTTTTATAAATATCCTTCCTCCAAATAGCTAGAGGCCATGAGCATAAAGAGTAAAGTTCTACAAAGCAAATGATCTAAGCCCCCAACATAAGACCTGTTATTTTTAATCTTGCAAAGATTACACAGATTTGTTTACTTCATAGTCCTAATGGAAACATGGCTCATTTCAGAAATTTGATTAAGAACCTGATTCAATTCTAATCAAAATATTTAAGTCATATATTGTCTTCCTTGCTGAAGAAACAAAGAGGAATAAATGTGCTTCTGACCTTAAGACGCTTATATTATGGGGCAAAAATAGCAATTAACTGAAAAAAACAAAAATTGTCTATTACATAGACTAATTATCTTTGTTGTAAAAACTCACTTGTTTTGTCCAATTTTATTAGTGATAGAATTTCACCAAATTTTTTATCTCCTTATCTTAAAATAATTTTTCAAGGTTTAAAATTAATGGTATTTTATACCAAAAGTATATGCACTTTTTATACTGAAAGCATCAACTAGAAAATAGTAATGATCAAAAATTATATGCTGTCAGAGAAGCAAAAGTTGTTGCAACCAAGTTCAATCTATTTTAAAACTTCATAGAGCAGCAAGACATTCTAAAGAAATTTAGTGATTGACAGCTTGACTTTAACTTTTTCTTGCCCTCACTCTGTTAAGACAACCTCAGCGTCCTGATCATAATATCATTATTTTCCAAGTTGACTCTCTGAACTTATGACTGAGTCAATCACAAGTGATTGAATCAATAGCAGCACTGATATTAGTTTACAGTACAATATGCATTGTGGTGAAATTAGGATGTAAGACATGTACTTTGCTTTGTAGAAGTAAGTCATTATAAGAAATTTATCTATTGTTAAACAAAATATTTCAGCTTTCAGTATCACTAATAATGGAGCATGTGTGCCAATTTATTAATTAATGAAACAGATTTTACTGTCTTCTGCCAAATAAGCATATACTTTCACTTCTGGAATAATTTCATTTATTTCAAAGCATTAAAAGTGGTGAAAATAACTAATTTGATTGGTATCATTATTTCTCCAGTACCAGTGTTGATATTAGTAAAAGCTTTTTAAAACTGTAGTAAATTCTGATTACTATTTTGCTGTTACTACTAGTAAGAGGTAATTATTCTCTGAATCTGACCTTTAGTTTATTGCAGTTTAAAATGTAGTTCTCAATGAAATTAAAAGATATCTATAATGTACTTTTTAAATTCAATACCACATAATCATTAAATCCTATCAAATAGAAAACTGAATATAAATCATTCATTTTACAGTATTTTATTACATTATACATTTCTAAAGAAGCCATTATATTAAAACAAAATCTAGCTTTAACTTTTCATATATGCTTTTATTGTCCATAAAATTTTTAATTAATTTTATTATAGCTCCATTAACATAGTCCAAATTATTTTCTGGCTGTAAGTGTTCAAATAATTTTAACTGAAAAGTCAACTTATCTAAGCTTCTGTCAAAACTTGAACTAATCAAATCTCACATATCCACAAAAATAAAATAAAAACTTTATAGGGAAGTTTAAATAATGATATCCAGAAGTGTTATGAACCAGAACTAATTGACATTAGTATTTTTGTAGCTGGGAATCAAAGGGCTTTTTACTTAAGAAGGTATTTTTGCCATACTATTCTCACTTCTTTTTCGAACTTCAAGCAAACCAAAAATTGAACATATGTATTCTAAAAACATTGATGAACATTAAAGAAAAGGATTATTTACTTAATCTACTATTCCTAGGTGAGCACTCCATAAGAATCAGCACAGCTTCAAATTTGGCACATAGACGACACACACAAATAGATGATAGTTCTAACTCGCTGTAATGTAAATATTATTGTCAATCACACAATTGACTTTTTAATTAGTGTACCCATAGTTCTTTATTGTAGAGGAATTACCCCTGAGCCAGGAATAAAATGATCTGAACTGCCATCTGGGCTCTGTTGTTTGCTGATTTAACATAATTGTGAGATGAATTCTTAATAGGACATGGTACAAAATAAGAGCTCACAAAATATTGATTCAAAATGTGAAACTGATTAATGGAGACAAATATTGCAGGAAAAGGAATGATAATGTATTAATTTTCTGTGCTGCATAACAAATTACCACAAATTTAGCACCTTAAGATAGCACACATTTATTTTCTCACAGTTTCTGTAAGGTAGAAGTTGTGGCACAGCCTAGCTAGGTCTCACCAGGTTGAAATCCATATGTTGACTGAGGCCGTGATCTCATCAGAAGCTGCACTGGAGAAGAATCAATTTGCAGGGTCCCTCACTTGAGAGAAGAACTCATATTTGTGGCTGGCACTAAGGTCCTCATTTTCTTGTTGGCTGTTGGCCAGGGGCTGTGCTCAGCTCACAGAGGTCACCCTGACCTCTCTTCCACATAGCCTTCTCCATATGCCCTCTCACAATGTGGAAGCTTACTTCTTCGGAAGAAGCAACAGAGAGACTCCTACCTCAGAGGCAGCCAAGTCTCTCTTTTAAAGCCTTTCACCTCATTAAATCAGGCCCACCTAGAATACTCTCCCTTTTGATTAATTCAAAATCAACTTACTTGAGACCTTAATTACATATGCAAAATTCCTTCACATTTGCCATAGCCTATTTCTAGAAGCAAGTCACATTCAAGGATAGAAGATTATACAAGATTGTGCATGCCAGAAGGTGGAAATCACTGGGGTCCACTTTAAGTTCCATCTGCCGAAGATGGAATTGTGGTGATCAAATCCAGAAGATGTCTAGCTTATTATTGTTAACATATGAAAAAGTGGAGAAGAACTCCAATGAGGTCACAGTGTCCTAAGACAGAATGTAATAAGTGCTGGAATGACAGTAAGTCAAAATGGTTAACAGAACACTGACAATAGGCAATAGCAACAATGATGTTCCTTAGGGTTCTTTTACCCACTGGATAGCTGCTACACCTAGCCACCTATCACTTTTTGTTTGAAATAAAATGGTGTGGAAGGGGAGATACAGGTTGTTCCAGGCAAATTTATATTGGTAATCCTTGCTTGTACTTTTTCTGTAAATCTTGTTTTTCCTAAGATGTTGAGCTCAGCTAAACAATAATAGATTTACCTTTCTTTTAGAAGTGACATTATTTTCTATATAAGAATCAATTCAGGACAAATAAAATGATTTATTTGCAACAACCCATCCCCAAACCTTAAGAGAAAAATAAAAGTGCTTTATTAAGTCCCACAGGGGGGAAATGTGTTTTTATAAATTAGATTTCCAACATTATTCGGTTTATTTTTAGAAAGCCAACATATTTTGACACTTGTTTTCCCCTGCTACAATATAAATAACTGAACACATTGGAAAAGTAGCAAACGCTTCTAACTTTTTCAACCTGAAATTCTATCTCCTGCCATTTTTCCAGAATAGGAGGGCAACTCTTTTGAACTAAGGGTTGCTTATCACTCATCTGCCAGAGGACATGGTTACCCAGCAATCAGCTGCTAACTTCTCCTTTCCAAAGTTTTGGGTTGTAGCAGGTCTGCATCTAAACCTCAAATCCAATCTCTGAAGTGTAAGAATAGGAAAGGAAATGTCCTAATTGTATAATTCCTTTTTTTTTCTATAAAAGTCTTCCCTGGAATATAACATATAAAATTATCAGTAGTCAGGTGAAAATTCTTGTATAATTCTATTTGAACTATTAATTATAACAATGAACAACTAGAAAGTCATTATATTAAAAATTGCCTTTACTTAGCACCTGTTATATACTGAGCAATATTGTAAATTCTGAGAATTGAAGAGAGCACTCTACCCTGAATATCTAACAATCAAAGAATTGTTAGGGATAGTATGGTATATCCAAATTATTAAATGTTAAACAATCACTACTCTGGTATTTCTAAAGAATCTTTAATGAGATTTTTAAAAAAACAATTTTAAATAAAAAAGATTAAAAATTAATATTAACATGGAAAAATTGTAACATGTTCACCCAATAGAATGTGATACAATAGTAGAAATGAATGACCTAAACTGACACATATCAAATTAGATTAATCTCAAAAATAATGTTAAGCATAAAAAACAAATTATAGAGGAATACTTACAGTATAATCACATAATACTATGTAGTAAAAGTGAAAGAAATATATGCAAACAATGAATACCAAATTCTGTCTAGTGATTAAATATGTGAGAGAAAGAATAAAAGTGATTCCAGAGAGGAACAAAAGGGGCTTCAATCATTTAGGTAATGTTTTATTTCTTTTGCTTTATATGGGCACATCGGGTACGGCAATATTTTTTGAAACCTATTTTTATTCACGGTTATTTAAAAGAAAAACCACAGGAGTAAAACTACCAATAGAAAAAAAAAACAGCATATAATATATAATTCCATCTGTTGAGTAATAGGGCTTTTATATTTTTTTCATGTTTTCATTCTTATTGTTATCTCTTTCTATTCAATAATCATGCATTCATTTTATAATTAGAAGAAAAAATGTCACTCAAAACAGTTTAAATGTGTCACTGTTCATGTACAGTGGTGAAGAGTGGGAATTTTAGTCTCTAGTGGGGCTGGGTTGTCATTTGGTCCAAACTAGAGCTTTCTCCTTTTATCAAACCAACAATTGCTGAATTTCAAATCATGTTTTTTTTTTTTTTTTTCATTTTCTGAGGCCAGTTGATGGGCTTTTCTAGCCATTTTTCCTAAATTATAATTTTGAGAAATATCCCTTTGGACCATGACAGAGGTTTGGCTGTTGCTGGTCCCTTTAACAGCAGCCTTCCTTGCAAAAATATCAGTGAGGTGATTTCCCCTAGCTTCTAGAGAGTCAAGTTTAGAATGTCGGAGATTCTTTTTTTTTTTTTTTTACAAAGTTTCTTTTTTAAAATTTATTTATTAAATTCATTTTATTTTTGGCTGCTTTGGGTTTCTGCCACCGTGCACGGGCCCTCTGTAGTTATGGCAAGCGGGGGGCTACTCTTCGCCGTGGTGCACATGCAGGCTTCTCATTACAGTGTCTTCTCTTGTTGCGGAGCACAGACTCTAGGCACGCGGGCTTCAGTAGTCGTGGCTCATGCGGGCTCAGTAGTTGTGACTCACGGGCTCCATAACACAGGATCAGCAGTTGTGGTACACAGGCTCAGTTGCTCTGTGGCATGTAGGATCCCCCCAGACCAGGGCTCAAACCCGTGTCCCCTTCAGTGGCAGGGGGATTCCTAACCACTGTGCCACCAGGGAAGCCAGAATGCCACAGATTCTTAATAGAAGCTAAATCTATTATTGTGGATATTGCATCCAATAATTCCTGAACATAGGGGCTACTTTTAATATTATTTTCACTGGAAATAAGGAAGCCGTGTTGTTTCCTCAATGTTCCAAAATCCTGAGCTACTCTGAAAGCATATCTACTATCAGTATTAACATTGGCAGTTTTGTCCTTGGCTCAAGTACAGACACATATAAGAGCATGGGTTCAGCTTGTTGGGCCAAAGTAGCCATAGGTAAAGATGCTGACTCAACAACATCAAAAGGAGCTGTGATAACATACCCAGCACAATATTTGCTATTGTCATCTTTTAAATAGGAAACACCAGTGAACCATGAGAAAAAGTAAGCATTACTCAAAGGAATTTCCTGTAGATCATGACAAGGAGTCAGGTGGTGGTCTGTCAGGGCTAAGCAACTGTGAGGGAATGTAAAAAAGTAAAAATGTAAAATGTAAAAAGTTATGTGGGGAGCATTTTAAAAAGTACTTTATAGGTGAGGCAGCTGACAGAAATGTTGAGTGTGATGAGAATTCAGGAGAGCTTCTACTGCATGAGGTACAAAAATGGTTAAAGGGACTTCCACAGTGATTTTCTTGGTGACCTTAACCAAAATGGCAGCATCTGTGATGGCCTTAATGCAAGAAGGTTATCCGCAAGACACAGGGTCCTGTTGCTGGCTATAATACCCTATGGGTATGGTGGTCCTTGTGTTATTGGGTGGATTGGGTTATTATTATTGGGTTATATTATTGGGTTATTATTGGGTTATTGGGTTCAAGGACATTTCCTTCCTTTTCAAATACAAAAATGGAAAGGAGAATCTGTTAATTGGAATGCCCAAGAGCAGATGGGTTCAGCAGCTTCTTCTTTTTAGGCCTTGAAGACTGTAATTTTGTCCTTCCCATAAAATTGGGTTTGGGTTTTTAATTGTTGAATAGAACATAGAGGTTTGACAATAAGGGAGGAATTTAGAATCCAACTTCAGCAGTAACCAACTAGCCCAAAATAGCCTCAGAATTAGTACTTACCTTAGGTTCTGAGAAACTCAGGACACCATGAAGTCTATCTGGATATAGGTTCAGTGCTTGTTCTGATACCAGATGCCTTAAGACCCAGACTCAGGCTTGGGAAAACTGCAGTTTTTCTTTGGCAACCTTATGTTCCTTTAGGCCAAAATCTTTAGCAAGTGGATATTCTCTTCCTGTGTGGAAGCTTGAGAAGGGGAACACAGAAGCAAACCATCCACATATTGCAACAAAATAGAACTTTACCATAGAGAATATTATATCATCCAGATCAGCCTTCAGGATTTGCAAGAATTAAGAAGGACTGTCAGTAAAACCCTGAGGCATTACTGTTCAGGTGAATTGTTTTTCTTCCCAAGTGAAGGGAAAAAGATGTTAGTTAGCTTCATCACATGGAATACTAAAGAATGCACTAAAGAATGCACTGCATGAATCAATTACAGTAAAGAATTCACTTCTGGTAGGAATGGATGTTAGTGACATACAAGTGTTATGAACAACCAAATGTCAAGAGATAACAATGTAGTTTACTGTTCAGAGGTCCTGAACAAACCTCCACTTTCAGCCCTGAAATGTTCTTACCGATAAAATGGGAGTGTTACAGGGGCTGCTAGTACAAGGGACAATGAGGCTTTGGGACTTGTAATCTTCTATTATGGGCTTTATGACTTGAAGAACTTCTTTACTTATAGGGTATTGATTAATTATTGGAAGAGGTTTTAAGAGGTCTATTTGACGAGAGGTGCTCTGTGAATTTTGCTAACATCAGTTGGAGATTTTGCCTGTAAGAAAAGTGGTAGCTGATTTAATAGGGACAAATGATTGGTGTTTCCAGAATCAGCTCTAGTACTGTCAGAGACAGAACAAATATAAGATGTCAAAGGGTCATTTAATTCACCTGGTGGGTTACTTTGATAACTATTGTCAATTTCTAGAATTCTCATTTTTGTAAGAAAGAAATTTCATCATGGTACTTCTGTAAGAAATCTCAGCCTAATAAATGGATAAGGGAGGAGGAACTAAGCAGACAAGGGTGTATACCTCTCAGAGTCTAAACAAATGGGAATAGGTTCAGAGACAGGAACCTCTTGAGGTTTATTAGAGGTCCCCACTATTTGAACTGTTTAAGTAATCTGAGGCAGGGTGTGTTTTATAGTAGTGGGATTCAGAACACTGAGAGTGTGGCTCCTCCAGTGTCAATTAGGACTGGAAGAGATTCAACCCCAACCTGGAGATATGTTCTTTCAAGCCGATTAAGAGGGAGGATTGGGAATAGCCCCTGTATTTCCTCAGAGCCCTGTCTGAGAAATGAGATGTTCAAAAGGCTGCATAAAGAGCTGAAGATGTTTAAAGTGCTTACTTTAAGCACTTGAAGAGAGTAACTACATCCTTTCCAATGTCCTGTATCTTTGCAATAATAGCAGAAGCTGGATGGGTTTTGGTTTTCTTTAGGAGCCTTCATTTTTTGGATTTGAAGATGAAGAATTTTGGCAGTCTTCCTTTAATGTGACCCATGTAGACAGTAAAAGAGCTGGTTTGCCAGATTAACTAAATCTAGAGTGATCATAGTTTTCCATTCCATTCTGTTTTTTAAAAATTATTATTTTTTCTAGAAGGGAAAAGTTCCAGTATAGCCCATTAATAAACAAAGATAAAAGATACACAGGTAGAATCAACATCTGAAGGTAGACCAGAATTTTCTTTAAAAGTAACTTAAAGTTGATTATATTAACCATGAACAGGTTCATCAGATTTCTGTGTGCAATTCTGAGTTTTGTTTCAATCAACAGGCTTTGGAAAAGCCCTAGGAATTTCTGGTTGGAGTTGCCTAGTGATTGCCTAATCCAGATCATATAATAAGTTAGCTGGTCTTCTGGTTGTAAGTTCTAGGGACCATTCGGGATTTTCCCAATAAGAGGTTTTCATCCAGTTCTGGGCCTGGCTTTATGGACAAGCAAGTGAACTAGATATAGGTCAGAGAAACCAGGCTGATAAATTTGAATGACTATATTAAATTCCTCAACAAATCTGTGAGGAACTTTGGTTACTTTGGGAAAATCTGACTATGGCTTATAGTGAAGTATAGGAAGTTTAGGCTTTGGATCCTCAGAAGGCTTTATTTTAAAGGGACAGGTTCTGACAAGTTTAGAGGAGAAGGGAGTGGAGAGAATTTGGGGGAAAAATGGAATTTTAGTGAGATAATAATTACAGAGAATTGAGGGTATAGAGGAGGCAAAGGCAGCACAGAGGGAAGGAGGAAGATGGCGCTAGAGGGGAGTCTAAGGCAAACAAACCAAAGAAGAAAAGACTGAGGCTTCGAGATCCAGTTTATCTTTCTTAAACATTCGTGTGTCTCAATTAATCTTGAAATCTTATTTAGTGGATAGGCAATTTTAGGCTCCTGATAATGATGAGAAGTCTCAAAACATCAACTGAAAGAAGAATTTCACTTTGAGCTATAATAGTCCAATTCTTTTTTAAGGAAATTAAGTTTGGGATTTCAAAAGTTCTTGATAATGGCCATTGAGGCTATTGTCATTCTGAATTGCTTTTAGTCAGGTCAGTCTATTTAGTTTTACAAGTACACAAGAGGAGGGAATGTGGTTTTTAAGCAAAAATCATCTAGGAGTCCCTGTAGGGTGGGTTCCTCAAAATACTTAGATAACTGAGATCCCATTTTCATAGGTTTTTCTCTAGAGTAAAGAACAATTTTCAAACAGCTCAAACGGCTTACTGCACAAATGGCTCAATTCAACATCTTGCAAGCCTGAAGACCAGTCAATTCTAAGGAAACAACTTGCTCGCAGGAGAGCCAGGTCAAAATATTTCCACACAGTTTCCAGAGAATAGCCCCTTCCAGAGGAATGAGCTGAAGTCTAAAGGCATTTTCAGCCAGCTTTAGGTGAAGCAGTCTGACTCAAAATCAAACCAAAGTTCCAAAGGAGTACTTGTATACAGAACAAGGCCTTAACCAGAAAGACAAAACCTTAAAATAAACCCAAAATAAAATCTGGAGAGTTTCAAATTCAAAGAGGAATGAACTTGAATCCAGAAGAAAGATACATGTTCAAACCCCAGGGTTGGCAAGAAAGCAGTGAGTGACAATGGGCTTAATTTCAGGTACCACAACTGTTTTGTTCACCAGCCCTGGAACATTAGGGGGTCTTCTCTGGCCCCTTTACTGGTCACCAAAATGTTGAGCTGAAATAAATAGACTGCAAGATATTTCTCCAGCAAAGGTGGGTTTATTCAGGATCAGTAGAGATTTGCAATTCAGGGTCTGCAACACGGGCAAGTCATGTGCAAGTCCCTTACATATCAAGGGAAGGCAAACACTTTTTTTTTTTTTTTTGCGGTACGCGGACCTCTCACTGTTGTGGCCTCTCCCATTGCGGAGCATAGGCTCCGGACACGCAGGCCCAGCAGCCATGGCTCACGGGCCCAGCCTCTCCATGCATGTAGGATCTTCCCGGACCGGGGCATGAACCCGTGTCCCCTGCATTGGCAGGCGGACTCCCAACTACTGTGCCACCAGGGAAGCCCAGGAAAACACTTTTATAGAGGGGTAAAGGAAGCTGGGAGGGCTATAGTAAACAGGATCCATCTCTTTTCACTTGCTGAGTTCTTGTCAGGAAAGAAGAAGAGTCTTTCTACTTCCTGTTGGGCTCTACTATCATCACAGGGCATGAGAGTTCCCCTTTCCAGTCTCTTGTTTCTATTTAATTAAGGTTTCTGTTTATTATTTTTTTATAGGAGAAACCAGTACCACCAACACCTTGATCTTGGACTTCTACCCTCCAGAACTGTGAGTAAATAAATTTCCGTTGTTTAAGTCACACAGTCTGTGTTGTTTTGTTATGACAGCTAGCCATGATTATGAAAAAAAAAAAGAGTGACAAAATATGTCAATGTATCACATAAAATAGCAGTAACAATAATAAAAAAAGCAAGAAACAGATTAAAAAGAGCTATACATTTAAATGTTATTTCTAAATAGTGGAATTAATAATTTTGATTTTGTATCAGTTTTTCTGTGTTTCTAAAAATCACTAAATAATGCCTTAAAGTTAAATAAGTTAAATGAAATATAAAATGTTATAGTAGAAAAGTTAAACATAAAATGTTAAAAAATTAACCAAATCATAGAAAATTAATTGTTTTTTCCTGAGTTAAAAGGCCATAGAAATGTTCTATAATTGTGTATTTTATAATATAACATATGCACATTCAAGATTGATAAAAGCTCTTTGCCATGGTATTAATCCTGACATAATGAACGTCCAGGGTGTTGCATAGTGCTGGTATCAGCACTGGAGGTTTCTCATTAACGTGTGTCAATGCACCACACAAACATCTCTTTGCCTGGGGAAAGTTTCTTGGGGAATGTTTGAAGCCTCAGTGGACATGCATTACACTTGTTATTCAATCAGAGTTCTGCATATTAGAGTGAGATTTGCTTTCTTAATACCTTCATTGTCTTTGCTAAGCTAAAATATAAAGGAAATTGTTCACTTTAGGGAAAAGATTAATTAATTTAAGCCACAAAATTCAATTTAGCAAGGCAAAGGTCATTTGTAAACCATGTTCTGACCATCTGATTGAAAAACTTGAGTTAGGGACCAACTAATCAAGACTAATCAAGAGAGAGGTTTTGTTTTTTTTCTTTAGAATAATAAATAGTTTGATGAGGTATGCCATATATTATTTTCTTTTCTCATTTTACTACAGGTTTTCAAAGATGCTTACTTACACTTTTATTTATTCACTACACTAATGAGTATGACACTATATTTCTCTTGAATATTTATACTTCATTCTAATTTTTAAAACCAAGCCAAAATCCATTTACAAATAAAGTAAAAGATGTTCCAAAATTGTTGCCACGTAAAAATGTCTTGTAAGCTCATATATAACAAGAATAATTTAATTTCCTTTCATTTTCTTTATCTCTCCCTCCTGCTAGTATCATAATATTCAAGGCATTTGTATGCCAACTTTTCCCCAGAACACCTGGTCAATCCTTTACTGCCAGATGGGCCTGATGATGTAGAACAAAGCAGGGAATAGTTGTAATAAATATGTCTATGGGGGATATTGTTGGTAAAATTATTGGTTGAGTCTGCCTTGACTGAAAGTTGTAGCAATCCATAGTCTCCATTTATCTGTCTACAACTAGCAAATTATTCAGAGTTGTCAGAAGGCAGGGTGATATAAAGAAAGAGCACTGATCTGTAAGTTGGTAGATTTCATGATCTGTGCTATTTATTCTACCTCTTTGGGTCTCACTTTTCTACCTCTAAAATGAGTGAATTAAAAATAGAGAGAATTGAGTAAGATGTTTTTGTACTTTATTCAGTTTTATGGTTCAGAGTCACAATGCAAACACAACATTTTGGCATCAGAAAACTAATAGACTTTTAAACGTATATATAAAGTTAAAAATATATACTTTACTACATCCTCTGGATTTTCCAAAAATTTTTTAAAGTACTCCTATTTTAACAAAGTTATGTTATTTTAATAAACTTTGGTGAATAGCTACTGATGGACTTAAAAAAATTTATTACTGTTGAACATTAACCATATTACTATGTGTCAGGCACCATGGCATGAGCTGTGACCCTATTAAGCACTACTAACTGGGGCTGATAAATGTAGTGTTAAGAAAATAGCAGAAGGGCACCTTTGCAATGAATGAGAGCAGCAGAAATGTAGATGGTTGGATATGGAAGTAGAAGTCTCCTGACACATGTAAGTTGAGCAGGTTCTCACTTGTCAAGAGGGAGAGGAGTAGCATGCGGATTTAATGGAAGTACGTTTCAAATGTCAACAGGTAGATGTATGCAGGAATTAAATTACAAGAACTTTTATCAAATAACCAAAAAGTTAATAACACAAAGGGTAAAGTTACAAAGTGACAAAAAATTAAGTGCACAGAGGCACAAGCAAATTTCAAGAGTAAAGTTAACACTATATAAATGGATATTAATGGATTTCCAATTTCAGCTCCAATATCTAGTGTTTAGAAGTCATCACTCCCCTCATGATAATGAGAACTGGTTGTACAAATTGAAAATCAATGATGTTTCTTGGATCTGTCAGAGAACTGATGTTATAAGACAAACTACTACCATGAAATCTGGAGAGACAAGCACATACAGAGAGTTAGTGCTAATATATACTTATCAGGAGAACTCACTGGAGCCAAAAACTGATGGAAATGCTTACATGTTAATGTTAACAAATTGCTGGAAGCTGAGTGTGGACTAGTTTGAGAATTACAAATTGGGGGCTGCAGTCTTGGGAAGAGGGCGTATTTTATGCACTTTCTCTCTGGACACCCACAATAAAGTTCTGAGAAAAACCTAGGGTTTTATCATGGGGAAGGAAAGAGAAATAGTTCTGAAATACATCCAGTGACTTCTCCATAACAAAGTCCTACTTTACAGGGAAAACACTTAACCAGAGCCTATCCTCACTTCTAGGGTCCTCTAGATTTCCTGTCTCACCTAAGGGGAGAAGAAAAACTAAGAAACACTTGTGAAAGTCACAACACAGGGAAATAGACCCATTAAAAGAATGAGATGCAATCATAATATTATAGAATGCTTCCTCTGCCCTACAACTTATCCCCATATAAACAGGGATCCAGTGGATTACAGTTGAAATAGCCACAAGACACTACCTCTGAGAGAAGTTCTTAGGGAAGCTCTAAATTAACAGGGGAAATGAAAATAAGGCCACCAGAGGAATTTGAAATCTATGACACCTACAACTACACTAAAGATATCCCAGCTCCTAACCACACTAACATAAAACTACACATTAAGGCCTCCTTACCTCAGTTCCTGTTACCCAGTACATCCTATTACCTGATATATCCTGTTACCCAATACATCATGTCCAGCTTTCAACAAAATATTATTAGACATACTAAAGGTAAGAAGAAAAACCAGCCTGAAAAGAAAAAGCAAGCTGCAAACCAAAACAGATATGACACACACTTTGAAATTATCAGGCAGGGAATTTAAAATCATTATAATTAATAAGTGAAGGGCACTAATGACAAAGTAGACAACATGCAAGAACAGATGAGTAATGCAAATAGAGAAAGGAAAACTCTAAATAACAATCAAAAGCATGGTAAAAATGAAAATAAACTAACAGAAATAAAGAATGCTTTTGATAGTTTTATCATTAGATGGGACATGGTCAAGGAAAGAATCAGTGAGCCTAGAGATAATTCAATAGAAACTTCCCATACTGAAATGAAAAGAGAAAAAAAAAGAGGGGAAATATCAGAATGGAACATCCAAGAACTGTTGGGGATTTCTAAAAGGTATAACATGTGCATATTTGGAAAACAAGAAGGAGAAAAAATGGAGTAGAAGTATTTGAAATTTATAATGGCCAAGAATTTTCCAAAATTAATGACAGACACCAAACCACAGATCTAGGAAGCTCAGAGAAAATCAATCAGGATAAATACCAGTAAATGTATACCTAGGCATATCATATTTAAACTGCAGTAAATGAAAGACAGAAAAAATCTTGAGAAAAGCCAGATGGGGAAAGTCTTACCAATAGGGTAACAAGGATAAGAATTAGAATAAGATTCTTAACAGAAACCATGTAGTCAAGAAGCGAGTAGAATGGAAACTAAAATCCTATATCAAATACAATAAGCCTTCAAAAGTGTAGGAGAAAAAAAGACTGTCACAAACAAAAACCAAGGGAATTCTCTAGGGAGCAGATCTGTCCTGCAATAAATGTTAAAATAAGTTTTTCAAACGGAAGAAAAATGGTGTAGTCAGAAAATTGGATCTATGTAAACAAACAAAGGGAACTGGGGAAGGAATAAATAAATGTAAACTATAGTTTTAATTTTTTTCTAATTCTTAATTGATTAAAAGATAACTGTATGTTTAATGTACTAAAAGTAATGATATGTTTGATTATTACAACATATGGATAGGTGAAATAATTACAACAGTAACACAGGGGACAGCAAGGAAAAATTAGGCATACTTTATTATAAGCTACCTACACAACATGTGAAGCAGTATAGTGTTATTTCAAGATGGACTTAGGTGAGTTAAGAATGTGTATTGTAAGCTCCAGGGAAACCCGTATTAGTTTTGAAGAAGTTTAATTGATATGTTAAGTATTGAAAGAAAATACCAGATTTTTAAATGGGTTATTTTTCTATTTATTGTTGAGTTGTAAGTGCCACAAAATTGACTTCTGTGCTTAGTTCTAAGTTATTTTTAATTTTGATATTATACTTAAGTTTATTTCCATTTCAAATTATTTTTTCTTTGTTATGTGATATAAGAGTCCATTGTTCTGAATATGGATATCAAGATGTCTAAACAGCAAGATGAAAAAGAAAAACACCAAACTATAATTAACCCATTGTATTATCTTTGTTCTCTTGTCAAAATCAATTGACCATAGTGTAGAGGTTTATTTCTAGATTCTAAACTATGCTCCATTGAGCTTTACGTGTATTTCTATGATTATGTAAATATGACAGTGTCTTGATTAGTGTGGTTTTATTGTAATATTTATAATAGAGAAGTATGTACCCTCCAACTTTGTTCTTTCTCAAGACTATTTTGTCTGTTCTGGGTCTCTTTTCATTTCCATATGAAATTTAGACTCAGCTTGTCAGTTTCTGCCTAAAGACAGCAAGGATTTTGACAAAAATCTCTTGAATCTGTAGATCAAATTAAGTAGTTTTGCCATCCTAACAATAGAAAGTCTTCCAAATCATTAATATAGGATTGTTCTCCTTTTATTTACATCTTCTGTAAGTTCCTTCAACAATGTTATAAAATTTTCAATGTACAATCCTGCAGTTCTTTCATAACTTTATTTCTAAATATTGTTTTATTATTATTATTATTATTTGCAGTACGTGGGCCTCTTACTGTTGTGGCCTCACCATTGCAGAGCACAGGCTCCTGACGCGCAGGCTCAACGGTCATGGCTCATGGGCCCAGCCACTCCGCGGCATGTGGGACCTTCCCAGACCGGGGCATGAACCCGTGTCCCCTGCATCGACAGGCAAACTCTCAACCACTGCGTCACCAGGGAAGCCCCATTATACTTTTTGACTCATAAACAATCTATATGAACTATGTTAAATTGATGAATGAAACAAACAAACAAAAATTTAGTTAAGAATGCATTGTCATTGAATGGAAGAAACTGAACTAAAACAATTTTCTAATTTTAAAAACCAGTGTGGTTTAGATTTTTTTTATTTAAATTTAAATCATATGAAGGCAGGAAAGAAATAAGTTACCATTATTTGAAATTTTAGGTAAAATTTGAATAAGAAATTAAAATTTATGAGGCTTATTTATTCCGTTCCATATATCTAAAGGTAATAAAAGCATTTGAAAAATTAAGAAAATAATTTTTAAAAAAATCAAATCTTTTCCAATGAAATCAAAATATTTTCAATAAAATTTTTTAGTTTTATTTTTACTGATTCTTCTGCTGTGTACCTTAAATGTTAAAAACTGATACTGGTTATGAGCTCATGTGGAAAGCAGCTCAAATTAAATTTAATAAGCTAAATGACAAAGGGCTGTTTTTCCTAAACTGAAAAGCTGTTGTCATAAAAATGCAACATTTTTATTAGTGTCATCAAGATTATATCGACAAAGCTTTGAATAACAGACCTTGCATTAGAATGCATTGTTATTTTCTAATGTATCATCTGCACAAAATGGTGTTTTATATTGTTTTGAGTATTGGTGATTAAAAGCAAAAAAAAAAAAACCATGTAATTTCAGTTAATTTCGCTATCAACATTGTTTAAGTTCCCTGGTTTGTTCAAAACAATGCTAGATTTTGTGAGATGTACAAAAAAACACAAAAAACCCTCAATTCCTACATATTTTCAAAGAGTTTTTAAGAGTTTGAAAGATGTCATATAAACAGATGGCTGTAGGAAAAGGTAAAGCAAGGGAAGTTTAGATATTTAAGGTCTGAGTATCTTGAGAAGTCAGAAAAGGAGGAAATGCCAGTCAGCTAGCAAATTTGCCTCACCCTGATGCTGTGCTGAAGAGAACAGGAGGCTTTAGTTCCTCATCAACCTTGTGACAGCAAAATTTAGCTACCTATAACCAAAGCACAATGTCCTGGGACCTCTTCTTTTATGAGTTATACAAAGTGCAACTCCAGCTCATGTTCAAAGTCAGGAGAGAGCAATAATATTAATATAGTTACCTTATATGTGGCTCCTGTTTTGCCTCAGATAATAGAACAATGGTATACTGTACTGTACTATTCCACCACTTCCCCTTACAATTAGTATATTCCATTACCTGTAGCTAGCTTTTGAAAATAACTTATTATCTTTGTAAAAAAGTGGGAAGAAGTAAAATGGAAAAATATTTGCCAAATAGAGAAAGCATGGACTGTTGAATTAATCAAACCTATTGAATCCCAATTCTAAAAATGTCAATCTGGTAACACTGAGTTATTTCAATCAACCTCAATTTTATCATGTCTTGAATGGAAATAATGACTTTTGTGATTATCATTGATGGCTGTTTGTATTAAACGAGAAAAGAATAAATTGTCTAAGTAGTATTTGACACTTAGTAAGTGCTTAACTCATTTTCTTCTTATTTTTAATTCTCAGCCAACATCATTTTTCACCTTTAGATTATTTTTACTATTTTTAGAACAGTGTATAAAAGCTCACAACATTATTGTACTGCAGTTTCTTTTCCCCTAGGTCAACATTACTGAGATTTCTGTCCTCATCTCCTTCCTGCCTAGAGAATTTTATTATTCAATTGTTTTGGTTAAAAGGTATATATGCACGTGTTATAAGTATATTTTATACTAACAAAACAAATAACAAAACTTTATTAGTAATTAACAACTTTTAAAACACAGCTTTTAAATGAAGTTATATTTCATGACTAGAGTTTTCAATTAATAATTCTTAATTACTATTGACATTATTCTTTAACTATTCCTATCACTATTCTATATTCCTTTCACTCTTCTACTAGACTTTTTACTTGTTAGCAATTCATATTTTAATTATACTTTTAAGTATCTATCAAATCTATTTCTTTTACTAGAACCAATCATTTTAGTGAAAAACTTTGGCTAAATTAAAGATTCTTTCTGTTTTATTTATTCATATATAGCCATAATGTTGATATTATTAATTTAATACAATAACATGACATCTTTATTTGAAATATTAGCAATTGTACTTATAATATGGCATGAAGTAATTAAAAATTTTAATGATCTTTATTATTGTTTTCAATTTTTGAATTTACTTTAGCAATTACACTTAATAGGATTCATTTTATTTCTAGTTTTATTAATTGTTTTTTCTGTTTATTACCTAGTATCATTGATTTTAATTAAACACTTCCTTATTTGTAGCTTAAAGAAAACTAGGTAAAGTAGTAATGTTTAGAAAATGTACTTTTCTTACAAAAAGGCAGAATATTAAATTTCTAAATGTGTAATCATTTGATTTAGATAGGCTTTGAAATCAATATAATTTCATGTTTCAGTTGTATTTCAAAACCTTTAGAAACTGTCTAGTAAGTTTGATGTTGACATATTAGAGTTTAGAATTTATTGCTTCAATTATTCCTTGTAAATAGCTATTTTTAAAATGACTTATTTTGTGATTGAAAAACAATATAGCATTGTTCTCTTATTGAAAAATTAAATTTTCACTTGTCACCATAGAAACAAAGTTGAAAACAAAGAATTACTAAAGAAATCCAAAGAGCTTTGCAAGGAACTTGACAGATTGATTTGTTAATTTAAAGGAACCAAACAAAATTGTGAATTTCTAAGAATTACAGTGTTTTTTAATCTAAATTTACTATATATGCTATTACTGTAAACCCATCAAATTTTTATTATTTTTTAATATTCAAGGTTTTTTTCCTGTTCCTTTCTTAATTAAAAAACTTCAGTTAGATGATAATAATACAAATCTAGTACAAAAGCTTATTAGCTAACTGTTGCATAATGTTATCTCATTAAACAATCTTGTGATAAAACCATAATTATTTCAGTTTTATTCATGACAAACCTGAGGCTCAGAGAAGCTAAATAACATATCCAGGGTAATTCGGTTACAAAATAGACAAGAATTTGAAATTGAGTCTATCTGTTTTTTTGCTAATTGGGTCTCATTGGAAGGAGGCTCTGAGATGGATATTAATTAGCAAAGAAATTAGGATATAAGAAGTTTATCAGTTTATCAGATGAATGAATGAATAAAATGAGGTATATCCATACAGTGGAATATTCTTCAGCAATAAAAATGAATGAAGTACTGATACATGGTGCAGCATAGAAGAATCTTGAAATGTTATGCTGAAAGAAGACAATCATTAAAAACCCAAATATTGTATATTTCTATTTATATGGAATTTCAAGAATAAGCAAAGCTATAAAAGACAGAAAATGTATTAGTGTTTCCCAAGGACTGAAGGCACTGGGGGAAAATGTTGAATGACTACAGTTGGAAACAGAATTTCTTCTCTGAGTGATGAAAATGTTCTAAAATTGACTGGTGATGGTTACAAAATTCTGTAAATATACTAAAATCAATGAGTTCTATATTTTAAATGGATTTTAAAAAAAGAAGTTTCTCAGAGAATGCTTCCTTATGGGTTAAGAAATAAGTAATATTCGGGGCTTCTCTGGTGGCACAGTGGTTGAGAGTCCGCCTGCCAATGCAGGGGACACGGGTTCGTGCCCCAGTCCGGGAAGATCCCACAAGCCGTGGAGTGGCTGGGCCCGTGAGCCATGGCTGCTGAACCTGCGTGTCCAGAGCCTGTGCTTCGCAATGGTGAGGCCACAACAGTAAGAGGCCCACGTACTGCAAATAATAATAATAATAATAAAAAAACAATATTTAGAAATAAAGTTATGAAAGAACTGCAGGATTGTACATTGAAAATTTTATAACATTGTTGAAGGAACTTACAGAAGATGTAAATAAAAGGAGAACAATCCTATATTAATGATTTGGAAGACTTTCTATTGTTAGGATGGTAAAACTATGTACGTGAGAGACCCACGTACCACAACCACCACAAGAACAACAACAAAAAAGAAGTAATATTAGTCCTAGGTATAACTTGGGATGTGATGCAACCTCAGAAAATGCCACACTGGAATGGCCCTTCAGAGTTGTTCCAAGATGAGGCAAGGAAGATAAAACTTTATACCACTACATCAAACAATTTTTGAATGCAGGCTGCCCTTGGTTAAGGGGCTTGGTCATTGCCAATATAGCTCTCTATGGCCAAGGAAATTTCCGAAAAGACTGCCAGCTAAGGCTTATCAGCCAGATATATGCCAGCAACTAGAGAAATAAATCCTTTAGTCTTGAAAGGATATATGTTTGTCCAGCACATCCCAAAATCCACTAGTCCATACCCTGAAATCATACATTCTGTGATGCCACCCTGTCAACTAGACTATCACTTTGATCACACATGGCTGCTGTAGTTGTTGAAACAACATGGTTTTCTTTCTGTAGAAGAGTTATCCTTTCTGTTCTGGTAATAAAGCTCAACCCATATCACTGAGTTAATGTGAAAAATAAAGGAGATGGTTTAAAGTTTGGCAACATAAAATCTTTGTTTTGAATTTCAAATCTATAGGACTTCCTACAGATGCATTTATTCATTTAAAAACATGTAAGTAATGCTTTTGATTTTCAAATTCTTTTGCTTTTGAAATTACAATCTTAATTTTATTACATATTAAATTTTATAGTGTGGCAGAGATGAACTAGTTCTTCCTCAACAAAATTTTATGCCTTCTGATATCACAGGCTATATTTCCCAGCTTCTCCTGCAGTTGGACTGGACAAGTCAAGGGAAGATGCACCTGTCTGATATATGCTACTTATAGACATGACCCATGGAAAAAGTCACACACATTATTTTCCCATGTTCTTTCTCCTTGGAAGCACTGCATTGAGGATGGTGGAGCTACAGGATGAAAGGAGTTTGGATTATTAAACCACCACTTGTGGGAGAGTGGTTCTCAAGTCAAGATGAGCTAATTTGGACTTTTATGAATAGGAAATAAATTCATTTTTGGGAGACACTAAAATTTTATCTCAGTCTACTAGTGCTATTTTGATTAATACAGGTGAAATTTGCAATTTTATTTTATGCCTGCAGAGTGTTTTTAACTTTGTTTTCCTTCTTAAATATACTTAAATTTCTTCAATGTGACCATATTTAACTTATACCTTATATTTACTACTGTTCTCTTAAGAAAAACAGCACTAAAAACTTATACTGATTTTACCTTTTAAAAATTATTTTGTTTTATTCATAGTTTTATTTATGATGATCAAATATTTTTTTAAATTATATCCCTTTTGTTTACTTGTTAATTACATATATTATATTAATATGTTTATTAATCTAAGCAATTTTCAGTTTTGTAATGAATCACAATTGATGAATGCTTCTTTGAAAGTTAATGTCCAAGTGGGATAATGGTCAATTCCATTGTGTTTTATTCTTTTTTTACTTTAAAATGATTTTTTTTGGTGATCAACTAACTTCCCTCAAAATATCACAAAATGCTAAGATCCTTACTTCAATACCCTGTATCCATTTAGGGTCTTTTGAGTACAATAAACAGGATTTCAGATCCTGCCCCTTCCCTCTTCCCTATCCCCCCACTCCAGGGAAGATATGGGCTGCTTCCAATACAACTTATAATAAATTGTGCAGGTTGTTTGGTAAGACTGAAGATACATTTGTAGTGAGGGGGGTAACATTTAAGATGGTCCTTGAAAATGAAAACACACTATACCAAGTAGATAAAGAAGTTGGGGCATATGTGTAGCAGGGAGAGTAGCATGGGATAAGGACACACCAGTCTGTGGTATCCATCTGTACAAAAACATAGAGTTGACATATTGTATGACATGTTCAGAGAACCAAGAGTAGTACAAGGTGGCTGGGGTAGAGAGGGTATGGTAGTGTGTGATGGACGAGACAATTTGTGAATGATGTTCTCTTTCAAGCTTTAGAACTTGGATGTTAGATATCAATTTAAATAGTTGTTTCAATATTTTCCCTATCTCTCTTTTTCCTTTCTAAGAGAATTGACACCATCATATGTGTATTATTGGATATGGTAGATGAATTGGGGCTAGTGTGAAAGAGATTCCATTAATTCAGATAAGAGATGAGGAAGATCTGAATGAGGAGAGAGATAAACCAACATACTTTGAAAGTTAATCTTCAAAATGTTTCACATGATGACCTTTCCTTTTGCTCATTTTTCTTTTTTTTTTGTACTGCTTTTTCACAGTTGTCACTTAAGGAATATTTATATATTTCTTAAAGAAACATATTGGAGGCACTGTCCATGTCTATTCAGTCCCCCTTTTGTTTAGGGTGACCATATAATTTGTTGTGCTTTCACTATTTTCAGGAATATTGGGGAAGCTATTTATAATTGAACTGGGGCAATAGTTTAATTATAAATAAAATCAAAAACACTGCAGGGAAAATAGGATAATATAAGAAGAGGATGAAAAATTAAAAAAATGAATACATATAAGAATAGGTTGAAAGAAAGCAAACATGATACATATTAAAATGCAAAGTTCAATGACTTTTAAAATTCTATTACCAAAGAATTTCCCCTCTGAGTTTTATGAATTTTTAAACTGAAAACAAGTACAATGAAATCCATTGTAATTTTTCTCTTCTGTTCTTACATCTTCATTCTCTCCTTTCTGTCTTCCAAATTTACTCTTTCCGTGTCTTTTTCTTTTTTTGTCTTTCCTGATTTGTTACAATGCTTAAGGGTAGTATACGTGCTCAATTTTAAGTGCTATTTTCATTTCTTATTCCTCTTACAGTTAACTCTTCTACTGAGAAATAAATTCTAATGTCCGTCTTGATTCTTAACAGTGCTTCATCAGTGTATGTGTGACTTGTAGTGAGTTATCTCAGTTATTTTTGGAAAGATCACAAATTATACATAAAGAAGATGTTCATATGTATGCTAATTTATACATAGCATTAATTATATGAGCCAATATAAATATTAAAGTTTGGAGGTTTACACTGCTACATTTTCTCAATTTGAAAATATTCTGAAGTTACCACAACTTTGAATCTTACCTTTTTTTTTTTTATTTTCACTTTGAGTTAATCTCAGAGTACTAAAAAAAAACCTCACCAATTCAAAGTCATAACATATAGAATATGCAAAAATATGGCATAGAAACTTTTCTTAAGTCAATACTAACATGGCCAGAATATTTAACTAACATGTTAAATTATTGGTGTTCTAGAAGGTTTATATTTAAGCACAAAATGGATGGCCACGCATTTGGTACTAGATTAAGATATGAAATGGGTGATTTATTCCAATCACTGGAAATATTTGAATATTAAAGACCTTATTTAGAAACAGCATACATCCATTATTTGTATAAGTGAGTAGGATGAAGTACAAGGTCACATCTCTTTGATAACTTAAATAGAACAATAACATTCAGGTTTGACTTTCTGAGGTGAATTCTGCTAGCTCAGTACAAACTGACACATGGTGAGGATAGCCAAAATATAAACAAATACAATATGAAGTATAAGGAGGAGAGGTGTCAGAAAGAACCATTTAACAGAAAATTCTAGTGGTGTTAGTTACTTTAGAATACACTGACACTTCCCTTACACAACTATTCTTTTTAATTATAATAAGTAATCATAAAGATTTTTATTTTCAAATAGGCAAATGGCCACTGGGCTTATAACCTGTGTAATCACCTGTATTTATTTATTTATTTATTTATTTATTTCCAAAAGCTTAAATCTAATCTTTATGAAATTTCTATTGGAGATAAATATAATAAATTCTAGAATTATAGAAGAATGAAATATGTCAACATGGCAATTATTCATAATATATAATACCCCAATTTATATAATAAAATGAATCTGGAAATTCATATTTAATATTAATACAGCTATTTCAGTTTACATACAAATAATGAACTCTTTCTATTTAACATGAACTTTTGTGTGCTATTTTCCTCCTTACAGCAAATATATATATAGCTCATATTTCATCTTTACTTAAATTGTTACCACTTCACTTTTGGTTTTATGGAATTGTTTGAGGATAAATCATTTTAGACTTCATGGCAACATGAATTCATTGGGTCTTATGATATTTTTATATTCAGGCTTCAAGAGAGCCTATAAAAATCCAACACTTGACTTAGGAAGACCACATGCAAATCCTAGCAAGATGTCCAGGTATGGTGGTGAAATAACCTTTCTTTGAATTTTATTTTGATACCTGTTACATTTACTTCACAACATTGTACCTACTTAAGAACATTCCAACTGTAATCTGCATGATTGATTGAAGGTCCTCAGCACTGGGATAAAGAAGCCAATATACTAGGGATATATATCTATATATCTGTATATATCTTTATTTAACTATTTTTATATTTAAGCACAAAATGAAAGGATGGCGATTTGTGCTTAAATATAAAACCATATATATATATATATATATATATATATATATATATATATATATGATCTTTAATAGTATGCCATTTTTCAGTAGTATTCTGGAATTTTATAAAAGTCTTATGAAAATGGGGTGGTAGGATTGCTAATAAATTGTATAAAAGGTCAAAGAAAAAATAAATTAAAGGGGGAATATGTATTGTAGCATACAGACTGGTGGCAACATAATGTGGGATTCCATGATCAGCATTAGTGTCCAAGTTCCTGTTACAAGAGGCAAGATGACAGAAGTTATTTATATGATTATATGATATTTTTACATTTTAAAAATCTTGAAAAAATATCCCATAATTGCACTTCATCCTGAAAGAAAAATAAACTATGTTATTACTTGGTTAAGAGTAACTGAAATTCAAAAAAGACACACGCATCCCAATATTCATAGCAGCTTATCTACAATTGCCAAGATATGGAAGCAACCTAAGTGTTCATCAACCGATGAATGGATAAAGAATATGTGGCATATACATACAATGGAATACTGCTCAGCCATAAAAAGGAAAGAAACTTTGCCAACATGAATGGACTTGGAGGGCATTAGGCTAAGTGAAATAAGTCAGACAGAGAAAGACAAATACTCTATGAGATCACTTATGTGTGGAATCTAAAAGATACAGCAAACTAGTGAATATAACAAAAAAAGAAGCAGACTCACAAATATAGGGAACAAGCTAGTGGTTACCAGTGCAAAGGTGGGGAGGGGGAATGCAGGGGTGGAAGAGTGGGAGGCACAAACTATTGGGTGTAAGATAGGCTCAAGGATGTACTTACAACATGGAGAATATTTTGCAATGACTGTACATGGAAAGAAACTTTTAAAAATTGTATAAAAATTAAGCTTCACATCCCCTTTGAGGTTAATAAAAGAATAAACTGAAAATGTGATAAAGCTGTGTGAGATATGTTTAAAACAGGTAATATTAATTAGAATAAAAAGAAATTGCTTTTTTGAAATATGTGTAACTTCTAAAAATAAAACTTTAAATTTACCTGTAAAAAAAAAATAATAAATAAAATAGGAATATAATAAATGCTTAGGAAAATTTGGGAGAATACTAACAATCCATAATGTGTATCAGAAGTGTAGTACATACAATCTTAGATGTTAAAGGGCTACAAAATTGTATTTGTTTGTTTTCATTGCCTCCATCTCCTAAACAATGTATGCAACCAGTAGGCCATTTACTTTTCAAAAAATTTCGGATATCAAAATACAATCTTAGAGATTAATTAAAATATTTTATTCTTTTCTGCATAGCTTGAGTATTATGGCTGAAGTTCAGTATTAAGGGACTTCTCTTGTATAACTGGTCAAAATATTAAGAATTAGAACTTTACTATCTTGAAGCTTATTTCAGAGGGAGTTTTAAAAGAGTTTCACAAATCATTTTCTTAGTTTCAACCAAACCTTGAAGGTTTGGATTTAATTGAAAATGTTAAAGTTTCATTTCAGGCTTCAGAGATTCAAATTTTCTGAGAAAAGGGCAATTTAAAGACAATTATGTTCTTTGGAATGTAGTATGAAATCATCCTTATTTTCAAATTAAGGATTTCCATATTAAGATCACCTCTAGATTAGTGGCTGGTAAATAATACATTGCTGACATGAATACCTGTGGGTACCTTTAAAGTAGCTATAAGTTAATTAGTTCCCTACCTCATTCTGGCTCTCTAATGAAGAATGAGGCTTTGCCTAAATTTAAAGGGGCTCAAAGTTCTGACTCTTGAAATTGATCCAACTCTAGATGCGTTTTTCTCTACGGCACAGTTGTGGTGATATGTTAAGTCTTAGACTCATAGTCAGAAGGCTGACATTCCAGGCTGGTTCTGCTAATTTACAGGATGTTTTATCTTGCACATCTTTTTAAACCGTATGGGTCTCATTACCTCTAAATCTTACAAGGCAATATTTCTACTACCTGTTCTTTAATGGGCCCTGTACATTTTTAGTCCTCTTTATCTTCAGAGGGTAATCTTAAGGATAAATTGGAATTACCTACATCATAATAGTTGGTAAGCATATAGTGATATACAATAATGTTTAAAAATGGATTTTTTTCTGATTTATACAGAAACTATAAAATTCAGGGATGGTCAATGATTGTAGACTAATTCCACTGTGTGATGGCTAATTTTATGTGTCAACTTGGCTGAGCCATGGTGACCATATATGCAGTCAAACATTATTCTGGATGTTTCTGTGAGTGTTTTGGGATGAGATTAACATATAAATTGTTGAACTTTGAGTAAAGCAAATTGCCCTCCATCATATGGGTGCTTCTCACCCAAATAGTTGAAGACCTGAATAGAACAAAAGACTGACCTCCCCTGAGCAGTCAATTCTGCAGCAGAAGGCCTTTGGACTTGAACTTTAGCTTCTGCTCCTCCCTAGTTTCCAGCCTGCTGTTGCAACCTGCAGATTTTGAACTTGCCAGCCTCCATAATTTTATGAGCAATTCCTTAAATTAAATCTCTTTATATATATATATATATATATATATATATATATATATATATATATATAGGCACATCACATTTGTTCTGTTTCTCTGGAGAACACTGACTAATACACACCAGAAAAATTATACATTAAAAGTGATAGAAATTGCATTTATATATTAATATTGATGTTTATTATTTAAAAACAATATCACCTTTCACAACTTAGGTTTTGTATTGACTTAGTCTTTATTTTCTTATTTATGGCTCATGGTAGGTGATATTCATTTTCTCAGAGAAGCAGCATTCTTAGGGTATAGCTCTTAATCAAAATAGGTCCCAAACTCCCATCCTAAGACAAAGTTCCTCCTGTTCTCTAAGTTTTAACAAGATCAGTCACTCAAAGCAGCATTCTCTCTCCTCTTCTGAATACCTTGAAATATTTCTTATACAGAAAAGTGGTTTGTCTACTCCTTTACCAAGTTTCTTTAATGAGACTAGGACATCGTTTTAGTCCTTGGGGAGTCATTCTTCCCATTCTCAACTAATTTTTATGTTCTCTAATTTTCTCATCTCTTTACAACATTGAGTCTTCCATCCCTTGGAGGCTCTCAATATAAATTTCCCCCCAGCCCTTTCTCCTCTGCTTCTTGGAACCCTCGTGCCATTGTAAATAAAAATTCCCAATCACTCTCTACCTTTTCCACAAAGCTTTGCCACCTGCCTGTTTTGACTAAAATTTGGTTCTCCCCTGAGAACACATTCTCCTATGGCCCTCCACTTTGGAATTACTCCCATTACATTTCTTTTTCTGAATCTCCGTTATATGTACATGCTCTTGTGAGTTTCAGGCAATCTGGCTGTAAGACACTTTGCTTTTTTTTTTTTTTTTTTTTTTTTTGCGGTACGTGGGCCTCTCACTGTTGTGACCTCTCCCGTTGTGGAGCATAGGCTCCGGACGTGTAGGCTCAGCAGCCATGGCTCACGGATCTTCCCGGACTGGAGCACGAACCCCCGTCCCCTGCATTGGCAGGCGGACTCTCAACCACTGCGCCACCAGGGAAGCCCTCTCATCCAGCTTTTTACAATCTATGTCTACATTTCTTTATGTCAATTCTTCACTTTCCGTGGATGCTCCAAACCCTCCGTCACTTTACTAACAACGTTGTTAAAGGCACCAATGTTCACTCACTATAAATCTAGGATACATTTTCAACTCATTATCCTAGACAGTTTTATGCACTTGAAACTATTCCCTTCATCCTTTTTCTTTAGTTAAACAAATTTATTTAAAGGCAATATCTTAGCAAAAAGTCTTCTGCCTGTAGCCTCAGTTTTTGTTACACTTTACCTGTTATCACAGAAAAACTATAACTGTGATAATTGGTAAATATAGTATTAGGGGAGGACATAGTTTACTCTGGGAGTCAGTAAGGACACCTGGAGAAATTTGCATTTAATCTGTGACATGAAGAATGAGAGAGCATCACTTGAAATGCTCTTCTTTCTTTATTCACCTGAGGCCACACGTTCCACATTTAAATTCTCTGACACTGTCTTTGGACCTCCTGGGAGACTATATTATTCCTCTTCCCATCTCTTAATTGCTGGTGTCCCTCACAGTCCATTCCTCATCATTCTGTACATATTTTCTGACTTTCATCTTCTTACAGTTTTACTCACCACTAATCATAGTAACCCTTTACCTTGGACTGGCTATTCTCCCTCCAACTGGCCAACTTTCTTTCAATGCAAGGTCAAGATCGACTTAACCCCTCTAGGCTAAATTAGTTACAAATATTCAATTTTCCCACAAAACCTTATGTATATGACATGTCTATTTCTTTGTTCCTTCATAATTATCCATTTATTAAACTATTTTGCCTCTCAATTGTGAGTTCCTTGAAGAAAAAAAAATGTGTTTTATCGAATTTTGTAGGTTTAAAATTTTAAATGATATCCAAATGGTGGGTACTATATAAATTTTTCTTAAATAAATTAATTAATATGTGGACGAGCAAGGATCTTTTTACTAGACACATTGCAATTAATTTACAGGCCTGCTTACATGAATAATGTGTTTTAACTTCAACACACAAGGTAACAAGGGCAGGGGAGTATATGCTTGGACATGCTCAGTGGATGGAGTAAGGACTGATACTAGCCCCCAAAGAAAATGTAAGTAATGCCCTAGCAGTGAAGTCTGTCAAGAAACAGAAGAGCAGTTGATGATACGCTCTTCACCATCACTCTGCTATTATTTAAATCATAAAATTGGATCACATTAGCAACACGTTGTAATGCTTAAACTTTGTCAATCCCTTTTCATTTTCCTGCCTTCTTCTTCCTTTTCTCCCTCCTCCCTTCCTTCCTTTATTCTTTCAAAATATATTACAATAAATTTTATACATTATGGCATTGCAGCTTGCTGCGGATACTCTGAGAAGAAGGATGGACCTCCACACATAAAATTGTTTCATATGTGAAGACTGATTTCTTGATCAAAGTTATCAAGATACGCAGCAGATGTGTGGGAAAATGTTTACTAATCACATAATAGGCATTTGGAGAAGAATGCACAATTTTCAAGCTAGTCTGAAAAATGGCTTAAGAGAGAAAGGAAAAGAGCCTAGCTTGGAATTTTTCTTGTGGTCGGGGGATGGAGCTGGGGTGAGTGTTCCTACAGGTGTTCAAGGACTTACATGCTTTGAATCTCCCACCAGCAACAAAAAGGGAGCATTCAGACTTTCTTCTCAGCTTGCCCAGAAGTGAGGCAGAGGGAAGAGGGAGCAGTGAAGTTTAGAAGATGTCAGCAGTCAAACCTCCAAAAATGGAGGCAGCCTCTTTAGTACACACCCTAAATACTGCACATTCTGTAACACAGTCACAGTCTATTTTCAGGACTAACAACAAAAATAGCATTAACTCTTTATATCATCCAATATTAACTCTATACTCAAATCTTTCTGATTATGTCATTTTTTTTACACTTAGTTTATTAAAAAGTTAGGAACCAATAAGGTCTACAAATTGCATTTTTTTTGTCTCTTAAACGTATTTTATTCTTATATATCCCTCAACCTTTTATACCTGTGTCATAGAATTATTGCTGATGTCAAATGCCCTGTAGAATGTCCCATTGTCTAAAGTTTTCTAATTGTTTTGTTGTGCTGGCATTTAACTTATTCCTTTGACTCCATTATTTCTATAAACTGTAAGTTACATGTAGAGCCTTGAAGAAATGTGGGTTCAACTTTATAGCTAGAATATCACATAATACTATATACATGACATAAAATCATGAGAACATGCTAGCTGCTTGCTCCACTTTGAGTGATGCTAAGATTAACTGATGGGTTCAAGTGGTAAGAGTCTGATCTCTCCACTACAATTTGAACTTTTGATTCCATAATCTTCATTTAACCTGTGGGTGTAATTTGGCATCATGTAAATATCCATATTCCCACACTACTCCACCAAAAGTGCTCTTGGTGAAATTTCTAGTCATCTTGATGTTCCTAAAACAATGGACAAATCTTATCTCGCTATTGCTTAACCAAACCACAGCTTTTGACACAGTTTATTTCTCTTTTCTTCTTGTGGCATATCCTTTACTTGACTTTCAGAGTACAATTCTTGCTTATTTCTTTTCCATCTCTGGCCTCTCTGCAGCTACAGATACTTTGCTGGTTTGCCCAGTTCTTCTTCTTAACTCCTAAAAATACTTCTGTTGTAAGAAGTGGTAGAAAGTGGAAGAATTTTTACAAACTCAGAGACAGGAGATTCTGAAAATAGGCTGACTTGATGTTATACCTGAGCAAGATTGGAGAATGAATATTTACAAGGCTGTTTAGAAATACTGACAGGAGGAAATGATCACAAAAAAATAGAACTGGTTCACCAAGGGCATGTCATGTCAGATTAACCTTGTTTCTTTCGCTGACAGAGTTACTGAACTAAAACAGATTTTATCAAAGCACTTGACAATGACTTTCAATGATATTCTGTAGAGAAAAGAAAAGGAAGAAATGTGTATCTATGAAAAGATAACTAAGTGGATTAGCAAATGGTAGGACAAATAATCGAAGAATTAGTTTAATGAAAACTTGTCCGTTAAGAGGTTTCTGACTGGTGTATCCTAAACCAACAAATGAGAAACAAAAACAAACAAAGAAATTGGAGGATCCTGGAGCTTTCTTTCTTCTACCTAGAACAGTGATTGTCAACTGGAGAACATTTTTCTCTCATGGGATATTTGGCAACATCTAATGATATTTTAGGTTGCCACAAGGGGTTACTGCTGGAATATTGTAGGTAGAGGCCAGGGATGCTGCTAAATATCCTACAATGTACAGGACAGACTTCTAAAACAAAGAATTATCCAGCCTGCCATATCAATATTGCCAAGATTAAGAGTCCTGATCTATACTCAGTCTCTTGTGATCTCATCAGTCCCAAGGCATCAAATACTATTTAAAGGCTAATGACTCCCAAATTTAATCTCCCTGGGATTCTGACTCATAAATCTACTGCCCACTGTCTGTCTCAATTTAGATGACTAATAAATATTTTAAGCTTAATATGTACAAAAGAAATTCCTAATTCCCTCTAAACACATCCTACCCAAATCCTTCCCAATTTCAGTTAACGACAATATATTTTAAAGAAAAAAAAAAAAAAACCCAAATGGTCATCCTTGATTCTCTTTCACTCAACTCTATGTGTTTCATCACTGTTTACCATTAGTTCAACCCTCAGAGTAAAACGAGTTTTCATCACCTTCTCTGGTCCAAGCCATCATCATCTCTTGTTTAGATTATGGCAGTAGTCACCACTTGAGCTTCATGCTTTTGATCTCAAATATTTTAATTTAACTGCCTCCTCTTATATAAACATTTCTAAATCACCTGTTACGTTGTAACTCTTCTCAGCTTCCAATACATTCTGCCATAGTTTTATTTATTTTATTTATTTATAATGTACCATACATGTGACTTATCTTTTATAACATCTCTTGAGGGAGGATTTGTATTAGTTTATTTGAATGTAACAGAGTGCTCAGTACACAGTAAGTGGTTAATTAGTATTTTTTTAACAGTGAATATCACAGTAAATTCTGCAACCCCCTCTACAACATAAAATTAACATTTAAAGTCAGAATAAGACCTTTCTATTTAGAAATGAATGCAACAAAGATTACAATATTAAATTATTACTTTGGGTGAAATTATGGCAAGTTGAATTCAGTACTTGCATCAATATTTAGGAAAAATTAGTATAGACTACCTTATATGTTGTTCTAATTTATTTTAACAGTCAGTTATCAGCAAGAAAATATTTTGAAGACTTTGGATATTTGTAGATGCACTAAATAACATACAAGTTATAAAGGTTTATTTGTGTTTGATAGTTAAAGCTGATCATTTATAACTTTAATTAAAAGTGGGAAAATGTGTTTTCTTAATGGAGCTGGGTAATTTGAAAAGATAAAAAGAAAGTTTTATAATGAAATGTGTCCCTTTTTCTTACCCAGAGACAAATGCATAATGTTATGAATCATATTTTCAGTATTTCATTCATTTTAATAGAAAATACAGACTCAGTGCCTCTTTAGTTTCCCAAATATTAATGGGACCTTTTGTCCTGTTAAAGGTATTACATTCTGATATCAGTAATTATTTCTATTCTTGTATAATAGCTGCTGTAATTAATGATTAGGTTATTGCCAAATTCGATTTATGCTTTTTAAAAAATACAGCTAAAATACTTCATGATCATTCATTTAAAAAGTAACCCATTTGACATCTGTGCCTGTAGCAAATTGCTAAGCTCAAAGCTTTATTTATACAAATAATTTAGATTTTATAAATTCAGTAAAAGAAACACATATTAAAAGATTGATTATATGTAAAAAGCAGTTTAGAAGAAAATAATATTTAAAGACATCATTTTAAATTATTTCTATTCAAAGTAAACAGATCTTTCATCAAAATGCAATACATTGACAGTCATCTACCACTATTTTATTATTTAAAATATTATATTTCTTCACTGAATGTGCAAATACTAAGAATATTAATTTCTGTTTTTCATGCATTCTATTCTTCCTAGTACATGACTTTGCAAGTATAAGAAATTAATTCTTACTTGCTTTTACCTGAGAAGATATCAAATAATAAATTTTTTGATCACAGCCTCAAATTAAACTAAATTTTATTACATGAGCTTTTAGTTTCCCAGTGCCATTATAGGAAAACACCGCAAGCTAAGTTTCTTAAAACAACAGAAATGTACTCTTTTACAATTCAGGAAGCCAGAAATCTGAAATCAAAGTGTCTTTAGTGATCATTTCTTCTGGAGGTTCAGAGATAAAATCTGCTCCATGCCTCTCTTCTATCTCTTGGTAGTTTCTGGCAATCCTTGGCATTCCATGACTAGTAGATCACTCCAATCACTGCCTTAATCTTCATATGGCTTTTTTACTTGTGTGTCTCTGTGCTTCCAAAGTTCCCTTTCTCCCATAAGGTCACCAGTCAATTGGATTTAGAGCCTACTCTAATCCAATATGACCACATCTTAAATAATTACAACTGCAAAGACACAGTTTCCAAAAAAATATCACATTCTGAGGCTCTGGGACATGAATTTTGGGAGACTCTATTAAATATATAGAGGCAGTATTTAACCCAATATGGTCTTCCCTCTGTTCCCTCCCCAAAATTCATGTCTGTCCCACATGCAAAATTCATTCACCCCATCCCAACATCCCCCCAAATCTTAACTTGTTTCAGCATTAACTCTAAATCTGAAATCTCATCTGCCTTGGAGTCATTCTTCCCTTTCCTTGAAGGATAACACATATTCACAGCCAAGTAGTTGTATCATCCCATCTCTTGCTTGTAGAAGCTCAGAAGTCCAACAGCCTTTCATTTTATTCTTTCTCTGTTCCTTTCCATCCAAGTTGACAGCTTTTGTTTTGTTTTGTTTTGATGTAACACTTTGAAAACCCTTGTGGGTCATCCATGTATGTCATGGGATCCATGTTTTTAGACACAATGATTCTCCAAGATCCCTGCTGCATGATCTCATCTCTACTCCTCCCTTCTACTGAGGTGGTTGATTGGATCCATGAGTCACACACCTAATCTCTCCAGCAGGTTGTCTAGACACCCACTCGGTGCTCTCTCCAACACATGCTTTAGCATCTTTTGCAATATATTAATAGATAGGCTAAGAATTTTCCAAGTCATTGAGTTCTAGTTCCTTTCTGCTTAGCAGTTTCTTCCCCAATTTATCTATTTCATCTCCCATTTTGCTATAAGTAGCAAGGAGAAACCAAGGCACATCTTTCACACTTTGCTTTGGACTCTCCTGAGCTAAACATTCAAACTTATTGCTTATAAATTATATTTTCTACCCAATGCTAGAACACAATTTGGCCACATTTTTGCTACTTATTAACAAGGATCACTTTGCTTTAATGTTATTAATATGCTTCTCGTTCCCATGGGAGCTCTCACCAGAAACACCTTTAAGATTTATATTTCTACCAGCATTCTCTCTATGATGATATATGTATTCTTGAAGACTAGAAGCTTTCTCTACAACTGTCCTCACTTTTTTATGATCTCCCACCTGGATGGCCTTTAACATCTGTATTTTCTGCCAATAGTGCCTTCAAGGCAATCTAGAAATTTTTTTTTTATCATGAACCTCAAAATTCTTCCAGCCTTTCCCCATTATCTAATTCGAAAGTCACTTATGCAATTTAGATGTCTGTTATATCAGCACCCCAATTCTTGACACCCAACTTTGTAGCAGGGCCCTCCAGAAGAATAGCAGTAATAATATGTAAATATATAGTCTTAGATTTGCACTTGGATTTAGATATGGATATGGAGATACATATGTATGTGTATATATATATATATATATATATATATATATATATGTTTATATATATATTTTAAGGAATTTTAAGGAATTAGCTTACAAAACTATGGACACTGCAAAGTCTGAAATCTGTTGGGTAGACTGGCAGCCCGAGCACTCAGGCAGGAATTGATAGTATAAGCTTGAAGCAGAATATCTTCTCTGGGAAACCTCATCTCTTGCTCTTAAGACCTTCAATTGATTGGATGAAGCCTACTCACATTACGGAGTGTAACCACACATTTTGGGAAAACCTCAGTTTTCATCCTTTGTTTCTCCTTTACTCTCACACTATACCACACTCACAATACTTGTGATACCAGATATGTGGGGTTTTCCCCCACTAAGCCATTCTCTGTGATGCCACCTGGTGTTCTACAATTTAACTCCATAGTGACGCTATCTACCTGGAGGTAGCATTGGGTCCCATGGGTTAAGAGCCCAGTCCAACAAGGCTGCTCCCACTCCACTTCAGATGTCAACTGCAGGCCTAGTTTGTCACCTGTGCTTCTGACCAATTATTTATAAATCTGAGGTTCCTACGAGCTCCTCCTCAGGTTAGATTACTTTGCTAAAGAAGTCACAGAACTCAGGGAAACACTTATATTTGCCTGTTGTTTAAAGGATATGATAAGGGATACAGATGAACAGTTAGATGAAGAGATACATGGGACAAGGTCTGGGAGGATTCCGAGTGCAGGAGCTTCTGTCCCTATGGAATTGGAGCGTATCACCCTCCTGGCATGTGGATGTGTTTACCAATCTGGAAGCTCCCAAACCCCATACTTTGGGGATTTTTTTTTATTTATTTTATTTTATTTATTTATTTATTTTTTTTTGCTGTAAGCAGGCCTCTCACTGCTGTGGCCTCTCCTGTTGCGGAGCACAGGCTCCAGACGTGCAGGCTCAGTGGCCATAGCTCATGGGCCCAGCCACTCCACGGCATGTGGGATCTTCCCGGACCGGGGCACAAACCAGTGTCCCCTGCATCGGCAGGCAGACTCTCAACCACTGAGCCACTGGGGAAGCCCACTTTGGGGATTTTTATGGAGGCTTCATCATGCAGGCATGATTGATCATTAACTCCATTTTTACCCCTTCTTTCTCAAGAGAATGGGAAGAGGGGTTGCAGATTCCAAGCTCCAATCATGATTTGGTCTTTCCGATGACCAACCCTCATCCAGAAGCCCACCCAGAGTCATCTCATTAGAACAAAGACACTCCTATCACCCAGGAAACTACAAGGATTTCAGAAGCCCTGTGTCAGGAACTGGGGTCAAAGACCAAGTATTAGAAAAAAAAGATGCACTTTGTGCTATTTCCACTTAGGAAATTACAAGAGTTTCAGAAGTTCTGTGCCAGGAACAGGGGACAGAGACCAATATATATTTTCTGTTATCTCACACCACATCTTCAAAATATCTTCACATCAATACCTGGGTCAGTAACTGAGTATTATAGTCTAGCTAGGTTGACACATAAAATAAGCTATTCCACACAATTTAAAACTTTTATTCTTTTTTAACATACAGGTTAAAATTTTATTGTGAAACTGTTCCATGTTCAAATAAGTTTTTGAGAAAAATGCATTTTCACATGCCAATTTTATTGAAGCAAGTAAACATGTTATAAAATTAAAGCTTACTAAACAGGATATATTTCTTCACTATTATGTTTAAAATTAAAGTTGTTTATAATACCACATTTTTTAATAACCTAAACTACAACTTTGCATATATATATCTAAATTAATTTATTTAAAAGTTAAAGTCTAAGAATTTTATAAAATACATTTTTATTTAACTTTTATATTGTTAATAGTTCCAGTTTTTGTTTTTCTAAAATAACCTTTCCTTTGTTTTAGGATTCTAGGTAGCCATAAAGTATTTCAGTTATTCTGGTTACAAAATAGTTTCATGATAGGCTTAAGTTCCATGACAAATGTTGAAAGACAGATGATCAGTTTTGTAATACATACTCTATATACATATTCTAACTATTCTCTATACATGCTCTGTGGGTAAAATAGAATAATGTTTTCTGGATCTATCTAAAATTATGGAAGTTTTAGTTTATAATTGAGTTAGTGGACTAGGAAAATATTTGGTAATAGGGAGTTATTCTCTAACTATAGCCTCTCATTTCACAGATTTAAGGAAGCTCATTATTTTATTTAATACATGTTCATTTGCAGATATAACTCACAAAAACAAACAGTTTACTGTGCAGTTTCCAAAGGATATATTCCAAAGGATATATTGTTTGATTCATTTTACAAAGTGCAAATGAGCATATAGTAAATGGATTTTCTTTTGACCTTGTTACTTTTCTAATTACTGTACCTGAATTTGTCAGTCAGGAAGTAAATGATTATCGTTTTGTAGGCCAGGTGCCTCCATGCATTACATGAACTGCTTACTGCTTGGCAAGTGAAAGAGATGGGGTGTGCAAGGAGAGTTTCTAGCAGCATAACTGAACAGGGCCATTACAGTAGCATTATAAACGTAAACAATCACTAGACCTCTGGATAAATACCAGTCTATTATTTTTTTTTTGTTCCTTGTGAGTGGCTCTGATGGTATTATAATGCTTATATCAATATTTTGCTGTTAATAACTTCCATGTATTTTTGTGCTCTCCTCATCAGAGGAACTAAAACATTCATAAAGAATAAGTATTAAATCCTTTCTCTTGTCCTTAAGATGCTATTAACACTTATTACAGATACAGAAAAAATCTCTTGTGTTAAGTGAGGGGGCAATACATCATAGTGGCTGTCTAGGTAGTCTCTAAGGAAAAAGAAAACATAAAATGTCTGCTTCCACGGATAAGTTCACTCCACTTAAAATACTTTGCCTTTTGAGCAAGTTAACTGACTCCCCTAACTCAGATTCCATACTATAAGAATAATAATATTTACCTCTGAGGGTATAATATTGAAATAATTAATTCAGATAATATACATGAAACACTCATAATATAGCCTGGCATAAAATACTTATTAGGTATTAGCTTCTAAATTTCAACATTCAGAAAGGTTTATATATATATGTATATATATATATATATATATATATATGTATATATATATATATATATATATACATATATATATATATATTTTTTAATCAGTGTATTCCATCATCCTCAAACTTTTTCTTCAAAACACTCTTCCCATTCTTTTCCTCCTTGCCTATACGTTCCACAGTGCTTGCTAAGCTCTCTTTATTTGTAAGCCAGAACCTCCAACACTCAAAAGTGTTTCAGAGAACTCCACCTAATAGCCTTAAATGAAACCTTCTTATTGTCTAATGATATTGTTTCTATCCTGGTTCCTACTCTCATTACCAAGGTGTCCATTGATTTATTTCCCTGGAGAGTTAGGGGAGTTCTTTGAGAGGGGAACAGTGGCTTTGGTTAGGCACTTTCTGTTTCTCCACTATCGTGGCTGGACCTTATCTTTCTACCATGCTTTAAGACAATTTGTTCCCTTTCTACTTACATCTAATACTGGGCTGGTATTGGTGACCTCAAATGATTTGACTACTTTGGAGTCTTTGACTTACTCTTATTCCAAAAATCATACTAAGTCACTTTAATATAATAAGTCAATCAATCCTGTAACTCATCAGATAATAAGTACCATAGAAAATGAATAAAATATAGAAAGCATATATTAATCAAGATCTAAAGTAGAAGAAAAAAATCAGATTATTAAAAAAAATAAGGAATTTAATGAAGGAAATTTGTAACATGAGTAGTGAAAGGAATGAGAACCCAAATAATGGTCAGTAAGGCAATCAAGTTTTTGTAGCTATAAAGTTGTAAGGACAAAAAGAGCAGGTAGAATTATCACAGCACAAAGACTAAGTTTACTCAATGTATTAGTTTCCTAATTTGGATGTAACAAATTATTAAAAAATTTAGTGGCTTAGAATAATGTAAATTTATTCTTTTTACAGTTTTGGAGCAAGAAGTCTGAAATCGGTTTTATTAGGCCTAAATCAAGGTTATGGCAGTGCTACACTCTCTCCAGAGGCCTAGGGCAAAGTTGATTTCCTTGTCTTTTCTAGCCTCTGATGCTGCATTCTTTGTATTTTATGGCTGGCAACCCCTTTCTTCATCTTTAAAGCCTCAGATAGCATCTTGCTTTATTTATCATATTGTCTTTTTCTTCTTTAATAAAACACCCCTCTACTTTCCTTTTATAAGAACACTTGTGATTACATTTATGGTCCACCCAAATACCTCGGGATAATCTCCTTATCTCAAGATTATTTACTTAATTACATGTGAAAAGTACTTTCCCCCCACTTAGCTAACATTCACAGATTCCAGGAATTAGGGAAGATTTTTGGGTGGCCATTTTCTTCCTACCACAGTCTTCCATTTGACTCCCAAAGACTAACATCCATCCCACATGCAAAAAACATTCACCACATTTCAACACCCCAAACATATCAACTCACTATAGCATCATTAAATCCAAAATCTCATTTAAATATTATGAGTTCAAAAGTCCTAAACGTTGTCATCTAAGATCTTCTAAATAAGAGATGGGAGAAATTTTGTGTATGATCCATCCTAGAGCAAAATTTCTCTCCAGCTGTGGACCTGTGAAACTAGAAAACAAATTCTCTGTTCCCAAAGTATAATGATGGCACAGACATAACATAATAGTTATTGACATTGCATTCTAAAAGAGAAAATTAAAGGAAGAAAAAGTCACCAGTCCCAAGCAATTTTGAAATCCAATTGAGCAGACTCCATTTGGTTTCAAGGTCTGAGAATAATCCTCTGTGGAACTTGATTCCATCTTCTAGGTGCATAGCTCCAGTCACTGGGTCCAAGTCTCTACCCTTCGGACCTGAGGCCCTGCTCTTGACTCATCCCTCCACTTTCTTAAAGAGTGAATATGTCTGTTGCAGCTGAGTTTTATAGTCTGTTTCTGGCCTGTAGAATTTTGAAAGTCTGATATCTTTTCCTAATTTTGTCCTTTTCTTATAACTTTTAGTACAAACTTGAACATTTCTGTCAATATAACATTCTCAAACAACTTATGGCTCTCCTGTATATGTCATGGAAATTCACTCCATTAGACAGGAGCATCTGTCCAGATATTTCCTGAATAATCCCATCTCTATTCCTGGTTTCTTCTGAGATGGTCGAGGTAATCCATGAATCACATGCTTGATATCTTCAAAAAGACCTCTGTGTGAATGACTCTTCTAATCTTTTAATCCTTGTGAGAGGTTTAGCCAAAGGTTAGGTCACATCTTTGGATCTGTTTGGAGTATGCTTTTCTCATAGTGGATCTCCTAGTTTTAGCTTCTTTTAAAATTTGGATAGATTATATTTTATCAAATCATTAAATCCTAGTTTATTTTTGTTTAACACTTCTTCCTTCAATTTATCTCTTTCCTCTCACATTTTTCTGTAAGCAGCAAAAATAATTAGGCCATAGTTTCAATACTTTGCTTGGAAATATCAACTAAATATACAAATTTATTATTTACAATTTCTGCTTTCTACATAATTTTAGGGTGTAATTCTGTCAAGCTCTCTACCACTCAAGATCTTTACCTTGATCATATCTGCAGAGTCTCTTCTGTCATGTAAGGTAAAATTTGCAGATTCCAAGTTATTGTTGGAGTCTTTATATATACTTCATATCCAGTGAAAGCTGAATCCATGGTTGGGTTTAGCTAATAGCCACATAGAAGAGGCAGTGTCTGACAGAGGAAGCCCCAATGATAGGAGAGAGAAAAAATAAAGTAGCTTTTTTCTTCCTTCTAGCTTTCAAAACGCCATTGGTTCCTCTCATGGAACAAACCCAGACGAAGCCAACTGGACTGGAAATTTTGAAACAGAGCCTTAAGAGATTATATCCCCAGAGATAAAATATAGAATGAAATAACATCAAATGAATTGATCTGATGGCAAAAAGTTCCAGGACTGAGTCAGGGGATAGAGTGAAGAGGTGAGTGTTGTCATTTTATTTTGAGTGGTCAGGAAAAAAATCTCTGCTATAAGGTAGCATTTAGGCAAAAGCATGAAGGAAGCAAAGGGGAAAGCAATGTAATTATCTTGGGAAAGAGCATTCCAAGTAGAGGGAGCAAAATATAAAACACCTGAGGAATAAGTTCAGATACTTTTGAGAAAAGTCAAGGGTCATGCATGGCTTGACTTTGAAGGAAAATATATGAGAGGATACAAAATTGCCATGAATGGTTAAGAAGATTGTGTCTGGCATCTCTTATGTTGTATAGTATATAATTTATACACTGTCCATGAGAGCCTTGAGGCCAGAGTATGAAGTTTGTGTGTGATTATGTAAATAATTCAGATTTTCCTTTTAATAAATGGGAAGTTCTTGCTAGGTCTTGACCAGAGAAATGACATAATATGACATTTATTATAAAATAATTACTCTAATACAACTTTGGAGAATAAACTATAGCATAAAAAGACCAGTAAGAACACTAATGCAATAATTCAAGAGTGAGATAAGGTGATTTCAACTGGCAGGAGAAGGGATGGGTACTGATTATATTATAGATATATGTTGAAGGTAGAACCAGGAGGATTTGTTGATGAAGTGCATAAACAGTGTCAAAATAGCAGCAGAGTCTAAGATGATTTCAAAGTTTCTAGACTGGTAGTTGGGAAATACTTTTTTCATTTATTGAGAAGGAGAAATTGTGAAGGAGGCAGGCTTTGGAGGAAATATCAGAAGTTGAAATAGTTGATTTCTGAAGTAGAACAAGACAGCGAGGTATATTCAATATTCATTGAGAGAGTGATTATATTGGATGTTGAATTTACTTACAAGGGTGCTATTGTATGAGTAGTATTAGACACTGTAAGTTAGGAGACAAAATAATCAATTATTGAGAGGGTTTAGTGAGCAGGTAAAGTAAAGTGAAGTGAAGGCAAATTGAGATGCAGCTGGATTCATGAATCTTGAAGGATATAGTTTTTTTCTTAAAATTATGGGAGGAATGGAGACATTTTAAAACATAGAAGTTGAAATGTCTTCCATTTTTGATCTTCATAGGATATGAAATAAAAAGCAGTTTCAGTAAGAAGGCAATGGGAAAAATTATATTAGTAGATTATGATAAGATTTCAATTAAGAAAGGAGAAGAAATTTTGTGAGATAGACCTGAGCCCATTAACGATTTTTCTAGTTTAGGGAAATAGTGGAGGGGTAGGAAGTTGGATTTAAGTGTGAAGGCTAACAAATCAACAAGAGAATGATAGTATAGGAAAATATATGATAGGAGCAAATCACTTTGTGTTGAGATAGAATAAAATTGGGATGTATAGGCTGTTAAATTTAATTATGAAATCTCCTTTAGCAGGGCAGTTATTCCAAATAAAAAGAATTTAGTGTGGCTTAGAATGATGGACTGGTAGATTAGGATAGGCATTCTATTTCCCCAAATTTTATATTCCCCAAATTCTGATAACTGCCTATTTGTAGTAGTGGCTGGCTACCAAGTTAATTGGAGAATGGGTCATATATTTATTCATATTTAAATCTTTAACTGAGCCCTTATTATTAATTACAGGTCTAAATCAGAGCTGATTAAGACAAATGGTTAGATGATACTGCATTTTTTTTCTAAAAAGCTCCCTACATCTCTGAGCTTTGTTTGGGGTAGTAATGTTTGGTAGCCTGTCCCTAGAAAAAACACTGTCTGAGGTTAAAGCTGAAAATGGGACTCCTTTTTCAGAGTTTCATTATGCTTATTTTGACACATTTTAATATTATCCTTGTAGGGATATGTCAGATCGTTTTTGCCGATTAACCTTATAATATCAAGTGAGGTATCTCTGTTTATTTCATATCAGAGAAATGTACCAATAATGACAATGTTACTGACCAAGGTGATCTGGCCAGAAGTATCTATAGGCTGTCTTAGCCTATTTGATAGCTCCTATAACAAAGGAGATTTTAGAAAATAACTATAAAACTCATGAAGTGGCTTTTTTCACCCTATCTCATTTATATCATCATTTCTGATCTTAAAGGTATGAATAAGGCTCAGGCATATACATGCAGATATTTTTTACTTTCCTATGCAGTTCATTTTAGAGCAGAGGTAAATAACCACAGAGAATCTTGCTTACAGAAGTGAATGCAGTAATCCCCCTCCTTATATCCATACTGTCAGATATTGTCCCCACGCACAATGCTCTGATGCGTGGTCACATGACTTGTTTTGGCCAATGAGGCATGCACATGTCATGCAAGCAGAGAGTTGAAAAGAACTTGCACATTGGCGTCTACCCTCACTTGCTGCTCTTTGCAACCCTTAGGCTGTGATGTGAAAAAAACCAAGGCTATCTTACTGTATGACAAGGGACCACATAGTTCCAAAATGGGCCCTCCCAGCTGAAATCCTTATACCAACCTGCCTACAAACTATTTGACATGTGAGGACAGTTATTCACATCATGCATCCACCAGCCAACCTGCCAGCTAATCACAGGCACATGAAAGAAGCCAGTAAGACATGACCCAGAACAGCCCAGGCAACACACAGAATCATAAGCTAAATAAAATGATTGTTTTTTTAAGCCCCTAATTTTGGATGGTTGTTTGTACAGCAAATCCAGCTTAGAAATAATATAGTATAAAACATCATAAAAATGGATATATTATATAAGTATAATTAACTGCTATTTATCTTTCCACATCTTCCATATCTTAAAAGTAAGATGTATTAAAAATCATTTAATTAATAATAAAAATATATTTTAAAAGGTACTTTAATACATAGATTTAATGTTACCTCTATGAAATGAAATATAAGCATTTTAGTATTATTATTTCTTAAATGGATGGGAACATATGCCTTTCATAGTAGTAGTAAAAAGATAAAAACCAGAGCATTATGCTATTTTGTTTTTATTGCATTTGTTATAATGACATGTTGAAGTAAAAATAAGGCAATGATTTGGATACTGTTCATCTTTCTAATATTAATCATGAGCAAAAATATTTATAACATTATTAGATACAATGCAGCCATATTTGAAAGTAGTAAATAATACAATGTGTTTAAAAATAAATTTAAAAGAGTGATAATTCCCTCCACTTTCCCCCCCAGAATAAACAGAAAAAAATGAGAGATACCTTATAGTCAAATAAACAAGAACAGTTAACTATTTTTATTTCTATTTGTTCTTTTCTTTATTTATCACGTTTAGCATCCCACATCTTTAGCACTCATATACACAATTCATAACCAGATAGCTTTGAGACAAGATGCTTTAGTTTATTCCATGAAGAACAATTGTTCAGAGCTACCTCAAAGCCAACTACTGATACTTCCATGCTTCTGTTTTGTACTGGAACTGTTTTAATCACTGAGAAATTATAAAGATCTAAAACATCTGTGAGTGAATACAAAGAACACCTACACCTGTGCACAGAGCAATCTGAAATTTTGTGTTTTGGAGATAGAGTTTGCAAATGAATTGTCAATCACTTGGAATATATTGTTTTTGTATTCTGTTTCTCCTGGGAATTTTCCTAGAGGGTTGTCTTATGAAGCTACTCTACCACTAGCCTAAATCTGTATTTTTACTACTATTTCATTAATTAATAATAAGAAGTTATACAGAAATCACATAGCAGAAAACATTTTATTTAAAAATAAAACCAGATTATGCCTATGTCTTTAATACTTAAATGGTTTGTTATTGCTTTTAGGAAAAGCATAAATAACTATGACATGGTCATATATGAGCCTGGTCCTTGCTCACTTCTCATGTTCTTTTGGACTCCTTCTCCTTCCATATACAAATAGATCCTAAGTGTTTATTTTTGTTTACATTGTTGTTTTCATCCTTGCTGTCTGAATTACAACTTCAATAGAGGTATTTCATTTAATCTAAGTCACTGTACTCTTTCCTGACTCATTCTGTGACATGAATGCTCTTTCCCACTTTGCCCCAGAAATCCTATTTCTCTAAGAAAATTTCCACTTCGATTATCACCTTTAATTTATCAAAACATATGATATTTGCAATGAATCAGGTATATTTCTAAATGCTTTATTAATAATCTACCATTTAATCCTCATAGCTAAGTACTATTATCTCTATTTTCAGAAGTAGAAACTGAGGCATAGAGAGATTTAATAATCCCCCCCTAACCCCCGGTCTCAAAATGGTAGAAATGGAATTCAAAAATTATCTTCTGGTTCCAGTGTCTATGTGTTAATCACTGTGCTATTCTGCTTCTCAATGGCCTAGGAAGCCCTTCTTTAAACACCTCTTCGTGGATGGTATATGCTCCTTCTATATATTTTGAAAGTCTTCTGCATATTACCTTCATAAATATTATCATAATTTGGATCAAATTTTATTTGTGGGTATGTCCACCAATCATCTGTGAATTCCATGAATGAAGTCAATGTCTTCACCAAAAACAGGAGTTAAATTATCTTTTGAAAATAATCTATTAGTTTTGATAATTTTAATGTTTATCCATTTTTCCATTATTAATAATTGATCTATTTTTCATTTGATCCCAAATTATATACTTCTTAAAACGTATACACTTGTTCTGCTTTATCATTCTTCTCCATGATACTTCTTTTCCTAGGGCCACCCTTTATATTTATTAAAAAAAAATAACTTTAATATATGTTTGGTTGAGTTACCATATTATCCTTTTATAAAATTTTGAAAAACAAAATTGTCATGATCAGTGACATTGATGGGATACCATTCTCAACCACAAATATTAACAATAGAATTTTTCTCCATCTAGGGAAGTCATAGTTAAAATAATAAGATAAAAAATACATTACACCATAAATTTTATTTACTATTTACCATTGATGCATAGAAAAAATAAGAAAACTATGTTACCTTTAGTACATGTACACAGAAATTAATCTGATCTTAGAACAAGCTTTTTCAGATTAAGTTATTAGAAAATATGACAGATAAAAGTTACCTATGAGGATATTTTGCAACTTTGTGTCTGAAATGTGTTAGGAGAATTTTTTTACATTGTGTCTTTATAATAATAACAAAGTAACAAATCTAGAAAAGTTTCATAGAAAGTAGAAATAGTTCTCATTGAATAAAATTTTCTCATTTCTTTCCTTCTGCAGTTGAAATGATGTAATGATGTATTTTAAATATTTTAAGACCTCCATACACCCACTTCTTTGTAATGATTCCAAAATCATATATATTCTATGCCTAACCTGTGTGTGTATATGTGCGTATATGTGTATGTATATAAAGCAATGGTAGCAATATCTGAGGATTATATTTTTTAGTCAAAGTATGGTCACTAGAAGCAAAAGAAATATTATTTCATTTCTTACTCAAATATGGATAATACAATAAATGATCAATATTAGAGAAGAAAATTTATGAAAATATTATAAGATTTAAAAATTATACTTAGACTAATAACTGTCCAACATTGACAAGGAGAAGGGACAAAATAATGTGTAGAAACAAGTGTACATTGTAATTATTACTTATGACTTATAGGTCACATCCACTGAATTGTGAAAAGAATAATTAAAATGTAACCATAAGCCTTTGTTAAAGAAGTGAGAAAAATAGAATAACAGGTGTGTAGAAGATAAACTAGAACAAAAGAGAAAACTGGTTCCTTAAAATTTTTAAATAAGTGGTATATAAACAGATTTCCCCAAGGGACAGATAAACCCAGTGTCATCAACCAGTTTTTTGTCCAAGGTGCTAAGCCTCATTTCCCCTTGATATGGAAACACATACTTTTGGAATTAAATTTCTCTGACATTCTCTCACTATAAATATAGTAGGAAATTAACTGATAATGCTTTCTTTCAGACCAAGTTCTCACGTTTCCACAAAATATTTTCAGAAAACCCTAACAGTGTAGAACACGCACAAAAATTTATCTATTCCTAACTCCAACAGAGGAAGCCTGAATTTAGGTTCAAAGGAAGGAATGGGGAAAGTATGAATAGAACAGATAACACTTTGATACCTTTTTAATTTGAAAAATTAAAAGGAGGATAGTGTGAGATGGAGGAAGAAGAAGTCACGGAAGAAAAGTGGAGATTATGAATAACATGGTAACAATCCCACATTATTTAATCACAGTATGCAATTTAAATGACACATAATATAAAAGATATGTCCTACTGTCAAAGGGAAATAATGTAATTTAAAAATATTCCTAGTAGATTTTCTGATAATTTAAAATCCTATAAGTATAAATATATTTTAATGATAAAATAATTGTTGTCTTCATTTGCATAGGCATAATAACCCTATTTAAGGAATCTTTTAAAATATTAAGCTTTTTGTAAGAGCTCATAATTTCAATTACAAGAATCTTTTTAACATATCAATTTTGTTTAGAATTAACTCATTATTGGAAATTTACCTTCTTTAAGGGAACATAGTGCATTTTACCTTGTAATTCTAAGTGAAGGATTACAAATCTTTCTTTCTTTGAGAGAAAATGATGATATTTCCACCAAAATATTCAGTAATCCATATTTTAAGTCACTTTAATTATTTAGTTCATTAACATAAATAAATTTTTATTTAACTGTCTTCCTGATTACAGAAATGTGTTCTACGTATATATCATCAGGTTTTAATATCCTCTCCCTTTCATTCGTTACATAAATCATTAGGAAACAAATTATTCAGTAGGTTTGGTTAATGAAAAATTAAAATAACAGTAGGAGTAAAATAGACAATAAAAGTTATTTTTTTTAAATTAATCTTCTGGCAGGAAATAGTAGTACATATGTTTGAGTATATGTGGTGTATACAGGTACTTTGTGAATAGTTTTTATCACAATAATAAGTTTATACATTTGGAAACATTTTCACAAATGAAGTAAATTCTCTTACAGGACTAACATGGTGTGTTGGTTTGATTTGATTCCTTTGGTTTGATTCCTTTGTCCTGGACACACGTTTTATAGTATTCTTCCTCTTTACACCATCTCCTGTGTAGACCCAGGGATTATACCTGTTTTCATCTCCTTTGTAAGCCTGTCTCTTTTCTTGTCACATTTTCTTGGGGTTCCTATGTCTTCAAACTTTACTACATTGTAAGAGAGACAATTTCTCTCATGTTCTCAAAAGAATCAAACAGAAGATTTCTCACTGACTAGTATGAAGAAATAGAGAAGTCAATAGCTAAATAAAGGATGGCTAAAGATGTTAGATAATGGTTACCTGGTGTATGTGTGTGTGTATGTCTGGGTTTTGCCATTTTGTTGTTTGGGTCAAATATTTAAGTGCCTCTCCATCATTCTTAAGATCTTGGTGTGATTGGCAGAACTGGAGCCCTAGACCCATCTTTAATGACAATTGAATTCAATGTAGCTGCTAAAATGAGGAGTAATTATTGAAGACACATCATTAATGTGACCACTAATATAATTATTTCTTCATTTATTTGCAATATAAATATATGAATAATTAAAAAATTAATTTGCAAACTGATTCATCCAGTCTGTAATATTAATTTAAGTAATAATATTAAAAAAAGTGTTTTCAAAGGCAAGGAACAGATTCTCCCTTAAAGTCTCCAAAAGAAACACAGTTCTCCTAACACCTTGATTTTAACCCCATAAGATCCATCACAGACATCTGATGATGGAAATTTTAAGATAATAAATGTATGCTGTTATTTTTTTAAGAGTTTATTTTTGTGCTAGGAATATTTCTACAAATTAATAAAGGAAGAGGCATAAGAGTGGTATGATGTAGAGAGAAGGAAAATAAATGCATACACCTACCAGCTGGTCCTAGCTTGAGAGTCATGTTTGCTTTAAAGAAGTTCCATGCTCAGATCAGCTCTTCAAGATATACAAGAACATAAGAACAGCTGGTCACCATCAAGGGCTGAAACTGATAACCAATTGTGTAACACACAATTCTGGCAAAAATCTAGGTGATATATAAAGGAAATCCTGATTAAAATTCAATATATAATTTTCGAATGATTGCCAATATTGCTCCACAGCAAGGAAAAGAAATTCTGACTTTCCCAACTAGACTTTCAAAATAATTTCATAATTATACAGTTACTTACTGTCCTAATATGAGGAAGTGTCATCAATAAAACATCAAAATATTTATATATTGTCTAACAAATAAAAAATGCATAAAAATAAAAACAAATTAGACACATTTTGTCAAAATCTGAAGAGAAAATTTACCTTTTGATCCTTTATGCAGCTCTGGGGTTCTAGATGTTTACCAAAAGTTTTTACTCCAGCCTTAAAGATAATTAATTTTCTATATTTTATAATTCAGTAGATAACAGCTGCATTATTCTATTACTCAAATTATGAGAAACACCTTTTTGGCATATAGTTTTTCTATTCAGTTGAATGTGTTGATGCTGTCAGTACTTGAACTAATAAAGTGTATTGCTCAAGGAGCATGAGGACCACTTTGTGCTTCCAATTCCTAACCAAGGGCCTTGTACAAAAATGACTCTCAATACCCATTTATTGGTACAGGTGTGGTTGATCAAATCTGCATTTTCATGATGTCAAAACAGCTCTATGCAAAATACAAAATTGAATCAATCACGTTTGAATGATTTTTTCCCTATAGATACCCATCATTTTAGGACTGAAGGTATACAGTTGAAGCTTAACTTTGTGTTTTGTAACCACCAAAACCTTTCAAGTCCTCTTTCTACATTTGCAGAGTGAACCATCCTAGTTCATGCCTTTCCGAGAAGAGGCCAAAAATGACTTTCTAGCCTTCCCTTGTAAGGAGATGATAGACATATGACCTGACTCCTCTTATCAGGTCAGTGGGTGTGATTTTAGGCCAGAAATAAGAGTAGAATTCCTTATGGCAAGGGTGGGGTCAGAGACATCCCTCTTTTAGGCAGCAGTGGCAGAGGCAGAAGTGGTGCCATTTGATGCTTTCAGTAGCTGCAGCAAAGATGTCTTCATGGTTGTGATGGAATATTATTCCTGACTAGGCAGGTTTTAGGCCTGATTTTCATGTCTTCATGAAGACAAGTCATGCTGTATAATACCCTTCAATAGGTTTATTTTTCTGTTCTATTAGATCAGGTCATGTTTCTTGTAATGAAGGTCTTGACAGAGTAAACAGACTCGGGGACATCTAATAAACTTCTCTCATTATACCTGGAAAAATGTGATGTTCAGAGACTGATTTTATTTCCAAGATTCACAGCCAGGTAGGAATAAAATCAATATTAGAACCCATGTCTTTCAAATGAAAATTCTATGTATTTCCATGAAAAATCTGTACATAATGTTTTTTGTTTGTTTTAAATCCAGATGCTTCTAAATACCTAAATATCTGGATATCTTATTCTACCCCTAAATTTACAGTTCTGCAAATTTGCTTATTTTGTCTTACCAGTATAGTTAAAATTGATTAAGATGTAAATTTCTTTTGTGGTGTTAAAACTACAGAGAAAGAAACCCATCACATCTTAGCAACTGTGCCAATGAAATCTCCTCAGGTTTCTAATTATTTGCTACAGAAAGGATTAGTCTAGGTTTGCTTAACTATCAATTCAGTGAATGTGGGGGAGAGGGTGCAGGGGAAGGCTATCTACTATCCATTACTCTCTGGGCCTTTTAAAAACTGTTATAGTAAAATGACCCCAAAAATGTTTCTTTTGGGTCCACAGTTACTTCGTTTTAAAGCTATTATTTCTTTAAAAACAAATAATAAGCTACAGGAAATTATTTATAGGCTCTGATCGTCCTTCTCTGTAATATGTGACTTGCTCCCCCGACCAGAAGGTCGGTTGTCTTGGGTCTTTTTAAAGATATGGATGAATGAATTTTTGAGCTAGGAATCATATTATAGTAAGCATCTTTCTCCTTGAATACTTTTCATTCTGCTCTTAGCTCTCTAGTTCAGGAAATGTTAGATTAGAAACACTAGAAATTCTCAAAGGTTATAGCTGCATATGTGAAGAAAAATGATCTTAAAGATAGCTAAGCACGAAGCCACATATCAAAACTAATACTTGCACTGCCCTGAGAAGCAAAATGGCTGCCCACACACTATAGAGTGAGTAATATAACTCACAGGGGAGACATGATTAAAGAAATCACATACATCATGGACATAGCACTCCAAAGTGTCCTTTTAGGATTGCCCTGGAAATAAGTATTGTAGGAATTTATTCTTGAGAGTTAAGTCATAGAAAATGTAGATTTTGCCTCTTAAATTTAAAAAGTATGATTCATAATATTCACACATTTACAATGTGTATGTTTTTCTTGTTTCTTTCTTTTTTTTTTGCTTATTTCCTTTACAAATATTTATCACAGCTCTAATGCTTAATTTGCTATGTTAGCAATTAGGGAATCTAATTAAAGTGGTATAGAAAAAGATCTATCACTTATGGAATATATATTCTAGTGAGAAAGAGAAAAAATTGGCAAGGAATTATAATTACTATGATAAATGCCCAGAGAAAGGTAACAGAGAAACACATACATGGACATCTAATATAGGCTATTGTGTTCGAGAAAAGTTTCAAGTTAGATACAATATTGAACTGAGACTTGAATCATGAATAGTATTTAGTTAGATGAAGAAATGAGAAAAATGGTTCAGGAAAAGGGTACATTCAAATCGGACCTGACATTAGGCACAACTTTGAAATTTGGTAGTTGATTTGATAACATGCCAAGTCACATGGCTTTCATCATTCCTGCTTTCTTTCCTAATGCTTATTTATTTTATTTTAGCAACCCTGTTGTGCATTCTACTTTTCATATATCCTGAAAAATCCTATCACCCTTCTCTTCCCAATGCCAATTCTTTAGTTAGGGCCATATGATTTCTTGTTCAGATTACTAAATCAGCTTTCTAATGGATGTCTCTGTCTTGGTCTATCAGTTCCCATTTCCTCCACCCTCTTCATCTTGGATTCACCCTTCATGCTGAAGCTAGTAAAAATATTTTTAAAACACATTTAGCAATCAATGTTCTCCAGGAATTAAAATGTATCATTATCACCCCACTGAAGTATTTGGTTAGAATTTGAAGACCTTAGTAGAAAGGTCTTGACCATGTTTTTTGACCACCAGAAAACTTTGAGCACCTTTTCTACTTTTGGGGAATTAGCAAGTCTCTTTAAGATGTGACCTTTTCCTGCCTTCTCATCTAGTACTATGTTATAAACTCTCTCTTTGTTCCAACCATAAAAAACCCAATTTTTGTAACCCCTAGGTACACTATTCTTTCCATGGAGGGCTTCCTATGGACTGCATTTCCTTTTATCCATTTTTCTCTCATCTCTTCCTGAAAAATTCTTATGTGCCTATTTATACTCAGTTGTTGTCACCTAGTCTACCAACTGCAGGTATATTTATTTGCCTTGCATCTGTACTATATCCTGATTCTCTTCACTTAATGTTTTCATAATATTTTATATGTCTCTGCCAGTTCAAATTGTGTTCACTGACCACAGGACCATTCTCATCTTCATATTTGTGTCCTAGCACAGAGAAGTCTGTAGACTTGTAAACATTCAATAAATAAAGGTAAAATGAATGAATACCTTTAATATTTTACATTATCTCAATGTTTTAAAAAAGGTATAAGGACTTCCCTGGTGGTGCAGTGGTTGAGCGTCTGCTTGCCGATGCAGAGGACGCGGGTTCGCGCCCCGGTCCGGGAGGATCCCACGTGCCACGGAATGGCTGGGCTCCTGAGCTATGGCTGCTGAGCCTGAGTCATGCCCGCTGAGCCTGTGCGTCCGGAGCCTGTGCTCCGCAACGGGAGAGGCCACAGCAGTGAGAGGCCCGCATACCGCAAAAAAAAAAAAAAAAAAAAAAAAAGGTATAAACTTTAAAGATATTTATTAATTTTCAATATGAATTTTTCTTTGTATAGACTACCATAATTGTTTATAATAACAAACTATAAATATTATAAAATATATAACATTTTACTCTTTAAAAAGGATAATAGTGAGTTTTAATGATGTCATAACATATTTGCACACTTTCCCAGTAAGTATAAGAGTCCATTTTTTAATGGGTATAATGGACGTTTGAAATATCATTTTGAGACAAACTGCAGTGCATGGAATGCTCTTCACAAATGTGATTCCAGCACACAGGTTTATAAGCCATGCTCAGCATGCACACAACGTATTGTTAAATAATTTATACCAACATGAGGTGGTGAAAATAACTGGGAAATGAAGACCATTTCCTACTCAGATTGCATCAACTGAGGTGGAGGAAAGAACTTTTGAGGCCAGGATCTGGTAACATTCTTTTTCCTTTCCCCACCCCCGCCAACATTTTTCTATTCTTTTCTTAGTTCTTCTAAATACAAGGCAAATTTAGCTTCAAAACAGTAGCTAAATCTTTTATAATATTGAAAAAATTTTGTAATATACAAAACAAAATCTATCAGTGTAACTATGTCTATTCATATGTATGTATAGATCTCAATTTTACATATATATGAAAATATATATTTTATATATGTATGCAAATTTTTTCATTAAATCAGAGGTTTCTGAGTAATAATTTGCCAATCCTCTCTAGTTATAATATTTCTGGAACAAAATATATAATCAATATTTGCTGATTGAATGTTAGGCTTATAAACATTGTTTACACTGAATAAAAACTATTTTTAATTCCTCTTTGAAGGCTGCTAATCCTACTTAGCCTTTTCCCAAGTTCTGTTCAGAAAATACTTGTCCACTTGATATTTGGTCAATCTTTTCTGGAGAACTTGATCTATCTTCAGTTAGTAACTCAGTGTGAAGGGCACTGCAGGAAGTACTCTGGGAAAAATTAAAAATAAATGGTAAATTTCTGCTTTTCACCACAATAGAATAACAGGGTCTGGACTTAAACTCAGTCTAATTAAAAGCAAAAAGTAAACCAAAGCACCAGAAAAGAATATATTAAACAATAGTTTTCAGACATTGGATAACAGGTAATAAAGATTTTTGATCCCCAACAGAAGAAAAATGAGTTAGAAGCTGTACAACCTCTTTGGATGCCTGCCTATTTACACATTTTGGATCTCAAGCAATGAGCAATGACCCCAAACAAAGCCTCGTAGTCTCTTTGGTTGAAATGATGGAGATTCAAGAAAGCTTAAGCATTTGAATGTCGAAGAGAGGAACTAGAAAGGAGTTATACAGAAAATGAGCTTCAGATGCCTGCATATAGGTCACCTCATATCTTTGTTGAACACTAAGTTTTGTGTGTATGGTGAAGCTCCACAAGGGCAGGCAAAAATGACAGAGGAATTCTAAGATGAACAATCTCCAGATGTCCCAGAGAGAATGACGATGTTTCATCTCCATCCTCACTGATTATCCACGGTATCCAGTAGAGATACCTTGGTAGTAATGCAAAAATATATTCGGAGTAAAGTCTACTTGAGACCACCATAAACAAAACATGAAGCAAAGTCTACTTGAGACTACCATAAACAGAGAATGAAACAGAGTATTCCATGAACTGCAGTTTGTCTCAAAATGATACTTCAAAAGCCTCAAGTAGGTTCTCTCTACTTGAGACCACCATAAACAAAGTATAAACAAAGTATGAGCTCTAAAGAGGTCAACTGACAAGCAAATAACTTCATTGTCCACAAGGAGAAAGTCTGATGATCTTTCAAATAATATACCAATCCAGACACTTCACAATGTGTTTTGTGGTTGCACCACAGAGACAGAACCAATTGCTTCCAGCCAAAATTGATTTAAATGTTGAGCACCACATATACACCAAGAGAGAATGTTAGTACTTCTCAGGTGTGATAATTTCAGCCTCAGTATTGATTAAGGCCTTGTTTCTTAATAGTAGGACAATGGTCTATCTCATTTTTGTGAAATCCTTTGTATTTGTGTCTCCTAAATGAGCGTGTCAAATGAATGTTCTTGGAAAAATATATCATCAAAGTAACACCATACCTATGTTCTTGTTGAAAGTTGGATACCATAATTTGAGCCCCAGTATTGATTAAGGCCTCAAAGCTTTGCTTATTGGTGCATTTTGGCATCTGTTAGACTTAATTTAGGTAATCTACATTGTAGAGGCACAAAAGTCAATTGCCACTCTTTTTATTGTTCTATTGTGTATTTTTAGTAAGTGTTGGATCTCCATTGTGTCTTTTCTCCCTTGAATCAAGTTGGTTTTTGTTTTTGTATTTGGTGATTACTAGATAAACTTTGGGGAGGCAGGTGCTTTTCTTCACTGTACTCATAGTTATGTGTTTTTTCCCTGTAGTCCCAAATCAGTATAATCCGTATTAGGGGCCTCATCCATGGTAATTGCTACTTTTTGGAGTTTAGGAACTCAGACTTAGGTTAGGTTAGAATGAACTCCTTGGCATGTTAAAAAGCCTTGGCACTCAAATCTAAAGTCTTTAATGATTTCTCTTAGAGTTGTCCAGTAGGTTGATGGTGTTGTCTGTCCATTTAAGAGGGATGAGGGCAAAGTGTTTGGGACCTATTTTTTATCAGGATTTGTGCCAAAGGTTGCTGTGTATGTCTTTTCCCTATAACCCTGAGAATCAGCTCATATACACTTATGTGAAATACTTAAAAATCATTAGCCATTCAAGTCTAACCTTTTAAAAAGAGTAACCATTAAAATAACATGGATTTTATCCCAGGAATGCAAGATTGATTTAACATTTACAGTTCAATCCAATTTTTGATTCATTTTATGAACAGATAAAAGTAAACCAGATGTAAGATCATTTTAACAGATGCACTAATGGTAAAAGTTCTTTGACATATTGAAATTTCTGGTTACGTCAGTATGCACATTTATCTCAGCTAATTGAAGTGTAAAATGGGTATGTATTATTGTACATAAAATTAGACTTCCATAAGATGATTTACAAAATGTTTCTGCAAGGAATAAAAAAAAGTGTCCCTGGACTTGCTATAACAAAAACTTGTTATTTGACATGACAAAATGTTTACAGTGGATTTGTCTTACACATTTTTTTTTTTTTTACAAATCACCATTATCTTTATTTTCTTTCAGAAACCCATTAAGAGCACATTGGAAATAAAAATAGTGTCATCATCTGGCACCTGATGCCCAATTGTACAAATTTTTAAATAAGGAGTAGTTTCTGGTAAGTCCTATAAGGCAAAACCATGAAAATATGTATTATTTCATTTGTAGGGAATTAATAAAAAATTAATTAGAGAAGGCAGAATATAAACGAAGAGAGTACATTAAACTTAGTATGTCAGTCATTCTGATAAGAGCCATTTTTTCCAAAGCTGTTTAACCGGTAAGTATCACTTGATTTTCATTAAAACTGCAGAATGGACAGTTACTAGGCATGCAAAAGGAAAAGCAAATCTATGTGAATGAATGCACATGTAACTCAAAATGATATAAACAGTTCTACCTACATTTATGTTCTATCTTACATTTCAAGGGCCATAAAGCAGCTGTGACTTAAGTATAATAGTAGAATAGAATCAGAAGAACTTAGACTCGAATTATGAAATAGAGCAAATTTCAGGCATTGTTGAGAACTGGTATTCTTGAGGTGGGAGAAAGTAGACTATCAATAGAAGCCAGAAAAGGATAAGTTAAAATTGTGTAGTTCTGAATTTAAATGGAAAGTAACAGTATGAAACTATGACATATTTTATATTAAAAACAAACATACAGTTTCCTAGCTCTGACCACTGAAAATGTTTAGAAACTACTGATGTCATGTCAAAAGGACTCAGGAGTCACTGAGAAGCTCCAACTGGCCAAAGATAGGGTCTCAGTTAGAATAATAACTGTAACGGAGTCCACAGTGATATGAATAAATAAATTTAAAAAAAAATTGGTCACCACTGGAGAATATTTGTGAATCAACTCATTATTTTGAAAACTGTTAAATAAAAGAAGAGAATTATGCCTCTACAACTGGGCAAGCAAATAGTTGATGAGGGGAATCTTCTCCTGACAGAAATATACCCAGCTTGTCTTAAACATTTGCTACCATTTTAAATGGAACCATTTGGACATATATACCACAGGAAATTAGAAAGCAAGAAGAAAAAGAAAAAGATTGAAATAACCTGAAGTGGGGAGAATCAATCAGAGAGATTATATTTTAAGCAGAGAGATTAGTTAGGGGAAATGAAATAAAGATACATTTTAGTAAGTGAGGGAAATAATCTTTTTGAAGACTTATACAAAGTGAAAAAAATTATGAACTGGTAATTGCAAATAGATTTCTTTATATTAAGTGGAGAGGTTTACTCAATATAACATGAAAGATGTATTTTTAACATACCATACTATTATTTGTGGAAACTGAACATGACATTACAGGTTTTAAAAGTCTTTCAGTAGGTGTGTGCATTGCTTATTTTATATATATTGTGTATTTACTACAATTACTGAAAAATTCAGTTAACAATATTTCATACTATTGAGACTTTCATATAGTTTCCTCCTTCAAAGAGCATCGCTTTTTCAGCCGAAGGTGACTTAAATCATATCTCCAAGAATGAACATATACCACTTTTTGAAGACAGGCGTTATCTTTCATGAAATAATCAAAATTAGTAAAAAGAAGACACTAAAATAAGATTAAGTTTACTGATTTTAATCAGAGAAGGTTGACTGTATTTTCATTTTAATCTTTTTTTTTTTTTTTTGCGGTACGCGGGCCTCTCACCGCTGCGGCCTCTCCCGCTCTGGACGTGCAGGCCCAGCGGCCATGGCTCACAGGTCCAGCTGCTCCGCGGCATGTGGGATCCTCCTGGACCGGGGCATGAACCCACGTCCCCTGCATCAGCAGGCGGACTCCCAACCACTGTGCCACCAGGGAAGCCCCATTTTAATCATTTTAAAGTACATTATTATATTTTTATGGACAAAGAATAATACATTGATATTCTGAGCTCTTACCATAGAAGGTAACTGCAAACTTTCTTTGTCCAGTTTTAGCAAAATCCACATTGCTTCTCTAGCTACCCAGTGTTTCATATTTGAATTAGGTCATATCATCAAAGAGTTGCAATTTATGAAATCTGACTCAATTCCAATACAAATACATATTTTCTCCAATTTATAACATATGGATCAATGTTATCAGAGAATCTATGAAAGTAACATTCAATTACTTTTATGCCAACAAACGATAACTCATTTTTCTTTGGAAATTTTTTCTCGTAGCACATCCTATGTGGCTTTTGTTTTAAGCTTTATTTTCCACAAGAAAGTGCTCACTGAACAAGTTGCAGCTGTTTGCAAGTGAAAAAATTTATAAAGATGCATTTGTAATTTCCTTAAGTTCTTAATTTGGAGAATAGGATTTGTTACATTTTCAAACATTTGAGAAGCTTAAAAAGAGTGGGCAAAAGGAATATAGAATTTTTAAAAATTGTATTACAATCAGGTGACCAGTTTTAATTTAGACGCTACCTGTTTTAGGGAATTTTTTCCCTAGATGAAGTATATGAATACCAGGGGTACTTTCCTACTTCCTCATTTTCTCTATCATAATGTTTGCAAAATTTTATGATGATTATTTTCTTGTAATTTCCATAAGAAGTTATGTCTTATAAGCTATGTCTTATAAAATATTGTCTTTTTAAATATTCTATGTTCAGAGTGGTTAGTAACTATCAGACACTTATAACCTGAATGTATGTTGGATGTATGAATCATTAACATAAAAAATAAGATGGCAACTGTGTGAATCCGCCTATGCATATGGATAGACATTGCATGACTGCACATTTCCATTCTGTGGCTGCACTTCAGCAACTCGTGCTGCTTGAAACAGTGTATCACCGTCATGGCTACCTTTTAAATTTGTCACTATGGCTTTGATTTTTCTTTATCAACATTCCCTCACTTTGAGTAAACACATAGTCCCGTATATTTAAAAAAATACAATTAAGAACTGAAGATATCTATGTCTATGTATAAAACTTCCTGATATCCAAGCTCCAATACCCCAAACCAACTCAGTTTCTGACTTCTACCCTTCGTCTCTCCTGTTCCTCTCACAATCTGATAAAACATAGCAAAATGCTTATGTGACATTTCCACTTGGATATACAATAATCATCTCAAACTTAGGGATAAAAACAAATGCAGTCGTGATCTATACTACTGTCCTTATATTTTTTTCCTTTTTCCTTCTCAGTTAATGGAAACTTCATCTTCCAATTTTTCTGACCCAGAACCATGACTCATTATTTTCCTTTTTCTCCCACAGCTCACATGCAATCTATCAGCAACTATTCTCTGTTCTATTTTTAAAATACGTCTAGAGTTTGACTCATTTCCACCATCTCCATCACTACTACCCTAGCTCAAATACAACAGTCTCTCAACTGGATTATTGCAATAGCCATCTGGATGGTCTTCCTTCTTCCCCCATTTGCCCTCATAAAGCTTAATCTCCAGAAAGCAGGTAGAAAGATCCTATTAAATTGTCAGTCAGAACACATCACTCTTATGTTCAAAACCAGTTAACAACTTCCATCTCACTCAGTATAAAACCTGAATTTCCGGCCATGGCTTACAAGGTCTTGGGCAATTGGATTCCCTGTTAAGTCTGTGATCTTATATCCTAGTATTCTCCCGTTTGCTCTCACGGGCTCTTGGGCTCTGTCACTATTTCTTGAAAGTGCTAAGCATACTTTCACCTCACAAAATTTTATTTGTTATTCCCTCTGTCCGGAAATCTTTCCATAGATATCTGCCTGAATCAATTCTTGGCTTTTTTATTTCTCTGCTCAAACGACATTTTATCAGTAATGCTTTTTGATAACCCCTTATAAAATGATCTCCTATCCCAGTTACTCTCTATTAGTCTCAAGATGCTATTTTTTTCTTTATCTATTTTTAAAATGTATTTTCTGTAATTTTACTAGCATATAATCTTGAGAATTGAGAATTTGTTTACTGCTATAAACAGAATAATTAGTAAAATAGGTCACATAGTTGGTAGTTTATAATGATGAATAAAGTCTTTTCACAATATGTGAACTATACATCTATAATGTCTGTTTATCTAACTGCTTGACTCCCAAGTTTATTATTAAATCTACTTAAAATCCCTAACCTTCATGGAAGGAAATGGGAAGAAAACATACTGGATACTTCTTTTTTTTAATTTTTTATTTTTTGCTTTATAACAAATTTAATCAGTTATACATATACATATGTTTCCATATACCCTCCATTTTGCGTCTCCCTCCCACCCTCCCTATCCCACCCCTCCAGGCGGTCACAAAGCACCGAGCTGATCTCCCTGTGCTATGCGGCTGCTTCCCACTAGCTATCTACCTTACGTTTGGTAGTGTATATATGTCCATGCCGCTCTTTCACTTTCTCAGAGCTTACCCTTCTCCCTCCCCATATCCTCAAGTCCATTCTCCAGTAGGTCTGTGTCTTTATTCCTGTCTTACCCCTATGTTCTTCATGACTTTTTTTTTTTCTTAAATTCCATATATATGTGTTAGCATACAGTATTTGTCTTTCTCTTTCTGACTTACTTCACTCTGTATGACAGACTCTAGGTCTATCCACCTCATTACAAATAGCTCAATTTTGTTTCTTTTTATGGCTGAGTAATATTCCATTGTATATATGTGCCACATCTTCTTTATCCATTCATCCGATGATGGACACTTAGGTTGTTTCCATCTCTGGGCTATTGTAAATAGGGCTGCTCTGAACATTCTGGTACATGTCTCTTTTTGAATTATGGTTTTCTCAGGGTATATGCCTAGTAGTGGGATTGCTGGGTCATATGGTAGTTCTATTTGTAGTAATTTAAGGAACCTCCATACCGTTCTCCATAGCGGCTGTACCAATTCACATTCCCACCAGCAGTGCAAGAGTGTTCCCTTTTTTCCACACCCTCTCCAGCATTTATTGTTTCTAGATTTTTTGATGATGTCCATTCTGACTGGTGTGAGATGATATCTCATTGTAGTTTTGATTTGCATTTCTCTAATGAGTAAAGATGTTGAGCATCCTTTCATGTGTTTGTTGGCAGTCTGTATATCTTCTGTGGAGAAATGTCTATTTAGGTCTTCTGCCCATTTTTGGATTGGGTTGTTTGTTTTTTTGTTATTGAGCTGCATGAGCTGCTTATAAATTTTGGAGATTAATCCTTTGTCAGTTGCTTCATTTGCAAATATTTTCTCCCATTCTGAGGGTTGTCTTTTGGTCTTATTTATGGTTTCCTTTGCTGTGCAAAAGCTTTTAAGTTTCATTAGGTCCCATGTGTTTATTTTTGTCTTTATATCCATTTCTCTAGGAGGTGGGTCAAAAAGGATCTTGCTGTGATTTATGTCATAGAGTGTTCTGCCTATGTTTTCCTCTAAGAGTTTGATAGTGTCTGGCCTTACATTTAGGTCTTTAATCCATTTTGAGCTTATTTTTGTGTATGGTGTTAGGGAGTGATCTAATCTCATACTTTTACATGTCCCTATCCAGTTTTCCCAGCACCACTTATTGAAGAGACTGTCCTTTCTCCACTGTACATTCCTGCCTCCTTATCAAAGATAAGGTGACCATATGTCCGTGTGTTTAACTCTGGGCTTTCTATCCTGTTCCATTGATCTATCTTTCTGTTTTTGTGCCAGTACCATACTGTATTGATTACTGTAGCTTTGTAGTATTGTCTGAAGTCAGGGAGCCTGATTCCTCCAGCTCCATTTTTCGTTCTCAAGATTGCTTTGGCTATTCGGGGTCTTTTGTGTTTCCATACAAATTTTGAAATTTTTTGTTCTAGTTCTGTGAAAAATGCAGGTGGTAGTTTGATAGGGATTGCATTGAATCTGTAGATTGCTTTGGGTAGTAGAGTCATTTTCACAATGTTGATTCTTCCAATCCAAGAACATGGTACATCTCTCCATCTATTTGTATCATCTTTAATTTCTTTCATCAGTGTCTTATAATTTTCTGCATACAGGTCTTTTGTCTCCTTAGGTAGGTTTATTCCCAGATATTTTATTCTTTTTGTTGCAATGGTAAATGGGAGTGTTTCCTTGAATTCACTTTGAGATTTTTCATCATTAGTATATAGGAATGCCAGAGATTTCTGTGCATTAATTTTGTATCCTGCAAATTTACCAAATTCATTGATTAGCTCTAGTAGTTTTCTGGTAGCATCTTTAGGATTCTCTATGTATAGTATCATGTCATCTGCAAACTGTGACAGCTTGACTTCTTCTTTTCCAATTTGGATTCCTTTTATTTCCTTTTCTTCTCTGATTGCTGTGGCTAAAACTTCCAAAACTAGGTTGAATAAGAGTGGTGAGAGTGGGCAACCTTGTCTTGTTCCTGATCTTAGTGGAAATGGTTTCAGTTTTTCACCATTGAGGACGATGCTGGCAGTGGGTTTGCCTACTTTCTGCAGGGTTTTTATCATAAATGGGTGTTGAATTTTGTCGAAAGCTTTCTCTGCATCTATTGAGATGATCATATGTTTTTTCTCCTTCAATTTGTTAATATGGTGTATCAGGTTGATTGATTTGCGTATATTGAAGAATCCTTGCATTCCTGGAATAAACCCCACTTGATCATGGTGTATGATCCTTTTAATGTGCTGTTGGATTCTGTTTGCTAGTATTTTGTTGAGGATTTTTGCATCTATGTTCATCAGTGATATTGGCCTGTAGTTTTCTTTCTTTGTGACATCCTTGTCTGGTTTTGGTTTCAAGGTGATGATGGCCTCGTAGAATGATTTTGGGAGTGTTCCTCCCTCTGCTATATTTTGGAAGAGTTTCAGAAGGATAGGTGTTAGCTCTTCTCTAAATGCTTGATAGAATTCGCCTGTGAAGCCATCTGGTCCTGGGCTTTTGTTTGTTGGAAGATTTTTTATTACAGTTTCAATTTCAGTGCTTGTGATTGGTCTGTTCATATTTTCTATTTCTTCCTGGTTCAGTCTCAGCAGGTTGTGCATTTCTAAGAATTTGTCCATTTCTTCCAGGTTGTCCATTTTATTGGCATATAGTTGCCTGTAGTAATCTCTCATAATCTTTTGTATTTCTGCAGTGTCAGTTGTTACTTCTCCTTTTTCATTTCTAATTCTATTGATTTGAGTCTTCTCACTTTTTTTCTTGATGAGTCTGGCTAATGGTTTATCAATTTTGTTTATCTTCTCAAAGAACCAGCTTTTAGTTTTATTGATCATTGCTATCGTTTCCTTCATTTCTTTTTCATTTATTTCTGATCTGATTTTTATGATTTCTTTCCTTCTGCTAACTTTGGGATGTTTTTGTTCTTCTTTCTCTAATTGCTTTAGGTGCAAGGTTAGGTTGTTTATTCGAGATGTTTCCTGTTTCTTAAGGTGGGATTGTATTGCTATAAACTTCCCTCTTAGAACTGCTTTTGCTGCATCTCATAGGTTTTGGGTCGTCGTGTCTCCATTGATATTTGTTTCTAGGTATTTTTTAATTTCCTCTTTGATTTCTTCAGTAATCACTTCGTTATTAAGTAGTGTATTGTTTAGCCTTCATGTGTTTGTATTTTTTACAGCTCTTTTCCTGTAATTGATATCTAGTCTCACAGCATTGTGGTCGGAAAAGATACTTGATACAATTTCAATTTTCTTAAATTTACCAAGGCTTGATTTGTGACCCAAGATATGATCTATCCTGGAGAATGTTCCATGAGCACTTGAGAAAAATGTGTATTCTGTTGTTTTTGGCTGGAATGTCATATAAATATCAATTAAGTCCATCTTGTTTAATGTATCATTTAAAGCTTATGTTTCCTTATTTATTTTCATTTTGGATGATCTGTCCATTGGTGAAAGTGGGGTGTTAAAGTCCCCTACTATGATTGTGTTACTGTCGATTTCTCCTTTTATGGATGTTAGTATTTGCCTTATGTATTGAGCTGCTTCTATGTTGGGTGCATAAATATTTACAATTCTTATATCTTCTCCTTGGATCGATCCCTTGATCATTAGGTAGTGTCCTTCTTTGTCTCTTCTAGTAGTCTTTATTTTAAAGTCTATTTTGTCTGATATGAGAATTGCTACTCCAGCTTTCTTTTGATTTCCATTTGCATGGAATATCTTTTTCCATCCCCTTACTTTCAGTCTGTATGTGTCTCTAGGTCTGAAGTGGGTCTCTTGTAGACAGCATATATATGGGTCTTGTTTTTGTATCCATTCAGCCAATCTGTATCTTTTGGTGGGAGCATTTAGTCCATTTACATATAAGGTAATTATCGATATGTATGTTCCTATTCCCATTTTCTTAATTGTTTTGGGTTCGTTATTGTAGGTCTTTTCCTTCTGTTGTGTTTCTTGCCTAGAGAAGTTCCTTTAGCATTTGTTGTAAAGCTGGTTTGGTGGTGCTGAACTCTCTCAGCTTTTGCTTGTCTGTAAAGGTTTTAATTTCTCCATCAAATCTGAATGAGATCCTTGCTGGGTAGAGTAATCTTGGTTGCAGGTTTTTCTCCTTCATCACTTTAATTATGTCCTGCCACTCCCTTCTGGCTTGTAGAGTTTCTGATGAGAGATCAGCTGTTATCCTGATGTGGAGTCCCTTGTGTGTTATTTGTTGTTTTTGCCTTGCTGCTTTTAATATGATTTCTTTGTGTTTAATTTTTGACAGTTTGATTAATATGTGTCTTGGCGTATTTCTCCTTGGATTTATTCTGTATGGGACTCTCTGTGCCTCCTGGACTTGATTAACTATTTCCTTTCCCATATTAGGGAAGTTTTCAACTATAATCTCTTCAAATATTTTCTCAGTCCCTTTCTTTTTCTCTTCTTCTTCTGGAACCCCTATAATTCGAATGTTGGTGCGTTTAATGTTGTCCCAGAGGTCTCTGAGACTGTCCTCTGTTCTTTTCATTCTTTTTTCTTTATTTTGCTCTGCAGCAGTTGTTTCCACTATTTTATCTTCCACCTCACTTATCCGTTCTTCTGCCTCAGTTATTCTGCTATTGATCCCATCTAGAGTATTTTTTATTTCATTTATTGTGTTTTTAATCGATGCTTGATTCATCTTTAGTTCTTCTAGGTCCTTGTTAACTGTTTCTTGCATTTTGTCTATTCTATTTCCAAGATTTTGGATCTGGGAAATAGAATCTTGGATCATCTTTACCATCATTATTCTGAATTCTTTTTCAGGTAGACTGCTTATTATCTCTTCATTTGTTAGGTCTGGTGGGTTTTTATCTTGCTCCTTCTCCTGCTGTGTGTTTTTCTGTCTTCTCATTTTGCTTATGTTACTGTGTTTGGGGTCTCCTTTTTGCAGGCTGCCGGTTCGTAGTTCCCGTTGTTTTTGGTGTCTGTCCCCAGTGGCTAAGGTTGGTTTAGTGGGTTGTGTAGGCTTCCTGGTGGAGGGGACTAATGCCTGTGTTCTGGTGGATGAGGCTGGATCTTGTCTTTCTGGTGGGCAGGTCCACGTCTGGTGGTGTGTTTTGGGGTGTCTGCAGACTTTTTATGATTTTAGGCCACCTCTCTGTTAATGGGTGGCGTTGTGTTCCTGTCTTGCTAGTTGTTTGGCATAGGGTGTCCAGCACTGTAGCTTGCTGGTCGTTGAGTGAAGCTGGGTGCTGGTGTTGAGATGGAGATCTCTGGAAGATTTTCGCCGTTTGATATTATGTGGAGCTGGGAGGTCTCTTGTGGACCAGTGTCCTGAAGTTGGCTATCCCACCTCAGAGGCACAGCACTGACTCCGGGCTCCTCAATTTGGGATGATGTGTTGTCTATTCATGTATTCCACAGATGCAGGGTACATCAAGTTGATTGTGGAGCTTTAATCCGCTGCTTCTGAGGCTGCTGGGAGAGGTTTCCCTTTCTCTTCTTTGTTCTCACAGCTCCTGGGTCTCAGCTTTGGATTTGGCCCCGCCTGTGCGTGTAGGTCGCCGGAGGGCATCTGTTCTTCGCTCAGACAGGACAGGGTTAAAGGAGCAGCCGCTTCGGGGACTCTTGCTCACTCAGGCCGGGCGGGAGGGAGGAGCACGGAGTGGGGGGTGAGCCTGCAGCGGCAGAGTTCGGCGTGACGTTGCACCAGCCCGAGGCGCGCCGTGCGTTCTCCCAGGGAAGCCGCCCCTGGATCCCGGGACCCCGGCAGTGGCGGGCTGCACAGGCTCCCGGAAGGGCGGTGTGGGCAGTGACCTGCGCTCGCACACAGGCTTCTTGGTGGCAGCAGCAGCAGCCCCAGAGTCCCACACCCGTCACTGTGCTCCGCGCTTTCAGTCGCGACTCGCGCCTGTCTGCGGAGCCCCTTTAAGCAGCGCACTTAATCCCCTCTCCTCGCGCACCAGGAAACCAAGAGGGAAGAAAAAGTCTCTTGCCTCTTCGGCAGCTCCAGAGTTTTCCCAGACTCCCTGCCGGCTAGCTGTGGCACATTAGCCCCCTTCACGCTGAGTTCTCGCCGCCAGCCCCAGTCCTCTCTCTGCGCTCTCACCGAAGCCCGAGCCTTAGCTTCCAGCTCTGTGCGCCCCGGCGGGCGAGCAGACAAGCCTCTCGGTCTGGTGAGTGCCACTCGGCACCGATCCTCTGTGTGGGGATCTCTCCGCTTTGCCCTACCCAGGTATGTGGGGAGTTTCTTGCCTTTTGGGAGGTCTGGGGTCTTCTGCCAGCGTTCAGTAGGTGTTCTGTAGGAGTTGTTCCACGTGTAGCTGTATTTCTGGTGTATCCGTGGGGAGGAAGGTGATCTCCGCGTCTTACTGTTCCGCCATCTTCCCCGGAAGTCTCCATACTGGATACTTTTGACCTCATTTCTCACTTCCTTTTGTTTCTTCTTTCTATTTTTCCTTTCCTGAAAATGTCACCAATTTCAGGATAAGTGTAAGTTTTTTTTCTTCCAATCAGCATGCTCTGTTGTATGTTCTGTATTGGGTTATCTCTATAAACAATAACAAACCATGGAGTTGATGGATAATATCTTTTAGCTAGGTATACCCATTTCCTGATGCATTTATACAAGCTGCAATGCTTATACAGCCCAAAAATAAAGGTGATAATATCAATATAATCATTGTAACCTGGTTAAAATGAACAAGTAATAGAAAAAGTAAAATTTTTGTTGGCTCATTATTCATTTTATCATTCATCAACTATTTATGGGGTCCTCCCGTGTGCCAGACCTTGTGTTGGGTAGCATAAAACAAAAGAGGTGAAGAGGTGTGTTCTTTGCATGGAACCTAGAGGTTTCTAAAGATTACAGATATTAGATCAATGCATACAAGAAAAAAGTGTTAAAGTGGTTATGCAGAAAAATGCAGAGGGTCCTATGGAAATATATCAGTAAAACAGAATGAATGCAAAATATGTGATATGATCACAAGTGTGATAAAGACCAATATAAGTGTGTCAAAATCACACACTTGAACTGTATCACTTAGTACATGACAAAGCTAGAGAGGTTAAAATTGTACTTCTAAAATAAAATAATTTCTTCGTAATTTGTGATTAACCACCAATCGATCAGCAACAACAACAGTGTTGTGAAATTATGTAAAATAGTTGTAACAGAAATTTATATTTTTATAAGTAATCACAGGAAACACAACTGAGAGTCAATTATGTTAACATATTTTTCCCACGAGAAAATATATGGTGAAAGTATTTTGAAAGTTCAACATCAGGTAGATAGTTTGTCAGGTTTTTTTTACGTGACACAGAATAAATCTTATCTTTGCCAGACAAGAATAAATGTGCTAGTTCTTTTGTATCTTGACTTTTAAGTTTGTGCCACTGAATTCAACTTCTGACTAGAGGAGATAAAATAAACTCTCCAAAGAGCTGAGCCTGTCAAAATAGACAGAAAAAAAACATCTCTCTCGGATGCTCAAATAATGGATGCTGCATACATAAGTAAAATTCAAGAGAAACTTCAGTTCTTCTCACACTTAAATTAAGTTTTCTTGTTCAAGCCTATGCTAGATTTCAGCATCTTTACTTAGTCACCCTAGACAGAAAAATATATTTGGATCTATAAATATTAGAGTTTTCATTGATGTGACACTGAATTTCTTTTCACCATAACGAGGCAGATTCTGGCGGGAAATAAGTGAATGAAGTATACTCACAACTTGGTTACTATGGAAACTAGCAATATCTTTTCCTCATGATTAGACACTGAAGTAACTGATTCTTTTTCTTTTAGTGCGAAGGAATTTATCTTAATTTTTTTTTTAACTTCTAAACTAATCTACAGTGTTTTTCTTTTGCACTAAGCTCTACGGGCTTTATCCCAGGAGTCTCTCAATTACTAACAGTTACACATTCAATAAACTTGAAACTTTATTGCTAGCCAGTTGTATGAAAAATAAGAATCCTGGGTTGTCATTTAACCCAGAATTTGCTCTGAAACAGCTGTTTTGGAAAAGAGATGACACGAGAATCCTTACCTTCGAGGAAGTAGTTTCTGCTTATTGTATCTAATCAGTATGTGTCTATGTGTGGACTTGCACATGTACATTTATAGTATATGTGACAAGATGCATTTCTGGAAATATGCACTTTTACAAAGAATTAAACGACATTTCAGTAATTTCAAGATCTCTGAACATCAATACAATAAAAAACAAAAACTCTGCTATTAAGGCACTGTTACCTGAAAACATAGAGGAGACCTCACTACACATAAGGTAACCTATACTGTGCTTTTGCATAGGTATTAATGTAAAATAATATATATCAGTTAAAGTTTTCATACATTAAGAAACATTTAGTGTTTAATCTTTGAAATGTGGAAGGTCAATGGTGCAAGCTTTTGGAAACTACAACTTTTGTCAACAAATTTGAGAGGTTTTTCTTTTTTCCTCCATAAATATTTCTCTCCAGGTTCAGCACATCTTACTGCACAGAAAATAGCAAATTCACTTTATCTCATTTAATATTCTTCCTGACATGGTCACCTATCTTCAAGCTTATCCTAAAGTGTGTGCTACAAAAATTGCTATATGGCAAAAAAAAATGGCTATAATTTTTATATAGCCATTATAGTCAACTGGACATGTTGAAAGTAATTTCCAGGCATAAATATTCTTCTAGTTAATGTATTCATTATTTACTGTCTACAAATACATATGTTTTTGGACTACAATAATGTTAAATGCATTAACAGTGGAATAAAATAAAAATGTCATTTCTATGTATTTTATATTAAATTTTTCATATGAACACGCTCATGTGAAGGAGACTGATATGATTTTTAAAAATGCTTTCTCATCTTACCAACACTGTGCATAATCCTACTCCCAAGAGATAAACTCTGATTGGTTTCTACTTTCAGTCTGAATGCCACTTCTGGTTGGGCAGAATCTAAAACTCATTTCAAATGTCATTGAAGTCAGAGAATTAATACAAACAGCTGTGTAGTGTACAAAAGAGAATCAAGGGTGTTCCTCTTCTTTATCTCAGTGACAAGACTAATCACACAATTTGAAAACTTAAGAGTCATTCAAAATCTTACTCTATCTCACTCCTTGCATGTGACCCATGAGTAAGTTGTACCTTACTCAAATCCATTCTTTCTTTCTCCATTTCTCCTACCAATGTCAGAGATTGAAAATTCATTTTTTCTCTCCTAGGTTATTGCAATATTCACCTATTTTTCAACACACTCGTCTGACTCAATTTTATCTTCTATCTAGTCTACTTTCAAGGTAATCTATCTATAGGAAAATTTGGTCTCTGCTTAGATCTGCTTTAGAAATATCATTTTCCCAGAAGAAAGACTTTTTTAGAAAATATTTGTCCCCATGTACATTTTCTAGTCACTGACGCTTGAGAACTGTTGCTATCATTTTTACAGTTTTATTGGAGTTTGATATGCTCCTATTCTGCTTATTTTCTCAAAACACTCATGTCCAGATCTGTGGTTCTAGATTTAACATTCCTGCATTCGAACTCATACCCTTGGTTATAAGACAAGAAATTTGAATTTCATTGGATTGCACATGTACAAATTCAGGTAAACTGCTCCTTTCTAAGGCTAGGTGAGAATGCAATTTGGAGCTGCTCGTGACATGTGGCAAAGATCTAGGCAGAGATCACTAGACTTATCATGGTTCTTCATTATGGTATAAAGTGATGTTTGAAAAGTTAAGTTTTTAGATTGTCAGGGTCATTAATATTTAATACAATATTATATTTATCATATTTATTAAAGAAATATCTCCACATCATTAAAAATTAATGTTGCCCAATTAAGTTGAAATGACATCTCCAGCCCCTGGACCAAATTTTCTCTTCCAATTCTACTCCTAAGACAAAATGACTTTCAAGGTTTTAAGTCTTTCTTCTGGGATTTATCTACACATTTCTAAGTAACATACATATATCCTAATTTTCAGTTTTAGACATTTCATATTAACTTATCTCACTGGAAGAAGAACATTCTGTTCTCTTACAGTATACCCTCTTCTCCCTTTCCTACCCTACACACTGTAAGAGGTAACACTTTTCATGTTATCATCGAGTATAATTTTTGGTTGATTTGTTAAGTCAATATTGTGATTATATTGTTATAAACTCAAAGTAAATATAGCTGAACTATGTACTGTAGTATGACTACATTTGCTGTCATAATTATTTTGTTTTCCCTGGAATTAATAGTTGTCTGTTTTATGTACTTAATATTTAATTTCATTCATACTGGTCATCATATTCTTCATAATTTATTCATCATTTTCTGCTAGGGAAAAAGACACACATATCAGTGATTCTATCAGCTTCATTTGCATTTTTGTTTGGAAACAATTTTCCTGAAGCCTTTTGTCATCCTGTTTCCATCTGGGCTGGTTGTCCTCTAAATCAGCTGCAGATGGTCATCCTGGGTATTTCCTAACATAATTCCTGGGAATTTCCAACCATCTCACCCCTTTCTTTCCTAATTCCATGTCATTCTTTTCTGCAGCTCAGTACCTCACTCTGGAGGATATTCATGTCCCTTGGCTATAAGGAATTTTCTAGTATTAATTCTTTAATATGTTTCTTCCCTTTAAGTCATCTCTTTCATTTTTCTTTTAACCCCTATTATTTGCATGTTAAAATTCCAAGATAGATAATATAGGTATTTCCCTTACTTTTTATCTTTTGTAAGAATTTCTACTTCTAAGAATAGTTTCCTATAGATATCCTCTTCTGTTTTTCTTCAAAAAGTTCTCTTGAATATTACACTGCCAGCACTTTCTTTCCCCAAATAATTTTATCATGACCCCTCCCCTCATCAAATATCCTTTATTTTTTGTCCACTGTTCTCTTTCAAGGATACAGTGTCTCTCTTTTTATAGATTCAGTGATTCTTCTCTATTTGATGATATCAATATTTTCAGATGTTTTTAACCATAAAGAACTAAAAATTCTATTGAAATCTTTGTGTTCATATCTCAGGCTTATCTACTGCTGAGCTCCACTTTAAGTGGATCAGGTAAGAAGAACCCAGTGGTCCCAATGCAGTAAATGGGGTAGGAAGGAAATATCAGTGTCTCTATGTCTTGTCTCTTCCATGGTCAAGTTCACATACTGGAACCATTCAGTCTTCTGGGCAAGGGTTAGAAATATGGTCTACAGGCATTCCATACAGTTTGTAAGAGATTATAGTGTCTTAACATTTATTACATTTACTATTATGTACTTTCTTAGGCTTTAGTTGTGGTACCTATTCTCTGCCCCAGGAGATATCTTTCGACTTCGAGGCTAGAAAATGTTAGTTTCAATCCTATAGGTTTAAGATGGGAAATTCTCAAACTTGAGAAAGAAACCAGGAGATTTAACTGTTTTTGTAAACAACAGGATACCTAATGTCCTCATTTCCTGATCTTCCTCAACTTGCTTTCTTTTTGTATTCTTCAACACCATTACGACTCAAATTTAATTTCCAGCTTCCTTAAGGCTGCTTATTTGTTGCTTGTCCATCTGTGTTCCACTTACCAAGTTTTACTGACATTTCTTACAGAATGTTATCTCTTTTCCTACTCTCTTTATCATTGTGGAATCTTATCTTTGTTGGAAGATGTGGTGAGGTTAATTTTTTAGTGATGTTTTAGGGGAAATTGAGAATGAATTGAAGATAAATGCACGTGTTCTACCTGAATGTTTATAAGCCCTTTACTTTGTAATGAAAAATTAAGAATCAGAACTAAAAAATGACCTGCCTAAGATCTTTAAAATGTGGGCTAAGATTCAGCCCAAACATATATATTTTTTTTATCCTGTGCTCCTTCATATGTAAGAAAAAAAGATCTGTTTATTAGAACTGTATAAATTCTTTCAATTACACTACACAAGAGATGGGGCCAAAACTTCTTGGTCTCCTTTTCTTGAAAACTCCAAGGATCTAAAAAACTCTGTCTAGGATCACTATATATCTATAAAAGTTCCACTAAACTTTGTGTTGCATTCTTTTTAAATGATACTTCCTGGATTTGTAAAATATGCCATCCATGACCCATATGTAACTGCAGAAACATAAAGTCAAACTGACACTACTCGGTTTCTTCTTCATGCTTAAGGTTCTTTATCTATCTATCAGCCCTGACTCAAATCTACTCCAGGCCCATTCTGGAAATCATGGAAATAGTGAATCCCCTATAAGCAAGTTTAATTTCAGGATTCAGAGCTCCTGAGTGAATCTGGGAGAGGGGAAATGCCACTAGTGAAGAGTATGTTGTAAACCTACTGCCTTCATGATGGATGAGTATCTACCAGGATAGAGCTCTATTTTCCTGATTATTTTAGTCTCCCTTTTCTATCACTAAGAAACAAATCCCATATTTTTAGAAAAATTTTATTTCTACTTATAGTCATGTTTCAAATGTTAATTTTATGTAATATTTCATAATGTGCTATCTGTTTTATACTGTAAGAGTGGTGGCCAGAGATGAAGAAAACAGACTGTGTGAGTAAATAAGTTTATAAGTGATCTTTTTAGAATATTAGGTGATTTTAAAACATTCAATGTGGATATGTGATTGGGCTTTTGTAAATAAATTATAAGATGTGAAAAGAAACACAATGATGTTGACCCTGAGCTGGATATATTTCAGTGATCATAATGGAGTAAAAGTGTTCACCCTTGCTGACTCAGATTGGATTTACTAAAGCAGAACCTGAGACAAGGATTTTTGATCAACTGCCTTACTGATGGAGTGCCCTCATCAGAAATGCTGAAAGGGGCACCAAGTTTGGATAAGGAGAGAGCACAAAGCAACAATGTAGTCCCAGGAGCCAATAGAACCTTAGAGATAGGACCACCTAGGATAAGTGACCAGTCTTCTGTATCTTCATGCAAACCAGGTCTACAGGAAGGTTGGGATAAGGCTGGGGTGGACAGTAATTTCCTGGACAAACATGTCTCATTTGGCCAAGGGCTATTCTCCTGAGAGGGGAGTTGTGAGTTGGTCTCAGCCAACTCTCATAGCTTCTGGGATATGGAGAGTAGGACAGAATACCGACAGCATCCTTTACACTTGCCATGTATAATATGTGCTGCAGCTTCTGGGTTTTAGCATAATTCCATGAGTCTGTTGTGCTAGAGTAATTGTGAGTAAATAGATCCCAAAAGTTGGCCATATAAATATTACTTATATACATTCTAGAAACTGTAGAATTACACTTATTTTCCTTACAAATTTCTAACAAAACTAAAGCACTAGTAAGAAAAAGACAATAGTCCCCTTTATTTCAAAATAATGAAAGAAAAAAGAAAGAAAGAAAGGAAAAGAGAAAGGAAAGAAAGAATGTAGGAAGGAAGGAAAGGAAGAGGAAGGAAGGAAGTGAAGAGGAAGGAAAGAAGGAAGGAAGGAAGGAGAAAGGAAGGGAAGGAAAAGAAAGAGTATTCAAAAGAACTTATTTAAAAAAAAATACTCGTGAAAGTTTTACTGAAACTTCTCCTTCAATATTAAGCTGCAGGGATAGTAAGATGAAAATAATATAAATAAATATTTGAAAGCCATACAAAGCATGTTAAATGTATAATATTAATTAACAATTATACATATTATAGTAATGATAACTAACATTAATTTAGTGCTTACAAAGCACTATTATAAACACTTTGCCTTGAATCATTTATTCATGACAAGAACACTAAGTGGGAGGTACTTTTATTATCCTAATATCACATTAAAACCCAGAGGTCTAAGGATAGCACTAATCATAATGCTTCCATAATATGTAGTTCCATTTTATAATAATATTAAGAATTAAGGTAAGCATAACCTAAAAGTTCATTTTGAGCCATTTTAAGAAAAATACTTTCTTTCCATTCGTGAGTTGCTTTTAGATGTTCATTTCTTTTAAGTTATCTTCAAGTACACAATTTAGTATAAGATGTTACTTCCATTTGTAAGTTGTCTCCATAAGGAAAGATCAGATGGTAGTCACATTACCTCAACACATAATAGTGAGAGATGAATTAAGCTTTGTTGATGGAGTTATTAAGAATGTTCAGTGAGGATAAGAATGGTCAAAAATGAAGATAGTCTGCATCATAACCAGGTGTTAACTGTGGTCAAACACAAGTACAGACCTCACATAACATCAATTAACTTTCAATGGTAAAAGTAGTTTGTCTAGTCTGTTACCATACATGCTTCTGTAAGATTTTCTTTGTAATTGTCTAAGCAAGCAACAGGTAGAGTAGAGATTTGAGACGTCCATGAGGAAATACAAAAGAACTTGGTAGTTTTAATTGAGCGCTGATTCAGTATGAAGCTGCAATGTAAGGTAGCTGCTAAATGTGGCATGAAAACTGTATTAGGAAATAGATACAGTTAAGATCAGTACAAGTCACGGCAATGCCAGGGAGCCTCTAAAAGACTGTATTAAAGTATTGTAAATGTATTTTACAATGATAATGGAAAGGTGTGAACTATGCTCATGAAGGATCCAGAAATGGTCTTCTGGAGCATGCATTCAGCTGCATGAGATTCAAAAGATTTTACTGAACAGTTGTAACAGCCCAAAGTCAAGTGCTTTTTCAGAACTTTTCCATCCCTTATCAATCTAATCTTTATTTTGATTTTTTGAGGTGATCCTTATTCCCTCATTATTTTCTCATTTTATTGACGATGAAACTGGATTTCAAAACAGTGAAATAATTTGTACTGAAACTCATGAATAAGAGCAGTAAAAATAATGACAATGATTACTATCCTGTCAGCTATAATTTATCACTGAGTGCTAGGTGAAGCTCTGTTTAATAGCTTTATAGAGTTTAAATCATTGCATTCTCACTATAATCCCCAAAGAAAGGCGCTGATGAAGGCTGGAGTCTGAACATCAAGATGTGTTCTTTAACACTAAAGCTTATGGACACTTAAGTAGTTTTGAAGAAGGATACTTAGCCTGAGAAGGGTGCTTCAGTGAGAAGTAGGGCTCTGTGACTGTTTGCTGTTCAGTCCAGAGTGTGTTGCCTTTCCTGTTGGGACCTTGGTTTCTTCCTCTAAGTGGAAATGATGACTATGTCATGATGCTTTTATAAAAATTATTTATCTTCTGCTTGCCACTGACTACTTTCCTCTCTTGATAATTCTCCTTGTTCTTGTCTGAATGATATTTCTTCCTAAATGAGTTTCTGCAAGATTCACAGGTTCTCCTTGAATCTCACTATATTGTTCTAATAGCTTGTTGATGTCTGGTTTCATAGGCCTCCGTGATCTGTAATTTCCTTTAGAAAGTGAAATTGTTATCAAGCTTTCATTATATTTTCAATTTTCCTTTCAAAGCTACTCTTTTCAAACCTATTTTTTTTGTATTGTCTTCCATATTAGTCTCAAAGACTTTGCATAATGTTCCCATTTTTTCTATTTGTTTAATCTAATGGGTCTTTATTTTTTATGTCAGTTATTCCTTTTAAAAAGTGTTTATTCAGCATACACAGTCATCTCCTACTTGCTTGACTTTCTCATTCCATTGGAATTTTCCTTATTCTGATTCTTCAACTCCACTTCAGCCACATTACCATTACAGAGCCAAATCCTGGATATTATAATCACTTGAAATTATTAGTTACTGAAGTCATTTGTTCAGACATTTCATTCTCTGATAATAACCTCTACTTCTGCCCTATTTATACCCTTATATCATTGACACCAGTCATTTAACTTTCTAAAGTCAAATATTTCATTGTTTAATTGAACTTTACATTCCAGATAGATAGATACGGTAGATAGATGAACAAAGGATATGTATCCTTTGTCTTTGTTCCCTCTTTATGAAGTAAATATCATGGCTTATCATTTTAGTTACTCTCTTGCTAATATTCCAAACTTTATCTTTGTTTCATTGGCTTCTAATGATATTTAAAAGTCCCAGGTCTTGAGAAGATCTACAAGTTTCTGAATTACTTTGTCTTTCCCAATACCTCAAGCTTCAAGTCTTAATACTTTTTCATTTTACAATAAGTTGCAGCTATTCTGCACTTTAAAATATATATCCTTGTGGAGTATTTCCAACTCATGGTCTTTACCTGCAGTTTTCTTTATCTGTATTGACCATTTTTTTCCTTCTTTCCTTTGGAAATATTAATTGAAATATATGTCTCATACCCTGAGTTGGAGATGTGGAACACATCAGTGAAAAAATAAATAAAGATCTCTTACCTCTTGGAACTCACATCTTAGTGGAGTAGGTACACTAACCATGATACATTAATACATTATATAATATGTTAGAGAATAATAAGTACAATGAGACAGAGGGAATACGGCAAATTAAGGGAATCCGGCAAATTAAGGGAATCAGGAATACTAGAGAAAACAGTTTTGGATTAAAATTTAAAATAGGTAAAGGAGCTAGCTATGAAAATACCTGGAAAAGAAAAAGCATTTTAGCAGAGATAACAAGCAGAGGATGTGCTATAAAGCTGATATTTGTTCTCTTCTTGGCTCAAAAAACGTATTTGACTAAGATCAACGAGCTCCTAGAAGAGGCAAAATAACTTTGCTATTTTTTTCCCATTTCATCTAGTAAACATGTCACACATTTGATTACTATGTGACTCTCAACCTCAACATCCTTGTTGATAGCTCTCATACCTGTCCTTCTGTAAGCAAGAAGAGGAGGAGATGAAAAGGAGTGGGGAGAATGTATCTCATCTTACTGCCCAATGACGATTTACATATTGTCAGCTGGAGAATAGTTATATGGTTATTCCTGGATGCAAAGAAGGTTGGGAAAATAATATTTATTATGTATGCCGTATGCTTAGCTAAAAATTCTATAATAATGGAAGAAGGTGAGTATAGCTAATAAAAGACAAAGAGAAGTTTCTACCTGTAGAATTTCATTGAAGAATTGGTTGATTGAGGATTATAACAACCTACATGTGATTTTAAAAGTTCAGTAACAAGAAAACATTTCTCAACCAATAGAAAAGAGCACAAAAAGGGACGAGGAGAAACAAGTAGTAACAAAACTTATTCTGAAAACTCAAACAAGCAGGACATGTGTTTAATAAGGTCATTAGTTCCTGATCATGAGCTGACTGAACTCAATGTTTGCTTGCCCTTATGGAAAGCAAGAGAAGGTCCATTATTTAAAGATGAGGATTATAGGTGGGTTATAAAGAAGTGGATCATGTTTTTGGAGAAAAAGAGAAGATGGAAATCTGCTTTCAAGGATTTGACAAAAGTTCATACTAAAAACAAAGTTTACTTAATGTTGAATCACCCAAGTAGCAAACTAGATAGAGTCCCACAAATCCATCTGACATGGAATACAAGTGGGGAAATCAGCCCACTAATGCCATGACTGTTTGATTTTTTATCTTTTATTTACAAAAAGTAAACCATCAGTACCAATGCATTACTTACTCTGATATCCATGGACCCCAATCATTTTTTACAAGTCCGGTGCTGAGATGGTTCACTATGCCCCTTTTCTATGTGCAGAGGTCTCTGGGAGATTTTGAGAGCTTATGCTGTTTAAAAAATACAAATGCCACTGACATTCAAGATACCAATAATTTGTATTTATAATATTACATATATAGAATCAGTAATTGTATATATAATCTGTTTTGTAATACACAGTCACATCCTCAATTTTTTAACTTTTGATTATGATCAACTTCAGACACAGATACTATTTAGGACATGAGAGTTTTATTCAATAATTTAAGGCAGAACATCTCATGGTGTCTTGGCATATTGTTTTCTCAATATCTTTAATAAAGGCTTCAGAATTTCAGATCTAAAGAAAGTATTCCTTCTCCATTTCCCTGCCACCCTTTGGCAAGATTATGTGTCCAACCATAGTGAAATACACAAGATATAATAGCCAATATTTATTAAGTGTTCATTGTAAGCTAGACATTTTCCTAATTATTATCATATGTTTATTCATTTAATCCTTAAACCTTCCAAGAAGGAATCAGTATTATTTTGTATTTTAATATAAGAGAAATGAGGCCAAAGAGTGAAAGGAACTTGTGTAAAAATCACAAAGATAGTAAAAGGAAGAGTCAGGATTTGAATCTCAGAATTCAATTTAGCTCCATTATTATGTATTGAATACAAACACTCAAAAACAAACTTATTCACACATACATCCATATAAATACACATATATGCTTATGCACATGTAGATAAACTCATGTGCATGCTTTTTCCCTTGATTTGCCTGATAATTTATTTATAAACAAGTATAAGATATATCTTAAATTTGTAGATACTAATAACACCTGCCACCTGAAGATAAATGTATTTCCTTGTTTTCAGTGATTTAGAAATGTTCTTGTAATAATTTCAGCAAGTGGGATACATGTTGGAGTTTTATTTAGAAGTTCAGGCAGTTAAGGATTTTTAAAGTTATATCTAATACTATTCCAAATAATTTATGTCTGTCAAGGTAGTTATATTTAGGTAATTTGTTTCTGCAGTAAACACTTATTACTGAAGTTTTGAAAATGTGAGAAAAATTTAATACATATTTAAAAAAAAAATTTTCAGAACCAAATCCAAATCTATATTGTCAACAGAAACCTTGATCCTGCCATGATTCACAGTTGACAACCAATCAATATTCTATGAAGGAATAACTGAGTGTAATAATGAATGAATGAAAAAACTATGAATATTTTAAAATGGCAGTGAAAACAACTGACAGATATCTTCTACTTTATTTTGAGAAAATGTTATTAACAAATAATTTTATAAAATACATTTATCATCACATCAATTTTAAAATTTTACATTTTAAAATAAATGTGTTAATATTAAAATGATTATCATCTTTGCACTTAATTCCCTTTATTCTGGAGATGCTAGAAGTGTCACCTTGAAAGTTTTACATGAAGCATGATGGTCTGTACTTGGAGCTGTGAGGTTATCTCCTTTCTCACCATGATTTATCCTAATTATCCTTTAATTGGGTGTTTCAATAGGGTGTTGCTGGAATGCACAGTTCTAAAAACTTAATGCATTAAAGACATCATTAATTATATTGTCCTTCAAACATTTTGGATAACTTTCCCTTTTATTTAAACATCCAAAAAGAAAAAAGAAAATGAGTACAGAAATATAGCAAAACCTAGGAAGAGAAGACAAATGATTGCATGTTTTGTTACTGAGTGTGAAATTATATTCATCACAAGAACTTTGGAAATAATGAAGGGATTTTTATAAGACCTGGACTTTGTTTCCCCATAGGACTTCTGTGTTGAGAAGGTAATTCTATTTAATTTTATCTCTTTTTTAAAAAATACTTTGGGTTTGGAAAGAACATGCTATGATTTAAAGAACATTGCTCATGAAGACACATAAACACTAGCATAAATCTGAGCCCTGTGGTTTACTAGTGTATGAATCCTGTGGGGATTATGCAGACTCTCTTAGGCTCAGTTTCTTCTTGTATAAAAGGTGGTAGCAAATGAAATAAATACGTTAAAAGATCTATTGTTCTTAAATACGGTAAATTATTAGTAAGTATTAGTTTCCTTGAGCCCAGAAAGTTTTATATTTCAGTTGTTTCAAAAGTTTAGGGGGAAATACCCATGACATTCTGATATGACAAGTTGAGAAAGAAAACAAAAAAGACAAGAGTTTATTGGTTAAATATAAAAGTATAACAATGTATTTGAAAAAAGATGTACATTAAAAGAATAATTCATCAAGATGATGTAAAAGATATCAAATCTATTAATATATTTTACCTCATTATATAAGAAAAAAATTTATACACACACGATTACTTTAATAGATGACAAAAGACATATATTAGATATATTATTTAATCAAGAGACAAAATATCTATTTTAAACTAATAAAAAACATTTCCTTTCAATATTTTTCTTTAACACAAAACATGCCAATGAAAATCATAATTAAATCAAAGATTAATTCTATCAGCATTATACTCAAATAATTTTAAAATAATGTATTAAACTGAAAAAGAAACAATTATAGTTTTGTTCATATACATGTTTCCTAATGAGAAAATTGGTACTTACTAGAATTAATGCATTTTGTAGAAAGGCAGTACAGAAATGTATATAAACAGTATTCACTATATCTCTTCACTAACCAAGATAAGTGTATATATACATATTTCATGAAAACAAATTTATAAATTGCTTCAATAGTTTTATTTATTTTATTTTATTAACTTTTATTCCTTTTAATTAAAAATGACCAAACCCCTGGTCATAATAAGGAAAATGGTTTCATAGTAATATAAAAGAAAATGAGTAAATGAAGAAACATATTATGATTTGGAATGTGAAAAACATGTGATGTTACGAGGATTTTCCCAAGATGGCACATTTACCTATAGGTAAGTACATTTAGCTTTCATATAATTAACAATAATTTAATACAAGTTTTATTGTAATGTAAAAAAAATCATTCAAAACCCTTCTAGAATATTTAAAACACAAAAATAAGAACATTTATTAGAACATAATATATAGGCAGAGAAGAGATTAGCCATACTCAAATATATTATAAAGCTATGATAAAAAAACAAAACACGTTTTATTGTTACCGAAAGTGGGGGTCTAGCTGTTTGCCACTTTAAAGCCAATAAAGAAGCAAGATTGATAAAGGAAAGTTTGCTTTATTTTGGAGGCTGGCAACCTGCTGGGGGGAAGGGGAGGGTGGACTCCCATCCGAAGGCTGACTCCCCCTTACTGACAATCAGTGGGCAAATCTTTTAAAGGGGAGTTTCAGGGGTGTATAGGCGGAGGGAGGGGGATACATGTAGAAACAGCACAGTCAGCTCTTACAGTCATCTTGAAATTGGTCATGCAATAGTCTGATCAACATCATCTTGATTGTTTTAGTGCAGTTAATCTTCAGTTTCAGGGTAGGTTTGCTTCCATTTCTTTGAGGCCAGCTCTTGGAATTGTGGCAGCTTTTGTCATGCCTACAGCCTGGTCATCATGTAGTTAACTTCTTCCATCTGGTTGTGGTTTTAGTATCTATAAGACAGCTCAAAGGATATTGCTCAGAATATTATCTATAGCCCTTAAAGAGGAACTTAAGGTCCTTGACTTTCCATAATGACTAAACTTATTATTTAGTCTTGTTGAAATGTTTTCCTTTGTTTCTGCATCTTCTCACTTCTCTGATTAAGCTTATTCTTTGGCTAAAGTTTTTCCACAGACAAAAGGCAGGCCGAGGACATGGGGGGCAAGGACCATAGGGTCCCACTCAATTTCACAATGATTCTAGCACAAGAAAATTGCAGATATATCCATGAGGTAACTTAACTAGAAGCAGACTCTATGTAAGAATACTAAGGGACCACAAGTAAGTGTATATAGGAGTTGAATTTTCAATAATTTGCCTACTGGAATTTACCTGATGAATAATGATACTTGTTTTAAACAGTACAAAAAGTATTTAAATGAAGCCATCACTTTGATATTGAGATATTCTCGCTTGATGAATTTGTTTTTCCTCACCTATTCTTCTCTTATGATGTATTCTTTCAGTGGCTCACTAGCTGTCTTGCATACTGACCCTTAACTTGGCATTCCACAGAGTTATTTTGTTTTGTTTTGTTTTTAACCTGCTTGGATTGTAGAGCAAATGCACCTTTAACACAATCTGGAAGATTTTCTTTTAAACTCTTAACACTTTTGACAATATTGCCTTCTTATCCTTCCTTTAATTAAACATGCTAATCCTCTGAGACTTTTCAATGTAACTTCTCTTCTCCTACAGTGACAGTTTCTTTGATTTTCCAACCAAGTACAAATCTTCTTCCCTTTTGGGTTTCACAATATCTGAATATTCCAGCATCTACCACTCTTTCTAGAAACTACCTACATTTATTTTTTTATTCTCAGCATTCAGGGACATTTACAAACAGCATAATATATATCACAAACTGCCTTAATTTTAACCCCCAGTTCTGCTAAAGACTACTTATGTAATAATAAGCAAGTTACTGAAGTTATTTTTCCTTCAGTTACCTTATCTGTACTGTATAGTTATTTATTGCATCTATTTCACAGTACTGCTATGATGATTAACTGACAGATTACTATCATTATATTATTATCATGACTTACAGTCTTACAACTGCATTTCTGATTTACTCTAATATCCATATGGATGATCTCATCAACACACTCTCTGAAATATCTCCAATTAAAATTTATTATTACTGTTTAAGCACAGTCTATGTGCAACCCTCACAAAGATTAGAGTACTTCAGGAAGAAGTCTGATATTAAAGACTACTTTATCACCAAATAGCCTGATAGCGGTTCTGAAAGTAATATACAGTATCTTGTGGGAAACTATACTGGTTAAACCAAGTTAGTCCAGCATCCAGGGAAGATTTCTAGGAAGATCATTAGATATTGTAAGGTTGACAGAAAGCATATCATAAAAAAAAAAAAATCATACACAGGAAAAAACATGTGAAAATGTCAGGAGGTAAGTGAGAGTATGGTATATTTAAGAAATTAGATTTACAGTCCAGTAGAGAAGGTGAGAAGGAAAATAGTTGGGAATAAGATGATGAAACAAGCTGGGTACAGACAGCCTTGAAAATCCCTGAGGATGAGTGTGTGCTTATAGTAAATAAGAAATGTTTTTAAACAGTGAGGTGCTATGTCAAATTTGTTCTCTCATTTTTTTTTTTGACTTACTCACTGAATTTGGAATAAGTAAATGGGAACCCTCTTGCACTGTTGGTGGGAATGTAAATTGACACAGCTACTATGGAGAACAATATGGAGGCTGCTTAAAAAAAAAGTAATCGGGCTTCCCTGGTGGCGCAGTGGTTGAGAGTCCGCCTGCCAATGCAGGGGACACGGGTTCGTGCCCCGGTCTGGGAAGATCCCACATGCCACGGAGCAGCTGGGCCCGTGAGCCATGGCTGTTGAGCCTATGCGTCCGGAGCCTGTGCTCCGCAACGGGAGAGGCCACAACAGTGAGAGGCCCATGTAACGCAAAAAAAAAAAAAAAAAAAAAAAAGTAATCCCACTACTGGGCATATATCCTGAGAAAAACATAATTCAAAAAGAATCATGTAGGCACAAGCCTCTAAGGTAGCCTCACCCACCAGAAGGCAACAGCAGAAGCAAGAAGAACTACAATCCTGCAGCCTGTGGAACAAAAACCACATTCACAGAAAGATAGACAAGATGAAAAGGCAGAGGGCTATGTACCAGATGAAGGAACAAGATAAAACCCCAGAAAAACAACTAAATGAAGTGGAGATAGGCAACCTTCCAGAAAAAGAATTCAGAATAATGATAGTGAAGATGATCCAAGATCTTGGTAAAAGAACGGAGGCAAAGACTGAGAAGATGCAAGAAATGTTTAACAAAGACCTAGAGAATTAACGGAAAAGAACCTAGAAAATTAAAGAACAAACAACAGAAATGAATAATACAATAACTGAAATGAAAAATACACTAGAAATAATAACTGAGGCAGAAGAACAGATAAGTGACCTGAGACAAAATGGTGGAATTCACTGCCATGGAAGAGAATAAAGAAAAAAGAATGAAAAGAAATGAAGACAGTCTAAGAGAGCTCTGGGACAACATTAAAATGTAAAAACATTTATATTATAGGGGTCCCAGAAGAAGGATTATAGCCGAAAACTTCCCTACAATGGGAAAGGAAATACTCACCCAAGTCCAGGAAATGCTGAGAGTCCCAGGCAGGATAAACCCAAGGAAAAACACACCGAGACACATAGTAATCAAACTGACAAAAATTAAAGACAAAGAAAAATTATTGAAAGAAGCAAGAGAAGAATGACAAATAACATACAAGGGAACTCCCATGAGGTAAACAGCTGATTTTTCAGCAGAAACTCTACAAGCCTGAAGGGAATGGCATGATATATTTAAAGTGATAAAAGGGAAGAACCTACAACCAAGATGACTCTACCCAGAAAGGATCTCATTCAGGTTTGACAGAGGTATAAATGCTTTACAGAAAGACAAAAGCTAAGAGAACTCAGCACCACCAAACCAGCTCTACAACAAATGCTAAAGGAACTTCTCTAAATGGGAAACACAAGAGAAGAAAAGGATCTACATAAACAAACCCATAGAAATTAAGAAAACGGTAATAGGAATATACACATTGATAAACACCTTAAATGTGAATGGATTAGAAGTTCCAACCAAAAGACACAGGCTCCTTGAATGGATACATAAACAAGACCCACATATATGCTGTCTACAAGAGACCCACTTCAGACCTAGGGACATACAGACTGAAAGTGAGGGGATGGAAAAATGTATTCCATGCAAATGGAAATCAAAAGAAAGATGGAGTAGCAATACTTATATCAGATAAAATAGACTTTAAAATAAAGAATGTTATAAGAGACAAGGATGGACACTACATAATGATCAAGGGATCAATATAAGAAGAAGATATAACAATTATAAATATATATGCACCCAATATACGAGCACATAAATACATAAGGCAACAGCAAATAGCTATAAAAGAGGAAATAGACAGTAACACAATAATACTGGAGGATTTAACACGTCACTTACACCAATGGACAGATCATCCAAATAGAAAATTCATAAGGAAACACAGGCTTTAAATGAAACAATAGACCAGAGAGATTTAACTGAGATTTATAGGACATTCCATCCCAAAACAGTAGATTACACTTTTTTTCTCAAGTGTGAACAGAACATTCTCCAGCATAGATCACATCTTCGGTAACAAATCAAGCCTTGGTAAAATTAAGAAAATTGAAATCATATCAAGCATCTTTTCTGACCACAATGCTATGAGATTAGAAATCAATTACCAGGAAAAAGAAAACTGTAAAAAACACAAACACATGGAGGCTAAACAATATGTTACTAAATAACCGTGAGATAACTGAAGAAATCAAAGAGGAAATCAAAAAATACCTAGAGACAAATGACGATGAAAACAAAACAGTCCAAAACCTATGGGATGAAGCAAAAGCAGTTCTAAGAGGGAAGTTTATAGCAATATGAGACTACCTCAAGAAACAAGAAAAAACCTCAAATAAACAATATAACCTTACACTTAAAGGAATTAGAGAAAGAAAAACAAAAATCAAAGTTAGTAGAAGGAAAGAAATCATAAAGATCAGACCAGAAATGAATGAAATAGAAACAAAGAAAACAATAATAAAGATCAATAAAACTAAAAGCTAGTTCTTTGAGAAGGTAAACAAAATTGATAAACCTTTAGCCAGCCTCATCAAGAAAAAGAGGGAGAGGACTCAAATCAATAAAATTAGAAGTGAAAAAGAAGTTACAATAGACACCACAGAAATACAAAGCATCCTAAGACACTACTACAAGAAACTCATTGTCAATAAAATGGATAACCAGGAAGAAATGGACAAATTCTTAGAAAGGTATAACCTTCCAAGACTGAACCAGGAAGGAATAGAAAATATGAACAGACCAATCACAAGTAATGGAATTGAAACTGTGATTAAAAATCTTCCAACAAACAAAAGTGCAGGACCAGATTACTACACAGGTGAAATCTATCAAACATTTAGAGAAGAGCTAATAATACACATCCTTCTCAAACTCTTCCAAAAAATTACAGAGAAAGGAACACTCCCAAACTCATTCTATGAGGCCACCATCACCCTGATACCAAAACCAGAAAATTATACAACAAAAAAAGAAAATTACAGAACAATATCACTGATGAATATAGAGGCAAAAATCCTCTCAACAAAATACTAGCAAACACAATCCAACAACACACTAAAAAGATCATACACCATTATCAAGTGAGATTTATACCAGGGATGCAAGGATTCTTCAATATAGGCAAAGCAATCAATGTGATACACTGCATTAACAAATTGAAGACTAAAAACCATATGATCATCTCAATAGATGCTGAAAAAGCTTTTGAAAAATTCAACACCAATTTATGATAAAAAATCTCCAGAGAAGGGGCATAGAGGGAACCTACCTCAACATAATAAATGCCATATATGACAAACACACAGCAGACGTAATTCTCAATGGTGAAAAACTGAAAGTATTTCCTCTAAGATCAGGAACAAGACAAGGATGTCAACTCTTGCCACTGTTATTCAACATAGTGTTGGAAGTCCTAGCCATGACAATCAGAGAAGAAAAAGAAATAAAAGGTATCCAAATTGGAAAAAAAAAAGAAGTAAAACTGTCACTGTTTGCAGATGACATGATATTATACATAGAAAATCCTAAAGATGCCACCAGGACACTACTAGAGCTAATCAATGAATTTCGTAAAGTTGCAGGATACAACATTAATGAACAGAAATCTCTTGCATTCCTATACATTAATGATGAACAATTTGAAAGAGAAATTAAGGAAACACTCCCAGCTACCATTGCAACAAAAAGAATAAAATACCTAGGAATAAACCTACCTAGGGAGACAAAAGACCTGTAGCAGAAAACTATAAGACACTGATCAAAGAAATTAAAGATGATACAAACAGATGGAGAGATATACCATGTTCTTGGATTGGAAAAATCAACATTGTGAAAATGACTGTGCTACCCAAAGCAATCTATAGATTTAATGCAATCCCTATCAAATTACCAGTGGAATTTTTTACAGAACTGTAACAAAAATCTTAAAATTTGTATGGAGACACAAAAGACCCCGAATAGCAAAAGCAGTCTTGAGAGAAATAAACGGAGCTGCAGGAATCAGACTTCCTGACTTCAGACTATACTACAAAGCTACAGTAATCAAGCCAATATGGTACTTGCACAAAAGTAGAAATATAGATAATGGAACAGGATAGAAAGCCCAGAGATAAACTCACACACCTATGGTCAATTAATCTATGACAAAGGAGGCAAGGATTTACAACAGAGCAAAGATAATCTCTTCAATAAGTGGTGCTGGGAAAACTGGACAGCTACATGTAAAATAATGAAATTAGAACACTCCCTAAAACCATACACAAAAATGAACTCAAAATAGAGTAGAGACCTAAATGTAAGACTGGAGACTATAAAACTCTTAGAGGAAAACATAGGAAGAACATTCTTTGACATTAATCACAGCAAGATCTTTTTTGATCCACCTCCTAGAGTAATGGAAATAAAACAAAAATAAAGAAATGGGACCTAATGAATCTTAAAAGCTTTTGCAAAGCAAAGGAAATCCAAACAAGACTAAAAGACAGCCCTCAGAATGGGAGAAATTATTTGCAAATGAATCAATGGACAAGGGATTAATCTCCAAAATATATAAACAGCTCATGCAGCTCAATATTAAAAACACAAAGAATCCAGTCAAAAAATGGGCAGAAGACCTAAATAGACATTTCTCCAAAGAAGACATACAGATTGCCAAAAAACACATGAAAATCTGCTCAACATCACTAATTATTAGAGAAATGCATATCAAAACTACAATGAGGTATCACGTCATACCAGTTAGAGTGGGCATCATCAGTAAATCTACAAACAACAGATGCTGGAGAGGGTGTGGAGAAAAAGGAGCCCTCTTGCACTATTGGTGGAAATGTAAATTGCTACAGCCACTATGGAGAACAGTATGGAGGTTCCTTAAAAAACTAAAAATAGAATTACCGTATGACTCAGCAATCCAACTACTGGGCATATACCCTGAGAAAACCATAATTCAAAAGGACACATGCACCCCAATGTTCACTGCAACACTATTTACAATAGCCAGGTCATGGAAGCAACTTAAATGCCCATAGACAAACAAATGGATAAAGAAGATGTGGTACATATATACAATGGAACATTACTCAGCCATAAAAAGGAATGAAACTGGGTGATTTGTAGAGACGTGGATGGACCTAGAGACTATCATACAGAGTGAAGTATGTCTGAAAGAGAAAAATAAATATCATATATTAACACATATATATGGAACCTAGAAAAATGGCACAGGTGAACCGTTTTGCAGGGCAAAATTAGAGACATGGATGTAGAGAACAAAATATGGACACCAAGGTGGGAAAGTGGAGGGTGGGTGGGTGGTGGTGTGATGGATTTGGAGATTGGGATTGACATATACACGCTAATATGTATAAAAGGGATAAGTGATAAGAACCTGCTTTATAAAAATTAAATTAAAAAAAAGAGTCATGCACCACAATGTTCATTGCAGCTCTATTTACAATAGCCAGGACATGGAAGCAACCCAAGTCCATAGACAGGTGAATGGATAAAGAAGATATGGCACATATATACAATGGAATATTACTCAGCCATAAAAAGAAACAAAATCGAGTTACTTCTAGTGAGGTGGATGGACTTAGAGTCTGTCATACAGAGTGAAGTAAGTCAGAAAGAGAAAAATATATACCATATGGTAACACATAATATGGAATAAAAAAAATGGTTATGTAGAACCTAGGGGCAGGACAGGAATTAAGACACAGACCTACTAGAGTATGGACATGAGGATATGGGGAGAGGTAGGGGTAAGCTGGGACGAAGTGAGAGAGTGGCATGGATATATATACACAACCAAATGTAAAATAGATAGCTTGTGGGGAGCAACCGCATAGCAAAGGGAGATCAGCTCAGTCCTTTGTGACCACCTAGAGTGGTGGGATATGGAGGGTGGGAGGGAGATGCAAGAGGGAGGGGATATGGGGTATATGTATACGTATAGTACTCCAATAAAGATGTTAAAAAAAAACACAAAAAACAAATAAACCAGTAAAAGGGACTTGTCTAAGTGAGCGATTATGGAGGTTTACTCAGGAATGGAGAGAAGTGAAGTGAATAGTTTTGAAAAATGTTCAGAGGTTAGAACCCAGAAAATTTGGCACTTGATTAAATGGAGGTGGGATTTCCATCTTAACTGACTGACTGGGTACTGGCTGTTGCAAATTAGCAACCTCAGTTTCTTACCAACCTAATCTCCCAATTCCACATAAATTCTGCCTTCACATAGCTTTTACAAACGTAAAATGCACCAACTGCAATGAAGACACACACACATGTACACACACCTCCACACACAATCAAACCCTCCCCCCGCCCAAAAAAAGGAAAACACCAACTGTACTTTTTCTCATAGCATGGGGAAGAATGATTGCTATGCTCTGTAGAATGGAGGTGCCCCAATTCACAGAGTGACCATTTCTAAACCTTAAAGATCAATATCCCATTATTTGCCAGGAATCGCGTATCATTCTAGTTTTCTCTTTCTGTTCTTTTCCCTATAGCTGCTTTATAATCTCATTGGGATTTTCAAGCCTTCTATTTCTCCCTTAACTTTGGATCTATTTACTACTTCTTGATGTCAACTTCTTTTCTACCTGGCCTAACAAGTGGCCCATCACTTCAAACATTGCTCCAATTTAGAAGGTGCTGAAGTGACAGGTACTAGCTACCCCAGAAGCCTTTTCTTACATCTGCTGTAGATAGGGTACCTTACACAGTTGTCACCTCAGGGTCTAAAAACACTCACCTGGGACCTGCATAATAGGCGGGGTTAAGTACTTGGATCATGCAAACAGAATACAAATGCCCTCTGTTTTTATGGATACACCAGTCAGATCCTTAATTACAGTGATTTAATCAGATGATGAGAAAGAGCAGTGCAAGCAACTTTTGTGCTGTGGAATCTTGTTTCCCATCTCTAGCTTGGCCCTTAACATACAGTTGCATTTCCTAAATTGACATCTGGTCTCCTTTATTAAATGAAGAGAACATTTCTACTTTGGTTATATCACAGACATGAGAACAGTAGAAAATAAATGTAAATGTTTTATAAATAATCTAAAACTTTACAACTACAGCTCCATCAATATAGATATTCATTATATTACTATGTCAAAATGTAGATATTTAGTCTAATAGTGATTTTTATTTCTCCCTGGGATTTTCTAGGATGCCTGGTGGTCACCGTCCTCACTTTTGTCAGTTTTTCCATGCATCCTCCTTGCTCTTTCCCCATCATTCAATATATGAAGACAGTTGGGGATGGAAAATTTATGACTTTTTCTAAACTATACAATCAGTTAGTGGTTGAAGCTAATCTTAAAAAAAAAAAAACAAAAAAAAAAAACAAGTCTTTGTATCTGAGGTCTAGTACAATTTTCCCAAAATTCATGAAAATATTAGAAATTATATGTATGCTGCTTATAATTTATATACTCAATACTCTTTACAATATGAGTATAAGACTATATAACAGAGAGATCCAGTATAATATAAATGGTTGACATTTATGGACAACTTAATACTGCAGCTTACTTAAATATCTATTATAGAAGAAAGAGTTACTTCACAGCTGGATATGTCATGTGAGTTTTCTTAAATATTCAAGCCTATTCAAAGTAAACATGAAAATAAATATTAAGCAGGATAACATCTGCACGAGTTTAGATTTCTAAAACTTGGGGAGATATTAAAAGAAGAGCTTCAAAGTCTTGACATGTTTAGTATTTCTGAAGCCTATCAATTATTTTATCATCACTTGATACATTATACAGCAAGATCTACATATTCCCTCCCATCACATTTAATTATTTCTTAGGTCTCAAGCAGAGATGTACCTTCACAGTATATTTGAAATTGAAGAAAACACATCATCTTCAACATTTTGAAACTTTTCTCAACTTTTAAATGCATCTGTGCATTTAAGTGTTCATCTATATAATATAATCATAACTCAGGGAAATAAATAATTATAAATTAATTTGTTTAGCCTTAAGGAAATACATTTTAAGTTAGCTAAAACTTCTCAAATTGTCAGCATTTATTTTACTTGGCAGAACTGAATACTCTATTACAAACTTAGATCTGAAAATATTTCAAATGTAGTGGGCAAGCATTATTGCACTTTGATGGCAGTTTCCATAACTGGAATATATATTACTGTGAGAGTTCTACCACCATTTGCTTTTATTTGATCCATTTAATTAAATCAAATAGTGTTATAATCCTCAAGAGGGAAACTACTCTACTTATTATAACTCCATTAGGAATACTTGAAATATGAGTATTTTCATAGACTACCTTAAGAGCCTGGTTAATAATGCAGTGTAAAAAGGAAGTGAACCTCCAAGGATCTGTAGAAATGCTATATTTTATGCTTCTGTTAACCAGAAAAGTGACAAGAAAGTAAAGCCAGTAAATAATCATAGGATAATAAATATTATTTTAAAATGCCATATATAGTGCTGTAGAGGTCAAAATCAAAATGTGTCTTCATGGAACACATTTGCTGTTGAATGCTATTATAAGTCTTGAAACACACTGACATCCCTATTATTTAGGCTAATACTTCCTCAATTTCCATTAAGTGCTTCCAATTCAGCCCTTCATTCACCCTATGAGCATTTACTGACCACATGCTATTTGTGCATCATTGGGTTACCACATGTTCTTTCTTAATCTTTATTCATATTACCATGTCTATGTGCTGTTTAATCTTCTTGAGTAAACTAATCCTCTAATTGGGTTGTAGTTTCTGTGAGAGAGATTTGACATGAGGATTGTGTTGGGTATGAAGGAGTTGATGGAAACCCTAAGAAAAATTTAAGGGAGTGGCATCATCAGTCAGTCAAAGATCAATTTTATAGACAGCTGTTAATTTATTTTAGTTGAAATGGCAGGAGGTATGACCAGACAAATCACTAGTACAGTTTAGGTTAAAGTCTGACACGTTTAAATATTTGGATTTTAACCTCCAGGGAGAAAGAGTTGAATACAAACAAGCTCTAAGCCTGACAATCAATAATTTAAAAAGGAACACAAAAATAAAACATAGTAAACCAACATTTGTAACAACATTCTGCTATTTTAAACGAGTTATCTTATTATTTATCATCCTAATCAGGAGTGCCATAATAAGAGTTTTTTAATATTTACTATCAGCATAATTATAAGAATGGTAATTTCTCATGTTTATACACAAAAAGGAAACATACACGCACACATACACATAATCTTTTAAACGTGTCAACCATGGTCTCTATTTCAATTGATAGAATATCACAGCTTTGTTGGATGCAACAATGAATTATGTGCAACCATACCAAACCTAAATTCATTTTTTTCTTGAATACATTGAGTTAACAAGGATATGCGTTCATAATTGTTAACCTGTACCCCTGTGGAAAATATTACCTATTGAGTTCAGGGCTTATATGCAGTTCCCTTTGCCTTTAGTTTTACAGACTTCACTCATTTTCAAAGTTGCCTAAGCCAGTACCTTTTCCCTCATGTTCTTTGATGAGATTATCTCATATGTTTATAATATAGTAAGAATCTTTTGAGACAATGGTACACTTTAGAAGGCAATTTGGCAGTTTGTTAACAAAGCTAAAATATAGTCTTACCATACTATCCAGCAATTATTCTCTTAAGTATTTGCCCAACTGATTTAAATGCTGATATCCACACACACACACAAGTCTGCACAGAAATATTCGTCACAGCTTTATTCATAACTGCCACAAAGCTGGAAGCAACCAGCTTCTGTCTAGAGTACTTTCACTTGACAATGTGCATTTGAAAATGTCAAACTTGAAAATGTTTACTTCCGTTTCTGTAATTGAAATTTTCTCCTGTATTTTGTCTATACGTTGATCTTATGTGCTGAAAATCAAGAGACGGTATTTAACATAAAAAAACTACTACTGACGGGTGAAATACATCAAATACAGATTTATACCAAGCAATGACAACTCTACTGTAGCAAGTGCATTCAGACAGCTCTCACACTCTACCGCAGATCTACTCAGTCTCTGTCCTCTGGATATGTTTTTCTAATATACCCCATCTATAACTTTCCACTTTTCCACTGAACCTCAAACTGATGGCCTGATGGTTGTCTGCTAGTTACAACATGGACTGTGATACCACGGCTCGTACATCAAGTGGCTGGCAGAGGCAGCATCACTGAATATTTTTACCTGCCATCGCTGAAAGCAGTAAGTAGTTGGAAGTCCCTTGACAGTTACATTCTGAGTGCAGTTCTTTTTATCAGTAGGCACCTGAATGCTACCCTTGAAAAGGAGGTGCAATTACTTAGTGTATTGAAAGAGTTGTCAAAGTAGTGATTGTTGTTGAGGTTTAGCTGAGAGCTAAATTGAGAAGTCCATTCACCACACATGTGTCTTACATATGACTAGGTGATAACAAGGCAGAACCTAGAACTTCTAAGTAAAGTCTCAGTAAAGCAAAACTTGCATGTTTTAATATATTATTAATAATAATTTGTTAGAATTTTTTAAAAGAAACAGGAGACATCCGTCTGGGAAGAATGGCTGCACAAGTGCATACTGGAACTGTCTCATACAAATCTGTACATCTGGTCACCTTATATAAATACAGTGACTTTCTAAGCAGTATAGCTCATGCTAGAGTGAAGTCACTTTCATCTTCTGATCACCTTGGTGGGTTTGGTTTATAACTTTCAGGAAGAGGTGTTGTATGCTCAACACAAACATGCAAAGTTAGATATCTTGAGGCAGTCAGAGTAAAGAGAAGATAAAGAGGGAAAAGAGAAGAGAGGGACCAGCACCGTGAGGCCTATCTGAAAGGAGGTGGGGCAGTCAGATGCACGGTATCTTGATGGTCATAAATCAGTAATGGAAAACAAAGTTTCTCAAAGATATTTCTAAGATTTGTATGTTGCCACACCATATAAATTCAGTGTTAGCTGTGCCTCGACACAAACAAAACTGGTAATTTTCCTATTTTCAAGAAAGTTTTATGAGGATATTTCCTCCTATCTTATGTATGCTTTTCCTTTTAGGAGCTAAAATAGTCTTGAGTTTGTATAATACACAGAGCAATATCACCTGTATTTTCACAAAGAACTTAAGACAGGAGACCATAGAAAGTATGAGTTTTAAATAACTTAAGAAATAGCTCTTGATATTTAGGCTTTGTAATCGTAGAAGTACAACAGTGCTAGCTGTGAGGCTTGAGAATAGCAAAGGGAGTGGTAGGGGTGTGTTGAGAAGAAAGGGCTGCTTGTTTTAAAGGTGCTCTGAGCCTATTCGTGTGAGGGTTCCCCCTCCCAGCCCTTCCAATACACCAGTACGACTTAATTCCAAGAGACTATTTTGTTATGGCAAAAGAGTACAGCTAATTCCATTTCTTTATTGGGGACATTGTGAGTTACTCTGCTAACATGTTAGATGTGTCTGTTGTGACCTCACTGCCCTCATCCTTAAATGAGTCTTTAGTTTTATGAGATATCTCCACCTTCACAGTACAGATGGAGTTATTGTGAAAATCAGTGATTCTCAATATTGGCAGCAAATGACTATCACTTTGGAAGGTTATGAAGCGTACTTATGCCCAACACCTTTTTCATCCTCTTATTCACATTCTTATTTACTTGGTTTGAGCACAAGACCTAGATAATAATATTTTTAAAAAAAGAACCTCCGGATGACTTGACATAGGCCAATTATTGAACAGTAATACTCAAACTTTAGCTTGCATAAGAATTTTCTAGAAAGACTTCTTAAAGCACAGGTCACTAGGTTCAGCCTGTACAGTTTTGCACTCTGTAGGTCTGAGCAAGGACATAAAAATTTGCATTTCTAACAAGTTTCCAGGTAATACTGATGCTACTAGTCTAGGGACCATACTTTGAGAACTACCAATCTTCCTTAGTGCTTCAAAGTTTAATATGTTTACAAATCACCCGGGACTCTTGTTAACATGCGAATTTTTAATTCGTAAGTCCGGCTGTTACCTGATAAGTCACATTTCAACAAGTGCCATAGGATAATATAGCTTGTGTAGACATTAGTATTTTATTTTTAATACATACCTTGAGGTAGATAAAATGATCTCTCTAAAAGTAATTGATCAGGAGAGTTCCAGAAACCACTTCCTTTATGTCTAGCTCAATGCTCCTATTATTCTATAGAAGAACTGTACCTACATTATATTACTGTCAGTTTTCCATAAAAAAAAATGACTTTACATTTGAGAAAATTTAGAAATAATGAAGTCAAATTATTTATTGCAGTTTTTCCTGAGAAGTTTAATGCTTACTGTGAAGCTTTTATAAGTTTATAAGTTTATAAGTATATTATGGAACATTATAAAACTTTTCCCATCAAGGAAATATTTTGATTAAAACCCATATTAATATTGTACCCACCTCTAAATTACAGGGGACCCATTTTGAGAAATCTTACTCTAGTGTTTTGCCTCCCTTCAATCATCAGAGTTTGACTTAAGTAGAACAGATGTCTGAAATTTGTATTTTATATTCTCCACATTTAAAGAGGATTAGTTTTTGAGTCTTGATAGAATTAAGGAACTGAGAATAATAATAATACTTTAAAAAAGAAATAACCCTTGCTAACTTACTCATTAGGCACTGGGCTTTTTTGTCTTAATTTTCATACTCCCAGCAGTTTTTACAATGCCTAAAGTAACTAAAAGAGTGTACAGTGAATGATTTCATCACTGTGTATATGAATTACAGGATATGGAGGAAACGTAAAGAGATAATTAATGATAGCAATTTAGAACCTCAAAAACTCTAAAATATTGGTTGTTAATTGGTGTCACAATAATATGAATGATACCATCGCATAAGAAAAGCAATAAAGAACAGGGACAGATAGAATCATCCCATGTGTATAGATTCACAATTAGAGATGTGAACTTAAACCAAACAAGGTTGAACCTGCTGTCTTTTAAAAGAGTGACTGGGAATTGTTAAATTCTCTCCATCCTTAGAACTATCTCTTATTAATTAAGATAAATTTTTAAAAATTTTTAAAAATAGAAAGGAACCCAAATTCTATAAATTTTATCTGCCCTAGCCAATAGTTTATAAACCATAAAAAAACATTAAATGTGATGTAAAAATATGAATTCATGAAGTTCTGTAAAATTACTAGTATTTCATCTTTTCCTCTGGTGAATGAGTTATATTGTATCATACTGGGCATAGAGCATGGCACTTTTGGTGCCGCATATTATGTATCCATGTCTTTGCTAATAAAAGTCAACTGTCCTTTTACTTACAATTTGCATTAACAGCTCATCAATATAAGTGAAAATGATTTATTAAAATATTACTGAGTAGAGACCAACTGGCTCAGGGGATTGATTGGTAATGGGATATGTAGTCTTTTATTTCTAGGTCACTGATTTGAATTACATTTTGTCAGAGGGTGGAGGCTATTCAGTGACATATGGTGTGTGGAATGGGGTGGTGATGTCAGTCTTATTTTCAGTAAGTGCTGTCCATTTAGGCTTCAATATTTTAAGGAAACAGCACTTGACACTAAAGCCTGTCTCCATGGATTCACAACTTTAAAATATATATATTTGTGTGTGTGTGTAAAGTTTGCTCATGAGAGATTAATGTTACCAAGAATAGGAAAAAAATATTATCCATTGAAATATTTTCAATATAAAAATATTTTACATGACTTACGTGGATAGGTTTGACCATCCTGAAAACCAATCTTTCAGGAAAATGTAAGTTAACATGTTCTTTTTAATTAGTTTGTTTTTTTTTATCTTAATGACTTCAGGAAATACAGCTCTTTCGAAGTTAAACTTTATTTTACTATTAAGACATTAAGATATTTTATAGAAGTAAAATTTAAAATCTTTTGACAAGTTATAGGTCAAAATTGTAGAATGTCATAATTGAGAAATCTCTTTATCTAAAATTATTTTATGGATGAAGAAAGTAAGTATAAAGCTAAAATGACTTCCCCAGTATCATCCAGTTGCCCTGAGCTTAGCAGAACTGCAAGTTGCAGATCAAATCTCTTCTCATTGCTTGTGCCATTTCTTGTTTAAACTGGAGTCCTAATTCATAGGAGAAACAACATTTCCCATTCTTTTCAGGGCAAGATAAATTGAGAAAAAAAATTGGTAAAAAGATTAAAGAAGAGCATTTGAAGATCTAATGATTATATGATTATATGTAAAGCGAATCTATAATGTGCAGTCATACTGTTTGAATTAATAAGTGAACTTAGCAAGATTGTTCAACACAACCTCAATCAACAAAAAATCAATTTTATTTCTATATATTAGCAACAGATATTTAGAAAATGTTATTTTTAAAGATGACTGTTCAATAATGACAGAAATAAATACTTAGAAATAAATCAACTAAAATATGTGTAAGACCTCTACACAGAAATGTATGAATTATTGTAAAATACCTAGAGAAATGGAAGAATATGCCATGTACCTGGATTGGAAGTCTAAACTTTGTACAATTTTCATTTCTCCTCAAATAAGTCTTTTGATTCAATACAATGTCAATCAAACTCCAGTGTATTTGGCAGGGGGTGGTGACGTGGAAGAGTGACACATTTCTTCTAATATTTTATGGAAATTCAATTAAGCAAAAATAGGGAATGTAGAAAATCAAACACTGACTCTATTTAAGACATTGTCTGGCAATGACAAACAGCACTTGTTTTAAAGTGAGGTCTGGCCAGGTAATTTACTTTGAACAAGAAATATGAGCAGAAGTATATATTTTGTTTGCCAAGAAGAGGTAAAGAGTAGTAATATCTGCCACAAACAATTCTAGGTTTTAGTCTGGATGACTGGGAGAGGAATTCATATCATGACCATCCACAGATAGGTGAAAATAGTGAGATGTGTTTTTTTCTATCTTCTTAGCAGAGCAAATATATTGACACCCATTGAGTTTAGAAGCTAGATGAGGACAAGTATCTATGCTAAGGTAACATGACCTCAAAATAACCTTTAGAAGTGAAACATAAACATTTATGAAGGAGAATGACTTACATCCATGAAAAAGACTATATAATTATTGTATTGCCCTGTTTGGCAACAATTCAATAAAGTTATCATTTAAAATTCAGTTGTTATATATTTTTAAAAATGTAATAACTTCAGAACTGTATGTTTTCAATCATTCTAAATGCTAGTATTTCTTTTCTGTACAAAAAGTTACATCAACCTTACTTTTCCATTAATACCTCTATGAGCAAGAATAACCCTTTTTATTTTAGTACCAAAATGCCTAATGAATACATCCTTCCATCTTTGTATTAATTACATGCTCTGTGTGTGCTTATGGTGTCCAATTTACAGAAAGCAATTTTCTCCTTTATTTAGGTTTCTGAATGGTGTACATATGAATATAATGGACAACATATTGAGATGCTAATTGCCTGTATGCAGGGCTTTCCCTATGTTCCCCTTCATGGCTAAACTATTTCACAGATATAATTTAAATCATTCCAATTCTGTTAAAACCATTTTTCCCCTTTGAAGATAATATTCACATGGAGGGGAAAAAACTTAAAATATATCCTAATTAAAAATTTAGACACAGAAAACAGGTTTGTGATTGTCTAGGGTTGGCAGCAAGATGGGGAGGTGACTGCTAAAGGGTTTCTTTGATGGTGATGAAAATGTCCTAAAATTGATTCTGGTGATGGTTACACAACACTGTGAATATATAAAAAAAAATACTGAATTGCATACTATAAATGGGTGTATTATCTGGTATGGCAATTACATCTTAAAAAAATTGTTAATGTATACATATATATATATATATATATATACCTTCATATATATACAATAAATTCAAATATATTTTACATATATTGAAGTATATATCTTTTCCTAGATTTTACATTAGTTACCACTGGTAAGAATTTAGATAATATATCATCTTCCAAGGCCATAGTTAGTCATTGATGGTATAAATTAATGCCATTTTACTTTAAATTATATAGATATATTTTTGCTTATCTGTTCATACATCAACTATAGGATGTCAACTTGCAGATAATATTTTGTGCAAAACAATAAAATTCGTATTTATTTTTCATTTTTAGTAAATAATACAAAGCATTAATGCTTCAGTTCATAAATTTGAAAGTATAATTTATTTCATCCATTATTTCTGTCTCCCCAGTCTTTATAATTTTCTCATAACTGTACTCAATATATCCACTAAGCTCCAAAATTTCATATTTAGGAAATAGTAAGATTGTTTCCATCTCTCCTTCTATTTACTCTCCTTCTATACTTAATTAGTTTACCTTCAGATCAAATACAGCAGTACAAAAATGTACTTTTAGGTTAGCCATTTTATAACTGAATTTAAATTTAGTTTATTTTTATTTTTGATATTAACAGTTTATACACAATCAAAGAAAATCAAGTGTTATGGAGTTAATCAATGATAACGATAACAACAACAAACTCCTCAACCACACATGTGTAAACATGAATATTATAAATACCCTGAAAGCAGTTCTTTATTGAAAAGATTCTGGAATCTTCTTCCTTTGGATTTTAGAAGTAATTCTTTTGGTTCCTATAGCTTTCTATTTTTTTATATGCTTGTTTTATTTACACATCAATAATAACATTTTTTTAGAATTTGTTATTATTTAATTGCTATGTTCTAGGAAGATTTCCAAAGGGAAAGTGAAATTTTGATAAAACATCTTCATTTATATCAATAGTTTTATATCATGTGTAACAACACTTAGACAATCTTTAAAAGTTTAGAACAACAAATTTACTTTTGGAGCGTGAGAAATAATTTGAGGTGTCAAGAAGTGTTAGAATAGCATTTTAACTGTCTCTATTTCAACTACTTAAACACATTTCTGGACTCTTTCTCTGGCTCCTCTGATGTAGGGAAGCTCAATAGGAGATTCTGGTGTTTTTTCTAAGATAGGCTATTAAACGGGAAGGGACACAAACTAAAGATGATTTTATGTTGTGGATTAAGTTGGACGGACAACTAAACTACCCAATATTTCTATCTCCAAATGTCCATTAACATGCGTGTAAAAAAAAATACACACACACACACACACACACATGACACCACAGGAGCTAAGTATTAGAATTGAATGAATCACAAAATTTGGGAGGACTTTGTAAAAATCAGGATGTCAATAAGACTGGCAAAGGCTGCCTCATACAAACTATCATATTTCTTTAGGTCTAAGGAGCTATCAATTGCAAAATGCCACATTGTTTTGTGATCATCAAGAAAGAAAAAATAACACTTGCTATTAAAATCAATGCAATCAATGCTTTTGATTATTGGACCCAACCTATTTTCAAACATGGGAATATATGAAAATATATGTGGCTTAAAACTTATGAATGTGGTAATAAACCAAAATATGAGGAACACAAAACAAATAGAATTTATTCTCATCCCACAACTACATGATAGGAAAACTGCAGCAGTATGTTAAAGGGAACTAAGAAGATACTCGAGTGAAAATGCTTCCTGAAATGTGTAATATCTACAAATGATCACTTAGCATTAGATTCCAGATGATGGTTTAAATAAACCCCTGACCTCAGCCTTAATATAGCAATCAGTGAACCAAGCGCAGATAATATAGAATAAAACAATTTGTCAGCAGACTGTTCCCATTATCATGGTCGATTACAGGAAAAGAACAAAGAACTGAGCAAGAAGTCAGTGTCTTAAACTATTCCAGTTCCTCAAATTTCCATTTGCCTGTGCACCAGTGTAACTAGGATTCTTCCAGTAACTTTAAACACATTATGAAAAAGATTTGTCCTTCTTCTTTATAACCTCTCTTCAACAGATATGTCCTCAGGACATTGGTCTAAGCATCAGGCAACCCAGTATTTGGAAGACTGGAATGGGTTTCATACCTGCGGAGAAATAATGTTCATTGAGTTCCTGAAAAGACAAAGTATTTAAAGACTATACACATTAACATGGCCTATGATTATTCACCTGAAATGAAATTCTGCTAGCACCCTTACCCTTGCAGGGAATTTTAAAAGCTTCTAGACTTTCTATCATTATTCACAACTGCCATTGAGAGGCTTACAGAGAGGCTAACTTTGCAGCCTACTGCAGGATGGTAAGTCCACTGTGTGGGTGCAGCTGTCTTCATTTCAACAGAGAGGAAAATGAAAACTTCATTTGATCTTAGACCTGTGCAACAGGCCTCTGATTCAGTTTAGCAGGAACATTTCAATAGCACATGGTAATTTATAAACTTCATACCCGTATCCCCAGTGGAGCCCTTCTTAACTTTTTAGAACCCAAGGTAGGGAGGAGTAATTAGCACCACACTAACACCTATGGAAACCAGCTAGCACTTAATTTAAATAACTTTAATATGATTATGTCATCATTGTGGTGGCTCCGAACTCAAACTGAATCACTAAGTCAAACAATTCAATATTTGTTGGCAGATAAATGTATTTTTAGAAATAATTTTGCTAGCAGGTGATTAATGAAGGTTTTTCATTTCTCCAAAAGATGAAATTAATGTTAAATTTTTTAAAAAATTCAAATTCATCTTCCTTACTCAACATGTTTTTTCAATTAAATTTTGCAGGAGCAATTTAATTTTACTTTTTCATTTGTCATAATTTCTATTAAAACAAAGTAAAATTACTTTAAAGCAATATAACTTGAATCTTGAAATCTTGGGTGTCTTCAAGTAAATTCTTAAGCACAAGGGAAAAACATATTTCTTTCTACTGTTTAATAGCTGTTTCATTTAAAAGCCCTACTAAATAAAGTTCTTGTCTATGATTTCTCTTCTAGCACTATTTCCTTTCCAGATCTTGAATTGTTATTGAAAAGCAGAAATGTGCCTTCTTTTTTCAGTAGACTAATGTGGGGGGAGAATAGATAAGGTGTATCAATAATGCATACAAAGATGCAAAGATCAGAGAGAGTAGGGTTACCAGGTAAATTACAGGACAACCAGTTATGTTTGTATTTCAGGTAAACAAAAAAACATGTTTTGGTATAAATATGTCTCAAATATTTCATGGGACATACTGCTACTAAAAAAATTATTTGTGTTTTACCTACCTGAAATTCAAATTTAATTTAGCATCCTGTATTTTTATTTACTAAATGCAACAACTCTATGTATTGGCAAACTGAAAGATTATTTATGGTGAACTTTGTCAGGTAGAATTTCCTTAAAGGTGCTCATAATTGTTAATTTTCTGTGTCAATCTGACTGGGCTAGGAGATGCCCAGAGAGCTGGTAAAACATTATTTCTGGGGATTTTTTTGAGGTTGTTTCTGGAAGAGATTAGTATTTGAATCAATTGACAGAAAAGTAGCCCTCATTCATGGTGGTGGTCAACATCCAATCTGTTGAGGATCTGAGTAAAATAAAAGGTTCATCCTTGCAAAATATTTTTTTGTGAATTTTTATATAGATTCTAATGATAATGCATTACATACCATATGACATTTATAATGACATGTGTAACTTAGGTTCTCATATGAGAACATTAATACAGGCTCCCACGGATAAAGAGAAAAATTTTACTAAGAGGTTCCATATTTTTAAGGATTTTAGAACACTCGTACCTTTTGCATGCTCCAGGGTAGTGTTTCTCATTCTGGCACTATTGACATTTGGGACTATCTGTGCATTTTAGTGTTTTTAGCTAGCTGTGCATTTTCCTGTGTTTAGCAATATCTCTGGCCTTTACCACTGACTGCCAGTAGCAACACCCCTCACCCCAAGTGTGGCAGTCAAAAATGTCTCCAGGCATTACCACGTGTCCCTCACAGGTGGGGAACAAAATTACTCCAAGTTGATAACCACTGGTCTAGAGAATAAGCAAAATGAAATAACTTTTATTTAAAATGATTTTAATTGACTTTAATATTTTTAGAGCAGTTTTAGGTTCGCAGCACAATTGAGTGGAAGGTACAGAGGTCTCCCATATAACCCTTACCCACACACACACACGTTCCCCCACTATCAACGTCTTCTACCAGAGTGATACTTTCATTACAATCAATACACCTACATTAACATGTCATTATCTCCCAAGGTCCATAGTTTAAATTATGATTAACTTTTGGAATTGTGCATTCTGTGGGTTTGGACAAATTTATAATGACATATATCAAGCAATATAGATTCACAGAGTAGTTGAACTGCTGTAAAAATCCACTGTTCTCTTCCTACTCACCTCTTCCCCACCAATCACCCCTGAAAAACACTGAAATTTTACTGTCTCTATAGTTCTTCCTTTTCCAGAGTTCACATAGTAGTTGGAAGCCTACAGTATGTAGCCTCTTCAGATTGGTGATTAAAGAGGATATCCACTTCAAGTTTCTTACCATTAAGTATAATATGAGCTACATTTTTGGTTGTATGGGACATGAAAGTATTTGACATGAAAGTATTTTATGTGAATATGAAGAATATGTTTATATATAGACTAGGTTTATATCAAATTTCACTAAATATGGGATTATAGTTCCCAGAAAATAGTGGCTATAGTATATAACTGATCTTATATATTTTTTATTATAACTTTAGGTTGATTATAATCGGTCTTAGCCATGCCATCTAACTGGAAATGTAACCATAATATGTGTTTACAGAAAGCTTTCCAATAGTTATAGATGAAAAACTATGCATTATTTGTTTCATAAAAATATAAATGCACAAAATATAAAGTATTATCTAATTTATTATCTAATGTAAATACATGCTTAGTATTCAAGGCTCATGTATTCATTTAGTGATGAAATCTCACTTTGTTCGATTTGGTATTATTTTGCAGGACATCTGACATGCCTAGCAAAAATCTTAACAAACATATTTTAAAATTTGTTTTAAATTTAGACCTGTAAAGAGAATTTTTGCCTTAACTGTCTCAACAGTTTTGACAAATAAATGTCAACTTTATGGTTATTCTGAAAACCAAAGTAACTGAATGAAATTGATAAATATAATATCAGTGTTCCCACACAATGTTTCAAATATTTAATTTGCATGTTTAAGGAAGGGCTTCTCAAATTATCTTTTAAAAATCAAATATCAAAATTTTGAAATTCTGCTCTTGTAAATTAAACATTATGATTTAATTTAAAACTAAATATTTCATTTTTCCAAATATTATTTTATTTACAAGCAAATATGTTATTGTACTGTATTATATTAATTTATGAATGCTATTACTACCTTGTTATTTTTTTTAAGTTTTTATTGGAGTATAGTTAATTTACAATGTAGTGTTACAGGTGTACAACAAAGTGAGTCAGTTATACATATACATATATCCACTCTTTTTTTTTTTTCTGATTCTTTTCCCATATAAGCCATTACAGATTACTGAGTAGAGTTTCCTGTGCTATACAGCAGGATCTTATTAGTTATCTTTTTATACATAGTAGTATGTATATGTCAAACCCAATCTCCAAAATTATCCCTCCCCTCATTATCTCCTGGTAACCATAAGTTTACTTTCTACATCTGTGACTATACTTCTGTTTTGTAAATAAGTTCGTTTGTACACATTTTTTTTTAGATTTCACATATAAGCAATATTTGTCTTTCTGTATATAAGATATTTGTCTTTCTGTATCTGACTTACTTCACTCAGTATGACAATCTCTAGGTCCATCCATGTTTCTGCAAAACATTATTTTGTTCTTTTTATGGCTGAGTAATATTCCATTATATATATTTATCACATCTTTTTTTTTAATTTTTGAGTTTTATTTTATTTATTTTTTTATACAGCTGTTTCTTATTAGTCATCCATTTTATACACATCAGTGTATGCATGTCAATCCCAACTGCCTAATTCATCACACCACCACCCCCACCACCCCAACGCTTTCCCGGCTTGGTGTCCATACATTTGTTCTCAACATCTGTGTCTCAGTTTCTGGCCTGCAAACCAGTTCATCTGTACAATATTTCTAGCTTCCACATATATGTGTTAATACACGATATTTGTTTTTCTCTTTCTGACTTACTTCACTCTGTATGACAGTCTCTAGATACATTCACGTCTCAACAAATGACCCAATTTCGTTCCTTTTCATGGCTGAGAAATATTCCATTGTATATATGTACCACATCTTCTATATCCATTCCTCTGTTGATGGACATTTAGGTTGCTTCCATGTCCTGGCTATTGTAAATAGTGCTGCAGTGAACACTGTGACGCATGTATCTCTTACCTTGTTATTTTTAAGGGCCTTTCATTTGTTTTATTTTGTTAATTAACAAGTTTGAATCTGAAATATGTGTGACAAATCAGAGTCACATTTCCAGTCTTAACCAATCCTTGTTATGACTTAGATCCGACACTCAGAATTGTTATACTCAGAACACAATCTCATATTCTTTCCCCCATTTCAGTCTCCCTTCTGACTCTGCTTGCCTTCTGCAAGTGCACAGCTCACCTCCCTCCCTACAGCAATGCTTCAATGTCCTCTTCTCCATCATGATTATGACAGTGAATAGAACAGTTCTACCAATATAATGCCTCCCAAAGATCCTCCTTTCTATTGTATGTTCCCTGTACTCTCCTCCAACCCAAGGACAACATCTGAGGTACACTGTAGCAGATTCAAGTCAACTTCACACTTTAAACTTCTCCACTTTAGACTGGTTCATATAATGTTTTTATTAAAATTTCTGAAAGATAGCTTCTGCACTGTTCTTTAACCCACCAGTACCACTATGGGGCTGGGAGTCAGTTCAGGTTGATTAGTCCCTTTGCCCTAAAGGCCATTAAATATTTTGAATTATCACCATTTCAAGTGCCACCTAAAATGATGAAACTTAGGTGAACATTCTTCAAGAACATCTTTCTGTTGGTAACAATTGTTAACATATTCATCTCTGTTATTTCAAATTGTTAATTAAGGAATTACAGGATGCCAAGACACATATGAATCAAACTATCAAAAATTAAATATAAAGAAAAATACTAAAAGCAGCAAGGGAAAACAACAAATAACACACAAGGGAATCCCCATAAGGTTAACAGCTGATCTTACAGCAGAAACTCTGCAAGCCAGAAGGGAGTGGCAGGACATATTTAAAGTGATGAAAGAGAAAAACCTACAATCAAGATTACTCTACCCAGCAAGGTCTCATTCAGATTTGATGGAAAAATTAAAACCTTTACAAACAAGTAAAAATTAAGAGAATTCAGCACCACGAAACCAGCTCTACAACAAATGCTAAAGAAACTTCTCTAGGCAGGAAACACAAGAGAAGGAAAAGACTTACAATAACAAACCCAAAACAATTAAGAAAATGGGAATAGGAACATACATATTGATAATTACCTTAAATGTAAATGGAATAAATGCTCCAACCAAAAGACAAAGACTGGCTGAATGGATACAAAAACAAGACCTGTGTATATGCTGTATACAAGAGACCCACTTCAGACCTAGGGAAACATACAGTCTGAAAGTGAGGGGATGGAAAAAGATATTCCATGCAAATGCAAATCAAAATAAGCTAGAGTAACAATTCTAATATCAGACGAAATAGACTTTAAAATAAAGACTAATACAAGAGAGAGAGAAGGACACTACATAATGATCACAGGATCAATCCAAGAAGAAGATATAACCATTATAAATATTTATGAACCCAACATAGGAGCACATCAATACATAAGGCATACACTAACAGCCATCAAAAGGGAAATCAACAGTAACACAATCATACTAGGGGGCTTTAACACCCCACTTTCACCAATGGAGAGATCATCCAAAATGAAAATAAATAAGGAAACACAACTTTAAATGATACATTAAACAAGATGGACATAATTGATATTTATAGGACATTCCATCCCAAAACAACAGAATACACATTCTTCTCAAGTGCTCATGGAACATTCTCTAGGATAGATCACATCTTGGGTCACAAATCAAGCCTTGGTAAATTTAAGAAAATTGAAATTGTATCAAATATCTTTTCCGACCACAATTCTAGGAGACTAGAAATAAATTAGAGGAAAAAATCTGTAAAAAAATACAAATACATGGAGGCTAAATAATACACTACTTAATAATCAAGAGATCACTGAAGAAATTAAAAATGAAATCAAAAAATTCCTGGGAACAAATGACAATGAAAACATGATGACCCAAAACTATGGAATGCAGCAAAACAGTTCTAAGAGGGAAGTTTATAGTAACAAAATCCTACCTTAAGAAATAAGAAACATCTCAAATAAAAACCTAAGCTTACACCTAAAGCAATTAGAGAAAGAAGAACAAGAAAACCCCAAAGTTAGCAGAGGGAAAGAAATCATAAAAATCAGATCAGAAATAAATGAAAAATAAATGAAGGAAATGATAGCAAAGATCAATAAAACTAAAGGCTGGTTCTTTGAGAAGATAAACAAAATTGATAAACCATTAGCCAGACTCATAAACAAAAAAAAGGGAGAAGATTCAAATCAACAGAATTAGAAATGAAAAAGGAGAAGTAACAACTGACACTGCAGAAATACAAAGGATTATGAGAGATTACTGCAAGCAACTCTATGCCAGTACAATGGACAACCTGGAGGAAACGGACAAATTCTTAGAAATGCACAACCTTCCGAGACTGAATGACGATGAAATAGAAAATATGAACAGACCAATCACAAGCACTGAAATTGAAACTGTAATAAAAAATCTTCCAACAAACAAAAGCCCAGGACCAGATGGCTTCACAGGTGAATTCTATCAAACATTTAGAGAAGAGCTAACACCTATCATTCTCAAAATCTTCCAAAATATAGCAGAGGGAGGGACACTCCCAAACTCATTCTACAAGGCCACTATCACCCTGTTACCAAAACTAGACAAAGATGTCACAAAGAAAGAGAACTACAAGCCAATATCACTGATGAACATAGATGCAAAATTCCTCAACAAAATACTAGCAAACAGAATCCAACAGCACATTAAAAGGATCATACACCATGATCAAGTGGGGTTTATTCCAGGAATGCAAGGATTCTTCAATATATGCAAATCAATCAATTTGATACACCTTATTAACAAATTGAAGGAGAAAAACCCTATGATCATCTCAATCGATGCAGAGAAAGATTTCAAAAAAATTCAACACCCATTCATGATAAAAACCCTGCAGAAAGTAGGCATAGAGGGAACTTTCCTCAACTTAATAAAGGCCATATAGGACAAATCCACAGCCAACATCGTCCTCAATGGTGAAAAACTGAAACCATTTCCACTAAGATCAAGAATAAGACCAGGTTGCCAACTCTCACCACTCTTATTCAACATAGTTTTGGAAGTTTTAGCCACAGCAATCAGAGAAGAAATAAAAGGAATCCAAATTGGAAAAGATATAAAGCTGTCACTGTTTGCAGATGACATGATACTATATATATAGAATCCTAAAGATGCTACCAGAAAACTACTAGAGCTAATCAATGAATTTGGTAATGTAACCAAATTCATGCACAAAAATTTCTAGCCTGCTTATACACTAATGATGAAAAATCTGAAAGTGAAATTAAGAAAACACTCCCTTTTACCACTGCAACAAAAAGAATATAATATCTAGGAATAAACCTACCTAAGGAGACAAAAGACCTGTATGCAGAAAATTATAAGACACGGATGAAAGAAATTAAAGATGATACAAATAGATGGAGAGATATATCATGTTCTTGGATTGGAAGAATCAACATTGTGAAAATGATTCTACTACCCCAAACAATCTACAGATTCAATGCAATCCCTATCAAACTACCACTGGCATTTTTCACAGAACTAGAACAAAAAATTTCACAATTTGTATGGAAACACAAAAGACCCCAAATAGCCAAAGCAATCTTGAGAAAGAAAAATGGAGCTGGAGGAATCAGGCTCCCTGACTTCAGACTATACTACAAAGATACAGTAATCAAAACAGTATGGTACTGGCACAAAAACATAAATATAGATCAATGGAACAGGATAGAAAGCCCAGCGATAAACCCACACACATATGGTCAACTTATCTTTGATAAAGGAGGCAGGAATATACAGTGCAGAAAATACAGCCTCTTCAATAAGTGGTGCTTCAAAAACTGGAGAAGGACATGTAAAAGTATGAGATTAGATCATTCCCTAACACCATACACAAAATTAAGCTCAAAATGGATTAAAGACCTAAATGTAAGGACAGAAACTATCAAACTCTTAGAGGAAAACATAGACAGAACACTCTATGACATAAATCACAGCAAGATCCTTTTGGGCCCACCTCCTAGAGAAATGGAAATAAAAACATAAATAAACAAATGAGACCTAAAGAAACTTAAAAGCTTTTGCACAGCAAAGGAAACCATAAACAAGACCAAAAGACAACCCTCAGAATGGGAGAAAATATTTGAAAATGAAGCAACTGACAAAGGATTAATCTCCCAAATTTACAGCAGCTCATGCAGCTCAATATCAAAAAAGCAAACAACCCAATGCAAAAATGGGCAGAAGACCTAAATAGACATTTCTCCAAGGAAGATATACAGTTTGCCAACACTCACATGAAAGAATGCTCGGCATCTTTAACCATTAGAGAAATGTAAATCTAAGCTGCAATGAGATCATGTCACACTGGTCAGAAGGGCCATCATTAAAAAACTACAATCAATAAATGTTGGAGAGGGTGTAGAGAAAAGGGAACCCTCTTGCACTGTTGGTGGGAATGTAAATTGATACAACCTCTCTGGAGAACAGTATGGAGGTTTCTTAGAAAACTAAAAATAGAACTACCATACCACCCAGCAATCCCACTATTGGGTATATACCCTGAGAAAACCATAATTCAAAAAGAGTCATGTACCACAATGTTCATTGCAGCTCTATTTACAACAGGCAGGACACTGAAGCACCCTAAGTGTCCATCAACAGATGAATAGATAAGGAAGATGTGGCACATATATACAATGGAATACTACTCAGCCATAAAAAGAAATGAAACTGAGTTATTTGTAGTGAGGTGGAATGGACCTAGTGTCTGTCATACAGAGTGAAGTAAGTTAGAGAAAAATACTGTATGCTAACACATATATATGGAATCTAAGAAAAAAAAAAGGTCATGAAGCTCCTAGGGGCAATAGGGGCAAGACGGAAATAAAAACACAGACCTACTACAGAATCGACTTGAGGATATGGGAAGGGGAAAGGTAAGCTGTGACAAAGTGAGAGAGTGACATGGACATATATACACTGCTAAACGTAAAATAGATAGCTAGTGAGAAGCAGCCACATAGCACAGGGAGATCAGCTCGGTGCTTTGTGACCACCTAGAGGGATGGGATTGGTAGGGTGGGAGGGAGGGAGACCCAAGAGGGAAGAGATATGGGAACATATGTATATGTATAACTGATTCACTTTGTTATATAGCAGAAACTAACACACCATTGTAAAGCTGTTATACTCCAATAAAGATGTTAAAAAAAAAAGGAATTACATGACAAAATCATTTGAGAATTTCAATGCCATATTATTTATGATATATGTGGCTGTTTCACATATTTTCATTAGGGAGTGAGGTTTTTAATCTATAAATAATTTTATTGACTAACGTAGTATTAGAAGCATTCATTCAACCATAAGTTTGTGGGGAACCCACTCTTCTGAATGTTTAATACTATTTGCTAGGTTTTATTAAGTTCACAATAAATTTCAAATATCATAAGAGATTCTGATAATGAAACACATCAAATTACTTTGGGTAGTGAAATAAATAAATTGCAGTTTAAACTGAATGCATATAACAACGTATAACTTCATTTTTTGAAAAATTTGTGAGTAACTGTATAATCTAAGACTTTATAACGAAGAAGGACCACTGAGGTGTGAGTCAGTAAATATGGTTTCTGATGTTGATTTTTTACTGATTATCTCTAGTCTCAGTAATTCACTTAACTATTTAAATATTGTTTTCCTAGAACATAAAATGAGGGGAAATTTGATTAGATATTCTCTCTTTTAGCTCTACTATCTCTCACACATACACACTCCCTGTTGGTGAGATTTAGCTGGGAAGAGAGTAGAGCAGAATAACTGATACATTGAGAGTCTTTGAAATTTTGATTTGATTTTCTTTTTGACCCGGTCATAGTAAGGAACAGAATCAAGTGGGGACAAACATATCTATGACCTCGTAAGTGTTGGGGTAGGAGTTTAATTAGAGATTATAGAAACCCACCTGGAAGAGATGTTGTCTTCTATAATATTTCAAATCGATGAAATTTAGCTTTCATGTAAACAAATATGTAAAAACTTGGTATATATTTCATGTTTAGTCAATGGCAAAAATGCCACTAAACCAAATTTGGAAAATTATTGTATGTAAAATGATGAGTTCGGAGTAGGCCCTCAATATGCATTGAAAGTTCATATAAATAATATTATTTAGAATTATTATGACCTTGTAAAAATTGATTCTAAAATATTCTTAAAAGATGAAGTTGTCCCTTTATTTAAATTTATAATCCAATTACTGAATACCTTTTTATTATTTAATAAATATTCTATCATAACTTTTCAACTTTTGACCAGATACATTCCAAAACATTTCCTTTATTATAAATCTTTTGTCAAATTTAATTTAGAATATTTCTGTTCACTCTAAATTTCCATGAAAATGTTCACATACTACAAGGTTATTTTGACTTACTCGTATAAAATGAAGTGAAATTGTAAAAGAAACCATAGTATTTGACATTGCAAAGCAATCCAGGGACAGTGCAAAAAACAACTCGTTCATTCATTCATGTATTTATTAATTTAAAAGTTCTTTTTATGAAGCTTATATTCCAGGGAGGTAAATACAATAAGTAGAGCCCTTATACACAAACAAATTTCATAGTATTTTAGAAAATATGTGTTTTGGAAAAATCAGAGCAGAGTAACTTAGACCATGGGCACTCACAGCTTGGCATTTGCCCTTTAAATTTCGTTTTAAAAACATAACTAAAATGATATATTTTTTCTATAGAAATATCAGTCCTCTGAGAACAGATATTTTAAAACTGTCATTTAATTTATTCCAGTCTTAGTCATAATGCTTTCTATTGAGGAATTCAAAAAAATCTGTTTGTCATATTCAGAGATCAAGTAAGTAAACAGAAGGAAACAGCCTAAAAACCTTTTTCCAACACACATGCAGTAGACAAATAAAATAGCTATTTGCTGACTGTTACCTAGTTCCTAATTTACTAACATGGACAGGTGTAAAATAAACTCATTTTTTGACAAAAATGTTTGATCTTAAGGAACTAACTTTGAATGAAAGAAATTTTTAGTGTAAGAAATGCATTTTCCCATGAGAATTCTTTTATGAATATTAGTCTCCTGTAGAATATATCACCAAATGTAAAAGTTTTAAGTTTTAATTTATCTAGGACCCTCTACTTGACACATAATCAAATATATGCTTTTGAGTAAATCCAGCAGTGGTATTCTGGCTTATGGAGCTTGATGGGAAAACTAGCTGATAAGGGAAGGGTGGGGGGGAATAGGAGAAAAGAAAGAATTAGGAATCGTCCATGAAAGTTAAGTTTTTAAAGGTCTATACTTTCTTACTTTATCTGTTTTAAACATAAATAAAAACTCAAGACTTTAAGATGACTAAAACTATTCTAGACATTAACATACTGGCTAAAGAACTCCAAATAGCAAATGAATCATTGCTCCAAAATGCAGTGCATTTAATCATAGAAAAAAAGAATTCTCTTCCTGTAACTGATGAAATAATGGTCCCCTCAGAATTTTCTGTTTAGTTTTATTTAGAAAATTTGATGCTTTTACAAAAGAGGAGGGACTCAAGATCATTAAAAGGAAAATTTAATGGAAGTTGAAGTATCTTCTATAAATTAAATGAGGTTCTTGATGACTTAAAAGTCATATAAGTCGAAGCAGTTATAACATCAATATTTTAGTTGTCAACTAAAAGTTATTGGACATGGTTATTGTCACGATTAAAAAACATTGTTTAAGAAGCTGTTTTGAAACCATGGGCTCTCTTTTAAAGGAACTGGTGGAAGAAGAATCAACTACAATTAAGAGTGGAAAGATGAAATTTTACTTAGTTAAATATATATATGTTCTTGCAGCAAATCCTTTGTGAAAGTCAAAAAAATATTTAAAGTAATATATATATATATATATATATATATATATATATATATATATATATATATACATATGTTATAACAGGGACTTAATTTTGAAAGGCTAAGATTGCTTGCTGAGTAGTTTTTTTTTTTTTAAAGTCATGGATTTTTTTTATAGTGTTTATTTATTTTTACTTGACAGTTTTGTTTTATTTATTTTTGCTGTGTTGGGTCTTCGTTTCTGTGCGAGGGCTTTCTCTAGTTGTGGCAAGCAGGGGCCACTCCTCATTGCGGTGCGCGGGCCTCTCACCATCGCAGCCTCTCTTGTTGAGGAGCACAGGCTCCGGATGCGCAAGCTCAGTAGTTGTGGCTCACGGGCCCAGTTGCTCCGCGGCATGTGGGATCCTCCCAGACCAGGACTCGAACCCGTGTCCCCTGCATTAGCAGGCAGATTCTCAACCACTGCGCCACCAGGGAAGCCCGCTGAGTAGTTTTGTAGAAAAATCAGTTTGCCTTTGGAATAATTTCTGGAACATTTAACAATCAATAAAAAACATTACAAGTGAAAATTTTACTGTCCAAAGTTGAATTCTCCAGAGTAGTGATTAAATAAATAACATGAAACAAGCTTTTAGAATGATTCTGGAGCTTAGTCTTCAGCTGTGCAGGAAAGATGATGAAAAAAATATGCTGAGAACGTAAAATTTCTGAGTATGAGATCTTTGGGCAAAAGCTGCATTTTTCACATATTGCTAATTTCTGCCTATTTATGGTTTTTGCTTGTTATGAGATGTTCAAAGGGCAAGAATTTATGCTAAAACCCTCTTTTTAAGGCACAGCATAAATATATTTATTAGCCAGGAACACACCATACTCTTTATTCATTAGATTCATTACACTGTTACACAAACACAGAGACGTATATGTGTGTATATGTGTATATGTATATTATATATTCAATTAGCTTAGATTGCTTGTATTATACAGAAATGTGATCTGCTAAAAATATGGAACTCAATTTTTTTTAAAATATGTAAACTAGCAGGAAATTGCAAAAGGGCTTTTTATGCTACTTAACTTCTTTAATAGGTTTAAAATCCATTTCAATTCTTAACAAAATGTTTCACTGAAAACTTTAATTCAAACGTATTCTTTTCTAGGTACTTGGTGTTTATTAAGCAGTTTGATAATACACAGACAAAGATGTTGTACTACATGTGCCTTTATCTTGCTTATTAGTACACCCACATATATAACTACTAGTTTATATGTTCTAGTTTATATGTAAAAATGTTATCTACAATTAAGCTGTTGTATTTGCATTCTAAAGAGATAATTTTTGTCACCCCAAAATATGAATAGTCCTGGGAAGAAGAAAAGATGCACAGGTGACTGTTAAGTTAGAAGAAAAATAACAGTGGATAAAATTTCTTGGTATAAAAATAAGTTATGTTCAATAGTTATTTTCATGAAAAGTTGCTAGCAAATATATCCATTGGGCATTTTGTTAATTATTAGAACTTAATACAGTGTTATTCCTTAACTTTGAAGTAAGAAATGCAAAATGACATTTTTATCTATGTATGTTTCTCTACAGATACTTTGAAAAGTAAGAACTGTGATTTTCCTTATATTTGTTTAAGAAAATATACTAATTAGGGTTATTATTCCCAGAAGAAGCATATAGGGAGATTCAAAATATAGTAGATTAAGTAATTCAGAGGAAATTTCTTTAGCTCAGACCTGGCAGAAGTTATTTCCTGTGTTAGAGGCATGGATATGTGTCTTTCTTCCTTCATGGAACAAAGCTAGATTGAAAGTGAACTGCTACCAAGGCATCCTGAATTTGGAATAAGTAATGCATTCCTGATGCAATGGTATGAACTAGTCATTTTTAACTGTATTACCTGACAGCATTTCATCTACTTACTTAGAGACATAGCCTATTAGTCTATAACTTGTGCCTAAATTAAAGAATTTCTAAAGCTGTAAGTATCAGAACTGAATAAAGATCTAGGCCAGTTCTCTAATCTCCCTTATTATCCCACTAATTGATTGTGTAGCTTTTGTGTAAACACTTTTTATGATTTAAAACCTAATAATGTTGTGATAGTCATATTGGCATATTAATAATGCATTTCAAAAATGCTGTCCCTACAGCACCTGTAAACTTGGGAGATGCGAGTGGTGTTATTGCCATTTTACAGATGTGAAGTTGAATTTCAGTACAAAATCATTGTTTAATAAAGACCAAATTTCCCTCTTGTACTGTTAACTATTGGTCACAATTAATTTAATTGATTTGGAAAACAATATGATTATTGATTAGTATATCATTATTTAAAATACATTGTATTCCTTTTGTACATATTGTTCCAATTATTATCCTTATCAGTAAAAAAAGAAAAAAGGAAAAATACTTTATTTCCCTTAGTTAGTCATCTCCTATTTACTCCAAACTTTCTCTTAACTTCATGGTGTCTAATATATCATTCTCTCATGCCTTTATTCAAAAACACTTAATATTACCTTATTATGTTCTATTCCTTATGCTCTGTTCTGGGGTCACAAATGTAAACCAGACAGACAGGCTCCTCTCCTAATGAATATGCTTTCTTCTGATCGTGCTACATAACGAATAAGGAAACAAAAAAATACTGCGACTGAAAATGTCAATAAGTTCTTTGAAGCATGTAACCAGGATTCTGTAATAGAGATGAATGGGCCCAGCACAGGCAGAGAGCCACTTTAGATCAGGAAGTGCTTTATATCAGGAGAGAATATCTAAAATGAAAAATGAAAGATGAGAGAAAGCCAAGCATGCGGTTAGCTGTGAGTAAAATATTCCAGTCAGAGAAACAGTAAATACAAGCAAATCTTCTCAATCCTGGTTACTCACCTTTTGACACATTCCTTATCAATATGTGAGGGCTAGAAATAAAGACAGAATTTCAGGAAGAATTTAATCAGCATGCTCTTCCCGTTTTTCTTCCTGTTACTATATTTTTTTATCAATGCACTTCAAAATAATTAGTTTTAGTTTTGGTGTTAGCCTAACCATTTTTCTATCATATTCGGTCACAATGAATACATAGTATAATGGATATAGCATGTATGAAGTGTAACATATATATGTTTATTTAAAAAGAAGGTATAGCAAAATGATTAGGGTCATGGATTCTAGTCCCAGATGGGTATATTTACAAAAATATCATGTATTTAACTAAAATTAATAAATATAGTTAGTATTTAAAACTTAATTTTAATAATTTTCATTAATTTTTATTAAAATAATTAACTTTAAATATACTTAATTTTTAATTAAAATGTGTCCAAGACATATTTTCCATTTGTAGTGATTTTGGGGGAGGACAAATATTTATTTTAATTTTTCACATTCTCTACAGTGTCAATTCCAGCTATAGGTAGGCCAAAGAGGAGACTGGGACACAAAGTAGTAATAGCTGAGAGAGAATGGACAGACACAAATCTTATGAAGAACAGGATTTTTTTAGCCAATAGCTGAAGAAAAAAAGCCAGTGAGATATAACAAGATTCACTGAGGTTCACAGAGCTGGAACCTAGACAAAGTAAAAAGTGAATATAGAAAGTCAATCTGTATGCAAACTGATGTGGTGAATGTGGATGCAGCAAGAGGAAGAATAGCTTGGAGCCAGAAGATCAGTATCAGAGAAATGCTGTGAAGTTCAAGTCCAAATGACTCTGTTCTCTAAGATTCCATATCAGCTCCCAGGAAACACATATCGTGGCTGGCTGTTGACCATGTGACACGATTCACATGATCTCAACTACTGTGTCACATAGTCTTTCTTTCCCTTTCTTCCTCCCTCTCTTCCTTCCTTCCTTCCTTCTTTTCTCCCTCCCTCTCTCCTTTTCTCTCTCCCTCTCTCTTTCTTTCAATAGATTTTTTTACAACAATTTTAATTAGGTTCACAGCAAAATTGAATGGAAGATACAAAGATTTTCCATGTACCCACTACCCACACATATGCCTTACCTATTCCATTATCAGCATCCCCCAGCCCCCGAGAGTAGTACATTTATTACAATTGGTGAACCTACATTGACACATCATTATCTTCCAAAGTACCTAGCTTGCATTAATTTTTACTCTTGGTGTTGCACATTCTATGAATTTTAACAAATTTATAATATGTATCCACCATTATAGTGTCACACAGAGTAGTTGTACTGCTCTAAAAATCCTCTGTGTTCTGCCTATTTATCTCGTACCCCCACCCGACTCCCCTCCCACCCCTGACAACCACTGATCTTTTCACTGTCTCCATAGTTTTGCCTTTTCCAGAATGTCACATAGTTGGTATCATATTGCATTTTCAGATTGGCTTCTTTCACTTAGTAATATGCATTTAAGACTTCTCCATCTCTTTTCGTGGCTTGACAGCTCGTTTCTTTAGTGTTGAATAATAATTCATTGTCTAGATTTGCCACAGTTTATCCATTCTTCTACTGAAGGATATCTTTGTTGCTTCCAAGTTTTGGCGATTTTGAATAAAACTGCTAAAAACATCTGTGTATGGGTTTCTGTGTGGACATAAGTTTTCAGTTCCTTTGGATGAGTACCAAGAATCATGACTGCTAAAACTTATGGTAAGAGTATGATAACTGCCAACTGTCTTCCAAAGTGGCTGTACCATTTTACAGCCCCATCAGAAATGAATGAGAGTTCTTGTTGCTCTACATCCTCATCAGCAATTGGTGCTGTCAGTGTTCTGTATTTTGGACATTTTAATAAGTGTGTAGTGGTCTCACTGTATTTTGAAATCAGAGTAATATATGTGTTATCTATATATGCTAAACTGTTAGCATGGTAGACATAAGAATTTTTTTATTCAACTAACCATTATACTCAACCCTGTGCAGTCTCTTCCTTGTTACGCTGACTGCTTTTCCTAAATATTTTTTTAATTTGCTCATCTTCTATTACTTTTATAGATGCAAGAAATTTAAAACATAACTAAACTAGTTACATTTCCCTCTCCCAAATTAATTAGTCACCCTTTGTGTCAATACTAGTGGAGACTTTCCTGGCTTTCACATAAAGTTTCCTAAATGTTTTTATTTACCAATAAAAAGAAAACCACCTTCGTATTTTTCACCTTACATCCTCTTATTATCAGTAGCACTCTACATTGTTTATTCTTAAACAGATGAACTTTATATTAATCATGCTCTCTCCTTATTTTCATAAAACTTTATTTTCCAATAGTTATTTTAAAAACTCCAAGGTTGGTATCCCATTAATAATTTTTATAAGGGTACAGCATTTTTATAGATAGTAGATATGCATGCATGCATAATAAGTTTTTAACACATTTTATTACCTTTCCATTTTTATTCTCTTAATGGGCCAGTTTGAGAGTTTTTTTCAAAAATTGTAATATTATGTTTAATAAAATGCATATAACCAAACATACCCATATACATAATTTTCACTGTACAAATTTTATACTATATAAACATATAGATACAAATGTATATATTTCTTCTACCAAAGAAACAGTTAGAAGTTTCTGCAGAAGGAGTTGGGGAATGAGAGTGAGAAGGTAAAAATATTACTGGCAGTAAAATATATATATATGTTTGCATTTCAATAAATTATCTTTAGCTCTATTTTGATATCACTTTGTTCTATAAACCACTCAACCATTTTGTTGACAAGAACACACCAATGCCATTTTATTTTGGGAATAGAAATTAATCAGGTGATGGTAATTATTTGGAAGATTAATTTTAGGGCGAAGGAAGAAAATTATTAAGTTACTAATAGTAATGTTCAATCACAGGGGTTTAAATAAGTACAACACTTCACAAGTCTCTGTAAAAGAAGTGATGAGAGTTAAATTTTCTATTCTTTCATCATTCTGCCCACTGTTGAGAATCATGAGATTAGTGTAACTAGTTCTAGAATATATGGCTTTTTCATTTCCACATTTAATCAAGACACTTTATGCAGGGAGACAATAAAACATAACAGAAAAGAGTATAAGCTCAAAGTTCCAACTAAAATTCTGGAATCACTGTAATATTATAAGCTGTATAATCTAAATAAATGTGTATTTTTATAGGGTTATCATGAAAATGAAATAAAATAATACATAGACAGAGCTTAGAACTTCCAATTGACAGTTAATAAATGGTAACTACAATAAACAAACACGACAAATAAAATCAGGGCTCTCTACCTGAGAAAAAGACCTTCACAATTCATTTATATGCAATGATCTGGGAACCCTTTAGAATTCTATGAGTCTAGAAGCATAGCTTTAATTATAAAACTGTAAATTCACACTGGTGCAGTTGAATAGTTCTTAGAACTATACCATACTAATAATAAACAAAAAATAAAAAATAAATTTCGACAAAATTATATCATGAATATTTTGTATCTTTCTTGTATGAAATTATCTGTTTGAATAATAATGGGAGAACTCAAAGTACAGTATTGACTGTTTTTTAGTATCTATTATTGTACAAATAGTGGAATATTCAGTAAAGAGAAGCTTAGTAATGTATTTGCAGTCTCATCTAAATTCTAACTTTGAACAATTTTAGGCATTTACATCATTAATTATTAAGATGATTATGAAGGTTATAACTAACATCATAATTATAATTGTGACAATTTAAGAGCTTATTAAAGACCAAGTACCTTGCTAATATATATAAAATATATAATATAATTATATATGGAGAGAGTGCTAATTGTTATGTATATAATTATTTAATATAATACTCACAGTGGTATGATTTCACTATTGCTATTGACACTTTATACATGAAGAAACAGAAGTATCTTTGCCAAAGCCTTATGGTGGCACAGACAAAGTTAGGATAAAAATTTGCAACTACTGGAATCTAAATCTAGTGTTTATGAGAATATGATGATTTGCTTGAATGGATTAAGTCAAAATGGTGAAAGCTCAGATACCCTCTTATTCCCATATTTTCAAAAAGAAACCATGTAAACACCAAAAGGACAGGTTGTGTATGCATAGCAAATATGTTGCTATAACAGACAACAAAATTAAAACTAAAATCTATTTGGGCTATTAAAAAAACATATTTGTCACAATCCAGATTTTTTTTTTATCTTTGGAAATGACCTGTTAAAGGAGAGTGGTAACCTGAAGAATACGGAATTCGCACTCCTGATTCACTCTAATCTGTTACACATCTAACTTTTTCCCACAACACTCATGTCCAACTTTATTTTATAATATTATCAGTTATTACTTGCTGATTGCCCAATTTAATGGTTATATTATCATCATTATCTTAATAGACATTTTTTAGAATGTGACACTGTAAATTACCTTTCTTCTAGAGACTTTCTTCTCCCAATTGATTTACGTGATACCACTTGCTATATTTAAGATAGAGACTAAGCTTCTGTAATATAGAAATATATATTAAAAAAAAACAAAGAAAGAAAGAAAAGAAAAAAGAGAAAAGAAAAGAAAGAGTGGCTTTTTATTTCTCTCCCTCATGTAAGTCCAAAGGCAGTCAGGAAAATTCCACTATGAACAGATAGCTTTGCTCAATTAGATGGTCCATAGACCTACATTTCATCTTCTTTATCATCCCACAATTTCCTAAATGTTGCCTTTATCCAGATTGCCAAAACCGGATCACCATCTGTATGTTCATGCTCCAGCCTATGGGAAGATGAAAAGAGTGGAGGGCAAAAACCACCTTTCAGTAAAATTCTATTTCTCCACCATTGAACAAAATGTAGTCCTATGGCCACATTTTCCTTGAAGAGAGGTTGGAAAATGTAGTGTCTACCAAGGTGGCCAAGGAGCCATCTAAAATTCACAGTTTAATAATACAGTAATAAGATGAAGAAGGGTCAAGGGATACTGGGAAGAAGTTAATTCTCTGGTACATTACATTTTCCATCTTTTTACTTAGAATTCCATCATTTGAATTCCTTGGGCATCTTGTTTTTATCTTTTCACTCACAAAATAAGACTGTTCCTTCTCTTGACCCTCATGATTTACTCACCTTGATGCCAATCCTCTGTAGTGTGTCTACTCCATGCTTAGTGGATGAAGAGCTGAGGATTACATTTCCAGTCTCCTTTACTACTTGGTGTCTTTAAAATTACATCAAGTAAGCACCCATGTGTGGCATTTGTAAAGCAGAATTAAACTAGCTTAGGTGAAGTCTATGATTTGGTTTCTGCTGCTTCTTTCTGAGGGTTGGTTTACCTGTGACACTGTGGCAGGGATCCAATATCAGTTCCTAGCTTCATGGGTAGTGAGAATTTTGACACCAAGCATGGTTTATTGCTCAGCTGTTATGACTGTGCCTATAGTCAATAGTTTTGGAAAACACGTAGCAATCTCTGGGTCATGGCAAAACAAATTTACTGATGGAGACATGTTTGTAGGACCTTTGATTGTCAGTGGTATATAGGATTGATATCACACAACCTTGGCATGGGAACATATCTCTGAAGCCCAAGGAATTTTTTGAAGAGTTTCATAATACCAGCACAATCAGGGAAAAATGTAATAGAATATTGCATGGACCTCACGCAAGCAGGATCTGAAAATGTTCTAATTTTTCAAATATATTTTGGGTTTTACTATCAGTAAAATTATACTGAGAAGCTAAGATGTTGGCAGAGGGCAGGAAAGAAACATGAAATGAACAATAAAAAATTTGCAAACAGCAAATATATTTGGTTTCATGACAAGCTGAATAAATGAGAGCTATCAAATTGCTATAGATAGAATTTACCCACACACTTTTCATTACATCCAGTGTTATCTAGCTAGCTAGCTAGACATAAAATATATATAATAATAATTTTCCTTTGAAATTTTATATGAAGTATTTTGGTAGTATAACATATGACTTAATATTCCATTCTTTAGTTTCAGGATATTTGCTTAGACTAAGAGAGAGGGGAAACAAACATCATTCAAAATGGTTTCAATGGTTAATCATTCTTCTATTTAAGGAAGGCAATAAGTACTCCTTTATGAAAGGAAGTATAGTTACATTTATTGTAGGAAGTATAGTTACATTATCTTAGAAGGGAGACTACAGCTAGTATTTTATTACAAGTTGGAAGTTTAACTAAGAAACAGATTGTATGTTTGGGGGCTCTGAGTTGCCAGTCGTTGTAAGGACTACAGCAATGACGAAGATTTTGTTACCCAAGTCTCTCCAAAACTCCTGTAAGTATGTTTTAATGTAAATTTATTTAGAAGGTTAAATATAATATTTTCCAGAATCTCTCAGAACTTTGCTGCCTGTAACATAACTTCTGCCAAGCACGTATTTATGCCTGAGATTCGAAACGTGAAACTGAACATCAGGTGATAAAAGCCGTGTTTCATTTGCTTTTCTGCTGGAATTAATGGTGCTGGTGACATTTGTGTCTGTAGGTGTGGAGCTTTAATGGAGGTCACATTGACCAGATCTTATCTTCAAAGATGTTGAGTGCTACAGCGCAGTCATCTATTTTGCTGATGTGGATCCTAATAAGGATCTGGGAACACACCATTGTGGCTGCAGCTTTCTGGGTGCTCAGCTTCCTGGTCCTGGCAGGTACAGGAGATCACATGGTAGACTGGATAAGTTTTTTTGTTTCTTTGTTTGGGGAATTTGGAAAGTTTAATTTGAAAGCTGCTTCTTCTGGCCTTATAATAACTGTGTGTATCACAACATCTAATTGACTTACATCAGTTTCTGTTTTTAACTAGTTTTAGGATGAAATAAACAGGCTTTCAAATGACCCCCAGCAATCTTTACCTTCAGGTAGTCACACTCTTGTGTAACCCTCTTCTCTTGAATGTTCATGGGGCTTGAGACTTACTTGAGCAAAAGTTATGGAGCATCACTTCCATGATTATATTACACAGGATTTTGACTTCTGTCTTACCCGCAGACTCACTGTGGTCTCTCTCACTGGTTGTCTTTGATGAAACACACTGCTTCATTGTGAGTTGCCATATAAATAAGCCCATGTGTCAAGGAACTGAGGGCAGCCTCCAGCCAACAACCAACAAAAGCAGAGGCCCTCAGTCCAACAACGAACAAAGAACCACGTTATTCCAACAACCAGATCAGCTTGGAAGTGGATCCTTCCCCATTGGAGATCTGAGATAAGACAAAAGGCTCAACTGGCACCTTGATTGCAGCCTTTTGGAGATCTTGAAGGAGGATACTCAGATAGACCATGCTGGACTCGTTCACACAGAAACTGAGATAATAAATATATATTCTTATAAACTGCTAGTGTGTAGCAATTTCTTACACAGCAATAGAAAACCAATGCACATAGATATTTTTGTCTATTAAAATGCATCATCAGGGCTTCCCTGGTGGCGCAGTGGTTGAGAGTCCGCCTGCTGATGCAGGGGACACGGGTTCATGTCCCAGTCTGGGAAGATCCCACATGCTGCGGAGCGGCTAAGCCTGTGAGCCAAGGTCACTGAGCCTGTGTGTCCAGAGCCTGTGCTCTGCAACAGGAGAGGCCACAACAGTGAGAGCCCCACGTACCGCAAAAAATAAATAAAATAAAATAAAATAAAATGCATCATCAGTAAAATAAATAATGCCATGACATCTCTTTGAATTGACAATTTTGAAATTTATTTATTCACCTCAGTTTTTTCCATAGTGCCTGTCATAGAGTTGCTGCCTCTGAACAGCTCCACATAATCAGCCCTACTCCCTTTTATAATATTCTAAGGAACATTTATTTTGTACATCAAACTAAGCATCAGGTAAACACCATGTAGATGTCTTTAAACTTTGAAATATGTTTCCTGATATTAATGAGAATACTGTCAACAAAGGTGTACATGAAGGTCAAATGTTTAAAAACACCCTGTTGCACAGATTAAATTATTTTGCCTGAGCAGTGGTAGTAAAAGAGGTTAAATGTCAGAAAAAATTGTGTTAAAAATTTGTCAGATTTTATGCACAATTTTTTAAAAAATAGATATTTCTAAAATATAAACAATGAATCCAGCAAAACATTGTTTCCTAAAAAAATTAATATTGAAAAATAATGGATTGTGGAATGACAAAGTGTTTGAGTTACAGTTATTTAATAAGGGACTCAGATCTGAATTACGAGATACTGCATCTTGCTACTTAAAGGAACAAATGCTCGAAGATCCAATCCTGATGTGAAACTTTCTATTTGATAGACATGTTTTGGATTAATTCTCATTAACTATTGATATTTTTAGCCTGAGCTGGTAAGTAACACATTGAATATGTTCTGGGATATGTTGTCAGAAAAACTGATTTTATCTCATCTACAAGGTCGTTTTTGTGTTAATTTCCATTCTGAAACTAAGGAATTAATTTATTTGAATATGTTTTGATTACTTTTTGACAACTGAAAATGCTTATTTTGAGTTCTTTCAGGATATTCATCTGGATGTTTGGTTGTATAGCAAAATAATTAAAACTTTTTTTCTATATAACTGTCAATCAGCAATAGCTTTTATATAGTGAATTAATGTCAACAGTTTCAATATAATGCAGTGGAATCCATGCTAATATTACCTTATTCATAAATGGTATTCCTTCAATTTTCCCTATCAAACTTATAAAATTATTACAATTGAATCCATTTTTATTATAAATCCAGGTCTCTTCATAAATTCACAGATATCTAACTACCAATATGTTTCTGGATAGATGTTAGTTGCTAAATATAAATATACATACTGCTACATATAAACTTTTGTGAGGTGTTTTTCACAAATATTTAAGTTTAAATGAAGTAAAGTCTAATATTAGTCTAATATTAATAAACGAAGCCTATAACTTAATAGTAGAACACCAAAATATGCAGAAGGAAAATAGAAGGAACCAACTAATATAGCTAAGAGCAGAAATAATTGAAATGCAAAATGGACATTTAAAACAGGAAAACAATCAAATATGTGTTTTCTTCCACTCTCTCTCCACAAAATAAAACAAAACAAAAACACAGAGACCTGTAAAAAGAAAGGAGTCAGCATTAATACTAGGAACAAAAATAGAAACATGATTACAGGAAAGCAGAGTTTATAAAGTAAATAAAAAAGTATTATGCTCCAGTATATGACAAAGATGTAATGTAAACTGATTCAAGATAGTAAAGGAAATTACAGGATACTTTAGAAAACTACAGGTCAATCTCACTCATGGACAGAGATGTAAAAATTCAAAGAAAATAGCACAGTATTTGCTTCTTCAAGTAAGATTAAAGTCAACCTTATTCATTTCTATTTGTTCAGTTATTGTTTCTATCAATAAGATCGTATGATTCTGTTCATAAAAATATGTGATTTTAAAAATTAAATTTATTTGTACAGATTGCAGATTTTTCCTTTCTATTGTTAAGGGTTTATTTTTTTTACCACTTTTTTTTTTTTTTTTTTTTGTGGTGGTACGCGGGCCTCTCAGTGTTGTGGGCTCTCCTCTTGCGGAGCACAGGCTCCAGACATGCAGGCTCAGAGACCATGGCTCACGGGCCCAGCTGCTCCTTGGCATGTGGGATCTTCTTGGACCGGGGCATGAACCCCTATCCCCTGCATCAGCAGGTGGACTCTCAACCACTGCGCCATGAGGGAAGCCTTTTTTTTTTTTTTACCACTTTTTAATTTTGCTCTTGTTAAGTTAGAACCCAGCTATAGAACTTTGCACTTTACAATAATTATAAATCAGCCACTTTATACTGGTTTTTATTATTTTATCTTATCTCTTTAATTTTATATCTTCTTAGATTTTTCTAAATATACAATTGTACCTTTACAGATAAAACATGGTCTATACTAATTATGTCCATATTTTTTTTTGTTGTTCTACTTATTAAAAACTCATGTGAATATTGTATAATAATCTTTACACTGGTCATTCAGTTCTTGCTACTTATTAGAAACTCATGTGAATATTGTATAATAATCTTTACACTGGCCATTCAGTTCTTGCTCCTTAAGCATATTTGTAATTTAAGATAATATTAATTGCAGATTGTAGAAAACATTTTATTATATTTAAGTAGATTTAATTTATTTCTATTTTATTTAGTGTGTTTACTAGGAATGACTGCTGTATTGTATAAAGTGACTTCACTTTCTTTTGTGAACATCATAAAATTTTCTTCCTATAATCTGATGATGTTATCAATTATACTAAAATATTTTATGCTTTTGGACTATACCTGTGCAATTGAGATAAATGTTACTGGTATTTCTGTATTACTCATTTGAAAGACCATTGGGTTCTATTTTTTAGTGATTTATATTTTTTCCTCAAAGTTTATAAGTAAGATTACTTCAAAGTTTTCAAAATTGTGTTTAATGTGTTATGGTGTTAAATGTATAAAATAAATTGGGATTTGTGTATTCCTGAGCTGCTAACTAAACTTTATGCACTCTTTTTTCTTTCTTTGTGACTTCAAACTTAGATAAATTAGTTTCTCTGAAATTCCAAAAGGGAGGGCAATATTGCCTATCTTTCAGGTAGTATACAATTTTTTATTGAAATATAGTTGCTGTACAATATTATATAAGTTAAAGGTGTACAATAGTGAATCACAGTTTTAAAGTTCATACTCCATTTATAGTTATTATAAACTTTGTACAATGTATCCTTGTACCTTATTTTACATCTAACAGTTTGTACCTCTCACTCTCTAACCCCTACATTGACATTCCCCTCTTCCCTCTCCCCACTGGTAACCACTAGTTTGTTCTTTATATCTGTGTTTGCTTCTTTTTTGTTATATTCCTTCATCTGTTGTATTTTTTAGATTCCCCATCTAAGTGCTATCATACAATATTTGACTTTATATGTCTGACTTATTTCACCTAGCCTGATGCCCTCCAAACCCATCCATTTGGGTGAAAATGGCACAATTTCATTCTTTTTAATGGCTGAGTAGTATTCCTTTGTGTGTGTGTGTGTGTGTATATATATATATATATATATATAATATATATATATATATATATATAGTATATATATCATATATCACATCTTCTTTATCCATTCATCAGTTGATAGACATTTAGATTGCTTTCATATCTTGGCAATTATAAGTGATGCTGTTATGAACATTGAGGTGCATGTATCTTTTCAAATTAGTGTGTTTTTTTGTTTGTTTTTTGTTTTGTTGTTTTTCAGATATACATGCAGGAGTGGAATTGCTGGTTCATATGTTCATTCTATTTTTAGTTTTTGGAGAAAACTCCCTACTCTTTTCCACAGTGGCTGGACCAATTTACACTCCCACCAGCAGTGTACAAGGAGTTCTTTTTTTCCATATCTTCATCAACATTTGTTATTTGTGTTCTTTTTGATGACAGCAAGAGTAAGGTGGTAATTTATTGTGGTTTTTATTTGCATTTACCTGATGATTAGTGATGTTGATCATCTTTTCATGTGCCTCCTGGCCATCTGCATTGGTAAAAATGTCTACTCAGTTCTGCCTGTTTTAAAATTGCATTGTTTATTTTTTTTGATGTTGAGTTTTATGTTGGATATTAATCTGTTAAGAGTCATATCATTTGAAAACAGTTTCTCCTATTCAATAAGTTGTCTTTTCATTTTGTCAATGGTTTACTTTGCTGTGCAAAAGCTTTTAAATTGAATTAGGTCCCACTTGTTTACTTTTGTTTTTATTTCCTTTACATTAGGAGATGGAAACAAAAAATATTGATGGGATTTATGTCAATGAGGGTTCTGCCTTTTTTCCTCTAGGAATTCATCATATCCAGTCTTAAATTTAAGTCTTTTATTCATTTAAAAATACATAAGATTCTCTATAATTTGTGGCACATAACAGGAACTCAATATAACTTCCTCTACCCCTGCTATTTCATATTTTCTTTAAATACTAAATAAATTATTTAATTTATGTATTAATGGTTGCATGTATTTTTCTTTAATAAAAGAGTTTGACTCAAGATAGCCTCATCCACCAGAGGGCAGACAGCAGTAGCAAGATGAACTACAATCCAGCAGCCTGTGGAACAAAAACCATATTCACAGAAAGATAGAGAAGATGAAAAGGCAGAGGGCTATGTAACAGATGAAGGAACAAGATAAAGCCCCAGAAAAACAATTGAATGAAGTGGAGTTAGGCAAACATCCAGAAAAAGAATTCAGAATAGTGATAGTGAAGATAATCCAGGACCACGGAAAAACAATGGACACAAAGGTCAAGAAGGTGAAAGAAATGTTTAAAAAAGACCTAGAAGAATTAAAGAATAAACAAACAGAGATGAACAATACAATAACTGAGATGAAAACTACACAAGAAGGAATCAGTAGCAGAATAACTGAGGCAGAAGAATGGATAAGTGACCTGGAAGACAGAATGGTGTAATCCACTGCTGCAGAACAGAATAAAGAAAAAGAATGAAAAGAAATGAAGACAGCCTAAGAGACCTCTGGGACAACATTAAGTGCAGCAACATTTGCATTATAGGGTCCCAGAAGGAGAAGAGAGAGAGAAAGGACCAGAGAAAATATTTGAAGAGATTATAGCCAAAAATTTCCCTGACATGGGAAAAGAAATAGCCACCCAACTCCAGAAAGTGCAGAGAGTCCCATACAGGATAAACCCAAGGAGAAACACACCAAGACACATAGTAATCAAACTGGCAAAAATTAAAGACAAAGAAAAATTATTGAAAGCAACAAGGGAAAAATGACAAATGACATTCAACGGAACTCCCATAAGGTTAACAGCTGATTTCTCAGCAGAACCTCTACAAGCCAGAAGGGAGTGGCATGATATACTTAAAGTGGTGAAAGAGAAGAAAATACAAGCAAGATTACTCTACCCAGCAAGGATCTCATTCAGATTCAATGGAGAAATCAAAAGCTTTCCAGACAAGCAAAAGCTAAGAGAAGTCAGCACCACCAAACCAGCTCTACAACAAATGCTAAAGGAACTTCTCTAAGTGGGAAACAAAGAGAAGAAAAGGACATACAAAAACAAACACAAAACAATTAAGAAAATCATCATAGGAACATACATATCGACAATTATCTTAAATGTGAATGGATTAAATGCTCCAACAAAAAGACACAGGCTTGCTGAATGGATATGAAACCAAGACCCAAATATATGCTGTCTACAAGAGACACATTTCAGACCTAGGGACACATACAGACTGAAAGTGAGGGGACGGAAAAAGATATTTCATGCAAATGGAAATCAAAAGAAGCTGAAGTAGCAATACTCATATAAGATAAAATAGACTTTAAAATAAAGAATGTTACAAGAGACAAGGAAGGACACTACATAATGATCAAGGGATCAATCCAAGAAGAAGATATAACAATTATAAATATATATGTACCCAAAATACGAGCACCTCAATACATAAGGCAACTGCTAACAGCTGTAAAAGAGGAAATCGCCAGTAACACAGTAAGTGTGAGGGACTTTAACACCTCACTTACACCAATGGACAGATCATCCAAAATGAAAATAAATAAGGAAAAAAAAAGCTTTAAATGACGCAGTAGACCAGATAAATTTAACTGATATTTATAGGACATTCCATCCAAAAACAGCAAATTACACTTTCTCCTCAAGTGCACACAGAATATTCTCCAGGATAGATCACATCTTGGGTCACAAATCAAGCCTCAGTAAATTTAAGAAAATTGAAATCATATCAAGCATCTTTTCTAACCAAAAAGCTATGATATTAGAAATGAATTACAGGGGAAAAAATGTAAAAAACACAAACACATAGAGGTTAAACACTACGTTACTAATTAACCAAGAGATCACTGAAGAAATCAAAGTGGAAATCAAAAAATTCCAAGACAAATAACAATGAAAACACGACAATCCAAAACCTATGGGCAAAAGTAGTTCTAAGAGGGAAGTTTATAGCTTTACAAGCCTACCTCAAGAAACAAGAAAAATCTCAAATAAATAACCTAACCTTACACCTAAAGAAACTAGAGAAAGAAGAACAAACAAAACCCAAATTTAGCAGAAGGAAAGAAATCATAAAGGTCAGAGCAGAAATGAATGAAATAGAAACAAAGAAAACAATAGCAAAGATCAATAAAACTAAAAGCTGGTTCTTGGAGAAGATAAACAAAATTGATAAACCATTAGCCAAACTCATCAAGAAAAAGAGGAAGAAGACTCAAGTCAGTAGAATTAGAAATGAAAAAAGAGAAGTTACAACAGACACCGAAGAAATACAAAGCATCCTAAGAGACAACTATAAGGAACTCTATGCTAATAAAATGAACAACTTTGAAGAAATAGACAAATTCTTAGAAAGGTATAACCTTCCAAGACTGAACCAGGAAGAAACAGAGAATATGAACAGAACAGTCACAATTAATGAAATTGAAACTGTGATTAAAAATCTTCCAACAAACAAAAGTCCAGGACCAGATGGCCTCACAGGTGAATTCTATCAAACATTTAGAAAAGAGCTAACACCCATCCTTCTCAAACTCTTCCAAAAAATTGCAGAGGAAGCAACACTCCCAAACTCCTTTTATGAGGCCACAATCACTCTGATACCAAAACCAGACAACGATCCTACAAAAAAAGAAAATCACAGACCAATGTCACTGATGAGTATAGATGATGCAGAGAAAGCTTCTGACAAAATTCATCACCCATTTATGATAAAAAACTCTCCAGAATGTGGGCAGAGAGGAAACCTACCTCAACATAATAAAGACCATATAAGACAAACCCACAGCAAACATCATTCTCAATGGTGAAAAAGTGAAAGCTTTTCCTCTGAGATCAGGAACAAGACAAGGATGTCCACTCTCACTGCTATTATTCAACATAGTGTTGCAAGTCCTAGCCTGGGCAGTCAGAGAAGAAAAAGAAATAAAAGGAATACAAATTGGAAAACAAGTAAAACTGTCAGTGTTTGCAGATGACATGACATTATACATAGACAATCCTAAAGATGCCACCAGAAAACTACTAGAGCTAATCAGTGAATTTGGTAGCGTTGCGGGATACAAAATTAATGCACAGAAATCTCTTGCATTCCTACACACTAATGATGAACAATCTGAAAGAGAAATTAAGGAAACACTCCCATTTACCATTGAGACAAAAAGAATAAAATACATAGGAATAAACCTACCTAGGGAGACAAAAGTCCTATGTGCAGACAACTGTAAAACACTGATGAAAGAAATTAAAGATGATACCAACAGATGGAGAGATATACCACGTTCTTGGATTGGAAGAATCAATATTGTGAAAATAACTCTACTACCCAAAGCATTCTACAGCTTCAATGCAATCCCTATCAAATTACCAATGGCATTTTTTACAGAACTAGAACAAAAAAATCTTAAAATTTGTATGAAGACAAAAAAGACACTGAATAGCCAAAGCAGTCTTGAGGGAAAAAAATGGAGCTGGAGGAATCAGACTCCCTGACTTCAGACTATACTACAAAGCTACAGTAATCAAGACAAGATGGTACTTGCACAAAAACAGAAACATAGATCAATGGAACATGATAGAAAGCCCAGAGGTAAACCCATGTATCTATGGTCAAATAATCTATGACAAAGGAGTCAAGGATATACAATGGAGAAAAGACAGTCTCTTCAATAAGTGGTGCTGGGAAAACTGGACAGCTACATGTAAAACAATGAAATTAGAACACTCTAACACCATACACAAAAATAAACTCAAAATGGATTAGAGACCTAAATGTAAGGCCGGACACTATAAAACTCTTAGAAGAAAACAGAGGCAGAACACTCTATGACATAAATCACAGCAAGATCTTTTTTGATCCACCTCCTAGAGTAATGGAAATAAAATCAAAAATAAACAAATGGGACCTAATGAAACTTCAAAGCTTTCACACAGCAAAGGGAATCATAAACTAGATGAAAAGACAACCCTCAGAATGGGCGAAAATATTTGCAAATGAATCAATGGACAAAGGATTAATCTCCAAAATATATAAACAACTCATGCAGCTCAATATTAAAAAAACAAACAACACAATCCAAAAATAGGCAGAAGACCTAAATAGACATTTCTCCAAAGAAGACACACAGATGGCCAAGAAGCACATGAAAAGCTGCTCAACATCACTAATTATTAGAGAAATGCAAATGAAAACTGCAATGAGGTATCACCTCACACCAGTTAGAATGGGCTTCATCAGAAAATCTACAAACAACAAATGCTGGAGAGGGTGTGGAGGAAAGAGAACCCTCTTACATTGTTGGTGGGAATGTAAACTGATATAGCCACTATGGAGAACAGCATGGATGTTCCTTAAAAAACTAAAAATAGAATTACCATATGATCCAGCAATCCCACTGCTAGGCATATACCCAGAGAAAACCACAATTCAAAAAGACACATGCACTGCAATATTAATTGCAGCAGTATTTACAATAGTCAGGTCCTAGAAACCACCTAAATAAATAACCATCGACAGATGAATGGATAAAGATGTGGTACATATATACAATGGAATATTACTCAGCCATAAAAAGGAATGAAATTGGATCATTTGTTGAGATGTGGATGAATCTAGAGACTGTCATACAGAGTGAAGTAAGTCAGAAAGAGAAAAACAAATATCATATATTAATGCATATATGTGGAACCTAGAAAAATGGTACAGATAAACCAGTTTGCAGGGCAGATATTGAGACACCGACGTAGAGAAGAAATGTATGGACACCAAGGGAGAAAAGCCGCAGGGGCATGGGGGTGGTGGTGTGATGAATTGGGCGTTTGGGATTGACATGTATACACTGATGTGTATAAAATTGATGACTAATAAGAACCTGCTGTATAAAAAAAAAAGAAAAAAAAGCAATTAGAAAAAAAACGAAAAAACAAAGAGTTTGACGCTGGGAAATAGTTTAAATTCATTAATGATCAGCTGTGGAATTAATGTTGATAATCATGATATAGAATCTCATTTCTTGTTGAAAAATTCTGAAAATAGGGGTGAAAAGCATAATGATTCATAAGGTATTTTTTGTAAAACGTATGAACATGTTCTGAAGGCAAGATTCAAAAAGAGTGCAATAAAAGTTTGGACCTTTAGTAACATCTTTGAATTAGTGATAGCACTTTTGATTTATTACCTTGAAACCATAAGGCAAGGTCTGACCATCTTTTTCAGGGTATTCAAGTGTTCATTTGGATTGAAATTATTTTTAGTTTGTTTAATACAAACATGGCATAGGGAGCTCAGCTTGGTGCTTTGTGGCCACCTAGAGGAGTGGGATAGGTAGGGTGGGAGGGAGACTCAAGAGGGAGGGGATATGGGGTTATATGTATATGTAAAGCTGATTCACTTTTTTATACATCAGCAACTAACACAACAGTGTAAAGCAATTATACTCCAATAAAGATGTTAAAAAAAAAGCTGCCTCTAGGATAATCAATTTCTTATGTGACTCTTAAAGAAAATTAATAGTTCTATTTTGGTATAACTGATCTTCAGCATTCTCTCCTTAATCTGGCCATATTTTCACCTAATTAAAACCACAGGTAACATAAGCCTTTCACACCACAAAGGGAACTCTTATGGGTAACTTTCTTATAAGTAGGAATGATTTCACTCATACTTCTGAAACTTCATCTCAACTTTCCTAATGGTGCAGAAGGAATGCAGGAGACTGCTGTGAATCTTGTATGGAGTTCCTAGGATTTGGAAAGGACAATTAAAATACATTCCTACTCACCTAAATGAGGGAGAAAAATGAGAAAAGATATGATAAGACTATATTCCTTGAAGCTCTACAATATATTTTTAGTTGCCTGTTAATGTAATGGCACAATCTCAGAATCTCTGGCTCTAGCAGAATTGACTCATTTCACCACCAAATCAAGTTCAATGCATTATTGTTTAAAAAATCTTTTTGTATGATAAAATGGTTAACTCTACTTTAGAAGGTGCCAAATGGATTTTAAATTCCTTTGGGAGACTGATGTCTGCTGATTACAATGGCCTAACAGAAAATCACACGATGGTACTCTTTATACAGCAATAGTGGTAAAATTACTAAATAAGAATTTTAAATTGAGAAGTTTACATGGGAGTTTGTTTATTTATACTGTGTATAAGGATTCTGAACAAGAGATTGTATGTTTTTGAGTTAAGTGACTTAGTGCCCAAAGTAGCTGAACATTAGTTATGGCATTTTCCTCAACTCCATTGCCATAATAAGAAAAGGAACAGCCATAACACTAATCCTTAAGTGTATAACAAAGGAAATTCAGGTTAAAGAAAAAACGAAGCATACCAAAGTTAACCAAAGCAAACAAACATTTTCTAAGCAATTAGAAGGAAGAAGCTTCTGTAGAAACCTAGAGATCATAATTCACTATGAAAAATTAATTTGAGAAAGATTAGAGGAGGCAAATACAAGATATAAAAAAGCTGAATTCTCCATGAGCCAATAGAGCACTCCTACCTCCACTCTCCCACAAACACCCCCAAACAGAGACACTCAGAAGAGCAGTGAGAGAAAAATGACAATGAGAAAACTAAATTGTACTCAATGTTGACAAGTCACCTGGCAAAATTTTGGAAAATTACCGTTAGATAAATATTGTAAGATAATTTTGAAAATTATCATTAGATGTTAGATAATAGATAGAGGATAGATAGATAAATGATAGATGATGGATAGATAGATGTTTGGATGGGTTAAACTTCATCTAATTCTGATAATTAAGATTATATTTCTAGAGGAGGCAAAACCATGTAAGCTATCAATGCATTCCCTAAAATGTCTGTCTTATGCAATTTTGCTTTGCTTTATTTTTACTGACTGTGTTGTATATTAAATCTCTATCCATTACTACCCTTTAATTCCTAGAACCACTGACATACATAAATAAATATCAGACGGCCCCCAGGAGCATGTTTGCCTTAATAAAAATCACCATGTTCCAGAGAGACTGGGCCTCTATAGACAAGAAGCAGGAGTCAGTGTAAGCTAGAGAATGAAGAATATGGCTGAGAAAGTTATCATTTGGTCTCCTTATGTCACTTAAAAACTGATTTAAACATAAAATGTTTGCCTCATGACATTGAAATTGTTTCCATTAGGGAAACTATCTTTCTGTTGGAAGAATTATTAAGGTTTTTCTTTTTTTTCCCTGATTACTCATCATTTTAGAGGCAATTAATAAGATTTCACTACAACTATAGTTAGTTTAAGATTAATAGCATATAGTTTATCATGTTATATGATATCTATATCTATATCTATATATAAGCTGAATTTGAGAAAGAAATATAATTATGCATTTACCTTTCCTAAAAATGTGTCAAACTTGGAATAAATCATTATAAAGGTTTTTAGAGAAAGATATTAACATGAATACTGACTCAGAAAATAGTGTTTAGATGAGTTTTTGATAGTTTTCTACAACATGGCCTATGGTAGAACTGATTGGTGATTTCTAGGTACTAATCTGTGCACTACTACTGAGCCTCATATAGGCAAACCTCACAGATATTGTGCGTTTGGTTCCAGACAACCACAATAAAGAGAAAATCACGATAAGGTGTGTTGCACTGATATTTTGGTTTCCCAGTGCATATAAAAGTTATGTTTACACTAAACTACAGTCTATTAAGTGTATAACACAATTAAGTCTAATAAAATAATGTATATACCTTAATTAAAAATACTTTATTGCTAAAAAATGCTAACTGTCTTCTGAGCCTTCAGTGAGTCATAATTTTTTGCTGGTGGAGGATCTTGCCTCTGTGTTGAGGGCTGTTGACTGATCAGGGTGGTAACTGCTGAAGATTGGGGTAGCTGTGGCAATTTCTTAAAACAAGACAATAATGGTGTTTGCCACATCAATTGACTCTTCCTTTCATGAACAATTTCTCCATAGCATGCAATGTTGTTTGATAGTCTTGTGCCTAGTGTAGAACTTCTTTCAAAATTGGAGTCAATTCTCTCAAACCCTGCTGCTGCTTTATCAACTAAGTTTATGTATATTCTAAATTCATTTCTCTCATTTCAACAATCTTTATAGAATCATCACTGGTAGTAGTTTCTATCTTATGAAACCAATTTCTTTGTTCATCCATAAGATGCAACTCCATATCTGTTAAAATTTTATCATGAGATTGCAGCAATTCAGTCACATCTTCTGACTCCACTTCTAATTCTACTTCTCTTGCTATTTCTACCACATCTGCAGTTACTTCCTCACTGAGGTCTTGAATCCTTTAATGTCATCCATAAGGGTTGGACCAACTTCTTCCAAACTCTTATTAAGGTTGATACTTTGACCTCTTCCCATGAATCAGAAATGTTTTTAGTGGCATCTAGAATAGTGACTCCTTACCAGAAAGTTTTCCATTGATTTTGCTCAGATCCATCAGAGGAATCAGTATCTACAGCAACTACAGTTTTACAAAGTGTACGTTTTGAATAATAAGATTTGAAAATCGAAATTACTCATTGATCCATAGGCTGCAGAATGGATGTTGTGTTAACAGGCTTGAAAACAACATTAATCTTGGTTTACATTTCCATCAGAGCTCTTGGGTGACCAGTTGCATTGTCAATGAGCATTAATATTTCAAAAGGACTCTTTTTCTGAGCAGTGGGTCTCAACAGTGGGCTTAAAATATTCAGTAAACCATGACGTAAACAGATGTGCTGTCATCCAGGCCTGTTTGTTCCATTTATGGAACACAGGCACAGTAGATTTAGCACAATTCTTAAGGGCACTAGGATTTCCAGAGTGGTAAATGAGAGCTAGCTTCAACTTAAAGTCATCAGCTGTATTAGCCCCTAGCAAGAGAGGCAAACTATACTTTGAAGCTATGAAGCCAGACATTGACTTTTCCTCTTTAGATCTGAAAGTCCAAAATAACATCTTCTTTCAATATAAAGTTGTTCGTCTACATTGAAAATCTATTGTTCAGTGTAGCCACCTTCACTAATTATCTGAGCTAGACCTTCTGGACAACTTGCTGCAGCTTCCACATCAGAATTTGCTTCTTCACCTTGTACTTTCATGTTATAGAGACAATTTATTTCCTTAAATCTCACGAACCAAACTCAGCTAGCTTCAAATTTTCTTCTGCAGCTTCTTCACCTCTCTCAGCCTTCATAGAATTAGAGACAGTTAGGACCTTGCTCTGGATAAGACTTTGGTTTAAAGGAATGTTTGGCTGGTTTGATCTATCCAGACCACTAAAACTTTCTCCATAAGGGCAATAAGCCTGTTTCTATTTCTTACCATTAGAGTGTTGACTAGAGTAGTATTTTCAATTTCCTTCAAGAACTTTTCCTTTGCATTCACAACTTGGTTAACTGACACGTGGGGCCTAGCTTTTGACATATCTAGACTTTCAAAATGTCTTCCTCACTAAGCTTAATCATTTCTATCTTTTGATTTAATGTGAGAAACGTGTGACTTTTCCTTTTACTTGAACACTTAGAGGCCATTGTAGGGTCATTAATTGACCTAATTTCAATATTATTTTGTCTCAGGGAATAGGGAGACCCTAGAAGAGCAAAAGAGACAGAAGAAAGGCTAGTCTGTGGAGCAATCAGAATACATGCAACATTTATTAAATTTGCCCTCTTATATGGGCATGGTTCATGGTGCCTCAAACCAATTACAATAGTAAAATCAAAGATCACTTATCACAGATTACTGTAACAAATTTAACAGTAATGAAAAAGTTTGAAATATTGCAAGAATTACCAAAATGTGACATAGATGTGAAGTGAGCAAATGCTGTTGGAAAAATGGCACAGGTAGACTTGGGTGAATAAAAACTGTACATTTAAATAATTCATAAATTATCATATATTTATTCCATAATATTTATTTTTATTGCTTTCATGCCTACAGTGATGATTAATTACATTGTTTTAGTCAAGATTTTCACACAATCTTTTTGTTTAAACACAGAAGTAGATAAATATATATTTTGTATGCTATTGTAATATTATTAATGGTAACCAATATACACTAAATAATTGTTGACATCTTAAATTAAAAAAAAAACTATTTTCTTTCTCCTCCAAAGAACATGATTTGCTCTGCACTTAAGGATTTTCCATTGCATCACTAAACTTTTTAGTACATCTTATATGCTATATATAACAAATTTAATTGGCTTAACAAGATTAGTTATCGATCTTATAATCTTATGCTGTGTCTGACAACAGTTTAAGGTCAAGTTTGATATATGTTTTATTAATGTGTACTATCTTTGGATATATGCAAAAAATACTGTTATAATTTTGGAATTAGTTAAAAGTATATTTCCTACCTTAATCACTATGCTGCTCAAAATCATTTCCAAAATTTTAAAAATATATAAATATTAATAATGAGGAGAGTTTTAAATTATACAAGAGCTTTAACATGATATTAACCTGAAAGAAGTGTACAGCCATATAAGCAAAGATTGTGCTAGACTTCTTAAAGTTATTTTTGGAAAACTTGGTTGGGAATAGTGTTAATTATTTTCATGATGTTTTATAAATATCTAAGTATCTCTAGAATCCTCCTATTCCTGCTTCATTTGTTTCCCATTTTCCTCTTCCCTCTTACAGCCTTAGCCGCCATCCCCCACTACTGTTTACCATATTCACATGGTAGCCATGGGGCAGCAATAAATGATTAAATGACCCCACTGTAATATATCTATAAGCTAGTGTCTAGTGCTTCTACTGACATAAAGGAAAATTTTCCCCTTTCCTCCACATTGTGTGACACAAAGCCCCCATCTATTCCCTATGGTACTGCCTAACCCTGGTAATGTCTTAAACCAGTTTTGCTCAAAGTATTCACTCCTTAGTAAAAGATTTATCAGGCAAAATCCACTGACACTTAGGTCCCATTTATTTATTTTTGTTTTCATTTTCATTACTCTCAGAGGTGGATCAAAAAGATCTGGCTGCAATTTATGTCAGAGTGTTCTTCCAATGCTTTCCTTTAAGAGTTTTATAGCATTTGGCCTTACATTTAGGTATTTAATCCATTTTGAGTTTATTTTTTTGTGTATGGTATTAGCGAGTGTTCTAATTTCATTCTTCTACATGTAGCTGTCCAGTTTTTCCAGTACCACTTATTGAAGAGGCTGTCTTTTCTCCATTGTACAATATATTCCTGCCTGTTTTGTCATAGATTAGTTGACCATAGGTGCATAGATAAGGACCTACAGTATAGCACAGAGAACTCTACTCAATACTCTGTAATGACCTATATGGGAAAATAATCTAAAAATAGAGTGGATATATGTATTTGTATAACTGATTCTCTTTTCTGTACTCCTGAAACTAACACAATATTATAAGTCAACTATACTCCAATAAAAAAAAACAAATTCACTGACACGACTTCTGAAAGTCAAGTATTTTATCCAACCAAGACAAACTTGACTAACTACATTTTTCTAAAAATTCCCTGAAGACTACTCTATTTATACAAAAGTCTCCACCTCACTATTTTTCCACTAATGTCTAAATCTCAGGGTGATAACAATTTAGTTTCAAGGTAGTAGGATTCTTTCTACAGATGTATCTAGAAAGGCCTACATGTTGACAGGAGAAAACAACAACAAAAACAAACAAAATAACCAAAACCTTAAGTCTGGAACATAAGTGATAATATAAGAGTGGTTTTAATAATGTGGCAAAAAAAGCACACAGTTATAGAATGCTTAATTTCACATGGGGAAACTGGTCCATAATCAATTTCATTCTTTTACTGCCTATGCCTTGGTTACTCATGTCTTGTAATGAAGAAATGCAATAACTTCTCCATTCCACCAAGGGGACATGTATTTCTTTACTGCATCTGGCTTATAACCCGGAGTTGTCCCGTCAATTAGAAGTGGCTCTGTAAACAGATAATTTCCTTCAAAGGAGAAACTTGAGTACTTGGTATAAATCACCAGTTAATTTTTTTATTTGAAAAATGTTAATGATTTTATTAAGTTTACAAACTTTTTAGTGATTTTTTTAAAAGGTGATGTCCAGCACTTACCTGAGTTATCTCAGCGTACATATAATCTTATGACATGGTAGTCCTAAGCAATTTTCTTTCCCACCTCCAATTACTAAAAAAATAGAATAAAGATCTATTATTTTATCAAGTAACAACATATTTTTCTATTGATCTTTAAAGTAAAATGTACCTTATTGTATCGATAATGAAAATTATCTGATTATTATATGAAATTGTGCCAAAGGGAAAAGGCAGAGGAATAGTAAAGGAGGAATCATGACCAAATCCAGAAATAACAAATCTACATTAAAAATCAGACTTGTAAAGAGATTAGCAATATTATATTGTACCTAGGTGTTGCACTTAGCCAATAAGTGTTGAATATGTAATCAACAAAGCATAAAATATAAGAATGAGACAGGGCTTCCCTGGTGGCACATCGGTTGAGCGTCCACCTGGCGATGCAGGGAACACGGGTTCATGCCCTGGTCTGGGAAGATCCCACATGCCATGGAGCGGCTGGGCCCGTGAGCCATGGCTGCTGAGCCTGCGTGTCCGGAGCCTGTGCTCCTCAACAGGAGAGGCCACAACAGTGAGAGGCCTGTGTACCACAAAAAAAAAAAAAAAAAGAATGAGACAAACTTTGGTTTTTCTTGCAAATCTAAACAGTGGTCGTGGAAATATTTCTTGATCATTTTTAAAGCTTACATATATCCTTATGCAAAATTGGCATATTAACACTGAATTCCTAAGCTTTTATGAATGTTATATAAAAATGTGTTTTAAATAACTTAATATAATAATTACAAGGGCACACTAACATCTGTGGGTCTTTTTTTGCTGTCTAATAATTTGATACCCCTGAAAATTAATGTTCATTCAATATTTCCTCATTATTTATTTAGAGAGTAGGATGAATGCTGTATAGAAGGAAGACAGGAAAAGAAAGATCACTGCTAGTATCATTTAGCTTTACAATTAGCAAGAGCTAGTCAGTGCTGAGTTTGAGATTATATACCCCACCTACCTCAAAAAAGATCTGAAGTTAACAGTACTTTCCTTTCTATTAATATAGGTTAATGCACATCTATTGCTATTTGATGATATTGCTTAAGATCTCACTTTCCATCTCTAATCCAAGAACTCATAAAATTATTTCTTTCATCTATGCATTGCACACTTCCTGAGAAAGCCTCTGGGAAAATATAGTTTTCTCCAATGAGTTATAGTTTCACAGATATTTAACATCCAGTGGTATTTTAGAAAACATATAGATTACAGATTCTGAATTCTCTGAAATTCAGGCTCCCAAGATACAGACAAGCGAAGAGAAAAGGCAAGGAAGGAATAAGAGGGCAAACATGTCCTCAGATTAATTGAAATTACAGAGAAGAATACTCGTTTGAATTCTGAGAAATATGCTATTTACATTAATTAAACAGTGTACAAATAGAATTATCCAAATTTCTGACCATCAATTCAAAGCCTTACCCTTCGTTAAGAAGTAGAACTCCAGAAGAATGACTAGAAAAAATGCATGTTATAGTAACATGAACTAACGTCAACTCTTGGGATGGTACGTATTCTTTGAAGTATTTGTTTAATAGAAAAATGTGTGCTTTGTTAAAAATAAAATATCACTTATCCTTCTTTTATATATACAGAATATTTATTTAATCTATTTTATTTCATTTTAATTTGAATTCTTTAAGCATCTTGCAACAGGAGAAAGACTACTTGTTCTAGACTAGAGTTTTCAGAACAAGATTTGTTTGCTGGTTATGCCATTTGCTAGCTCTGTGGCTTTTGGTAAATTATTTACTTTTCTGAGCTTTATTTCCCTACTATAATAATTACTGTTCAGTATATCTTACAGAAGTATTGAGTTCAAAAAAGAAATGGTACCCACTTTAGAAACTTCAAAGTTTTTAAAATTATGAAACACAATGTTTAATACTTTAATCTTTATCAAAATATGTGTATAAAATTTGGACTTCTTTTAGATCTTTATAAAAATTTTAACAGACCTATTCTTTTCAATTGAAATTTCAATTTCAAAAGAAATTTTGTTATAATGTGAAATGAAAAATTGGAGTCAAATTAGAACTGCTAAAGTAAAAAAATATCTTTATGGAACTAGGTTGTAAATTTGTCTTTAAGGAGGACTCATCATGTTTAGGTTGGGGTGGTTTAAAAATCATGCCCTTGAATTGATTCATAACAAGTAAATATTTTATAAAATTATATTTGTCTTTTTATTATAACACAAAACCTATTTTATCTAATAGATTATAAATATTACCATCTATAAAGTCTTTTTTTGCAAAGAACCTACAGATATTTTGAGCTTATGTTGAAATTTTGTGAGTATATGTACGTGCATGGGTGTGCGTGTTTGTGTGTGTATGTGTTTCCCTGTGAGAAAGAAATTTGGTTTAGCTTTGATCCAAGATATAGGGCACTTTAAATTCATCCAGTGCTGTTAAAGAAGTGTACTTTAAATCAGTTTGATTTTATCAACACAAATTATTTTGCCCTCATACAAATGTAGGAATGATTTACAATGAATGTCTTCATCTCATAAAATAACTAAATGAGTTTTCTGCTTCAAGAGTACTTAAATCATACCAGTTCCTCCATTTATGCAACAATTTGTTTTCAGCAATACAAGCATAATATTAAAATCTGTTATTTTTGGTATCTTTTTTATATACGCATTGTTTATAATTCAGTTTAATCTAATTACTATTTGTTGTATTTTCTAAACCCAGTTGTGTATTTTTCACCAAAGGTCTTATCTATATCACCATTATCATTAATCACTTGTGAATTACTTAGCTTCTTAAGCATTATATAGCCTCCATTTCATTTGCTGTCTGTTCTTCCCTCAGAAGTAGCTAAACTAAGTGTTTTCAATTTAGTGTAGCTTTTTCAGTAAGATACTTCAAAACTCTATCAGTCTTTTCTGTATTTGAGCAAATAATCTTATATATTTATCACTGCTATATTTATAAAACAATTTTGCTGACTAGTGACCTTAAATTCAGTAAAAAAAAATCACAAAAAATCCAGATGAAGTAGTAAAACTTGACTTTTTTTTTTTGATAATTGGAAAGATCTCTCTTGTTTGCAATTATTTGTGGCTCTTTGACATGGTGAGGCCTGGGAAGTCACGTTTCCTTTTTATTTTGGGCTTCCAACTGTGACATGTCTGACTAAATGTGAGCTGCTATCAGGTGTCAGAATACAAACACAGTTACATCAGTGAACTAGGTGCAGATGCTGACGGGTGTTAGGGGAAAACAGTGGTTGCTCTCTTGAGTTTAAAGAGAAGATTTCTGAAAAATGACACTACAGTATCAAGGCACACTGAGGCATTTTGTGACTCACGCTTTTTCTGTAAATGTGGAACTGTCATGGCAATAAGTTTCGAAATTTTGCAGTCATAGATTCTTAGAGCTATAGGGCAGGTATTTAGAGAAAATCTTGTCCAAGTTCTTTAATATAATGATGAAAATTTAGAGACATTTATTCTGAAGCTAATTAACTATAGGGTGAAGCTGATGAGCCTAAGCTTTGAGCAGACTCCAGCATTGTCACAGAGTTATGGGTGTTTGCCAGGGGCATCTGTCTGTTGTTCTGAGAATGGTCTACTCTGTCTACAGGCAGCTGGTCATCAGGGGTCATCACAGTAGTTTCTTTGCAGGTTTTCTGAAAGCTGGTAAAGGCCTCTTTTACCAGCACTTTGACAGCCCTTTTGTTGGTCGTATGTGATTAAGTAATAAATTCATTCTCTTTAAAATAACTAGAACTGTTTCTGTTTTTCTGAAATAATATTACTTTTATATCATAATTCTGAGTGTGTTTCCCACAACTTATTGAGAGCAAGAACTGATTGAGATTTATTAGATTTTTCAGTTAGAATATAATAATGGAAAATATGTATTGAAGCAGTTTGAGGCCAAAATGTTGGATTTACATAAACATATATGAAGCTTTAAAAGGACTCTTTACATGAGAAATATATACAGATTTTCTACAGTGTATATTAATATAAAATGTATTATTGATATTTCACATTATCAAATTTTCTGGCTCAATTAAAAGTTTATAGTATGCCATCAAACTTATGTGTGCATATACATACACACATGCACACGTACACACACACACACACACACACACATATACTCAATTTTATTGAATAGTTACCATGGACCAAGATGCTGTCATAAATTCTTTTCACTTATTAACTCATTTAATTCTCAAAAAAGTCCTATTTGTACATTTTTATTCATTTTGCATCTAAAGAAACTGAAGAACAGGTTGACATTTATAAATTAATGTTTCAAAACAGAAATTAAACCTATTCAGTCTATCTCCTGAAAAAATGTTCTTACCCACAATTCATACTATCCCTTATAATCTCTTTATTAGTGAAGAGTTTGTCCCCAAATCTAATCATTTAGCAATACAGTCTAACATTTATTTTATCACATTTTATGCAGATATAAATGTTAGTTATAAAATATATTTTTGGGGGATTCATTTTATGTTTGTTAGAAGTTAAAATAGAAGAGTGGTTGTATTCATTGATTTAAAAAAAGAAGAGGAAAAAGAAAGAAGAAAATCCCTCAACAACAACAAAAATATAAACTATATAATTCTGATTGAAATTGTATGTGAGAAATTGAGTTGAAATTTTATTTTGAAAAAGAGGTAGATATTAAATGCATTATCTTTTGAAAGCATGTATTATAACTTTTCCTAATATATATTTTGAAAACAGGAATATTGATCTTAAATAAGGAGTAGGAATTTAGAATGCATAGATCTGTAGGTAAATAGAAAGTCCACAGCAAGTTTTGTTATTTGTATTCTTCTTCTTCATAGCACTTATAGGAGTAAAACAATGGAAGCCTGGAAGCACTGGGAATAAGAATCTGTGGACACATTTCTAGAAGAAAGCCTCTATCACAGGTGAGACTTTTTAAAAGATATCCTGTTGGCCTCTGATGGCGCCATTGCTTGATGGCCTGTCTTGACCACAACTAATCTACTCCAATCATAGTGGGAATAGGAAGAGCAGAAGGAATTGCAAGCATCATCTGTTGGCTGCTTAAAAGATTTCTTTTTGAAATATCACCGAGTGCTCTCTCCTTAGCCTTCCATTGTTGCTTCAAATAATGCTATATTTGTAGACACCTGCTCCTTGCAACAATAAATCCAGGTATCAAATGTCTATGGAGAGTATATGGGAAGAAATTTGTTGACAAACTCAGTTGCTGTGTCATTTTTCATTATGATTAGTGTCATGATACATGATTTAGTGCTATGTTTCCCTAAGACTTAAGTTCACATAGCATAGAGATCAAAAAAGTTTTTCTCTATTCTGATTTTCTCATAATCTTAAAAGACAGAATGAGTGACCATTTCATATGCAGCCCTCCCATGGGTTTCCCTGTGATCAGGTGCTGGCTTGTTCTAGTCTATTATAAAAAGCATTGCCAACAAGTAAGTTAAAGTGATATTATTATTGGGCTAATATTGACTTTGGTCTAAGTATATATATATACATATATATATATATATATGTGTGTGTGTGTGTGTGTGTGTGTGTGTGTGTATAGATATATATGTATACATATATATATACTTATTGGATATCACAAATGTCAGTGCAAATTATTTGCTACATAACTCACAACTAAATGTGGCACATTTCCCCAATTCTCTAACTTAAGGAATTAACAATTAATAAATCTTATGTTTTGAGAGTTGAGATTCAATAAAGGCAAAAAAATACTGCCACTAGTAACCATAAACATTTTAGATGACTTAACTCACATATTTTCCTCGTTCTATGAAGGCTGTGCCAAAAAAATGTAAAGATATCTAGACATTTTCTCATCTGAAAAAAATAAAGGCCAGTGAATGATGTTATATGTTTGGAAGAACAGCACTTCTACATTATCACTTTTTTGGGGGGGAATCACCTTAAACTTTTATGATTACCTTTAAGATAATTTTTTTTAAAAATTCATATTCAACTTTGTCCTATAAATATGTATGTATGTATTATAAATGCATATATACATATATATCTTACTTATATTGTATATATTTATATATACATCTATAAAACACATGCACACATATATGCACACACATACACACATATTTATATCTATCTATATATCTATTTGGTTGTTTTAATACAAGTAGTCTATGAATTGAAACATCTGAAACAGAAACTTAACTTGTGAAATCTTCTATAGAATATCAATAGGGTATTAACTTATAATATACCCTAATTTAATTGTAATTCTATTTGAGTTAAATTCTATCAATCAAAAAGGAAAAAAAAAAAGCAATGTGACTCAACAGAGATTTAAAGGAATAGGAATAACCAAGGAACTTATCCAAAGTGAAGTCTGTACTATTTTGAGGTTCAATTTATCAATTTTCAAGGTGTTAATTTCAGAAGAATGGAGAAAACAGCAACCAGGGCTATATGTAAAAACTAACCTTTACAAGGATGGATTTACTTTTAAAATACCACTTGGAACAACAAACTTAGGATGTGGTTCTTGTTATTTTGAACAACCAGCTAAGAACTCCAGTGCTATATTATTCTGATGAAACATAATCAAGTAAGGAAGATGGCAGATTGCAAACATGGCCACAGCATTTCCCTTCCTTCTCATCTCCCCTATACGACTATTTTCAGCTTCTGCTTTCAAGAGGTGACGTTTATTTGCCACTGACTTTCACCGTAGCCATGTGATTTACCATTAACAATGGGAAACTAGCAAATGTAGCACAATCAGAGACTTGAGAAGTCCTTGCAGCTTAGGTCTTGTTCTCTTAATGCACCTGTAACCTTGTAGTCAATTGAATAAGTGCAGGCCAGCCTAGTGGGCAATAAACAATTACATGGAGAGAGGTCCCAGTCAACAGAACTCCCAGCCAAGGCTTTCATAAACCAATGGCTTCCACCAACAATCCGACAGCTTACCACAAGCACAGTTGCCAAAAGAATGACTTAATTAAGCCCAACCCAAATCGCCAGTCCACAGAATCGTGAGCTGAACTAATGTTTGTTGTTAGGAACCATTAAATTTGGAAAATTATATTTAGCAAATGTATAATAAATGTCAGAAAGCCTGAAGATATATAATTGTTCAAGGTGAATCACATTCAAGCTACCAGTATAATACATTATCATGGATCCTCACAAGGCATTTTGTACAAGCTGAAGCCAATCCTAGAGCATATACAGGCAAATTTTGCAGATACAGATTTAGATGTACACACACACACGCACACACAAAACACTGAAAGCTACTAGGATGATACCTTGTAGTGGGTTCTCACAAGAACTTTCATAAAATCTATATATAAGAGTAATACATATTAACAAATTTATGCTCGCTTGATCTGAATTTCCAAACCTAGCTTTGATTTGCTTTTGCAACAGTCTATTTTCTGAGTGAAATGGATGAAAGATGCATGTAAAATATGAAAAATAAGTGTGACTCAATGATTTCCAATAAAGTTAAATGTTAATTATGCGTCACTTTACATTACTCAGAGAAACCCTTCCAGTGTGTAGTTTATATGTACATATATGTATATACATGTGTACATATTTATCTCTATGTCTATATCTGCAAAATTTCATGTGATACAAACTCATAAGTATCTATGATTCTGATAAGAAGATGAGAGATAAAAGCTCCTAATAAAAATCTAAGAAATGTGTTCTCAACATTTTCTAAAACTCTTGTTCTTTATATATCTCTCTAGGCTTGCCTATATTCATTTCACATACATTTATCTCACCTGACCTCCTCAGAGGATGATTTTAGTTAGGGAAAGATTGGAATGCATTCTCTAAAAATTTTGAAACAAAATTAAATTTCTTAGGTTTAGAAATATCATATACAAAAAAGAGGAATATGATAGTACAGTTTGAAGGGTTTTGTTTTGTTTTGCTTTGTTTTGTTTTGCCTAGGCTACTTTACCATTAACAAAGCTCATATAAATAAAGGTGATGCTTATCAGATAAACTCATCTAAGCATAAGAAATGTATACAAACTTAAGAAACACCTATTCTATAAAAGATAGTGTGTTCAAATAGATAGCAATGGTAACAGATGACTTTGCCTTACTGAATATTGCTGTGATCATAGTACAGCTAAGTAAGGTCTATTGTCAATGAAATTAATTATGTAGCATTCCATTTAAATTCATATTGGCAATCTATCAATTATAAAACAATTTCTTGTCTTGGGATCAAATTATCATCCTTCATACACACATAAATTTGTTTCTGAGGTCCTAGGTAATTACCACTAAATAAGTGCATTAGTGAGTAAAACTAAGCTATGTAAATGAATAACTTAATATTTAATTATAAACTAATGCAGAACAGAACTTTATTTTTTATTAATTTTTATCAGAGTATAGTGGCTTCAGAATGTTGCATTAGTTTCTGCTGTACCGCAAAGTGAATCAGTTATACATATACATATATCCCCACTTTTTTAGATTTCCTTCCCATTTAGGTCACCACAGAGCACTGAGTAGAGTTCCCTGTGCTATACAGTAGGTTCTCATTAGTTATCTATTTTATACATAGTGGTGTATATACCACTATGGAATTGGCATATATACCACTATTGGAATATATCAATTTCAATCTCCCAATTCATCCCATCCTCCCCTTTCCCCCTTGGTATCCATAAGTTTGCTCTCTACGTCTGTATCTCTATTTCTGCTTTGCAAGGAAGTTCATCTGTACCAATTTTCTAGATTCCACATTAAGTGATATTATACTATTCTTTTTCTTCTCTTTCTGACTTACTTCACTCTGTACGACAGTCTCTAGGTCCATCCACATCTCTGCAAATGGCACAATTTCATTCCTTTTTATGGCTGAATAATAGTCCATTGTATATATGTACCACATCTTCTTTATCCATTCCTTTGTTGATGGACATTTAGGTTGCTTCCATGTCCAAGTCAAAAAAATGGGCAGAATACTTAAATAGACATTTCTCCAAAGAAGACACATAGACGACCAACAAACACATGAAAAGATGCTCAACATCACTAATTTTTAGAGAACAGCAAATCAAAACTAAAATGAGGTATCACTTCATACTGGTCAATATGGTCATCATCAAAAGAAATCTACAAACAATAAATGCTGGAGAGAGTGTGGAGAAAAGGGAATCCTTCTACTCTGTTGGTGGGAATGAAATTTGTTATAGCCACTAAGGAGAACAGTGTGGATGCTTCTGTGGACCCTCTCAGCTCATATATGACCATGCTCCAAACTTAAGCATGCATGAACTTCTGAGTCACCTGCACATCACTCACAGTCTCTCTGGAGCCATGAGTTCTTCCACAGACTCATTCAACTAGACACCTTCCTTAGGCAATATTTCTCTATTACTACATACCAGGTAATTGTCCCAAGATGAGTATGAGGATGTGAGCTTCATTAAGGAGGTTACATACCTCCAGACTATTCTCAGGAAAGCTATTAACTCTGATGTCCTTGGCTTCCTTAAAATATATCTGGTTAGTTTTTTCACACTGCAATGAAGAAGAAGAAGAAGAAAGAAGAAGGAGGAGGAGGAGGAGAAAACAGAAATAGAATATAGACTCTGACCTCTTTGAGCAAATGTTTTACCATTCTCTCTTCCCTTTTCTTCTGTGTACTGTACAGCAATGCATACGTTTTACAACTGCCTCTTTGCCCAGATGAAATTCTTTCTATATGATACCCTGATTCTTCTTTTCCTGTGTAAAGTTTTTCAAACTATGCTTCTGATAAGAAAAAGTCACTTCATGAACTTGGATCACTCTTTTCTTTCTGGGAAATACCTATCTCCTAAATCGTGTCTCACTATGGTTTGAAAAATAAAATCAATATCAAGACTAAAGTTACAATGACTCTTTTATTGTTGGCAGTTTCCATCTTGCTCTTGAAGGGATGCATGTCATTTATTTAATAATTTGGATCTGCAAATTTACTGATATGAAAATACATCTCCAAAAATATCAAAGCTTACTGTTCCTATACCCATACTTTGGAATAGATGGCTACTTATTTCCTTTTTGTGGTGTCTCTGCTCATATTTCCTTAATATTAGACTTTCCAATATACTGGTAAAATAATTTATTAATACCTTCCAGTTTATTATTTTCTATCTTAAAAAATTCAGGGTATAAGTGTTCAAAGCATATCCGCAAAGTTAAATCTGTTTTAAGGTAATTTTACTTTGAACTTTATCTTACAGGAAGCAGAGTCATTGAAGATTACTGAAATTGGAAATGGCATTTTGAAAGCATTGCTTTAGAAAGATTAGTCCACTGGTCAAAAGTAGAAAAATTTGGACTTCCCTGGTGGCACAGTGGTTAAGAATCCACCTGCCAATGCAGGAGACACAGATTCAAGCCCTGGGCAGGGAAGATCCCACATGCCATGGGGCACCTAAGCCCGTGTGCCATAACTACTGAGCCTGTGTGCCACAACTACTGAAGCCCGTGTACCTAGAGCCCATGCTCCACAGCAAAGAGAAGCCACCGCAAGGAGAAGCCCATGCACTGCAATGGAGAGTAGCCCCCTCTCGCAGCAACTAGAGAAAACCCACACACAGAAATGAAGACCCAAAGCAGCCAAAAATAAAACGTAGAACAATTTGAGTGTGATCCAAAATATCTTAAATTTCCATCACTAAATAAATGTTGTGGAAGACATTAGGTGAAAAACTTAGATATGGCTGGAAAAGTATTTGAAGTGGAAAGAGTATATAATCAAGCTTTTAACTATATTTTAAATTATTCACACTCTTAAATTATAAAATATAAATTGTATAATTTTTAAAAATATATACTTAAAATGTATTTCCTCAGAATTACAATAAACAAATAAAATATTATGATTTGAATGGTATGTAGTAAGATTTAAAAGCCAATTTCAATATCCTTACACACTCTATAATAAATGATCTCTCTAATGAATAAATTATTTAGTTCTATAGTTGCTACTGAGAGTAAGTTTTAAATAGTTTACTGATAAAACTATCCAGATTGTAGAATTAATTTAATCACTTAAATGTGTATATATTTTTGTTTATGTGTCTGTGTTCAACCAATGAAACAAAATAACTTATTCAGCAAATACTTTTAAAGCCACTATAGCATGATAAAATGAATGAAATTGCCAACTCTCATCTGTCCAAATATTATACAGAAAGATGGATAAGTGATAGAAATTGTATTATACAGTACTGTATTGACGTTAACAAGAAATCACTTCCCATCTGACTTTTACTCTCTTCATACTCACAGTCTGAAGAAAGTTCAGTTATTTTTTTTTCTTACCTCACTTTAAAACAGATGACTATACAATAATATTAGCTAGCTCTGCAAATGAATATGAAAAAACACAATATCCAGAAGAGGAATTCTATATGAAAGCAAATTTTTTAAGTTATTAATTTCATTTTCAGTGTAATTACTGATGCCATGGACTCTTTCACACTTTTTCAATTTCATACAACTTAATTCTCAGTGTAATTATTGGTTATCATAAATGGACCCCTTGGCAACTTTCTGCGTCATTTCTACAGTGCTCGCAAATCATTCATGATTTCAAATCATCAACTCTGTCTACAAAAGATGCATAGCAGTGATGAAGTGATGTAATTTTTTAAATGCCAATTTTCATGGACATTTTCTGCTAATAGGTGAGGCTTTTTGTACACTGAAAGCATGGTTTATGCCCTGTAGTAATTTCTAAAACATCAGTCTATATTTGTCCCCTTTGGAAAGTTCAATTCTGCTTGATGGATCATGGAGGTTACACGAATTTAGTATTTTGTGTCACGCTTGACTCTTTTGGAGCAAGAAATATAAATTCACTTCTATTTTATTTGCACAAACTTCCTCCTGCATAAATTACTCCATACTTAGATCAAAGTAAACTAAAATTTCTGGGTTTACCCATGCCATGTGAGAAAATCAAATTTGTGTTTGTTTTCAGTGTGCAGTTATTTAGAAAGAAAATTTAAGCTATTAATAATAATAAATAAATAAAATAATAAATTCAAACATATTACAATGAATTCAATTTGAAGGAAGGATGTACAATTTACTTCTATATCTATCTATCTATCTATCTATCTATATCTCTATCTATCTATCTATCTATCTATATATATATGTAGGTATAGCAATAATATTCACGTACCTCTATATATCTGTACCTATACAAACATGCATATATACATTTATATAAATAATATGATAAATGGATAGAATGGCATAGATAGGAATTGCATGCATACACACATATATGTATATATGTATACACCTATTTTTCCTTTATGAACAGCTATTACTAATTTTTCAAGTTGTCTCTATGATTGATCAGGCTACCATCATGAGTTATACATGAAATCAAGTAACAATTTAACCTTGAACTCAAAAATCATTGAAATTGGTTTTACTGAGAACACAATTCCAAAATCTGTATACTTCTACATATTTAAAAGACATAGAAAAATGCTCTATAATTGTTTCCTATGAGCTTTTAAAAAAATTGTTTTTGATTCTGATGGTAATGGCATCAACTTAAATATTTAAAGTTTTGGAAATCACCAAATACTATTTGAATTTTCAAAATGCTAACTCTTTCTTACATGTAAGCCTGCTGCCTCTGATATTAAAGCCATTGATTTCAAAGAAAAAAGTAAAGAGAAATGTTTAGAAAAATTTACTGGCACAGAATATCAGCACTCAAGAAAAAAAAAGGATGAGATCATGCATGTTTGTATTTAAAGAAGAATAGGCAGTATGCTTCAATATAAAGAAATCTGGAACAATGTTTGGAAGATCTGAGTTATAGTTACACATCTATCAACTGTTTACACAATACTGAACAAATAAATTTGACTTAATATCCAAAATTGCAAAAAGAGGAAGATGCCAACATCACAAGTTGTGTATTGAGCACAAGTTGATGTTGCTTTGAGGACCGAATGATAATCATGTAAATGGACTTTTTAAAACAAATATTTTTATATAGCCACTTTCCATAGTCTGTTTTTCTATTTCACTGCATTACAAATTTTTTCTCAATCAATTTTCATCATGTTTTAATAACTAAGAATGAGATCAACTGTTGAATTATATATCTTGTCTGAGAAGCACTGCTTAATGGCAAAGCTCAAGATTCAGATAAATTTTCTCAGGGATAAAGAACAAATGAGGGCCACAGAAACAAACCAAAAAAAAAAAAAAGTAAATTCAGGGATCAGATGACAGATCTGGAAAAAATTATTAGAAGATTAAGCATGAGACTGTATGATAAACTGTGAGCTATGCAAAAAAATAAAAATAAAGGCTGTTATCTATCTCAGCACTTAAAAATTAAAGCATCAAGAATAATATTAGAAGTATTTCAACAGGAAGAGATTTTGGTATGCATGTGGTTTGGAGAGTTTTCTAGTAATCAATATCCATGATGAACAAGGTTTAAGTGTGAATTATTTCCAGGGTTAAAGTGTTCATTTATGTATGAGTAAGTTTTTTCTACTGGTTCAGCTAGGAACTCAACTCTTCTATCAATAGTAGGAATAAAATCAGATTGCTCCCAAGATCTGCTTCCACTTCTAAAGGAACATTAATCTTCCAAACCTGATTATAATGTTCCTTTTGTTTAAGGCTTGATTCCATTCTGATATGGAGATGAATCCTAGTTCTGTGCCTTGGAAGTCAATTATGGTGAATGAATTTCCAATGCAACCCAATGATTTTCCAAGGGATAAAGATGTATGTGTTTGCGAGGAAAATAAATTTTGAATTTCTGTGGCTATAAAAGATGTGAAATGGTTAAGCTTGGAGTGCTATCATAGTAAGGTTTTTCAAAAAGACCTGAGGTTTTGTCAATATTGATTCAAGCTTCTCAGTGTCACTGGAGTAAAAATAATAAAGTTCTGTTGCAGCAAGGACAGGAAGGAAAAAATTTTGATTGATTCTTCCATTATTCAATGACAGCTATTATAAAGCAGAGAATTAAAATGGCAATTAGATGCTTGGTCTAATATATGAGATTGTGGAAGGGTTTAGTGAGTGGAGAAAAAAGTCTGAAGTTACAAAAAGAAAAGAAAATACTCAAAACCAAATATGTCTCACTCCATGATAAGAATACTATAAACATTTTAAGTACAGCAAAAGATATGTATTTTTTCTTTCTTCTTTTTAAGAGCCACATCTCAATTTATTATAAGATAAAGATGTGAAACAATTTTGCAAGTTTCACTGAAAAAATAATTTGAATAACATTTTAAAATTTACAAAGAATTTCACAAACATTATTTTATCAGTTCATTAGAACTATGTTAGACTCATCCTGTAACTATTCCGTTTTATAGGAATAGAAATTAAATGGCAGAAAAGTTGAGTGAATTACCAATGATGTTTACCTGGAGACAATGCTAGAATTCAGCCTTTCTGAAAATTACATCATATTACATCTATTTCCTTAAACACACATGCACACACAAACTCTCTCCTTCTCAATCACTCTCTTTATCTGTATGTGTATATATGTCTCTGTGTTGGATATAATTTACTTTTGAAAAACTTTATGGAGTAAGTGTGCCAGTTAGAGTAAAAATGAAGATACATATACTTAAATAAAATTGTTTCAGGATCGTTTAAAAAGCTGAGACGAAGTGAGAGAGTGGCATGGACTTATATATACTACCAAATGTAAAATAGATAACTAGTGAGAAGCAGCCACATAGCACAGGGGGATCAGCTCAGTACTTTGTGACCACCTAGAGGGGTGGGATAGGGAGGGTGGGAAGGAGATGCAACAGGAAGGAGATATGGAGATATATGTATATGTATAGCTGACTCACTTTGTTATAAGGCAGAAACTAACACACCACTGTAAACAATTATAGTCCAATAAAGATGTTTAAAAAAGCTATGCATATATAACATACATAAATAAACCTAACAAAAGATAAATTTATATGGTTTGTGAACAAGGATTTGTTCAGTTGGATATTTAATGCATTAATTAGCTTAGAGCCATGTACATAGTTATAAATGTGTAATCAGTATTTTTTTATTATATGGACTTAAAACACAAGAAAGAATGTAAAAGAGAATAAAAAACACAAGAGTGGACTTCCCTGGTGATGCAGTGGTTAAGAATCTGCCTGTCAATGCAAGGGACACGGGTTCAAACCCTGGTCCAGGCAGATCCCACATGCCACGGAGCAGCTAAGTTCATGTGCCACAACTACTGAGCCTGTGTGCACAGCTACTGAAGCCTGCGCACCTAAAGCCTGTGCTCCACAACAAGAGATGCCCCCATAGTGAGAAGCCCTTGCACCACAACAAAGAATAGCCCCTGCTTGCTGCAACTAAAGAGAGCCTGCGTGTAGTGGCGAAGACCCAACACAGCCAAAAATAAATAAATAAATAAATAAATATTTTTTTAATAGATAAAATTTTAAAAAATACAAGAGTAACTTCATCTCTATTCCAATTTGGAGGCATTTATTCATTCATTTTACAAATAAAAACATAACACTCATTGTGAGAGACCCTGTAAGATTCTAAAGATAAAATAAGCACAATGCCTTCTCTCATGGAGATTACAGTCTAATAAGGAAAATAGATGTTGAATAAATGAATCAAGTGTTATCAAGAAGTGCGGTTGCTCCTGGAATGTACTTTAACTAGTCTTGAAAATGAGATGGGAGGGAGAAAAAGATTACTAGAAAAAACTTAGCAGGTGTTAACCAGAAAAAGTGAGAAGAACACTGGAAGAACAAAAAATGGCAAAGTAAAGTAACTGAGGAAGGAGACAGAAAAATACACTTGAGGAAATAAAAGAGGCCCAGCATTGGATGGATCTTAAATGACAAGGGAGGAAGAAGCACAAACTGAGTCTTAAGAAAGATAAAAAAATCAATCAGGAAATGACATTTAGTGTTTAGCATTTTCCTTAAGGGAAAAGGGAAAACATTCAATTATGTTAAACAGTGAATCCACATGAACAAATTATTGCTTTTAACAGAACCACTCTAGGTCCAGTGTGTATAGTAAATTAAAAGCAGACAATGCATTCACTGAATTTCTCATTGGTAAACTGTGTTTATGTGAGCAAAGTCCATAGATGTGATTTTTGAATCACAGTGCTCTGGAATTTGCCTCCGTTCTCACTATTCTTTCCTATCTTCTTGACACTGAGTTGGATGTTAGTTACTATTTCTCATTATGTCTCTGGTATTGTTTTCTAATTGGAGAATTAAGAAGTAAAATATTACTTTATCCTCTGCCTGTAACAGAAAATGAGAAAGTAAAGATATACCAAAATGCCCATATATTTTGAGAAAGGTGAGTGAAGAATATTGATAGGTGATTAATATTCAAAACTAATTTGTACATAAAGTGTACAACTAAAACAGGTGTTTTGAGACCATTACAGTTGACTTAATAAATTACCTGTCTGTATCATTTGAATTTATAATCCTGATATTCACATTTAGGAAAGTCTGCCTGTATATAAGAGAGAGCTGTGGTAATATGAGGAAGAGAATGACTGGGTGAGGGGAATTGTTGCTGCTTTACTTTTTCCTTTTTAGGTGAGAAACACTAGATTCTGTTGAAATCATTATGGAAAAAAAAACAGGTGAGAGAGTGAGGTTGAAGACATAATAAAAAGAGGAAAATTATACAATTTTTGTAGAAAGATGGAGGGATTGGGATCCAGGGAAAAAATGGATGAGATTGTGCTTGGTAGGAGGAAGGAAACGTCATCTACTATAAGAAAGGGAAATGGGATCCTATGACTTTAGTAATTACTCAATATATTGAATAATCTACAATTTTACTTTTGTTACCGTTGGTCAAGTATAATTATCTTGAATTTATCTTATTTCACTCTTTCATTACTTTTTTTCTCAGAATGCCTTCAACCCTTATCCATGTACATTGGATCAGGTATGCATGTATAAATTATTTTATCTTTCCCTGGGAAAACTGATTTTACTGATGACTAATCTTTTAAAATTTTAGACAATATTTTTCATTAGATTTTATTTTTAAATGCAAATCTTAAAATTATCTAATTTATTAAGAATAACTGAATTTTTAGTTTTGTCTGAAACTTTTTATATAATGAGTGATTTGAGCCAGTAGTAATAACATTTCATGCGTTAAATGGCAGCAACATCAAAGTTTCATACATTTGGGCAAATATTGCTAAATAAATTAAATGATAAAAAATACTAGCAATATGAGTTATTCTTAGCTAGCTGGAGATGGAGAGCTTAACTTTTTAGTTCCAGCAGCTCTGAAAAAATTGTGGTTAACTATTCATGGAAGTAAAACTTCAGTACCTATCCAAGTGTGCTATTTAAATGGTGCATCATTTCAGACTATAACTTCTTTGTTCTATTTAATTTTATTTACACAAAATATTTTCAGCATATTATATACATTTTCTGCACAAAGTTTTTTTAACTAACTGCCTTAAGATAAGAACCACCGAAGTAGTGCTTCCCTGGTGGCGCATTGGTTGAGAGTCCGCCTGCTGATGCAGGGGACACGTGTTTGTGTCCCACATGCCGCGCAGCGGCTGGGCCCGTGAGCCATGGCCGCTGAGCCTGCGCATCCGGAGCCTGTGCTCTGCAATGGGAGAGGCCACAACAGTGAGAGGCCCGCGTACCGAAAAAAAAAAAGAACCACCGAAGTAATATCATTCAGCACAGTTCACTGTCCTTGAATTGGGCTGGTTTCTAACGTCATTGCCTCTTGTTTCCATTCTATTATTCTGGGGAAACTCCTGTCCTTGGGAGAAACTTTGTCACACTTATTAGGGTGGCTTTTACCTCATTCCGTCTCATATCATTATCACAGTGTGGCTGCAGCAGTTCCAGCCATCAACTTCCAGCAGGGCAGAAACTGACCATCTCCACAGAAACTGCAACATAGATGTAGGGGTAAAATATAAAGTTCTAGCCATTCCGTAACAGACTTTGTCTTCGTTTACATTAACCAGCAGTGAATCACATGCTGCCTGTGTAAACCAGTGGTAGTAATAAGAAAATAAGTATCTTTTCAAAGAGGAGTAATATCCACCTTCTAGTACATTGACTTCCATATTGATTCAGGCTACATTGCCTATTTTAACAAATAAGCCAAAAATATACAATGGAAAAAAAAAAGAAACAATAGAAAGCATCCACTTCACATATAATAATCCTCAGTTTTTCACAAAAGAGGGAACGTCCTGTTTTATGCAAATAGTCTCTTGACCAGTAGCATCATTGTCACCTGGGAACTTTCATGAATGCACGTTCTCAGACCCAGCCGAGGCCTAATGAACAAGAAACTCTAGTGATCTGTGATTGAACAAGCTCTTCGGGTGATTCTGATGCACACTATATTTGAGAAACTGATGGAAGCTTTGCCCATATTAACATGTGACTCCCAAGGTCAGCACAGTGATCAACCAGTTGGTGGGAAGACGACCAGCCTGGATAAGCATGAGAGGGATATGTTCTAGACCAGACCTGGGGTTGGCACACATAACTCCCATTCATTTTCACTGTGTAAAACTCAGTCACATGGCCACACACAATTGTAAGGCAGAATGGGAAATATAGTCACGCTCTGTCTTTAGGGAGAAGAATAAGCATGTTTTGATGAGAAGTTAGCAGTCTTTTCTACAACCTCCCTCTCCCCGCTCTGTACACACAACTTTATTCACATTCTACAGTGCCTTACTCCATTCCTCTACAAGGTTGCTACCTGTGCTACTCTTGCTAATAATGTCCTTATTAATTGTTCAATTTTGTCATTTATTTTTAGTTGTTTAATTACTACTCATCCTCCAGATCCCATCTCAAATAGCATTTCTTCATGAAAGAAACTATATGATTTCCTCTCATAGCATATGTTCATAGTACTGTGTTGCTTTTTGTTATACTAATAGTTATGACTTGATGTTACCTCTTTATAAGCATTTAAATAATGATGTGTCTCCTCTACTTGAAATCTAGGTCCAGGTCTCGTTTTATTCACCTAATATCATCACACCTAACACATTGGTTGGAAATATTAGAAACTCAATAATTTGTTTCTGATGAATATACTTTAAGGATATATGTACAGTCATATATGTATATTTCAGTTAGAATTGGCTGTGCATGTCTTATATGCATTAAAATATCTAGATAGAATTAGTTTCATAAAAACAAAAAGAATTGAGCATTTTTGCTTCTTTATACCAAAATGAAAAATAGTATAAAATATAAATGACAATGGCCACTTTTTTTCTATATACCCTTTATTGTGAACCATATTGTTTCCCCTTTAAATTTTCTCCTTATTAACAATTCTCTCCTCCATTTTTCATGATTAAAAAAGTAGCTGTGCTTTAAAACCTAGATCCTCTCTTTCAATTTGCAACTTCTATTGAGATAGGGATAGCTGAAAACAAATTTGCCTTAGAAAAGAATATTGAATCCTGATGTGAAAGAGAAAAAAGTGAGAGCATTTAATGTTAAAGCATGGAGGCCAGTTCTGAATCTGAGATATTAATTTATACCATCTCTTTAGGAGGTTTTATGCCCCATTCCTGGGCTCCTACTTCTCTGAATCGTAATATTTATAAAAATAGGATGAATGATATCCAACAGCCTTAAAAGCAATATTCCTTATAAATTTGTATCTGACTTAAAATTTGAGTAGTTTCTGATGTATAACAATGTCTATCTAAACGTTCAGTTGGAAATTCTGAATACCAAGAAACCAGAAAAATAGCAACTCTTGTTATAGTCATCACACACCATGGAAATATAAACTTGAAAAAGGTCAGAGTGGTAGAGGAGGACTCTGCTATTTTTCAGGCATCTAAGTCACTTTGACTTATTACCTCATTTCATAACAAAGATTGTACATGGATTCCAAATGACTGGGTTTGAATTTCCTACCAAGATGATGCTCCAACTAATTAACTCATCCTCGTGGTAATTTTAAACCTATCACCTGCCAGTTATTTGATATCCTTCACAGGTTATGTGGAAAGGAAAGAAATGTCAACCTGCATTTATGTTCTAACAAAAGGTGATGGGAAAAAGTTATGACACAATCAGTACTTTCATTAGTTATTTTTTTCTTTCAGCAGAACTTACAAAGTGTGAATTAATGTTTATAGAAACCAAAAATATTAACCACATGAAATAGACAGTTTTATGATATGACCTACCTGCTCATGCATCAGACCAACAAAAAGCAATTTATAATTTTCTAGCTATATTATAGCATAGTCACAGCAACCAAATGTTTGAGCTACATCTAAAGTGGCTACTACAGACATAATTTTGGTCACTGTGACCTATGCCACAGTGATTTATAGGTAAAATTGGATTTTTACTGTGAAAGTCTCAATCCGTTTAGGTCAAGCGAGTGAAAGGAATTCATCGACCAACTGGGGTTTGAGTAACCATAGCTCTATATCCATGACTCATCCTGACACTATGTAGTGATAGTCTAGAGGCAAAGGGGATTTTTTTTCTGCATAATTCTATTCTCTATGCTTGTTTAAATGTAAACTGTCCTGGTAGATTCTACAGGAAAAAGAAGTGTACCAGGAAATACCCAAGGGATACATTTTCCAGATGACATTATGCTATGCAAGTAAAAGGTAAATTTCCCTGAACTATGACAGAAAGCAATTTGTTGTCTCAACCATTTTGTTAAACTTCATTTAAATTACATTTGATGCTTCCCAAATGAATCTTCACCCCTGTGATTTTTGTACTTTGAAACATTAGCATTGCTTCTGAACCTTTTTGTTTGCTGTCCAGTTTGTTTTAAATAAAAAGTTCAGGTTATCAGAAGAACCTAATACACTCTGTTACTTTCATTTTCACATTTTCTTTTGTTATCTTTGAAGTATGTGTTGGTGGGTGGGAATGGAATTATGAATATATTTACATGTGGAAGGAGTGGTTATTTTCTGAGGTTACAGAAAAATACAGATTTTTTTAAATACAGAAAAGATAAAAAGCATTACAGAAAGTGTATGGTATATGTGGAATGTGGATGAGTAAATGTAAGTATGTTGAACAAATAGAATAGCATTTGAAAAGCCTGAATAATTTTCAAAGCCATGTCAGATAAACACATTAATAGTGTATGTGTATGTGTCCATATGTGTGTGTGTGCCTGTGTCTACATTCAAATCAAATCATCTCATGATTTATTTGGTGCCTACAGTGTGCTTATTTATTATTTCAGTCTTTCCTACATTATATAAATTTCAAATAAAATCAGTTATTAATATAAAATATAGTTATTAATTCCAAATAAGTTTCATTTTGTTTATGTTAGGGATATTTGCATATTTTATTCTTAATTGATCATATATTTTCAATTCAAGGTGAGAGACTATTCAACAACATTACAGAATTTCTTTGGAATACTACAATATTAAGTGTTTTTTACAAATCTAAGAGGGAATCAGTGATCTTTACTTTTTCCCATGAACCTCATTCATGTGATTTTTTAAAAATGACATTTTACATGCTTAACTATGAGACTGAGTCATTTTTTGACTTGGAAATAACAGACAATGTATTGGACTAGTCTAAGTGATTACAATGGGGACAGCACAGACAAAGGTAACAATATGAGTATGGGAAAGAATGGCATATCTTTTGAATAAGCATATTTTATTTAGTATGTCTCTGTTTAAATAACCCCTCTGCCTTGCTACTATAAAAGTGAAGTGCTTGTTATCTACTGTCAAAATCAGAAGAGGTATTTTTATACATCAGAAGCTGCCACATTTTTTTTCTTCACTATTAAAAGCCATCTACTGTAACATGAAGCAAAGTCTTTAAGCTTTCTAACACTCCTCTGGGCTCCCTCCAAAAAACAATTTATATCGGCTGGCAAGGTCATTAAGGAAACTGGTCAAAATTCAGGTGGGAAATGCAACCCTGTTGGGTAGAGTCTTAAATGCTTTCATTTATCAGAAACACAAGGTCATATCAATGGTGTTGAGTATTAAACTGATTTTCCAAGAATTTTATGGCAGTTGCCAACTTGAGATGGTCTAAAATATGTTAGAAATATAAGTCTGCTGGTATATTTCTTATACGTATGTGTGTATATATATATATATATATATATATATATATATATACATATATACATATAATCTATATGCATGTAAATATTCTAATGATTATATGAGTTTATTTCAAAACCAATATGAGGCCAAATATTTTTCTGCAAAATAATATTGCAGCATGTTGTATACTCATGGCAATTTTAATAAGACTTTTCTTCTACTGGTTGATTTCTAATATTCTGAGCTTCTCTTGGAAAATTTACTAAAATACCCTGACCTATATTCCATGTGCCCAGTATAGTGAGTTCCTGGTAGAGAAGAAACTACACACATACACACACATATGCACACACACACACACACACAGGGTTACATGTACTGGGTTTTTCTGGAAGGCCTGTAGGAATTCTTCAGGGCCTTTTGAGGCAATGTGCCTGGGAATATTAGGGCTTGGTAGAGACAATATCCTTGTTGTTGAATGGACAGCCTTGACCAAATCAAGTTTCTAAAATTAATGCCAGAAATCTAGAAAACAGAGAAACTGAAGTGGAATTCTCTTATAATTATTTTTCCTTCTGTCTTTTTGATTCCCTCATTAATCCTGTGCTCATATGAATCTTCTTGGTGTACCTTGTTGCCTCCCAGACCTCTCTAATAATAGCCCACTGTGGCCAGTCTCTCACTTGGGCCTTATTCCTTCTTCTTCCTAGTCTCCCTGTTCTCAACTCTCTCCCACCTCCACCCGCTGTTTAAAAAGAAAAAAAAGTGAAAGAAACACATACTTACATACATATGTTTTTAGTCCATGCCCTTGAATATGCTAGTTATTACCAGCGACAACCCTCCTTCCAAAATGTCATTATAATTATTCAGATAAAATTTTTCAAGGCCAGATTAAGAGCTGCACACAATTAGGTATAAAATAAATTACAAGGATATATTGTACAACACAGGGAATATAGTCAACTTTCCCAAATTTGCTAACTTTTCTATAGTTATTACAGTTATAATAACTATAAATGGAGTTCAATCATTAAAAATCCTGAATCACTATATTGTACAGTCATAACTTATGTAATATTGTACATCAACTATACATCAGTTGAATATATATATATATATATATATTTATTTATTTATTTATCTATTAGTGTGTACCATTAAAGAAGACAGATTTTTTATCCTTAAATTTTAGAGGTTTGGATATTTTGATACAAAGGTGAAAGGGGTATTTTGTTGAATTACAACATAAGTCATAATCAAGATAAATATTCTGTGATTGACTAAAACAAAAAACATGTGACATAGAATCTCAGAAAAAAAACATTTAACAAAATACAGAGGCATTAAGTTACATGGGATGACTGAAAAATGTGAGTAGTTGAGGGCAGTTGGGGAGTATTCATGGCATGATATGTCAGTTTGGTCCCTCTGTGAAGCTGTCACCAAGATGGCATTAGAAAATGATGAGATTTATTTGAGGATAAAGAGTTAGGAAAAAGAAATAGGTGACGTGAGCCATCAGCCACCTGTGAAAGAGAGAAGGAAAGTAGGAGGATTAGGTAAAAAGAGCCTCAGATTGCAGCAAACCCTGAAAAACACTCAGCCAGACTGGGGAATGTCTCGAGTGGAAGATTACCTATTTGAGGAGCCCTGCATCAAGCAGCAATGGTCTGGATTTGATGCTCATCACTGTGTTGCAGGCAGACCAGGAGAAGCATGAATTTAGGATGAAAGTTGATGCTGAACCAAGGCGGAAGCAGTGGGTGGCTTTGAGCAGACTACACTCATCACAGCAGCTCCTCTTGAAGGGAGATCTCAGCAGGATCCTCACTGCTACCGTACAGGGCTGGGAGTTATCCATAACCACTGAGCTGCACAGAAGATTTCAAAATTACATATTAAAATATTGTGTTGAAGTGTGTATAATATTTAGCTATTCTATGCTATTAATTTAATATGTAGCCCTGTTGGTTTTTTAAATGAAAGAAACTTTATACAAACTCTTGATTTTTTTTTACAAGTATAAACACTGTGGTCTTTACTCATATTTTGACAAAGAGTGACAAATATGAGAATCAGAGACATCTTTCAATACTTGTTTCCCATGAATGGATTTAAAATACCCTACAAACTGACCTCAATGTATATTTTCTATCTCAAATCCTAACACCTCTGCAAAAGAAATTTATGGTTTCATTATAAATTGTATTCATCATTCTCTGAGTGTTTTTCCCTTTATATTTTTTGCTCATGATAGTCTTACAAACACAGCATACCTTCAGTTGAGGAAATCAGAAATTTCTACAACTTTTGTGAAGTGTTTCTGGATTTTTCTAGATTATCAGAATTTAATGCATCTTTATCTGCATCCAAGTAGTATTTTTCTTATGCCCTTTAAACTGCATATTTATGCATGCACATCTTTTTAACTAGAAGTTTGGCCTTATTTCTTGAAAGTATTTCAAAGACTGAAAAAATAGTATATACATGTTCTATATGTTAAGTTACTTGGCATAAACTAGAAAATATCAATTTTTCAATGAAAAATTATGAACTAAGAAATATTGATCAAGTCCATAATGACCTAAAAAATCTATTATTTAAAAATATCTCTAGGCCTTCCCTGGTGGCGCAATGGTTAAGAATCCACCTGCCAATGCAGGGGACACAGGCTCGAGCCCTGGTCCTGGAAGATCCCACATTCTGTGGAACAACTAAGCTCGTGTGCCACAACTACTAAGCCTGCGTGCTAGAGCCCATGAGCCACAGCTACTGAGCCTGCATGCCACAACTACTGAAGCCCACATGCCTAGAGCCCATGCTCTGCAACAAGAGAACATGAGAACCCCATGCACCGCAATGAAGAGTAGTCCCTGCTCACTGCAACTAGAGAAAGCCCACACGCAGCAACGAAAACACAACACAGACAAAAATAAAATAAATAAAATAAATAAACAAAAAATAAATTAATAAAAATAAAAATATCTCTAAAATTTGTTCTTCTCCCTGAAACTTGTACTGCAGTAATTATGTCGTAGTAAGTGACAACACACGGATTATAGGAACTGTCATTCATGAGAGTTGATTTTTTGACCCTATTTTCCATGAGATTATCTCTGTGAAAAAAAAAAAAATTAGAGTAACTAATGGACTTGGTGATATTGAGGTGTTCCGTGACTTTCCTAAGAGTAGTCTCAGTAGTACTCTTTCTTGAGTTAGTCTCAATAAAGAAGTAAGAACTGAAACCTGACCAAAGTGTATTAAGCTAGAAGCTGTCAATCACATCACTGACCCTGAATCATTGTCAATCAGGACAATGACCCTGAACTAAAAAAGCTCCAGAGAGAATCTACTATGGGCTAGACATAAAAACATATACAAAACAAAATAAAACAAGAAACTACAAGTTATGAAAAAATAGGCAGATATTTCATGAAAAGGATTTACCATTTAATAATGAAATCTGATATATTTTGCATAGAATCAGATACCTTGATGTAAAAGATAAAGAGAGTGAATTTATTTGGATTTCAATGAAGAACAGAGACACGAGAACACCTCCTGCAGGAAGTATAGGTGATGTTCATGTTTTGTGGAGAGCCAGTATGGACTGAATACAGCTGATGATTGATCTATTTAACACAAACAGCATGGTTAGACCCTCTAGAAATTAATACAGTACTTCTGAAGATTCCAAACTTGAAAATTAAGCAGAAAAATTATCATTTGTCCTTTGCTTGTTACTGTGATTGGTTTGTTTTTCCTATTCAAGATAGTTTGACTTGAATTATTTTCTTATTTTTAGTTAAAGAAACAAGAAAACTGAAGCTTACAGGGAATTAATTATGAAAATGAGGACAAATTATATTTGTAAAACTTGTGGTGACTCAATTTCTCTAACAAAAGCAGCAAGTGTGGTGCATAATCTAAAAATAATCAGTCTACCTTAACATCCTGATAGAACATGCTTAGCTTTTAAGTCAAATATTTAAGTAGGAGAAAAGAAAACCATCTATATCCTAATATAAGTCATGCCCTTAGCCCCCCCAGTAAAAGAGGGAGGCACCTTATATTTAAACAATTCATATTATGGGACAAGTTATTGATTACTTTATATTTTTAAGCAAACTTATTGGGATATAATTTATGACTAAGAATTTATTCATTTAAATTGCAAAATTAAATGTTTTTTATTATATATACAGAGTTGTGCAGCCATCACTATAATCTAATGTTTTTATCTTTTCATCATCTCCCCAAATTAGCCTTGCATCCATGACCAGTCAGTCTTCATTATACTCCCTGCTCCCTCTAAACCCTGGCCCCGACCCAATTCTAAGCTACCACTAATCTACTTTTTGCCTCTGCAGTTTTGCCTACACAGGATAGTCCATATAAAGAGAATTGCACAAGTTGTTTAAGCAACTGTCTTAATTTTAAGGGAATGGAAACTTTTGGCTTAGATTACTAATATTTGATTGCCAGTTTGGGAGTTGCTTATATTTGGCATATATGATATTTTTTCCACTTTCTTTAAAATGATTACAGTATTACAGCTAATATTCTTTGTATAATACATATTATATGAATTAATTATACTTTAGTAGTTTTTCATCATGAGGCTTTGGGATTAAATCACCCCAGTAATATCTCTTTGAGAGCCAATGGGTAAAGAGAAATGTTTCTAAGTTATTATTTGAATTAAAAAAGAAAATTACTCATTGCTCACTACTGATTAAAAAATGAAAACTTATAAGAATATCATCACAACCTAGACTTAACCTGTTTTTCCAGTGCTCCTCTGAGGTAAGGGCAGGTTTTAGCAAGGATGTGACTGTACAGCCAGGCATCTGGAAGGGGCAAGTTCAGAAGACTGAAAATAATAATGTATTAAATAGTAGAATGAGAATGAAAATGCACCAGGGTAGTGGGCCCAAAGCAAGTGGATCATTGTATACCATATCATCACCTACCAGAAAGTGTCTACTACAGTAGAGACACTGGGAAACTAAATGAAAAAGATGATTCATTTGAAGGAGATCAGGCAGCACTTGTCCTCAGTCATCCTATGCTCTTATAATGGGGTGGTAGTGACTGGGTTGGAAACTATGAATGGGCTTATTAACATGTGCTTCCTCTCACCAGAATAATGTTAAGTACTAACACTATTAAATGTCTGACATGTGAGTATCAGAAATTAACACTGAACATTCAATGTTACCATTGCGTGAGGAAAGCATCCACTTGAAGTCTTGTGGGGTTTTTTTGTTTGTTTTTTTTAACATCTTTATTGGAGTATAATTGGTTTACAATGGTGTGTTAGTTTCTGCTTTTTTATTTTTTGCGGTACACGAGCCTCTCACTGTTGTGGCCTCTCCTGTTGCGGAGCACAGGCTCCAGATGCGCAGGCTCAGAGGCCATGGCTCATGGGCCCAGCTGCTCCACAGCATGTGGGATCTACCAGGACCGGGGCACGAACCCATGTCCCCTGCATCGGCAGGCGGACTCTCAACCACTGCACCACCAGAGAAGCCCTAGTTTCTGCTTTATAACAAAGTGAATCATTTATACATATACATATGTTCCCATATCTCTTCCCTCTTGCGTCTCCCTCTGAAGTCTTCTTGATAACATAGAATCATAAACCTTGCATCTAATGGGGGTTACTGTTAATAGTAATGGAGCATTAATTTTCTCCTCTCCTGGAGAATGAAGTGATTCATCTTTTTGAGATTCATACATAGATTCGATCTAGTTTTGCCTCCTCTGTATGCCTCTGTCAGGGCTTTCCACGTGGCTGAGATTCTGCAAAATTACACCTTGGACCAAAGCACCCAGTTATGGTTAAGGATTCTGACAATGGATAAACGAAAAAGGAATTCATTGGTCACATGCTATCTATCACCCAGAAGTTATCGGCCTGATAGAATGTGGGATGATCTTTCAACTCAAATTTCAACCTGAGCACATTTTGCAGGGTTGTCCATCTGTCCTCTGTAATGCAATGCAAATGTTGAACCAGTTGAGATTATATGATGTTGTATCTCCAAGAGCTAGAATGCAAAGGAAAAGAAGGAATGGAAGTAGAATTGGATCCACTCATTATCACTCTCTGTGGTCCATTTGAGAAGCTTATGCTTCCTAATCCTGCAACTTTATACATTGATGGGTTGCAGGTCATGGTCCCCAGGTGGGGTGAAGTGTATGTGGGAGAGCTTTATACCTATGGATGCAATCAGAGTTTCCCTTATCCTAGTACTATAACTGCCATCTAGTACTTTTGGGCCTCAGGTTGATCAAACATCAAGCCCAAAGGTGTTACTAGGCCATGGTTCTCAACAGTGATTATCATGTAGAGCTAAAGTTCCTGCAACATAATGGGGGCAGGAAGCAATATGTCTGAGCTTGAGCCATTAATTGCAGTGCTACATGGGGAATCCCTGCCTGGTGATAGCAGTAAACAGCAATTGCAGTCACAAGGCAGGGTAAACAGGGCTCAGGCACAGGCAACTCACTTAAGACAGGCAGGATTGCTGACTAAAGTTACAGGAAATATAGAATGGGTAGTAGAGAAGGAAAATGATTAATGTTCATTATGGTCTCAGAACACAGATGGTTTCACTAACCTTTCATTTTATGGCTTTTTAGAGATTGTAGCAACCACCCTCTCTTATTTAATTCAGGCTGCTATAACAAAAATACCATAGACTGAGTGGCTTAAGCATTTATTTCTTCTATTTCTGTAGACTAGAAACCTGAGATAAGGGTGCCTGTGTAGTTGGGTTCTTGATGAAGGCCTTCCTCCTGGTTGCAGATGGCAGCCATCTTGCAACATCCTCCTGTGGCAGAGGGAGATCTTTCTTGTATCTCTGCTTATAATGGCACTAATTCTGTTCATGAGGGTTCCACCCTCATAATTAAGTACCTCTCAAAGGCCCTTCCTCCAAAGGGAGGAGTCTAGGGATTTATTGGAGACTAGGGATTCAACATGTGAATTTGAAGGGACACAATCTGTCTATACAGCCCCTAAAGTAACAGAGGACACTGAATATGATATGAGTGAAGATTGAAAAGGACAAGCAGTAAGTTGTAATGTTTTCCACCCAATATCTGCTCACACCACTTCAGAATTTATCTCTAGCTTCTGTGGACAGTTTCCCACATGCTGCGTGCTGACAGATTCCTATCTCAAGCTCCTGTATATTCCTCTGTTTCTTTGTATGAGGGCTGTCTCAGGCACCACAAGACCACAGTCTGCCATACGCAAGTCAATCTGAAATTGTGCTTCTCTTCATTCTCTTTAGGCTAACCATCCAATAACAAGACACAGGAGTCAGTAGGAAATACCCAGACCTCCCCCATGCCCCCAACCTCAGCTTCTTAAGGGAAAGTCTGATGTGTGATACATGGTTTCTCCAAAAGTTCACAGTGGGGTTGAGACCAAGTTGTTAACACTGCTGTTAGTTAATGGATTCTTTATTAATTTTTCTCCCTTTCACATCTTATAATCACCACTGCCTCACTTGCTATTCCTAGGAAATAAACTGCCTGAACTCAAGTCTTGCTTCAGTGTCTGTTTTGTGGTGGGAATCCACACACAAGCAGTATGATTGTTTGGAATTATTTATCAAATTTTTATCATTCTGTTTAGTGTAATTTTTAGCATGATCTCATTTGGAGAATAAAGTTTTGTGGAGCTTGTGTCATTAAAATTTTGATTCAGATCCCCAAAGCAATAATATTGTGTCAGATATTAGGTAATAGATGGCAGTAAACAAAACAGAAATCTGATTTTCAGTATTTCAGTAAGATTTGTAGTCAGTAAATGTGGTAGTCAGAACTACTCTTTAAAAGTTGTTAGCAGTTTGGATTTTCAAAATTGTACAATTTATCCTTACAACAGATTCCCTTGTTTTGGAAATATTTTCAAATTGTAATCTTCTTTAAGGGAAATATAAAATAACCTTATAATATTCCTGAGAAAAATAACAAACTGTGGTCTCGTTCATCTAAACACAGATGCTGCAGACTAAAATGCTATGTATTCTCCTTATTATATGTAACATTTAGTAGATCCATGCCCTTGAAAGATTAAAGAAATAATATTTTACCCACAATAGAGAATTACATAGATGTGAGAGAGGACTGGTTTCTAGCTCAGCTGATATGGACAACAGCAGTTGAATGGAGTAATTGGTCTGCTTGTAAAACTGTATAGTAAAATATGCAGCACAATAAACACACTACCTGTCCTAGTTAATTTGTGCATAGAAATTGGGTGAAGAAAACTTCCAGATCATCACCAAATATACTGTGGCTAAGAAGAACTGAGGAGCTGAAGAACAATTAGAAACAGCCTAAAGTTAGGGTGAAAATAAGATGAAGAACAAAAAACTTGACCTACATTAAAACCTTCCTAGTTCAAATGGGACACTCCAAACTCTATTCTAAGTCACGCACATATCCCAGGCTGCACGTAGGAAGATATGTCTGAGGCTGTCTTTTTCCTAAGGGAGGGCAGAGAGCATGTACAGGCCAGAATCAAATCTCTCTAATTGTTATCCTGCTATAAAATTAATTATACCAATTTATAAAACTAAGATAGCTATTTTTTAATTAAAATTATTTTTCAATCAAGAACACTAGATTGGACTAAACATTGAACATCTGTTTCTTCTTTGAATATATATATACTGAATATATATATATTATATACAGAGAGAGAAAGAAAAAGAGACAGAGACCCACAGAAGATCCTAGCATGTAGGCAAACTTCCCTACCTCCTTTCTAGGACTCCCCATATTGAATTCTGCCTCATTTCTCATGAGGAGAAGAATCTCTGAACTGACCATTTCAATTTATAACAAAGAGTCAGGAAACCTAACAATCAAGAGACCCATGAGTGAGGATGAGGATCCAAGGACAGTCTACAAATCCGATTTTCAGGCTGGAAAACTAGACCTTAATAACCTTTCATCCTATGGAACACAATACAAAAATAGACAAATATAAAATCTAGAAAAAAAAATCAGCCATAACAGAAGATGATAGTATGAATGTCAAAGAAAAGCTTTAAGAAATTATTATTTTTTTCTCTTAGTTTAAGTAAAGAAAACATTGACCCTCTGACAAAAATAACAAGATCATTTTACAGACAGATACAAAAATAGAGGTGGATGTGATTAGGACAGATTGTCAGGAAACCACAAAGACAACATAATTAAACATTATAACACATTAGTAGAGATATGAAATATGTGTTGAGGAAAATAAAAATTGTTCTCAGGTCATAGAGGGAAAAATAGAGGAATAAAAAGTAAAAGACAAAAATGAAGAAAAGAGGAAGAACAGAGCTCTAAATGAGAACTGGGCACAACTTTTATTATGTATGTTTGAAGTGAAAGAAAGATATAAATTTGAAATTCTAATTTTCTCTTGCAAATAGCTTCCCAATGCCAATATTTATTTTTTAGAATGCTTTAATATGCAAATCATATTTAGAAAAATGCCTTTAGTTTGTTTCATTGAGGGGAGGTTCTAAGCAAATCATGAAATAGATGAGGCAGTGTTTAGTACTGCCTCCTTCCTACTATTCTGTGCTTTCTTGGGTCAAAAGGTTTTCATGTTAATTTCAGTTTCTTAATTGGGTTCTTAGCCTCTGGGGTAGCTTGCATGATTAAATATTTCAGGATATCTCATTCTCTTCAGTGGCTTCTAGTTACTCAAATACCTGGTCTCTGCTTGGAGAGATCTGTAAAAGAAATGGTATTACCACTATGTTGAATGGAAATACCTCCCCTACCCACATGCACAAAAATAAAACAAGCATTTTAGAACAGGCTCTTCAGTATCTTAACAAAGGGCCTCATATTTGCTCACTAATTTCATTAATATGTCATGTGGAATAAACTTTTCAATGAGTATATTTTCCCAAACCACACTTCTTTATGGAGCATTGCTGCAAATTATAGGAAATCATTTCTTTTTTAATGGTATTTCATTAAGTGGTTTTATGTTTTAAATTATTCTTTCACCTTTATTTTCATCATTATTAGATTGACAAGCAGTGACTAGGGAAAACACAAAATATAAAAGTATTCATGCTTCCATGCTCAAACAAGAAACTTCCATTGGTACGCACACACACACACACACACACACACACAGATATTTGTTAAGAAAGTAAAATCAGGCAAGATCTTGAAAATCTATATCTAATTACCTTTACTTCTCATGAAAACATTTTCCTTTTGAAAAATAAGTATCTCCTCATCAGATGAAAGTGTAATGAAAACATTATAGTAAAATAATTTATACATGTCAACTTGCTTTAATCTAGGAATTGATATTTTTGGAGATTTTTAATCCATTGTACTAGATATATTTTCTTTAGAATATGTCTGTATAAAAAAGCAAAATTGTCAGAGATATGCATACAGATTGGCCTAAGTTAGTTGGGTGGAAATTAAAAATATGGTAATTAATGCATGTTTCTTGTGCAGATTTTTTTTCCTGTTGATTTTTGAAAAATGACAATGATATAAAACTACCATTAACTATTGAAAATGTCCATATTACTTCATTAAATCCTGATTCATATTTTGGAAAAATAATGAATTATCTTTGCAAATCAACTGATAGTATGACCCTAGATAAAAAAAATATATTTTAAAATATTTGACAAAATATACAATCGCTCTCTTTAAACTTCTGTTGCCTGATATCTTATAAACTAATTGATGGCAGAGAATACTTCTTATTTACCTTGATTTACACCATGCCCAGTACATCATAAGTACTAAATAACTGTTGAATGAAATAAAATGCTGTATAAATTAATATACTAATTTATGTATTACTATCCACATTCCTTCTCCTCCTATGCACCCCCTTCTCTCTCCAGAGGAACAAAACATTGTTGGAAAAATAGGAAAGGACATCAAAAAAATTTATTCCATATTCATGATCTCTAAATTTGATTTTGTTTTGGGTCATCAATATTTTTATTAGTCTTTTGTTGTACCTCTTAAACCCTCATTTCTTCTCATGCCATAATCTTCTGACTGAATGAATAGCCCTCATTCAACCGAGGTCATTTCCTAGTTTATTGAGAAAAGATTGAGATAATCTGTCATTAAATAGTTCATTAACTCTTATAATATTTTCCTCAGTGTATAAGTAAACTTTTTTTATTTATTTCATTCTTACTTATTATATGAAATTGAGAGGAAGAAAGAACACTTCAAATAAATACACGAATTTTTCGATTTCAATAAGAAGCTGAATTTATCTTCTTCCTTTCTAAATACATTTCACTTTCCCACTATTATGTTTACATCTGTAGTACTTTTCATTTGTATTTTACAAAGCCAGAGAATTTCGAGTTATTATTTACTATTCCAGTATTTTAATCCTCACATTAAATTTGTTTCTTTGCTTTAGTGTTTCTATTTCTGAAATGTCACTCTTGTCCCATAATCTTGCATTTAGAATGATAATAGGAATTAAAAGGAATAGATACACCATACAGAAGAGTGGTCATTAACAAATCAGTCATTTTGAAGAACTTCATAGGAAATATAGAAGACGAAATTGGAATAAGAGAGAAATCAGGTTAGAGGAAAAATTGCAATCTGAATCATGCATAGGAGAAATTTACTGTGAACTTTAAAGGTGTTTGCTGATGTTAATTATTTGAAGATTAACTATTTTGAAGAACATGGGTGTTCTCTTTCTTCTAATGACCTACTTAAAAGTCAAGACACTTTGTGCTGGCCTGTGTCCTACCTTGTATTTTACTGAAGGGATAGCCAGTATCTCTATGTGTTTAGTAACCTAATTTTGAACTCAACATTTCAAGTTAGCTCCTATATAGAGGGTATGCACTATTTTAATGAGCAAGGTGTGCAAAGTCTCTAAGACTGAAAGTGCCTCATGGAAGGCTTGGGAACATTAAGAGAGAGCTGGACACTTGTATACTTCACAAACTAAGACTGCCTCTAACGGAGTTAGTTAGCCACTAATTCTCTCCTTCTCCCAGGGTTAGAGAATCAGACTGGAATTTCTGAGCAACAATGACACATTAGACTCCAGAGGAAGCTTAAAAGGAAAGCATAACAGAAGAAATAAAACAAAGAAATAAAGGAAGTAATTCATGGACATAATCTGAGACAAGTTAAATAGGAATTTCTAGGAATGGTGTCCAATCATCATTATGTTTAAAATTTCCCAGATGGTTCTAATGTCCAGTTGGGATTCAGAACCACTGAGTTAGATAGTTCAGTGGTTTCATCCATGGTCTTAACAGAAGAATTTGGCACATGTGTTTCTCCTCAAGAGCGCTACCCACACTGGGCCATCTTTCTGGAGTTAGTGTGCAATAATATTGCCGGAAGTTTTCCACAAAGTGATAGGATACAAGAAAAAGGCAGTTCAGCATTTGTGGTGAACAGCAATAAAAAAAATCTGTGAGAGTTATTTTCATAGAATGGAACAGTATCAACTGCACTGCTAAAGGAGTAACAATGACTGAGACCTGAATATGTACATCCAGAGATAAAAATTTCTCATTTATAAAAATTATATCCTCATGTCCCAGAAGATATTGTGGATTATTTAAATGAGATTTATAGCTACTCATCATTGTTCCTACACACTGTGTACTAAATATCAGTATCAATATCCAACTTTTGTTAAGTGTGAGGTCTGTTTGACTAGACTTAAAAGGGATATCACTTGTTTATATATTTTTTAAATCTTAAATCTGTGACTTTTTGTACTTAAAATATCACTAACTCTTTCGAGATATTTCTCAAAATGATCATGACAGACTTGCCCTCCATAAATTTCTTTCCTGGAATTCTCTCAGAAGTGGTTTGTTGTGGAAATGATATTTAGGGAAAGCATGGAACAATGAGAAGTTCTGCAATGATCCTGCAGAAAATTGCAATAATGAAAACATGAGTGACAATGAAAAACTTCAACAAACCATAGGGCAGAGGCTCTGAAAATTTTAATGAACACTAGGTGTAAGCAACTAGTTAGGCTGAATGTAATGACTAAGCATCACCCCTGAGTAAAAAATATCTTATAGTAATTAGTTTCCCAGAAAGGTTTTATCAATTAGGGATATATTCAGCAACACATAACAGAAATCTAGAATAACACTGACTTTTTAAAAGGAGGATTATTTTTCTCATGCACATGCAATTTTGAGATAGGCAGATAGCATTCTTTCAGCAGCTCAGTGATGCTAGGGTCAGATTCTCTTTGACTATGTTTACGTTTTCAAGATGGCTTCTGAATCTCTAGTAAAGTGGAAAAAGAAAACTAGTGGCCCGGCCAAATATCACACTCCATTACACAGCACTTCTTTGTTTTTTGTTTGTTTTGTTTTTGTTTTTGTTTTTTTGCGGTACGCGGGCCTCTCACTGTTGTGGCCTCTCCAGTCATGGAGCACAGGCTCCAGACGCGCAGGCTCAGCGGCCATGGTTCATGGTTCCAGCCTCTCTGCAGCATGTGGGATCCTCCCAGACCGGGGCACGAACCCGTGTCCCCTGCATCAGCAGGCGGACTCTCAACCACTGTGCCACAAGGGGAGCCCTACACAGCATATTTAAGTAAGACAATAAAGTTTGGGAACAAGACTAAAACATTAGACTATTGTAGCAGAACGGGGAATCAAAAACCATAATCTACACTTGATTTATGTCAAAGCAGATAGGGATGATCAATGGGTATAATACAGACTCTAAAATCAAGCATGCTTGTGCTGTATCCCTACCTACAACCACAGGCAAAAATAAACTCTAATGTATTAAATACTTCAATAAGAAGGGAAATCAATAAAACTTTTAGAGGACAATATAGGAAAATATCTTCATGACTTAGAATAGTGATTTCTCAAAAAAGATAAAAAGTATACAAAACATAAATAACATATGGATAAATCCATTAGTATTAAAACTATAACTTTTGTTTAAATACTGACTATAAAGAGTAAAAATGCAAATCATAGATCAGAATAAGCTATATTAATCACATAACCGATGGATTAATATCTACTTTATATAGATATGAAGAATTCATACAAAAAAATAAGAATAGGATAAAAGACAAATAATCAAAGAAGGAAAGATACAAGCATCATGAGCTAGTATCCAATAGAAGAGACAGGGATGGTCTGTAAACCTTTGGCACTATTAATATTCAGAAAAGTACAATCTAAAATTAATATGAAATGCCATTTTACTCCCTCATTGTTGGCAGAACTGGAAGTCAGGTAACGGAAGACATTAATGAAGTGATGTAGGGAAAGTCTGTCAACCACTGCTGGTTCATGTGAAAGTGGGACCCTTACTTTAGAGAGAGTTTGACATTGTAGCTCAAGTGTAGAGTAGTGCTGCCAGCTTCCAGGAAGCACAGCTGCTTGCTTGGTCATGTGAATTTTTCTGGAGAGGTCTGTGGAACCACTGCGCTAAAGAACAGTCTATTAGGAGAGCAAAAGATGAGAAATGTGTTATTTAACTCTAGTCTCCTGTCTTTCTTTGATCAAAATTCATCACATTCCACACTAAATCTGAGGCCATTCAGAGTGTCATGAGGCCTCTCAGAGCTTTTGTGATTTGGTTGGGTTAGATGATGCCATTGCTACCAACTTGCTCACAACAGAGGTTTTTGATGGAGAGATGATGGCGGAGACTCTCCAATTCTGGTATCAGTACATCTGAGGAGGTGTATATTTTGGTCCAGTTCACCTAATAAAGTTACACATTTGCATCCCAGTAACTCCACTCCTAGATAAACATCTGCATATACAATCTAGGAGCTATATAGATAGGAGCTTTGCTCAGAAAGAACTGAGAAAAGAAAAAGGATTAAAAAAAATCCCTTAAATGTGTGTCAAGAGTAGATGGGATGGGAAAGGCAGAAATAAATGAATAAACAACAGTTAGAGACATTACTCTAGGGGAATATCACAAAATTGATCCCAAGCAAAGAACCAAATCACAAGATTGCACAAAATATGATTGTATTTAAATATCAAGTTCAAAATCTGTCAAAAAGAAATACATTATTTATACAAAAATACAGAATTTAGAATAGGATTTAATTCTTGGAGTGAAGGAAATAGACACAATTGGAAAATGTCCTATAGGAGTTTCTGAGGTAGTAAGAATATACTACTTCTTAAGCCATATAGTGGTGTTATATAGTGATGGTTTATTATTAATTATATTAATTGTAGTTTTATGCATTTTTCATATATAATAGACATCTCAAAAAATATAGTTATCTAGTAGAATAATCAATGATGTGATTACAATTGTTAAATGTTAAATAATGCTTTATTAGTTCTGAATGCTTATTAGAAGAATAACTCAAAGAACTTGAGACAATTATAACTTTCTTGATTGCTTTTCCATTATATTGAACCCTAAATAAATATAACTCTAATGCTTTGGAGAAACATTTGAAAACTAATAGCAACAGTGAATTGGTTACATTTTGACTGTACCTTTGGCAATAAGTTGACCCTCCAAATACATTTATGAACTAATGCTTCAATTTATCAGTAAATTCTTCAGATATCCTATTTGGGATGAGTCATGTTGCTATCGTCTCATTGCCAGTAAAATAAATATAACTGTGTGCCACATTGAATAGTTAGTAAACTTACTTAAGAGTAATTTGAATTAGAGCATTTGAGACTAAAATAGAATTCTGTCTAACTCATTAAATTTATGAGATTGTACATTTCACCTATTCAGTGGGCATATTGGTAATAATTGGGCTAGTACAAGTAGAATGCTTTTAGACAGATTGTAACTGATTAATTTGACAAGCAATTAAAAGTATGACAGCTCTATTAAAGTTATTTTAAATGCAATTACTGAAAAAAATATTTGAGTGGTTCTTCCAATAGTGCTAAAATCTCTTAAAAGAAAATAAGACATAATGTGATAAAATGATAAAAGAAAGAGAGTAATATCATTTACACAATAGGTCAACGTGTCCCAGAGACACTAAGTTTAATATTGACTTTTGGATGCAGAGAGCATGGGCAAATCATACAATCACTTTACAATTGCCCTTATTTATCTAATGTGGAAAATTATACTTATCTTTTAAGATTAAATAAATAACATACATGGTAACTACACAGTTGATGTTTAGTAAGAATCATATTCATAATAGTAAGTAGAATACCTTGATAATAATTATAAACAATAATACATTAATTTCAAAACAAATCATCAATTCCTTTTTGGTTCTCCAAAACATTAGTATTATATTTCTTTAGAGTTAAAATTAATAGAAAAACTAATTAAAGAAAAAGTGACAATCTTCTAGTTTAAGGGGGGGAATTCATGTTTTTCTGCATAAATTAAACATACTAAACTAATAAAGCTTTTTTGTTTTTAATATTAAATTGTTCTACAAATCTTTTTTTTTTTTTTAAGATGTTGGGGGTAGGAGTTTATTAATTTATTTATATATTTTTTTGCTGTGTTGTGTCTTCGTTTCTGTGCAAGGGCTTTCTCTAGTTGTGGCAAGCGGGGGCCACTCTTCATCGCGGTGCACGGGCCTCTCACCATCGCGGCCTCTCTTGTTTCAGAGCACAGGCTCCAGACGCGCAGGCTCAGTAGTTGTGGCTCACGGGCCTAGTTGCTCCGCGGCATGTGGGATCCTCCCAGACTAGGGCTCGAACCCGTGTCCCCTGCATTAGCAGGCAGATTCTCAACCACTGCGCCACCAGGGAAGCCCCCTAATAAAGCTTTTTTTTTTTAAGAGGGAATACATGAGAAACTTAAATCTGTCCAAACAACTGATAAGTCAAATCTAATTTATTTCATTTTTTATCTTAAGTTATTCATCGCATTTTTATTGATGGAACTCACATATACTCTTATTCAACAAAAAATAAAAAAATAAATTAAAATAACAAAATAAAAATAGGAAAACAAAAATTTTATTTCACACTGGTTGCTATTTCCAGTTATGTGGGGTGAAGGAAATTAAGATTATACAGATGTATACATAAAAGTGACTACCTTAAATGGATGTTTAGTAGTTATCAAATCTTATATGTTACTTTTATTTGCAATAACATTTCAAGCATTATTAATGCATTCCTTCATTAATGCATTCAACTAACCTGCTTTGTGAAAATGAATTGTATCTGCCTCTTCTTAACCATCTTAAATGAAAAAGAGTGTTTGTTAAGTGACTACTGCTTTTAAACTATCTCTTACTCAACCATTCCTTTCCCAACCTAATTTATTCTTCAAATCTCCCTCATGTGGAAATTTCAGTGCTGACTCTATGAAAAATATTGGTCAAAAGTGTGTCCCAATGTTTCTAACTATAAATCCAAGTAATATTTCTGCTGGAATACTGGTTATTTAAGGTAGGATACAATATATAAGAAAGTCATTATAAACAATAAGCTAAAACCAGGATAAAGGCCCTGTAATAAAACTTTCTCCATGCTTGCTGAAATCAGGCAAGAAAAATTTCACCGAGGGGCAGATGGATATTTTGGTCGGTGTCCAGATGGTAGCAGGAGTAGATTGATTTCCTAAGGCAACTCCCTCAAACCTCATTTTACTGAGAAAGCTTGGATTTATTTCTTTTCTGTGTTGGTGATGTTTCCTTAAAAAAACACAAATAGATAACCTTCAAATGATTTCTCTTTCCAGCCAGGAAGTGTCTTACTATATGATTTCAGTGTTTTTGTGAGGCTGTTTTTGGCACTTTGATAACATGAAAGGGATTATGCACACAGCACTGCCCAGGATGAATTTAGCAATGGAGATCAGTAATTATTCAGCTTTTTACTCACAATCTGCTGTCCCTTTGCTCATGGATTGTCCCGTTATTGATAGTTAGCTGTTAACGTTTCTGTGAGAAATTCCATACAACACTTTATGTTGAAAAGTTTCAATATAAATATAGACCGAGATCTTAATTATATTTTATCTTATTTTTAAATTAATTTTACCATTGATACATCCAACTGGTTAGATCATTAAAATTAAAACACAGTGAATAGTCAACCTCTGGTTCCTGCATACAACAGACCATTTTCCTAACACCAGCTCTCCCACTGTAACACACACAGGTGAGCACTGGCTTTCAGCATTTGTGTTTTCTTCCAGAGATTTCATTATGGAATATGCAATAAAACACAAGCCTATATTCTTAGTTTTCCTATTTTTTTTCACACAATAGAACTTACACTCTATGCGCTATTCAGCTTATTTCATTCTATAAGTATTTTGGAGACCTCTCCATATCAGAATGGAAAAATATTCTCCATTATATTTGACAAGTGCATAGCATTTTATTATATGAATGTGAATTAACTTATAAAATCAGTACCCAAGCATTGATTACATAATTGTTTCTCATCTTTTTTTGATACAAGCAATGCTCCAATGAATAATCTTGTACAAATATCATTTCAAGCATGCTATTATATCTTTCAAGTGGATCCTCAGATATGACATGGTATTTCCATTAGTAAATGTCACAGACATTTCCAAATATCTGTAGATATTTTCAGTCCTAAGAATTGCACCAATCTGCACAGCCACCAGCAATATATTAAAGTTCTTATTTCCCTAGAGCCTTTATAATAAGTGTATTATTAAACATTTACTTTTTTGTCAGTTTGATACGTCAGTCATTCTCAATCCTGTTAGACCCAATGCTTCTTTTTTATTAAAAAAAAAATTGTAATGCTCTCCTGTACTGTGCTACAGTGAAACTCATTCAGTACCTTTGTATCTACATAATTTCATAACTAAATCAATGCAATGCTCTAACTTTAATATAAGGGGAAATAGAAAATAACTTTTAAGGAAATGTGTAAATATGTAAATACACAGATGTGGCCACGTAAGAAGTCATAATTAAGTAGTCAGGTGTGTGTACTAAGTTGAATTAAGGAACAGACAGAGATGTGTTGGGTTAGTAACTCAGATACCTCCTGTGGAGTTGACATGGTTGATGTGATAGTGGAAAATTGGACAGCTCTTGATAAAGCTGCAAACACAAATTAGAAACTTCTATTGATTCACAGAGTAGTTCTATTACTGTGATATTCAAAGAAATGAATCCTCTGATCCCAATATTTAGTGAAAATATATAAATTTGATAGAAGTTCTAGGTTCAGATAATTATAAATAACTCTTCAGTGTATGAATATCTGGCAAGACATTTGAAAACTGTGTGAAATACCAGTTTTTTAAAGTTTTATGTTTCTAACCACTAATTACGGGGAATTTTGCAAAAATGTCTCCTATCTCTGAATATCTGTGTCCCTTAAATCATTTTGCCAACTAAAAATATTCCCCCAAACTTTTAATATTTTCCATTGGTAATTAAAGCTGATATGATAGATGAAAATGGTATCTTCCCAGAACTTTAATTTTTAATCATTTTACTATGAGCGAACTTGATATTTTTCCATAGATTTAAAAGCTGTTTGTTTCCTTTTTGTGAACTTCAGTTTAACACTTTACTCATATTTATTAGGTAGTTGGTATTTTTCTAATCAATTTCCATGTATAATAGAGATCAGCTCTTTTTGACAGGAGTTGCAAACCTTTCTCAGTTTTTCTTCGTTTATTCTTATTTATTTATTTATTTTTCTGCGGTATGCGGGTCTCTCATTATTGTGGCCTCTCCTGTTGTGGAGCGCAGGCTCCAGACACGCAGGCTCAGTGGCCATGGCTCACGGGCCCAGCCACTCCACGGCATGTGGGATCTTCCCGGACCGGGGCACAAACACGTGTCCCCTGCATCGGCAGGCGTACTCTCAACCACTGCACCACCAGGGAAGCCCTTTTCCTTCGTTTTTGAACCTAATCATTTTTGTTTTTTTTCTAGGACTTTGTGTGTTTGATTGTTTTCTCTTCTGCTTATTTTCAGATTATTTTGATAATATGTTTTATTATGTTTCACTCTCGATTATCATTAGAAGAATTACATTTTACAAATTTCCTCTGAGCACAATTTAAGCTGCATTCTCTAGATAACGTGTTCATTTCTGATGTATGCTAAATTCTGAAATGTCAATTTTTTTTCCTCTGACCACAAAATTGCTTAGATAGCATTTTGAAATTTTCATAGGCCAGAGGTGTTTCAAAACCTCACCTCTCTTAATATATTTACATTTAATATAGTGCTGGTGGATATGCAGATTGGTGTAATTTTTAGCACTGGAAATATCTATAGATATTTAGAAATATCTGTAACATTTACTAATGTAAATGTCATTTCATATCTGAGGACCCACTTGTCAGATTCGTATTTTGTTATAAATTTCTAATTGTATGCACTGTGATGACAAAATATTTTTGTGCTACTCATACATTTTGTGTAAATTATTAATGATTTCTTTATGGCCTAATACATAAGAACGTACCATACAGCTCTCTCCTGATAAATACCTAATTATTTATGTTGTTTACATATGTATCATTGTTAGTGTATCTTCTCATTTCACCATTTATTTATATTACATGAATCAGTCATTATAAACAATGATAAAGTAACATGTTTTCTCTTACACATCCCTCCTCTCTCTCTCTTATTGACAACATTAGTTATGAATAATAGGCTTTTAGAGTTTACTTTGTATCTTTAAATATGCTTATATTTCTACTACTCTACTTGCTGGTTTTAAAAGTTACAGTTTGAATCTGCTCTTAGGAATTGGACAATTGGCAAGTGTATCTATATCCTACTTACTTTCTCCTACCTCACCCAACTTTTTAAAATGTATTATTTCTACAAAGTCAAGGCATATGACATTTACATTAAACTTGATGTACAGATAGATATATTTCACAGCTAAATATTCTCAATACTGAGAAGAATCATTTTGTCACAGTTTTCCCAGTCATAGTTTGTCCTATTGTAGTCTCCTTAAAAAAGAATCATGAAATAAGATTTAAGTTTTCCCATGTTCATACCTATATATCTTGGCATTTTGTTCACTGTAGATCTGAGTAATCTACTACTAAGTATTGACCTTCCTTCAGATAACAACCAGAAACTACAGATAATTTTTTGAAAGATCTGAAGACCCTGGATCAGGAACATATGTAGACAGAATCTGGAAAACAGTTAATACTTGGAGGAAGGGCTAACAATAGAAAGGTTTCTTGTTTTTATTACCATTAGCCTGAGAGAAAATAACAGTCAATTCTGTGCATAGAGACTAAAACTCTGATAGAAAACATGTACTCTTTCCAGATGTAAGAGCTGAAGGACAAAAGCTAAAGCAAGCACAACAGCTGGAAAATGAGAAGGAGATCCATGGAAAGAAGACATTCTGCGTTCAGAAGTCTCCAAATCTCCATTTAAACTCTGTCTAAATATCTGTCACTGAACCAGGCGTGTGTGGTGCAGACTTAACTCACCCAACTAAAATTAAAAAAAAAAAAAAAAAACACTGAATCGAGATTTAAGTTTCTGCTAAAGAAAGTGAGTTTGTGGTTTGAGCCCAATCAATCTAAGTGCCTGTTAAAACAAAGAAACAGAAGATTCTTCAGAGGAATATGGCAGAATACAAGGTCTCTATATTCAAGCTAAAATACAGAATTCATTAAAATATGAATAATAAAAATCAGGAAACAGTCAACTAAGGTTGTGGTATGTTGTTATAATTAGCAAACACAGATTTCAAGGCAGCTTATGTCACTATGCCCATTCTAAAGAAAAATATACTCACACTGAATAAAAAGATAAGCCACTGGGGAAATAAACAATGTTAAAAAAGACCTAAATGGAAATATAGAATCTAAAAAACTGGTATCTGAAATAAATAATCTACATATGGGCTTAACAGCAGAATATGGATGACAGGGGAAGGAGGCATTAAACAAGGAGATAATCCAATAAAATCATCTCATCTGAAAAGCAGTGAAAAATCTGAAAAAAATATAAGCACAGGGCTTCCCTGGTGGCGCAGTGGTTGAGAGTCCGCCTGCCGATGCAGGGGACACGGGTTCGTGCCCCTATCCCGGAAGATCCCACATGCCGCGCAGCGGCTGGGCCCGCGAGCCATGGCCGCGGAGCCTGTGTGTCCGGAGCCTGTGCTCCGCAACGGGAGAGGCCACAGCAGTGAGAGGCCCGCGTACAGCAAAAAAAAAAAAAAAAAAAAAAAAAAAAAAAAAAATATAAGCACAGATTCAGCAAACTCTGTAATCCTATCAAACAGAATAACAAGTGCTGGGGATTTCCCTGGCAGTCCAGTGGTTAGGACTCTGCACTTCCACCTCAGGGGCACATATTTGATCGTTGATCAGGGAACTAAGATACTACATGCCGCACCACGCAGCCAAAAAAAAAAAAAAAAAAAAAAAAGTACTAACTTGGATTTCAAGAGATAAAGAAGAAAGAAAACATGAGAAACCATTTTCATTTTTTATTTTTTTCGATCAACCCAGTAACCTCCAAGGAGGATAAATATGAAGGAAATCACTTCTTGCTCTTCATAGTCAAATGACTGAAAAACATAGATTTTTAAATTTAAAAAAAATCTGAATTTATATCTATAGAGGCCAGAAGACCATGGAACAATATCTCTAAAGTGCTAAAAGAAAGTAACTTTAAACCTAGAGCTCTATATTCAAGGAAAATATTTCTTAAGAGTGAAGGCAAAAATAATGGTGTCTTTAGATAAAAGAATACTAAGAGAATTTGTTGTCCACAGGATTGTATTTCAAAAAACAAAAAAACAAAAAGGATAAGGACAATTATTTGGGCTGAAGAGAAATGAAAATGATATATAGACTCCAATCTTTAAGGGGGAAAGAAGAGCATCAGAAATCACACATATCCAGGTAAATATAAAAGACTACTATTCCTCTAAGTTCATTTTAAAAACTATGTCATCAATTAAAACAAATAACATGGGCTTCCCTGGTGGCGCAGTGGTTGAGAGTCCACCTGCTGAAGCAGGGGACACGGGTTCATGCCCCAGTCCGGGAAGATCCCACATGCCGTGGAGCGACTGGGCCCATGAGCCATGGCCACTGAGCCTGCCCATCTGGAGCCTGTGCTCTGCAACGGGAGAGGTCACAACAGTGAGATGCCCGTGTATCGAAAAAAAATAAAAAATAAAAACCAAAAACAAAACCTATATCAATATTTTATGGATGTTTTAATGTATATAGATGTAATCCCTCTGAAATCTAAAGCATAAAGAACGGGTTGAGTAACAAAGGAACTTTGATCATCTTATTCTATAAGTATGCATTTTACTTTCAATGAAACAATATTCACTCTAAATAAATGGAAATTTTAAGAATGTATATTTTAATTTCTACAGAAACCTACTTCTACAATGTTACCCAAAGTTATCTGCTTGGATAATGAGGGTTTCTATTTTTTTCAAATTTATTAATAACAGAATCAAATAATCCTTATAAATGGAGAAAGACATACACACTAGGATTTTTCTAAAGATAAATTATTTTTTTAAAAATTAGTTTGCATTTTTACATCTATAGTTCTCTTTGTAGATTTTACCTTCTTATATTTTGTAATATTTATAACCCTTTGTAATGATAATTTGTATACTTGATCTTGTAAGTGAAATTTTCTCTTTCACACTGACTTCCTTATGAATATATTGAAGTGGAATATTGGGACCTTCATGTTGATCTTTACGCATCTCCAGAATAGTTACTTCCAATTGCTTAGTCTTGTTTATCCTAATAACTGTGGCAATTCCTGGATTTTTCCCCATAAAGTCACAATTGAATTTCATTCTAACTGGAGTACCTTCTGTCTTGCTTCCATTAAATACTCATAAGTATCTTTGCCAAAATACATTATTATTTTCTTCTGGGCCTTTGATCACTGATCAGTGGTACAGCTTCAGATGCAGTGAATAGCAAGACTAAAATTCAGGAGCTCTGAATTCTTCCTTCCATCTCTCCCTTCCTCTCTTCCTGTCTTTCTAACAAATTTATTAGAGGTATAATTTACATATTACATTTTTTAGCCTCTTTGTTTCCATTTCATTTAATTTTCCAGTATCTATTCTCTTAATATTTTTTCTGTTTTTTATTCCCCAGCATCTTTTATTTTTCCCTCTCAGTAATTCATTCAATTTTATCTTTATGTGTCATTGTTTTATTTTCTCTTCTTTCCTTAGGATTGGTGGCTTACATATTTCATCCCCTTATTCTCATTCTCTCTCTTTCTCTCTGGACTTTTTAATTAAGATAACAGCTCCATTCATTTTATTTAAACCACTGCAAAATATTTTATTATGATTTTATTTTCTCTGTATTCTTATTTCTGTATTTTCTGTTAGTCTTTATTATGTTAGTATGTTTTTATTCTCCTTTTTATCTTCTATATTAAAATGGCTTTGTGTCGTTTTTATTTAGTTCCTTTGTATTACTAATCATAACAAATTGGAGTTTCCTGGATTGAAGACATTCCCTGTGGAGTGGATTAGGAAGGTGTCTACATGGTCTTCCTCTTTTCTACTGTCTCAGAAGCCATGTGGATGACTCTTTGTATAGCCATGTTGTCCATATTTTTCTTAATCCACTTGGTGCAGGGCCAGGAGCAGGTGTTTTGCTTTTCCACATTATGATAAGATGTTCATCTACAGGACACTATATTTCTGTTGGTGATATCTGAGGACACTATATTTCTGTTGGTGATATCTGACATATCCTGCTGCTCGGCCCATCCACACAGCTTGTGAGTGAACTCAGCTATGAAGAGACTTACAGCCATTTTTGAGTGCAGGAGTTATATTTGTGTCTCAGTTTCACTAATATTGGTGTTGACCATGTTATTTGTTTGTTTGCTTTCTTATATTTTTTGTATTGCTTTTGTTCTTTCCCTGGGAAATAAAGAGGAAAATGTTGACTCACAGAGTCATTGTTACACTGAAATTCGATACTATTGTACATTCATATAAGGACATTATTTTGTTTTCTTCTTAAAATGAAATGAGTGTACTATGTTGATTTCCTTTTTAAAAATGTAGCATTTTAGTCATCTTGTGATCTGGATCAACTCAAAAGAAACTACCTATTTTATGAGTAAAGGCTTATGGCATCACTTGAAGCAGGATATTGGACTTAATTGGGCATTTTCTTTTTCAGGGATATACATCAAATCTATTAATACAAAAATAAGAGGTAAATTTATATAATGAATTAAACTCTCTTGAATGTTTTCCTCCAATTTGAGGTGAGAGCCAGTAGTAATTTAAACTGTCCACATTGTAGGAGAAAAGAGTTTTTGAGTGATTAACAGTGGCGTAAGTTATTTCTTTTTCACTTAGCATGCTAAACTTTTCCTGATAAGCTAAGGATCAAAATAACTCCTAATTCTGAATCAGTAACCTAAATATGACATTTTATTCATTTCACCCAACTTACAAAATAAGTCAATCTTATTTTAATTTACAGAGAGTGCTCATGTGTTGGAGATGCATTTCTATAAAGCATGCATAATATTCAAAACATATACTGCTTGTTCACATTTACTGCTATCTCTTTGTAGAAGAGAGGTCTATAATCATCTGACTGATGTTTTAAAAGAGACAAATAAAGAGCAAAACCCAAGGAAACTTCACACTAACACATAATTGGAAATAGAATTTGAATGTTTTCCAAATAGACAATTGTAACTTTTCTTACATGCAGCAGACATTTTCATTAGATAGGTTCTGTGGTAATAAATTGTATATTTACAAGGACTTTGTTTGCCGTGTCCCTATGAGAGGATACATCAAGTTCAGAAGCATCAATAAAAGTGACTTTAATATCCAAGAAAATACTGATGCAGCTGTTTGCTTTCCAGCAGTGCAAGTGACTCATAAATAACAGAGTAATGCAGACATACCTTGGACAAAGGGGCTATATTATCCTTTCTATGACTCTAATACCAGTAAATCATTTACTGACTTCAGATTTCTTAGAAAATCTACCTGCTAGCTCCAGACAATGTTCAAGTCTAAAACAATAGTGCCAGAAACAAAATCACGTACCAAATAAGTGATTACTTCTAAGTTAAATGAAGTTGAATTACTTTTTAACAGTCATAGAAATGTTGGGTTATTTGAGAGTTTTAAGATCTCGTTTTTTAAAGAAGAGGAATGTTTAATCACCCTCACCGGGAAAGAGTCGACAAAAATGGAAATTTAAACCAAGGAGGCCATGTCCCCCCAAATGCAGAAAATAATGATATCTTGAATTTAATTAGTTGCTCTTCAAAGAGGTCATCATTTTTATATATGTGTCTTCATTAAGCCCCTATTATATGTGTAGAGGTAGATATTCTTGCCCCAGGGGAAATAGGCACTTTTATTAGTAGTCATAGAGTCAGATGGAATCTGAACCAAAATATAAGAATATCAGCTCCCAGTCTAGAGCTATATTAAGACTATACTGTGTTATATTTTATATTCCGACTATACCATGTTATATTTTCAGATAGGAAGAATTTGTCCTGCCACTCTCCACCTCACCCAAGGCTCCTTGACTATGTAAAAAAAATTGTTCACATAGGTTCCTGGAGTTTACCTCCTTGGGTAGTTTTCCATAAACAACTCCCGCCCCTTTTATTAAGTTCCTACTTATGTCCTCTATTCAACAAGTATATTTCTCAGTTACATTTTTTAGTTTGTAAAGCCTTTGTGATTTTCTCCCTTTTCATTACAACTTCATTTTTCCCTTTGTCTCTAAAAAATTCACACTGGAAACTTGCATTAGACAATTTTACTGCTAGTTTTCCAGGAAAAAATAAATTGCCTAAATATATGTCCTTAAATTTAAAAAAATCAGTAACATTTAAGGCCTGGCTTTGGTGAAAACATAACGTAACATAACATAACAAAAAAGCAGTTTGTTTTCCAGATTCCTTTTCTTTGCTTTCTGTACCCTTTGTCTCCCTTTATCTGTCCATAGTGATATGTACTTCTCTACTTTGTTATTGTTCTTAGTGTTTCCTTCTCTATGGGAAAAAAAAAGGTTACGTATTATTTTGCATTTTAATTTGGAAATTATTTCAACCTTTCTCACCTTCCAAGGGTATTTTTTCTTATAAGCTTTAATTCCTGCTAAAGGAGTTGTATTGATCTTACAGTACTTGGGAGAAAGGCTTTGGTAGTCAACATACTTCCCTAGAAATCCTGAAATCAAAGCCCAAGGAGCCTGCATTGTCTGCCTGAATAACAAGACTCTTTTCCTACTAGCTCTTCTAGTTGTAATGCATTACTCCCTACAAAGTTCTTCGAAATTATCATGAATAAAATCATTATCATGGTGAATATTAGTCTCACTGAAAGAAAATTATATTGGCATTAAATATTTCATTTTAAAGTAGTCTAAGTACATTTCTCAAGCCAGATTTTATGTTGAATGCTATTATTTGTTTCAGTTATAACAATAGATGGCATGATAGGAGGAGAAATATCTGTGTGTGTTTCTTTAAGAAGGGTCAGAGTTGATGAGATTCCTGGGCTAGAAAAAGGAAGCTAGTTATTGAATTATAAATTCCATGATTGGATCTGTCTGGTTCTCTCTCCTCTGAGTGCAATGCAGGGACATTAAACACTTCTGTTCACCCTCTGGATCTGAGTGTTTCATATCAATCACTTTATCGGCAGGCTTTTTACTGTTCTAGAACACTGAATCTCTGGGGACAGTTTATTATAAAGAAAAATCAAGAAACACTAAATCTTCATCTATTTCTGCTAAAAGAAATTGTATCAGAAGTCATTTTTCTGGTAAGTTTAATATAGACATCAATATGCACAGTTGTCACCTTGTAACTTTGATATTTTTATGTATAAAATCAAAGTGGTTTATCTGTGAGATTTCAGAGAGTGGCTGTAGAAGACAAACTTACCTAAGTAAATGTTTTGAAAAATATAACCTTCCCTTTTCAGGTTTTCAACAAAAAGACAGATGATTAAAGTTTTTTAATATTCAGACCTCAAATTTAAAATCATATATTGTTTTACAGAGTTGTGTTTAGGGTATTTCTTATAGAGATATAATAGATATTTTTGAACCACTCCCTTTTTAATTCATTGAATTGAGTACTCTGAATTTATCTCCACCCATATTTAGTATCAATAACAGTTTCTAGTGTAGAGCAGTCTTAAAAATAATACCGAAGATCCAATTTGCCCCATTATGTGCCATATGAATTTTATGTTTGATCTCCTATTCCATACCATCTAAATACAGATATTACTATTCCCATTTCACTGACAGTGAAACTGAGACTCAGAATGGCAATGTAAATTACTAAAGCTCACACAAAGAATAGCTTTTGGTTTCACTGATTTTTTTTCACTATTGATTTTCTGTTTATAATTTTATTGATTTCTGCTCTAATTTTTAATATTTCTTTCCTTCTGTTTGCTTTGGGCTTGCATTGCTTTATTTCTCTCATTTTTTTGAGATGGAAACTTAGACTATTGCTTGTAGATTTTTCTTCTTTTCTAATATATACATACATTGTCATAGGTTTCTTTGTGAGCACTGGTTTCACAGCATTCCATATATTTTGATAAATTGTATTTTCATTTCATTTAGTTCAAATTATTTTTTAAATTTCTTTTGAGACTCCTTCTTTGACCTACGTGTTATTTTGAAATGTGTGTTTAATCTCCAAATATTTTTGACTTTTCCAACTATCTTTCTAGTCTGATTCCATTATGATCTGAGAATATACTTTATAGAATTTCTATTCTATTAAATTTGTTGAGGTATGTTTTACAGCCCAGTATTGGTTTTGTCACTGTGTATGGTCGACGTGAGCTTGAGAAGAATGTGTATTCTGCTGTTATTTTATGAAGTATTTTATTTTATTTTATTATTTATTTATTTATTTATTTATTTATTTATTTATTTATTTTTGGCTGCATTGGGTCTTCATTCCTATGCATAGGCTTTCTCTAGCTGCGGTGAGTGGGGGCTACTCTTCCTTGTGGTGAGTGGGCTTCTCATTGCAGTGGCTTCTCTTGTTGCGGATCATGGGCTCTAGGTATGTGGGCTTCAGTAGTTGTGGCACACAGGCTCGGTAGTTGTGGCTTGCAGGCTATAGAGTGCAGGATCAGTAGTTGTGGCACATATGCTTAGTTGTTCTGCGGCATGTGGGATCATCCTGGAGCAGGGGTCGAACCCATGTCCCTGCATTGGCAGGTGTATTCTTAATCACTGTGCCACCATGGAAGTCCCTATGAAGTATTTTATACATGTCAGTTAGATTCCTTTGATTGGTGTTGCTGTTCAATTTAATTATATCCTTCCTAATTTTATGCCTACTTGATCTCTCAATTACTGATGGAGGAGTTTTGAAATGTGCAACTCTAGTGGGTTGGTTTGCTGCTTCTTGCAGTGTTATCACATTTTTGCCTCACATATTTTGATGTTCTGTTGTTAAATGAGTGTTAGTTAAGGATCAGAATGTCTTCATGGAGAATCAAAATCTTTATCCTTATGTAATGATATTTTTTCTCCCTAAGCTTTTTGCTCATTCTGAAGTAGCTTTGTCTGAGATTAATGTGATTACTCCAGGTTTCTTTTGAGTAGTGTTACCATGGTACATTTTTCTCCACCTCTTTACTTTTAATTGTTCTGTGTTTTTATATTGTAAATGGGTTTCTCATAGCCAGTGTATAGCTGTTTTTTTGCTTTTTTTAATATCCACCTGAAAATCTCAACTTCTTAATTGGCATATTTAGACCATTTATATTTAAAGTGATCATTAACATCATTGAATTATTATCTATCATATTTTTTAACTCTTTTCTATTCATTATATCTCTTTCTTTCTTTTATATCTTTTCTTTTTTTCTGCCTCCCTGGTTTTAATGAGCATTTTATAGCATTCCATTTTCTTTCCTCTCTTAGCATATCGTTTACTTCTTTTTCATATAAATTTAGTGCTTGGCCAAGATTTTGCAATATACTTGTACAGCAAATCTAAGTCCACTTTCAAGTAACACCATACCACTTCATGGTTAGTGCAGGTAACTTAGATTATTCCCCATTACCTCCTTCCAGTCCCTTATAACATTGCTATCATTCATTTCACTTATCTATAAGAACATACATTATTTCTGTTATTTTTAACTAACAGTTACCTATAAGATAAGAGCAAATAAATAAGGTTTTATTTACCTCCATTCATTCCTTTGCTGATACTCTTGCTTTCTTTATATAGGTATGATTTTCTGTCCTATATCATTTTTCTTCTCTCATAAGAACTTCAGAGAGATGTTTCTTGTAAGGCAAGACTACAAGTAACACATTCTCTCAGTTTTTGTTTAACTGAGAAAATCCTTTATTTCTCTGTCAGTTTTGAGTGATACTTTTGCTGGATACAGTGTTATAGATTGGTAGGTTTTTATGTTCAACACTTTAAATATTTCACTTCACTCTTTTCTTGCTTGTATGGCTCCTGATTTTTAAAAATCTGATCTTTGTTCTTCTATAAGTAAGGTTTATCTTGCTTTATGCCCTTCCCCCAGCTTATTGGTTTATTTCAAGATTTCTCTTTCTCTTTGGTATTGTCTAATTTGAATATGATATGCCTAACTGTAGAATTTTTTGGTATTTATCCTGCTTGGTGGCCTCTGAGCTTTCTGTACCTGTGGCTTAGCGGCAATCATTAGTTTGGGGGAATTTTCACACACTGTTGCTTCAAATATTTATTTTGCTCCTTTCTCACTTTCTTCTTCTAATATTCCCTTTACACATATATGTGTTTGATAATAGTCCCACAGTTGTTGAATATCCTTTTCCATTTTTTATTCTTTTTTCTCTCTTTGCTTTCATTTTGGGGGGTTTCTTTAATATATCTGTGAACTCTCTGATTCATACCTTAGCTTCTTTCAGTCTACTGATGATCCCATCAAAGGCATTTTTATTTGTGCAATAGTGGTTTGGTTTCTTTTATTTTCTTTCATTCTATCTTAGAGTTTTCATCTCTCTGCTTAAATTATCCACCTATTCTTGTATGTTGTCTCCTTTTCCACTAAAGCTCTTAACATATTAATCATAGCTATTTAAATTCTCTATCTCATATTTACAAAATCTTTGTCACATTTGAGTCTGGAACTAATGTTTGCTTTTTTCCTCCAGACTTTGTTTTTCTTGTCTTTTAGCATGCATTATAATTTTTTGAAGCCATACATGATGAATTGGGAAAAGGGAACTAAAGTACATAGGTCTTTACTGTGAGATTATATATATATATATATATATATATATATATATATATATATATATATATATATATATATATATATATATATATAGGAGTTGGGCTGTGTTTAATGTTTTCTGTAGCTGTAGGTGTTAGAGTCTTCAGTTTCCTCTAGTTTTCTATTTTTTCCCACCTCTGATGTCCTTGGGTTTTGAATTTCCCTAATAACTCTTTTATAATTAAAGTCTTTGTATGTTTGCTCCCTTAGTAATCTTCTCTGTTATTATAGTGGAACCCATTTCATATGGTGTGAAGGTGTTGGGCCGTGAAAGCGTTCTCTAATGTTATCATTAAATCTTAGTTTTTTCTTGGTCCTGGGACCTGTGACTTTAGGAAATGTTTCTTAGCCTTTGTTTTTCCTTTCCTGTGTGAAACAGTACGTTAGAGGAAAGTGGACTTGTCTCATTACACATCCCCAGGTCAGATAATGCTCTACTAAAATAATTTTGCTTAGAATTCAGTCCTTCGTTATGGAGACTACTCTGGAAATATTTCAAAATTTTTACTTTCCCTCTGAACATTTTTCAACATATTGACTTTTCCCTTTATCATGCCCACAAGAGGAGAGGGTTTTCTCTAAACTTTACCATCAGAACCTGGTAAAGCTCTGGAGGTAATACAATAGTGTGGCACCACCATTCATGGCTGGACACCCAGGAATTTCTCATAGTCAAGCTATTCCACAGTCATCTTTCAGCAATTTGTCAGTTACCATTAAGTGTCTCTCTCTACCAGTTACTGTCCCCAGTAGTATCTGTTCCAAGTAAACTGATCTTGACTGTGATTTCTGTATTTGCCTGTCTTTCCAGATTTCAGGGAGTCACTGTGCCCTGCAACTTCAATTTTCTGATAGATCTAAAAAAAATTAAGTTTTAGTTTGTTCAACTTTTTGTGGTGAGAACAAGAGTGATGACTTCTAAAAGTTCTTTATATACTATAGCTGAAACAGGAAGTCTGACCTAACACTTGTATTGAATGATACAAGAGGTTTTTAACATTTAAGGTTGAAGATTGTGAACCATTTTAAGCCAAATCAAGTGGTTATATAATAACAAAAGAATAGTAATGAATAAAATTTTGAACCTTTTTCAAAATCGATAGTTCAGGGGTTTTTTTGTTTGATCTTTTCATTTGTTGGTGTATTTCATTACTTTCACAACAATTAGCACTGGGTAAAATACATGTAGGTTGATCTGAATCAAAATGAAATAAATTATGTTGAAATGTGCACTTTGTTCTAATTATTACCTTACCATTTCATACAGAGATCAATACAGTAAGAGGATCTTTTCTTATTTGGGACAAATATGAAAAGTGATGTTTAAATGACTTTCTTCTATTTATTTCATTAGGAAAAGTCATCATAAACCAAACCAAACAATCTAATTATATTTAATTTATATGTTATTGTGCTCACTCCTCCAATAATAAATTTATATAAGCTCATAAAAATCCTCCAAGCCATTTATGACATTAAATATATATAGTATTGTTAATGTTAATATTAATCATAACTGTAAATTATCAAATAGCCTTACATGTCCTTGTTTCCTTTTCATTTTATAAGAAAGAAATTTTTAATTTTTGTCATTTAAGGAAATTGACACCTGGATGTCCTCAACTCCCTCTCTGCACTGCCATTCTCTGGGAAATCAAAGCAAATAATTTCCATGTTTTCTTTGTCACTTTTTTTGACATTCACCATTTTTTAGCAGTTTCAGCAATAAAATTCGGTTCCTGAAATAACAAAAAAAACTTTCACATAGAGGAAATCAAGTATTCTAGAACAAAATAATAGGTGCTTGTTTTTCCTTTCTTTTCAAAAAATATATATTTATATATTGATAAGTATACATATATTTGTATACACATATATATCTCTATATTCTAATTTACATGATCATATAGTGTAGACACACACATATGCACACATTAAGAGTAACATAGTTACTTATGCTAGAATATGAAATATAACTCTATGTTTATAGCTATACCTCTCTGAATGAAAGGAAATATGCTAGTCTCTGTTATTGCAATTCTAAATGACATTTAACCATGCAGCCTGTTTTTAATTTATACTGATTAGCATCAAATGGATGAAGGAAACATATTATAGAAGTAATTAAATTCAATGGTAGTTTTTTTTTTTCCAAATACCAGAAGAAAGATGTCCTGCATTGAAACTGTTTTATTTTTTCTTTTTTTTTTTTTTTTGAGCAGAGGCAGTCATATACACTATGCATCTACTTTCAATTAATTTCTAAGCAATGCAAGAATAGCACTTTCTTCTTTTTTTCCTTAAATTTAAAGCAGAATTAATAGCATGTTGAACCTTTCCGAATATTGCAAAACTGGGTAATTATGCATGTGGCTAATTGTGGTAATTGTGACAGGTGTCTGTGTACAAATACAACCCAAGCTCAGCTTTATGAAATTATTTCTTTCTATTAAAATGGAATGCATCAAAATGGAAAATGAAATATCTAAATCCATCTCTTTTCTCATGGTTAGCAAATCTAACTCCAATCTCTCATGAAGCACTATCTGCTCTCTCAAGCACATTTATAGATAAGGCTTATCTAAACGGAGGGGATTATGAGGAAGCAAAAAGAAACAATAATAAAAGCAGCTTAATGAAATTCTATGACACACTAGAAAGGAAGACTACATTATCTTTTAAAATAAAATTTTTGAGCTTCCAGTATCCAAAGCCAATATTTATTGGAAAACATGTATTTATCCTAAATATATGCCATCACAGAGTTGCTGATGTAAATGGGACTTGGCCAGAAAGTTTCATTCATGAGGTAATCAAATGATGCTTTACTTACTATACCTAATTTTCTATAAACAAAGTTGAAATATGTCACATTATTGAAAAGTTTATTGTACTGATCTATTGATATAAGTTACAATATTGTATATTCTTTTTCCTGGTGGATAAAATTTACAAGTTTTCTTTTTACCTTGGCTTTGAATTCCTTTACATCATTCCCATCTTTAAACTACATTAATACTTTGATAAGTTAACATAAATAACTGACAAGCTATAATGACTTGTTTAACTTATAAACACATAACTGGAAGACTATTACTATCCATTGACATTGTGACTATTCCTGCAGTGTCCTCTCATGAAGGAGGACTATACATACTTGCTCCATGGAGAGCACGATGAATTATGATCTGAAATTGTAGAGAAAAGCAGTCTCGTGCAGGCAGCCTTGGACACCACCATACACGCCCCCACCCCAGCCCCACACACACTCCCTTCCTACCCGCCCACTTGGGTACATTGGAACAGGCCTCAGGCCTGGAGTACTTCACTGATAAAAGATAAAAGCCCCTTACAGCCTGTGCTGAACTTATGGCCCTCTGAGGGACTACCATTCCCACTTTCAGACGTAAGGTGTACTCTCTTGTTATGCTTAAATGTGTGTGTCATCCAGCACCCAGCTGACTCCACTATTTCTGTCTCCTGCTTGGAGGGGATGAGATTCTTTTGCTGCAGTATAAGAGGAACGTGTGCAGAACAATTGCCCTGCATCAGCTATCAGGAGGGACTTGCTGACCGTGGGGGACCAATGCCCCCTACTGAAGCTCATCTTCCTCTGTCTCTTTATGTGAGTCAAACTGCTTCATCCAGTTCGTGACTGTGTTGTGTTTTCCTTGGTGACTTTGATACCAAGAGTCAATAGGCAGAAGCACTTGGACTCTATAATAGACAATAGGTGCCACTTGCTTAACACAAATGATCCAAAGAAGATTTATGAGTCATTATATGAATTCCCATTGTCTTTTTTTCCCAGCCTCTGTGATTGAGGAAGTAGTGTTGAAATAAAGCCAAATCCCTAAGTGATAACGAGTGATGTTTTACCCTAACCCACAGTGGGTATGCAATGTAAGCAAGAAATCAACTGTCTTTGTTTGAACTAGAGAACTTTTCTGTTTTATGTTTTGTTTTGCTTTGTTTACAACCATTGGTATCCTGGGGTTTCCTAAATGATATAAGAATGGAACCTGCCATAGACATATTTGAAATAGTAATTTTAAGTACCACTATTTTCCATTTTTCTCACTGGGTTTTATCTTACTTACCTCTTTGTTATATATATATCATACTAGTTTTTTCAAACACACCAAGTTTACTTTCAGTGTTTCTAAACTTGCTCTATCTTTGTTCGGAATGTTGTTGCTCTAGACACCTACAATCTCGTTTTCTCATCGCAGTTCTCTGTTCAAAAACACCTTTCCGGGCTTCCCTGGTGGCGCAGTGATTGAGAGTCCAACTGCCGATGCAGGGGACACGGGTTCTTGCCCCGGTCCGGGAAGATCCCACGTGCCGCGGAGCGGCTGGGCCCGTGAGCCATGGCCGCTGAGCCTGCACGTCTGAAGCCTGTGCTCTGTAACGGAAGAGGACCCAACAGTGAGAGGCCCGTGTACCACAAAAACAAACAAACAAACAAACAAACAAAAAACACCTTTACAGAGAGGCCGTCCTTGACCACTCTCTTAATTAGTTCCCTTACCCGGTTAGTCTATCACTATACTTAATTTTGTCTAACTACTTATGCATTTTACACCTTCGTTGTGCTGTGCACTCACAAAAATTTAAAAAGATATTTTTCTCTGTTCTTACTTATCATTATGACTTCGATGCCTGGGACAGTTTCTGACATGTACTTGATAAGTGCACACACACACACACGTAATGGGATGAATAAATGCACAGATTGCTTTGAAACATAATATATTCACAGGTCATGAAGGAAGTGTTACTATAGCTGACTTTCATAAATGGACTGCATCTACAGCTTATAATTAGCACTGGGGCTAGAGGGAAAGAAGACCTCGGGCAGAGAGAAAACAGGTTCCAAAAGCTGGAAGTGAGGTGTAACACAATATCTGAACTTCTTTATTCAGAGGTAAGTTTGAATGGAAAAGACAAGAGACACATTTTTGCTAATGGGGAAGTATGGAAGAGGAATGACCACGTAGGAAGAAACCCAAGGATTTAATTTTTTTTTAAAGAAATAGTTGTGAAAGATTTCCATTTTCATTTGCCGACACTAAAAACGAACTATTCAAAAACGAAATGGGGAAAGCAATCTCATTTACAGTAGCATCAAAAGGAATAAAATATTTAGGAATATACTAGAGAATGGACTTGAAGACATGGGGAGGGGAAGGGTAAGCTAGAACAAGGTGAGAGAGTGGCATGGGCATATATGCACTACCAAATGTAAAATAGATAGCTAGTGGGAAGCAGCCGCATAGCACAGGGAGATCAGCTCGGTGCTTTGTGACCACCTAGAGGGGTGGGATAAGGAGGGTGGGAGGGAGGGAGACGCAAGAGGGAGGGGATATGGGAATATATGTATATGTATAACTGATTCACTTTGTTATAAAGCAGAAACTAACACACCATTGTAAAGCAATTTTACTCCAATAAAGATGTTTTAAAAAATTAGGAATAATCTTAACCAAAGAGGGGGAAAACTTATACACTAAAAACTACAAAACATTAATGAAAATACAAATAAATGGAAAGACATTTCATATTTATGGGTTGGAAGACTTAATCTTTGTTGTTTCAATTTAGCAGATATATTCTTGGCTTTTATAGGCACTTTCCAAATGTTATAGCTGCCTTTGGAAGTCAAATGGCTTTTGGAGTGTGGAAACATTGTACATCTGATTTTCAGTGGATATTTACTTTTCAAAAGTACTCATTATTTAGTTGTTTTCTCTTAGATAGATGTTGACATTTAGTTCTTGTAGTGCTCTCCTTTTCTATTAGATATTACACCTAAATAGATATTGGCAACCAGTCTTTACCCAATGATTCTTCTAAGTCAGTATTCAGTGTCGAAAATAAAAATGTTTTTGAAGTTTTTCCAGAACACTTCCTTAAAGTTTCATCCTTAAAAGTTTCTGTGTTGCATACTATGAATTGGCTATGCAGGAACCCTGCCCAACATGCTCCCTGACCTTCCTCCACTAAAAAGCCTAGTAAGCTAAAATGTTTACTTTTCCTGCTGTCCCTCCACATAGCATGAGCAGGTGACACAGTTCAAGGTAATAAGATAGAGGTAAAAGAGTGAGGTCTTCCTTTCCTAGCATAAAATCATAGCCAAACTAAGATGGGCTTCCCTGGTGGCGCAGTGGTTGAGAGTCCGCCTGCCGATGCAGGGGACATGGGTTCATGCCCCGGTCCGGGAAGACCCCACATGCCACGGAGCGGCTGGGCCTGTGAGCCATGGCCGCTGAGCCTGCGCGTCCGGAGCCTGCGTTCTGCAAGAGGAGTGGCCACAGCAGTGAGAGGCCCACATACCAAAAAAAAAAAAAAAAAAATCATAGCCAAACTAAGAGAAAATAGTTCACCCTTTTTCTTCTTCCTATGTGATGCATAGATATTCTTTCTGGAAATCCAGCAGCCATTTTGAGAGCAGAGGAGAAAACTCTAGAGGACAGCAAAGGAGAAACCTAGAGAGAAGTGTTCCATGTCTGGACATCTTGTTATGAAAGATAAGTAAACCTTTGTTTGTTTCTGTTGGGCTTTCTGGCATTTGCAGTAAATGGTAATAACTTATATAGTATGTTCTCCATCCCCATGTTTTATATTTTTGTTTGTTTGTACTTTGTTTTGGACATTTTTTAATATCAGTCGTTTAGGAACAAGATGATATTGACATGAACTGATCATCCCTCTAGTCAGAAAAGACTAAAGCCTTATATGTTCCTCCACAGGCCAGTCTCTGACTCAACATTGATTTGACTTCTCTCTTCCCACACCCTCAAAGAGATCATTTAAATTACTATTTTTTTAAAATATTTTAAATTTTTAGAGAGGAGAGGATGGCAGTTAAAGTTTACTAATTGTCAATTATGTTTCAGAATCTCTGCTAAATCATTTATGTATTGTATTATATTGTAACAATGTCTTGAGATAATTATAGTTTCAAGTGACTAAGGAAGTGGGAAACAGTCTCAGAGATCAATCTGTCTTAACATCAGACCACCAATATAGAGCCAAAAGATTTCAAAATAGAGTTTCTCCAAGTGCATTCTCCAGACCGCCAGCATCAGTTTTGCTTGAGAACTTTCTAGTAACGCAAATTCTTGGACTTCACCCCAAGCAACTAAATCGAAAACTGTGTATGAAGCCCAACCATCTGTGTTTAACAAGTTCACACAAAAGTTAGAGAACCAGAGTTTAAAAATAACAAATCCCAGTGTTTGCGTATTAAGCGCAAATAGAAAATTTAGAACATAAAACCTCAGTCAATTTTTAAAGTATTAAAAAAGTTGTCTAATACTGTGGTTTTCCAAATAGGGGTACATCCACTCTGACAACACTGCAGCTGTGATGGGTTATGGTTTCTAAATTAGGCCAATATAAACCCAATACATGTGGAGAACTATTTAAATAAAATCCTTTATAAATTTCAAGACTTTTGGTAAGAGGCTTAATGTCAGAAAAAGGACCAAGCACTAAAAGAATTATGCTACTGGAACTAATTTACCATCAAGATAAAGCATTAAAAGCCAGCAGGGATTGTGGAGGAGCTTGTTGTATTAGAGCTTGTACATTAGACCTACTGAGAAAATACTAGTCTTTAGCTTAAAGCTTGGTTGCATGCTGGAAAGAAACAGCTTAATTGAATTTTTAAGTCCCAGAACAGGTAATATGTTAATTTGAGATTGTCAAAGTATCATTTGGGTTATATCATTCACTTGCCATTATAAACAGGAAGGCCTGGATCTATTCACAGGACCTGCAATTTTAATACCCAGTTTTTAAGAAAGTAAAGCTTTAGGCTCAGACCTAGAAAACTACTTCTTTTTTTCTCCAAGACTAATTATATACCTTTATATTTATTTCCTTGATTTGAAAACTTTTTTTTTGGTCTTCTTCAAGTTATCTCCATGTTGTATCCCCATATCTGTCTCTTATGACTGCCATATATGAGCTCTTTTTAAGCAAAATTGGGCTCTTCATCATATATTAAGCTGACACATAAACTTCTTCATCTCTTTGGTTTTCTTTACTATTTTTTTTAATCATTCTCTTTTCTTGGCTAATTGTAACTTTCTGGCATGACACTAGATAGAACCATTCAGTCATCACTTCCTCTGAATTTAAAAGCACCTGACATTAGAAAATCATTATTATTAACATAAATGTACCACATTTTTACCATTCTCCATAGATTCCAACAGCTTTTAACTTTTAAGTCATTTTCTGTGTATGATATTTTTCCTCATATTGATTATACAGACTTTGCTGGCAGGTGTTTACATATCTTTAAATATTAAGTGATGTATCCTACATGGGAAAAATAGCTGATAATTGTTATACATAAATTATATTTTTTATTCTTTTCCAAAAATAATTTTTATGTGAGCTTTTATAATTGTTTCTGAGAGACTATACGACTGCCCCCTAGATTAAACAGTGTTGCCCTTCCAGCCTGGGAGATCCAGCTACTTCCTAAAACTTAAAAATAATTTGTGTGACTATTTAAACTTTTAAATATTGAGTTTTCTTTGAGAATATGTACTTTAATGATGAATGCGAATGACATGCTAATGCATGTTTATTATAATTAGTTTGTCCATTTCACTGACTTTATTTCCATGCATATATTGGAGAATTAAGTACACATACATCAGAAATTGGAAAACAAAAGATTTCTTAAAATGGCAATATTATTTTACGGCACTTTTTATTACAGCCAATTTTTTGTTATTTTTCTTTGAGAGAAAATTGCTAAACATATAATGGATTATAACAGGAAACAAGATTTTACTTTTTAGATACATCATTTTTTTTCCTCCTTTTACCTTTGTTTCCATTTTCTTTCCTACTTTATTCCAAAAGAATCAAAGGAAGGTGCATTTCAGATATATAAGTATTTTTTTTCTTTTAAACAGACACAGGGATATATATATGTAAATATATATACATTTGACCACTTTTAAAAGGGAAGAAAGTAAAGGGTATATGGTGTGGAAAGCAGGGTTAAAACAGGTTTTTTTAAGATGGAAAAATAACAATTAGCATGTTCATGTTATAGGGAATGATTAATTGGAGAGGACAGTAAGTTATGATAGAGTAGCTAGTAGGAAGAATTTCTGGAACACCAAAAATAGTATTAGTGATTACTGGAATTTTCAAACCTTTTTTTCTGACAGTAAAGTTTTTATTTTCTTTTAAAAAAAATTTTTCCAAGTCTCTGAACATGGATTTTTAAAAACATTCTAAAAGACCATTCTTTTCTCCTAAACAAATCATGTACTTCAAATTTTTCCAATTAAAATAGCTTTCCTTCAAAAGCTATTGTCTCCTTTTTATTTAGCTTCTTTTTTTTTTCCCTTATAAGCAAAGCTATTTAGAGAATTTGAAAGTCTTTCATTTTCTTTATCAGAGTGACTCTTGGAGTGCTTCTTTCTGCAACAGTATTATTACTGTGATATAAACTTTAATTATTTATATTGGCATATTTGAATCCATTAACAAAATAAGAGAATAGGTAAAATAAATCATAAAAACATAACTTCCATTGGAATGAAGACAGCATTAACATACTTCCCCAGTCCCCATATCTGGGTTTATAATTATTTTTAGTCACTATACTGTGGTTTGGATTAACAGGTTCTTACTAATTTTTAAGTAACTCAAAGCTATAAAACTGTCCTCTTTATCTTAACTTTCTGCAAAAAATATTAGAGGACATTTTGTACAGAAAAAACACTAAATGTTTATTTGAAATGGAATTTAATGTTTTACATTTTTACTCTCTGTTATAATAATGAATTTCTTTAACACACACGGAACATGATTGATTACCACTGTGAAGGATATCTAAGTTGTTTATGTACCTTTTCTCCACAAATCCATATATTTTATGTATAAAAAAATTTATGTGGCTCCTTTTAGATGGAAGTGATTGAGCTACATGCCAAAGACAACAGGTGAGCATCGCTGTTTCAACAGAGCATCACTACACTATAACGTTGAGAACATTGTGCTTTATAAAATTTTATGTAGAATGAATGCGAAGAAATTGTTTTTCCTATACATTTCATATTTTTCTAATTATTAATTTAAACTTTCGTCTTTATTTTTAGAGCTGAGTGAACAGTAATGTTAAACTTGTATTGGTGAAGAGGGCATAAGTGGAGGAGGAATAAACTGAGTCAGAATAGGGTAGCATTGTCAAAATGTTTGGAAAGAATGTTTTCTGTCTAGAACTGCAGGTTCTGCTGGAAATTAAGTGAATATTAAATTTGTGACAAAACTGTTGCTAACAAATTATTATCTGATTAGGGAGGAAATGGGAAAATACAGCTGGCATGCCTTTGTAAAACTAGATATATTTTAGACAATGGAGTTTACAACTAAGTTAACATGAATAGGCTATGACAACTCTGAATAAAGGCCACTTTTAATTGTAAGAAATCACGTCAAAAGATAAATGGAACAATAGTTCTGCCTTTGAGGAATCATAAAATAATGAAGAGAGTCTAAATAAAATTAAAAGCTTATTAAATAATAAATGATGAGAAGAGTTGAAAGACTATATAAAAATGGCTGTAATGTTGTGGAAGATGTCTCATGGAAAGAAAGTGCAACAATTAATAACAAGTGACTTGCAAACATTTTAAATAGAAGACAACTGACATACAAAGTACTATATATTTTAATCTGCAACCATTAACAGATTAATATGGCAAGTTGTATAACAAAACCAGAGTATCTATTAAAAATGCAATGCTATTTATCAAAGTTTAATGCTGAAACATGAAAACAGAACTTACTAAATATATGTATTTTAAAAGAATTATAAATTTTTTCACGCTTCTGTAAGATTGGCAGTTTTCAAACAATGCTAAGTAGACAGTATAGAAAATGCATTGTCGTAAAATATTTTGCTGATGAATAACACATTGGTCTGTGTGTTATTGTTCATTGTTGGGAATGTATTATTCCCAACATTGTGGATTATTTACTTTCAGGAAATAATTGAAATAGAACATGTATCAAAATATGCTTATATTTTTACATGCCTAATGAATGATCAAGTTTTATGTCATTGTTTTTTAACATGATCTCTTTATCATATGTTTTTATTATATGCTAAATATTGTCATAATTCTTTCAAAAATTTTGTAAAATGAAAACAGTTGACCCATTTGGTCTTTTAAAGTAGGAGTAATATTTTATTGAATATAGTTAGAAAGAAATTATGAAATTGAACACTTTAAAATAATTTAAAGAAAAAAGCAAAGAGGATGCTGAAAAGATTTCCCTTCTGGGGTAAAAATAACATTTTAAAAAAGTTATGGTGATTTGGATGGTGCACAACTTTGCTTAATGAGAACAGTAGAAAATTAATATTTATCTTAATAGTTTGATAATATATTGTTAAATGAAGATTTACATTCTTACACAAAATATTTAGCAAAATTAAACAAGTTTCACAATCACTACTGAAGTGAAATAAACTAGGTATTGTAGAAACAACTAAAAGTGTAAGTAAATTTTAATACGTTGTATTAGTCAGGGTCCTTCAGAGAAAAAGAACCAATAGGATTTGTGTATATATAGAGAGAGATATTTATTTCAAGGAGTTGGTTCATGCAATTCTAGAGGCTGCCAAGTCCAAAAGCTGCAGCATAGGCCAGCAGACTGAAAAAGCTGATGCTGCAGCTTAAGTTCAAAGCCTGTCTCCTACCTTCTTGCTTCAGAGAGGTGTATCTTTTGTTCTATTCAGACCTTCATCTGACTGGATAGGCTCACCCACATTATGGAGGGCAATCTTCTTTACTCAAAGGACACTGATTTAAATGTTACTCTTAACAAAAACACCCCACAGAAACATTCAGAATAACAATTGAGTACCTATCAGAGCACCGTGGCCCAGCCGAGTTGACACAAAAAATTAATTATAACATATGTGATATAAAAATTATCCTAAAAATTAGATTTTACCAGAATTATATTCAGGTAAGCTTCATATAAGATTATTAGCTATTACATTAAAAGAGAGTTCACAACTGTACTTCCTAGAGGAAATCCTAAAGGATTCAGAAGTTAAATCAAACCCCTATTTGTGAATTCTACATATTTTCTTTATCTATTATAAAGATATGCAGGGGCTTTCCTGGTGGAGCAGTGGTTGAGAGTCCGCCTGCCAATGCAGGGAACACGGGTTCGTGCCCCGGTCCGGGAAGATCCCACGTGCCGCGGAGTGGCTGGGCCCGTGAGCCATGGCTGCTGAGCCTGCGCGTCTGGAGCCTGTACTCCGCAACGGGAGAGGCCACAACAGTGAGAGGCCCACGTATCGCCAAAAAAAAAAAAAAAAAAAGATATTCAGGCTATGGCCTTCTGCTGGAGAAAATCTATCAAAAAATCTTGGAGGAAAGCCAAATATCATTAATTCTGGACCCTCAGATTTGCCCATGTTCATCTCTTCATCTACTTGGTATTCTTTCTCGTCATCAGCATTTCCAAACTACTCTCTCCTCAAAGCATCCATCCTACCAGCATTCTTTCAGCTTTGCCTTCCATGCATAGAGGAGGTGTAGGCTATCAAATGAGAAATATTCCCTCACCTCCCTTACACTGTAGTCAAGACTGTATTTAATAGATGTCCACCTGATATTTCCCCCTTGTTCTTTAAAAATGAGAGATAGTCCCTCCTTTAAAAAGCTGAGTTCCATGTGTGTCCCCTAAACATCATTGCCTCCTGTCTTCTCAAGGACCTTACACTATTCAATTTCTTTTCCTAAAACTTTAATTGCCCCCTTTATACTATTTTCTTCCTATCTGTATTTACACGTTTAAGGCTCTTGTATAGTTACAAGTATACACATCTTGAACACACATCTTACATCCATGACCTTATTCCTTCCTGTCCAATTTTATCGTGTAACTCTTGGAAAAAAAACATGTACAATTTGTTTTCCACTTTCTCCCCTCTATCTCATTCTTATGTGATCAGCTGCCCCACTGCCTGCTGGACATTTCACCTGTATGTGATATGCATACCTAAAAACCAACTGTACTAAACTAACTAAATAAAATAACCTTCCTGCACAATCCATTCATCCTTCTCTCATGTTCCCTAAGTCAGGGAGAGGCATCACCATTTACCAGAGCTAATATCCTATTGTCAACATGATCTCTTTCTTCTCTCTTATCCTTACATCTATTTGGACACCATATCCCACTTATTCTTCCTATTGTCTGCCTCAGTCCTCACTGTCATTATCCTAATTCATCAACTCTTTTTTTTTTAAACAGTTTTACTTCTTTCTTTTCTATCTGTATTCTTTTTTTTTCTTTTCTTTTCTTGGTTGCGTTGGGCCATCATTGCTGTGCACGGGTTTTCTCTAGTCGTGATGAGGGGGAGCTACTCTTCATTGCAGTGTGTAAGCTTCTCATTGCAGTGGCTTCTCTTGTTGCAGAGCACGGGCTCTAGGTGTGCAGGCTTCAGTAGTTGTGGCTCGCGGGCTTAGTTGCTCCACGGCATGTGGGATCTTCCCAGACCAGAGCTCAAACCCATGTCCCCTGCATTGGCAGGCAGATTCTTAACCACTGTGCCACCAGAGAAGCCCGAATACATCAACTCTTGCTTGAACTGTTGGATAACTTCCCAACTGACCTCACCATCGCATAGAAACTAGTTTAGTGTTGAAAAAAAAAAAGAGAACATTATTGCCTTTTAATTCCTTCTTTATAACACTTTTCTAAGAGAGATGCTTGATACAGAAGAAAGTTGATGCAACAAAACAAAATGTTCTAGACCTTCAGACAAACTACCCTTTTAACTTTATGTATATTCAAGAGGGAAACTATTAAAGAACAATACAGGGTCTCATCTAGTGTCCCTGGAAAGAGCAGAAGACATCTACCAGTCTTACTGGACATGATAGCTGTGTGCCTCAAATAAGCTGCTTCTCAATGTTAGAGTGGGGTCAGTAGAAGTAAGCTCATATCTTTGCCAAGGTCAGTTCTAGAGTAAACATTTCTGGAACTGACCAGTAGTTCCAGACTAAGCAGGTAGCAAAATTTCTAGTTCTGTACTTTGAATCAATTCTTCATTTTTCACACTAACTCATAAAATAATTTTGTCTTTAATATTTATCTATGGACACCCTGAGTACCTCTTTGACAATGTCTTATGGAACACTTATAATATCTGGAACTTTTAGCATTATAGAATGCTGAAAAATGAGAATGTTTGTGCCCTTGTCATACATACTTTGCACCGGTGTCAGGTTTTACAATATTTTCTTAATAAGTTGTCAGCATCATTCAATAGACTTCATCATCTGCCTGCTGCTTATTTCTGCCTTATGTTGTCATCCTCAATCTGGAGGTCTTCCTCCCACACAGATCTACTTTCAGTTCTAGAAGTATCCACAACTCTGCCTCACCTTCAGGCTTTTATTTATGCTGTTTCTTCTACTTCAAACACTCATTCTCTTCCTTGTGTGATTACACATCCTTCAAGTCTTAGCCTAAATATAACTTGCCTATGTAGCAGAGGTGAAATGTCTTTCCTTTGTTCCCATACTATCCTATCTTTTGCCTGTTACTGTGCTGATTACACCTGATTTTTAATATCATATTCCTTGGCAGTCCCATTTTACTGCAAGTGCCATTAAGATAGCATCATTTTTTTTTAATTTATTTATTTTTGACTATGTTGGATCTTCGTTGCAGCGAGTGGAGACAACTCTTCATTGTGGTGCACAGCCTTCTCACTGCAGTGACTTCTCTTGTTGCAGAGCACAGGCTCTATGTGTGTGGGCTTCAGTAGTTGTGGCACGCAGGCTCAGTAGTTACAGCTCGCGGGCTCTAGAACGCAGACTCAGTAGTTGTGGTCCACGGGCTTAGTTGCTCTGCAGCATGTGGGATCTTCCCAGACCAGGGTTCGACCCTGTGTCCCCTGCATTTTCAGGCTGATTCTTAACCACTGAGCAACCAGGGAAGCCCAAGATAGCATCATTGCCTTTTTTCTTCATCATACTATTCCCAGTACCTAGTGTAATGCTTGACAGAGTGGCTATTCAATAAACATCTCTTGAACAACTGCATAATAATAGTTTCACAATGAAAGTATGGGAGGAGAGAAGCCAATAGTGAGGTAACAAGAAGAATATGAACCACCTTATGTCAATGTATATATTTTCCTCTATCTTACAGATATTATATTTTATTTGATACTTATGCAATAAACCTGGTGCACTGATATATTTCCATTCTTGTTGGGGCTTACTTCCTTGCTGTCAAGGATCCAGTAAGGTCAGTTCATTTAAAATTTAACACATGAGGTGTCTAATCTCCATGTATTCAGTGAAATATGGTTTGTTTGTTTTACAGAGATGCCCTGATAGATTTATCTTCCTTAAAAAAAAAAATCCAAAACAACAAATTGTTATTTTCAGTAGTGGTGTAGAAGTTTAGATAATGCAAATTTAAATATGAAGATATTTAGCCTGTATCTTTTACATTTAAATATAAATGCTCTCCCGCAAATATATACATGTCCTCATGCCCAAAAACATTATTCAAAAAATGACCTAGATTTTCTGATGCTCAAACTCACTATAAAATAATAATAGTGAAAAGGACTAACCTGAATACTAACATTCAAGTTGAACTTTAACTTTCTGTGGATAGGTCAGATGATAACTTGTAGAGCAGGGATCCCCAACCCCCAGGCCATAGACCAGTACCAGTCCGTGGCCTGTTAGGAACTGGGTAACACAGCAGAAGGTGAGCAGCAGGCAAGCTAACAAAGTTTCATCTGTATTTACAGCCACTCCCCATCATTCACATTACCGCCTGAGCTCCTCCTCCTGTCAGATCAGCAGTGGCGTTAGATTCTCATAAGAGCACGAATCCTACTGTGAACTGTGCATGAGAGGGATCTAGGTTACACGCTCCTTATGAGAATCTAATGCCTGATGATCTGAGTTGGAGCTGAGGTGGTGATGCTAGCTCTGGGGAATGGCTGCAAATACAGATTATCATTAGCAGAGAGGTTTGACTGCACAGAGACCATAATAAATCAATTGTTTACAGACTCATATAAAAACCCTAACAGTGAGTGGCAAGTGACAATTAAGCTGTATCTTACGGAGTAGACTGGACATTAGCAACACACTTCAGGTGTCACTGTTTCCCATCATCCCCAGATTGGGCCATCTAGTTGCAGGAAAACAAGCTCGGGGCTCCCACTGATTCTGCATTATGGTGGGTCGTATAATTATTTTATTATATATTACAATGTAATAATAATAGAAATAAAATGCACTATAAAAGTAATGTGCTTGAATCATCCCCAAACCATCCCCCACCCCCTGGTCTGTAGAAAAATTGTCTTGCACGATACTGGTCCCTGGTGCCCAAAAGGTTGGGACTACTGTCATAGAGTACGTCAAAAAGAATCCCTTGACTTTTAGTGGATTATGAAATGGGAATGAAAATTTGTCATCTAAATTGAAACTTATTGGAGGATCATTTAATTCAACAAATATTTACTGAGCATCTTCTTTATATAATGTACTAAACTCAAGCTTGAAAAATGCAGGTTTTAGGGAAGACCGAATTATGGAATTAACTCTTCCTATGCATGAAATATTGATCCTTTGCTTCTGAAGCAACTTCACAGGTTGCCTATGTCTTCTATTAGCACACATATGACATTTAAAACAAAGACAAAAACATCGATAAATATGTGGATTTAAAATGGTACATGTCCATTAGCACCTTTATCACTCATTTCACCATATTTTTATTATACATAATTTTAACCAATGGCATCTTAATGGTCAGCTGAACAATCTTATAAACTCAGTCTAAAATATTTTCATTTGATGCAGACTCTAACAATTTACTAATGGAGAGCACACTTGCAATGTTGTTTCACTTGACATACTGCATTCCATCTGGTTTTCAAAGTAGTTGTGGAAGAATGTCAATACACACTGCTTCTGTCCAAGCAATTTGTTTATTTCTTTCATCTTCAGCTAGTTTTGGTAACTTGATGTGGTCCCCATGGCAATGGGTTGTCCTTTTATTCCCCAAGTGATTCCAGCTAAAAGGAAAGTCATTTCTTCCATATGACAGCCTTAATAAATTGATAAAAGCAATAAGTGTCATGCCATCGGCACCTTAAGTGTGAAGAACACTAATCAGGGCGCCCCTCCCAGCTAGGTACATCTGTAATGTGTATCCACCTGGAACACAAAAAATGCCATGTATCAGCACAGTCAGGACAAGATATAAGTGAGCCAGCCAGCATTCATTAGGCTAGTCTGTAGGAATTTCTGTTCACCATTTTGTTGCCTTTGTATTATACTAAATATACATCCACAAAAAAAATAAATTAATTAAAAATTATTTACATTTGAATAGTTAGCAAGTAAGTTTTAAAAAGTTTTAATTAACCATAAAATAAAATCAATAATAGTGGATATGTAGAAAACAAGGGTAATTTAATACTGTGGGAAAGGAAAAGTATACCACCAAAGTGAACTTGTGAATAATGAATGGTTAGAATGTTGTTTTCAGGAAGCCGACTAGGTATTCTGCAAGCATTCCTGATAAGGACAGTTGAAATTTCTAATGTAAGCCTTTAGTGCTATCAGTTTCCATCTGAGTACTGCTTTAGGCTGTGTCCCACACATTTCTTATGTTTTATTTTCATTTTTATTCAGTTCAATGTGTTTTTTTTTAAATTTTTCTTTGAGTCATCCGTCTCTGACTCATGGATTAGTTGAAAGTGTATTGTTCAGTTTCCAATTGCTTGCAGATTTTCCTATAATCTTTCTGTTATTGATTTCTGGCTTGATTTCATTGTTATCAGAAAAAAAACATTCAATGGTTTCAATTCTTTTCATTGTTGAAGATGGATTTATTGCTCAGGAAAGGGTATATCTTGATATATGTCCATAGGCACTTAATCAGAATGTCTATTTTGTTGTTTTGTGGTAAAGTGTTTGATAAATGATTATATCCTGTTTATTGATGGCTCTGTTGAGTTCTTCTATACCCTTCCTGAATTTTTGTCTCATCCTCTCAATTACTGAGAATGTGGTATTAAAGTCTTCAACTATAAATACAGATTTGACTATTACTTTCTTTTTAGTTATATAAGCTTTGGCCTCACATATTTTGGTTATTCTATTATATCTTCTATTTTTTTTGCTGAGACTCTGTAGTTTTCATTTGTTTCAATCACGTTTATGATTGCTCTTCATGTGAATCTTTTATTTGTCACTACTTTAAAATCTTTTCAAGTGGTTCTAACATCTCTATCATATCTCTGTTTTCTTTCTCATTGGAGTAGAGACCTTCCTTGTTCTTGATATGATAAATGATTTCTTAATGACACCTGGACATTTTGAATATTATATTATGAGATTCTGAATCTTATTTAAATATTCTACTTTAGCTGACTCCTCTGATACCAGTCTGGCCATGGGGAGGCTATACCTTGTCTCTTACCACCAGGCTGGTGTGAAGGCCAGGTGTCCCACATTACTGACACTGCTGGGGCCTGGTAGTTGGGGTGAGGGGGGAGCTCATTTCAGCCTGGTGAGGGTAGGAGTCCAGAATCCCCACTAGGCATTTGCTGGTGCATTGGGAATGGGGGCTCTTCCCTCCCTGATGTTACACAGTGGTTGAATGGGTATGTGTAGAATGGGTTTTGTATAAAAGTGCTCTGAGTTGCTAGGTTGACTCTTTCCTTGTCCTGGTCCTTTGGTTAGAAAGAACAATTATTTTGGTTGGGACTTCTTTTTTGGTCTGCACTCCTTGGTTGTGCTGGATTACCAGTGTCTCCATCACCAAGTATGGTATATATGTGCCAAAAAGAAAACCCAGAATGTTAATTTATGTCATTCCTTGGGCCCCAACATTGCTAGCTGTTCTGCCTTCTGCTTTGTATTTCAGGTTTTCTTAATGTTTATTTTACATAAAATGTCCAAGATTTTTTGTTGGTCTTAGTAGGAGAAATAGGGAAAAATACTTTTACTTTATCTTCATTGAAGCATAAATCCCAATATATATTTATTTTTAAAGATTCAAGATATAAGAAAATACCTTTGGAATGAACAGTGTGATCAGTTTTAGTTAATGATTGTTGATAATAATTATGATGAAGACAATGAGGTGGATTTTACTTCTATGATGTCATATCAGAAACATCTCCTGAAAAGTATGAATGGTTTAAGAAGCATACTACTGAAATGGCACTACCTTCAATTAGTTATAAATACAATATATATATAATATATAAAGTATAAAGTATAATGTAATAATATGAAATAATTCTCACTTAGACAAAACTGTGAAATAAATGGAAAAGGGTCTATGATGAACTACTTTTCTAGATTGAAAAAAACTTTCTAAAAGAAAGAAAAAATATGGCTTAAAATGATAATGTCTACACAGATATTCTATATTTATAAGTCAGATATCAATGATTTTGGATAGCTAGAAATACGTGAAACCAAGCAGGACTCTGTGCAGCCCTCCCAGATAAAGAAGCCTTTCTGTGTCCCCCATTTCTTGCTTGTAGGAAAAAGGCTTTTAGCCTCCTAGACTTTCCCTGAGTTCCAGAGGGAAGATTAAAACAGTTAATAATAAGAGGATTGGGGGAATGCAGAAACAAAAGAAAGGCAGTCAAGAAACAATAGTGCAGTAATGGGGCAGGGTCCTGGATCCTCCTGAAAGGATGTGCATAACCATCTGAAACATATCTCTGAGTTCTCTACAGAACCAAGGTCTCCGCCTACGAGGAGGTGTGAACTGAACACAAGCATGGACCCCAAACTGGTTGAAAGCAGAGGGCTGATAATTGAGATTCTTGGAACACCATTGCGTTACTTCACTACTAACCAATCAGGGGAAGGTCACACATCCTGCAGACCTCCCCCCAGACTTTGCTTATAAAAACTGTTTCCAGGGACTTCCCTGGTGGCACAGTGGTTGAGAGTCCACCAGGCGGTGCAGGGGACACGGGTTCGAGCCCTGGTCTGGGAGGATCCCACATGCCATGGAGCAACTGAGCTTGTGCGCCACAACTGCTGAGCCTGCACTCTGGAACCCACAAGCCACAGCCACTGAGGCCCACGTGCCTGGAGCCAGTGCTTTGCAGCGGGAAGGGCCACCCCAGTGAGAAACCGGCACACCCACATGCATCAACAAAGACCCAACACAGTCCAAAATAAATAAATTAATTAAAAAAACAAACAAGCAAAACAAAACTGTTTCCAGAAAACCATCAAGAAGTTCAAGCCTTTTGAACATAAGTGACCCATTCTCCTTGCTTGGCCCTGTCATAAACCTTTCTCTGCTCCAAACTTTGATGTTTCAGTGTTTGGTCTCTGCACATCGGTCAGACAAACTTGGGCTCCACACTGTAAGTATTGTAGTTACCTCCATGTATGTTAAGTACAAACAAACTTTGAACATTTAAAAATTTTCATGACCATATTAGCAATATGTTACTCTGTTTATTATTTTTTTATGAAAAGAAACATATTTGGATTATCAGTCATATTCTTCATCATCCAGGCATTTCAAGTTCCCTCAGGATATGGAACTAAAGTGAAAGATTTCTATCATTTCAGGGTAATGCCAAACTTTTTACGATAAGGACATTTTCCATTTATTTACTTCTTCAGATACCTTTAAAATGATGAAAGAGGAATTATGGGTTTATTTAACAGTGCATGTCACACAATTCTGTTTGAGAATGTTTGGTTTCAAGACATCATTACCTCTGAACAAAGTATCAATGATTCTAATCATGTATTCAATATGTAAAACCCATGCCCTTTTAAACTTATTCCTCCACAGAGATAAAAGTAATAACCAAGTTATCAGGGCATAGTTATAGATTAATTTTTTATCAACTTAGGCCATTGGGTATTTTTTTCTCAGATAAACACTATAGGTAATCTTTTTTTTTTTTTTTTTTTTTTTTTGCGGTACGCGGGCCTCTCACTGCTGTGGCCTCTCCCGTTGTGGAGCACAGGCTCCGGACGCGCAGGCTCAGCAGCCATGGCTCACGGGCCCAGCCGCTCCGCGGCATATGGGATCCTCCCGGACCGGGGCACGAACCCGCATCCCCTGCATCGGCAGGCGGACTCTCAACCACTGCGCCACCAGGGAGGCCCTAGGTAATCTTTTAAAATGACCAAGCATCGTGTAAACTGAAACATATATGGAAAGTAATTTTTGTGATGAATAGAAGTGATAAACTGAGATAATTCAATTATGTTTGTGTCATATTCAACATTTATATTAATAATAATGACTGTTAAAGTAACAAGGAGAAAAAAGTCATCATTATTTTAACAGTACATCATAGGTAGATGGAACTTATAGAAAATATGAATTTGAGTTTCAGAAATACTTATGCAATGCTGAGTTGTTTTCAGAGGTAGCACAGATGAAAGAAGCTAGAGACACTTTTCTCTGAAGCACTTAGCTACAGAGTCACATTGCATTATAGACTTACAAAATTTGGGGAGAAAATTAATATCAAAGAGGACAATTTTTTAAACAAAATTCATAGGAAGAAACATTTGATTTTATATAATTCATGCTATTATTAATAAGAATATAGTCATTTTGTTCTAAATATAATTTCTTGTATTAATTAAAATAATTTCCACTGTTATTGTTTACTATAGTGAAACTCAGACTCTTCAGTGTTTTTACTTCAAAATTCTTTTAAATTCCATTCTTTTTCTTTTTTTTTTTTTTTTTTTTTTTAGGTACGCAGGACTCTCACTGTTGTGGCCTCTCCCATTGCAGTGCATAGGCTCCGGACGCGCAGGCTCAGTGACCATGGCTCATGGGCCCAGCCGCTCCATGGCATGTGGGATCTTCCCGGGCCGGGGCACACACCTGTGTTCCCCGCATCGGCAAGTGGACTCTCAATCACTGCCCAACCAGGGAAGCCCTAAATTTCTATTTTTTTAAAACAAATTTGAGTAAGTGAGAGAAAGGGTAGATATCTATTTGATATCTAAACCATGTAATCATTCTAATATTTTCATTCATTCAAATATATTCGTGTTTCTAAAAGTTACCAAACCATGAAACTGAAGACTTTTAGAAGTTTACAAACTGTCCTGAAAGTTTCTCTGAAATATAGAAAGTTTTTAGCAGCCATTGATTGAAATAAGTAATCATAGATTTCTTTCTATTAATTGATAAACTCATTTGTTACTCCTAGATAAAAGATGGAGATTTTGAATAACTTAAATCTGATAACCTTATAAGTGTATAAAAGAGGCATACAAACATTAGCTCTTTCACTGAGTAAAATTTGTGGATATTTGTTGTTTGTATCTATGTCTTTATTTTTAGTGGAGAGACCCTTTAAGTGTGGGTACTCCATAGGGTTCTATTCTTGACATTTTCTTTCCTGCTACACAGTCTCCATCAACTATAATATTACTAGTCATGGCTTCAGTTATCACTAATATACTGATGGCTCCCATCCAGGTTCATTAGTGCCTCCTGAGATTTCTCAAAGGCTGCCAGCAACCAAACAATTCCACTCGGATTCATTAACACATCAAACTCAGATGTTCAAATAAGATAATCACACTGTAAATTCCTATTGACTTCCCACTATATTATCCTGTTCATGTAATTCTTTTGCTTCCCCTACTGCCTTGGTTCAGGCCATCACTATATATGCTACAAGACCACAGTGGGGAAGAGAAAGTCATTGAAACCACGCCATTAGTTCAAGTTCTGGCTTCACCACTTACTAGTCACATGACCTTGGACAATTTACTTAACCTTTGTGTGATTCAGTTTTCTCATTTGTAACATGTGGTAATAGAGATAAATGTATTACCTAAATCATAACATTTTTGTTAATATTATTAACATGTATCTGAAAAGTACTTAGAACAGTGTCTAACAGCTATTATTACTATTTTTTTTTTGGTCTGGATGACTAAAATAACTCCATATTCTTACCTGCTTATACTCTGCCATTTCAAATCCATTTTCACAGGATATTACTAGAATAACTTCTTATAATGGAAATCTCATCATTTCACTTTTCTGCTTAAAATACTTCTCTAACTCCCATTTATGATCAAATTCTTTGAGAAGCCTAAAATCCTCTTGGTGAACGGGCTCATGAATGTTTATTAGATTCAATTTCCATCTGTCCTTGGATTTCTGGGAAGCAGACTCTGAAGCAGAGATCAGTGTATAAGGTTCATTAGGTATCACTCTTGGGATATACATGTGTTAGGCCAAGGAGAGAAATGGGTTTGAGCAGAAAATAATTGAGAATTGAGCTGTGAGACAGCCACAAATAAGGTCTCAACTGAATCTACAGGAAGCTTTGAAACTGAAACGATCTTCAGAGTTTTCCATGCCAATTGGAGACAGGAGAATTTGTATTTATACCTTGTGTCTATGAATTCAGGGTTGTGGGGAATGGCTTCTGTTACTGTCATTAGATAGGGTAATTATTGGTTCTTCACATGCAGTATTATGGTTTTTGTCTACTGATGCAAAGTTCCTTCTAGATAAACAATTTACTCAGGTATAATATAAAAGAGAGGACATTTTCCCCATCAACTCACTTTTAGGAGGGTGGACAAGAAGACGTTCACCTTCCTGGTGCATAACTTGGTAAAAACTTTCCTCCTTTTCGGTGGCTTGCATCTATCATTTATACACAAAATAATTGCAGATAAGATATTAACTAAATGATTTACTTTATGAATGTGGGAAATCAAGAATCACGATTCTTTATAAATCATGCAAACATTTCATAATACAGTACAAGATATAAAACGTAAAAGAAAAATCATGTTTTTTCCTTTCTTTGTTTATACCATATAAATTATCATTTTTGAATGAAAAGTTTAAGTTTTTCCACTGATACTTTATAAAGCCTATATGTCATATATAAGGAAAGCAATATTTCTTACAACTATCCAAAAAAGTACCCTCTTACACTGGATGAGAATCACTCAAGACTCTGTTACTTAAGGAAACAAAAAGAGAAACACATTAATTAATAACTCAAAATGGTATTCTGCCACACGAAGCTTGGTTCCTTTTACTGAATATGTCCACTTAGAAATAGAAGCAGCTACAAAATTTGCATACTTTCAGTAGCAGTTCTTCTCACTAAAGAAAAAAATATTAAAGCCCTCCTACCCAAGTCCTGCTGAACATATATTTTGGGATTAATATTGCAATCCTCTTTATTTAAATAATACCTTTGTAAAATGTTAGATCACAGATAATTTCTCGGTAAATCATTTCATAAGCATTTGCATAAATTATAAGATTACATACATTATGCTACTTCCAATTATAAACTATAGCATGTAGTTCTACTAAAATAGTGATTGTGGTAAATTAGGTTATTTTTCAGAAATATTCACTACTTTTCTAGCCTTCCATGGGCAGATTGTATATTTCATCTCCTTTGCTTTGGGGATTTGCCATATAACTTGCTTTGGCATCAGACTTTGTGGGGTATCCTTCTTTTCCTTTTAAGCTGGGCTTAGGCATATATTTCATTTTAGCCAATGGGATTTCAGCAGACATAATTCTTTAAAATATATTTTGAGTTTTACAGTTGCACTTTTGTTCCTTTGTTACAATGAAAAGAACATGCCTGGGTTAGCCTGCTGTCCCAAGAAAAGGATGAAAAACATGTGGAATAGAACCACACTCAGGAGCGCCTGGTCAAGGCCAATCTTCCCCTAAACACTCTGCAGACTTATGAGTTAAAAAATGCTTGTTTAATTCTACTGAGATTTTGAGTTATTATTATTATCATTATTATCATTATTATTTAGTATTTTTTGTGATGATACTGAACTCATAGAGTGATATTGGAAAGTTTAGACCAAACTTCAGTGTACATTTCTACCACAATTTAAAAAAAATCTTCATTATCATTTAAAAGTTAGCCTCACTATATATAGAAAATACAAGGCTTCAACATGTATTACCATCAATGTCAAATCAATCTTCTTATAGAACTGTGATTTTTACTCAGGTGCTGTCGATGATAATCTAGATGTCATGGCTTTAAATAAAATCAGAATACTAATGTATACATACTAGATATAATGACTTAAAATAAAAATAGAAGTGCTGGTTACTGACCCAGAAATTATTTATTTCCTATTAGAAATGTTTTATGCTATGAGCAAACATATTTTTTTTTGTTTTCTGTTCCCTCATACTCTTCAGTGTTGTTTACTTTGGTGGTACTTAAGTTTATCCAACATAATTACTTTAAATTTTAAAAAAATTGAATTAGTATATTATGGGAGTAGTGATTGAATATTCTGAACACTGAAATTTGGAAAATAGTTCACAAGCTAAAAAAATAGATTAAATTTTATTAGGAATTCTGATAACAATATTGTGAAGCTCTAGAGGAAATAGCAAATGTTTATCTGTTGCTTTGGACCAGTTTTATAGCTTAATCACTATGTGAACTTTTTAAAATTCTTAATGATATTCATCTTGCTATACCCTGAATGTAAGTTTAAGTATGTAGCATTGTACTAAACATCACTTAAATAAATAACATCATTGTTTAATGAAATACTTATATGTAGGTCAGTGTTTAATTTATCCAAATATATTTTTATAGTCATAATATAAAACTAGTTTGCAGAATCTATCAAGTCTTGGGTATTTAAGGCTTTACATTAAGCAAAAATGGATCAAAACTATTTAAGGATATGCAAAATCTATTTTTAAATTAGTTGTTTTAAAATCTGGACATCAAAATATTAACATATGTGTGTCAAATATCTTTCATCATTCCACAGCTCTTTGAGACTTCTGAAAAATATGTTTACTTACAATGTGATTATTTAGTAATGTGCAAGTATGTAGCATCATAAATATGCATGTGCCAAAAGTTTTCTGAATATAGAAACTTGTTGTTTATACTAAAGTCCATCTTTCTTTGGAAAAATGGTTACACACGAAGCACTTTAAGAAAAACAAATATAAGAAAAATACCTTCCTGCCTTTTATCAACAATTTGTATGAAAATGGTACTGAAATATTGGTATCAGAATTACTTCAACCAGAAAGGTAATTCAGAAGCTTCTTTTCAGCAGATTGAAGTATAGAACAATGATAAGATGTAATGTTCAAATCAAATAAAATATTCTTCACATTTATTTTACACCCCCTCCATGAGTTTAATAATGCTCTTAGTTGAATTTTTTTCTTGTCAGCAGAAGTTGATTTTGTCTCATGTCTTCTGGATTTGATATAAGCCCATTTTATCATCAACACAACTGAGGAAATACCGAGAGTGGAAAGAGAGAGAGGAAAAAAATATATATATATAATTTATGTTTTTTTTCAACTTGAACATTAGCAGTTTTTATTGAGTCTGTAGTCTTACAGTGGTGAAAAATGTAATTCGCAGTTTACTCTCAATTTCTCACTTCCATATTGCAAATTTAATTATGTTAGACATTTAAGGCCATGGATTAGCATGTTTTGGTTAAATTAAATATTGAGGATCCACCATGTGCTGAGTGATGTGTAGAACAAAGGCGTGGGAAAGCCAGAGATGGCTTTGTGTAGGAAGAAGATTTTTAGACAAGCCAAAGAACAGACAGAACGTATGAAGCCAAAGTTTTCAAGATCCTGGAATTCCGGCACTGCACAGTGATCCTGAGAGACAGGAAACAAATGAGGAAAGTCCTATGATTGCTGTAGCATACTGTTTTAAGGCAGTTTACCAGGTGTAGCACAGGGAAGAGAACCCAGACAGAGCCGAGTGGTCTCCTTTAGTTGAGAGATGGAGTGGAGAGTCTGGGGAGACCGAGGTAGCTGGAGTGCCTAGGACAGTGTACTGCAGAGAGCAAGCTTCACAGAGAAGATGCCAAAGATCTGTCCTATTGAGTAGTCAGTAGAGTGCTGAAGAGTGCATGTATATGAGGAAACCACCAATACCAGGAAAGAACTACCCAAAATGTTTAGTAGGAACAATGCCAGACACTCACACTGGCCCAGGAATAGTGCCTGCCCCAGACACCAGCCAACCTGGAAAATCTAATTCTCAGGACACTGGAGAGAGTACTCAAAAGGGTCTTGCATTAGTAGTGGGGATTAATTAGCCCTAGACCAAACACTGTTCAAGTGCCACCTAAGAAAACTTAAAACAAGATAGGAGGGATATGATACATTTCCAAGTAACTTAAATGTATTGTAGACAAAAGTTGGAGAATATTTTTAAAAATACAAAAAAAAATGCTCACATCCAACAAAGTAAAATTCACAATGTCTGGATGCAATCAAAACCTACGAAGTATGCAAAAAACAGGAAAATATGACCCATGATGAGGAGAAAGATCCATTACAATCATTCCAGGAATGACATAAAGATTAGAATGAACAGACAAGGAAATAGCTACTCTATTCACACTTGACTCAGAATTCCAGTTTCTAGATATTCCCAGAGTACCCAGAATTTTATCTTATTTTATTTTATTTTTTTAACATCTTTACTAGAGTAAAATTGCTTTACATTGTTGTGTTATTTGCTGCTGTATAACAAAGTGAATCAGCTATACGTATACATATATCCCCATATCTCCCCCCTCTTGCGTCTCCCTCTGACCCTCCCTATCTCACCCCTCTATGTGGTCACAAAGCACCAAGCTGACTTGTCTGTGCTATGTGGCTGCTTCCCACTAGCTATCTATTTTGCATTCGGTAGTATAAATATGTTAATGCCACTCTCTCACTTCCTCCCAGCTTACACTTCCCCCTCCCTCTGTCCTCAAGGCCATTCTCCACATCTGCATCTTTATTCCCTGTCCTGCCCCTGGGTTCTTCAGAAGCATTTTTTTTTTTTTTAGATTCCATATATATGTGTTAGCATACAGTATTTGTTTTTCTCTTTCTAACTTACTTCACTCTGTATGACAGACTATAGGTCCAACCAACTCACTACAAATAACTCAATTTCGTTTCTTTTATGGCTGAGTAATATTCTGTTGTATATATGTGCCATATATTCTATCTTCTTTATCCATTCATCTGTTGATGGACACTTAGGTTGCTTCCATGTCCTGGCTAATGTAAATAGTCCTGCAATGAACATTGTGGTACATGACGCTTTTTGAATTATGGTTTTCTCAGGGCATATGCCCAGTAGTGGTATTGCTGGGTCATATGGTAGTTCTATCTTTAGTTTTTTAATGAACATCCATACAGCTTTCCACAGTGGCTGTACCAATTTACATTCCCACCAAGAGTGCAAAAGGGTTCCCTTTTCTCCACACCCTCTCCAGCATTTACTGTTTGTAGATTTTTTGATGATGGCCATTCTGACTGGTGTGAGGTGATACCTCACTGTAGTTTTGGATTGCATTTCTCTAATGATTAGTGATGTTGAGCATCTTTTCATGTGTTTGTTGGCAATCCATATCTTCTTTGGAGAAATGTCTATTTAGGTCTTCTGCCCATTTTTGGATTGGGATGTTTGTTTTATTGATATTGAGCTACATGAGCTGCTTGTATATTTTGGAGATTAATCCTTTGTCGGTTGCTTCATTGGCAAATATTGTCTCCCATTCTGAGAGGTGTCTTTTCGTTTTGTTTATGGTTTCCTTTGCTGTGCAAAAGCTTTTAAGTTTCATTAAGTCCCATTTGTTTATTTTTGTTTTTATTTCCATTTCTCTAGGCGATGGGTCAAAAAGGATCTTGCTGTGATTTGAGTGTCCTGCCTATGTTTTCCTCTAAGAATTTTATAGCGTCTGCCTTTACATTTAAGTCTTTAATCCATTTTGAGTTTATTTTTGTGTACAGTCTTAGGATGTGTTCTAGTTTCTTTCTTTTACATGTAGCTGTCCAGTTTTCCCAGCACCACTTATTGAAGAGGCTGTCTTTTCTCCATTGTATACTCTTGCCTCCTTTATCACAGATAAGGTGACCATATGTACATGGGTTTATCTCTGGGCTTTCTATCCTGTTGCATTGATTTATATTTCTGTTTTGTGCCAGTACAATACTCTCTTGATTACTGTAGCTTTGTACTCTGAAGTTAGAGAGCCTGATTCCTCCAGCTCCGTTTTTCTTTCTCAAGATTGCTTTGGCTATCCTGGGTCCTTTGTGTTTCCATACAAATTGTGCAATTTTTTGTTCTAGTTCTGTGAAAAATGTCAGTGATAGTTTGATAGGGATTGCACTGAATCTGTAGATTACTTTGGGAAGTATAGTCATTTTCATGTTTATTCTTCCAATCCAAGAACATGGTATGTCTCTCTATCTGTTTGTTTCATCTTTAATATCTTTCATCCGTGCCTTATAGTTTTCTGCATACAGGTCTTTTGTCTTCTTAGGTAGGTTTATTCCTAGGTACATTATTCTTTTTGTTGCAGTGGTAAATAGGAGTGTTTTCCTAATTTCTCTTTCAGATTTCTCATCATTAGTGTATAGGAATGCAAGAGATTTCTGTGCATTAATTTTGTATCGTGCTACTTTACCAAATTCATTGATTAGCTCTAATAGTTTTCTGGTAACATCTTTCGGATTCTCTATATATAGTATCATGTCATATGCGAACAGTGACGGCTTTACATCTTCTTTTCCAATTTGGATTCATTTTATTTCTTTTTCTTCTCTGATTTCTGTGGCTAAAACTTCCAAAACTATGTTGAATAATAGTGGTGAGATTGGAGAAACTTTCCTGATCTTAGAGGAAATGGTTTCAGTTTTTCACCATTGAGAACCATGTTGGCTGTGGGTTTGTCACATATGACCTCTATTATGTTGAGGTAAGTTCCCTTTATGCCTACTTTCTGGAGGGTTTTTATCTGGAGGGTGTTGAATTTTGTCAAAAGATTTTTCGGCATCTATTGAGATGATCATATAGTTTTTATTCTTAAGTGTGTTAATATGGTGGAGCACGGATTGATTTGCAGATTTTGAAGAATCCTTGCATTCCTGGGATAAGCCCCACTTGATCATAGTGTATGATCCTTTTAATATGCTGTTGGTTTCTGTTTGGTAGTATTTTGTTGAGGATTTTTTCATTTAATTCATCTGTGATAATATTGGCCTGTAGATTTCTTTTTTTGTAATATCTTTGTCTGGTTTTGTTATCAAGGTTACGGTGGTCTAGTAGAATGATTTTGGGAGTGTTCCTTTCTCTGCTATATTTTGGAAGAGTTTTAGAAATATAAGTGTTATCTTTTCTCTAAATGTTTGATAGAATTTGCCTGTTAGAGATTCAATTTCAGTGCTTGAGATTGGTCTGTTTATATTTTCTATTTCTTCCAGGTTCAGTTTCAGAAGTTGTGCTTTTATAAGTATTTGTCTATTTCTTCCAGGTTGTGCCTTTTATTGGCATATAGTTGCTTGTAGTAATCTCTCATGATCCTTTTTATTTCTGCAGTGTCAGTTATTACTCCTCCTTTTTCATTTTTAATTCTGTTGATTTGAGTGTTCTTCCTTTTTTTCTTGATGAGTCTGGCTAATGTTTTATCAATTTTGTTTATCTTCTGAAAGAACCAGCTTTTAGTTTTATTGATATTTGCTATTGTTTCCTTCATTTCTCTTTCACTGATTTCTGATCTGATCTTTATGTTTTATTTCCTTCTGCTAACTTTGGGGTTTTTGTTCTTCTTTCTCTAATTGTTTTAGGTGTAAGATTAGGTTGTTTATTTGAGATATTTCTTGTGGTAGGATTGTATTGTTATAAACTTCCCTCTTAGAACTGCTTTTATTGCATCCCATAGGTGTTGGGTCTTCGTGTTTTCATTGTCATTTGTTTTTAGGTATTTTTTAATTTCCTCTTTGATTTCTTCAGTGACCTCTTGGTTACTTAGTAGTGTATTGCTTAGCCTCCATCTGTTTGTATTTTTTACAGTTTTTTTTTCCTGTATTGATATCTAATCTCATAGCATTGTGGTCAGAAGATACTCGATATGATTTCAATACTCTTAAATTTACCAAAGCTTGATTTGTGACCCAAGGTATGATCTATCCTGGAGAATGTTCCATGAGCACTTGAGAAGAAAGGATATTCCTTTGTTTTTGGATGAAATGCCCTATAAATATCAATTAATTCCACCATGTTTAATGTATCATTTAAAGCTTGTGTTTCTTTATCTATTTTCATTTTGGATGATCAGTCCATTGGTGAAAGTGGGGTGTCAAAGTCCCCTCCAATTATTGTGTTACTGTTGATTTCCCCTTTAATGGCTGTTAGCATTTGCATTATGTATTGAGGTGCCCCTATGTTGGGTGTATAAATATTTACAATTGTTATATCTTCTTCTTGGATTCATCTCTTGATCATTATGCAGTGTCCTTCTTTGTTTCTTGTAATAGTCTTTATTTTAAAGTCAATTTTTTCTGACATGAGAATTGTCCCACCAGCTTTGTTTTGATTTCCATTTATATGGAATATCTTTTTCCATCCCCTCACTATCAGTCTGTATGTGTCCCTAGGTGTGAAGTGGGTCTCTTGTAGACAACATATGTATGGGTTTTATTTTTGTATCCATTCAGCCAGTCTATGTCGTTTGGTTGGAGCATTTAATCCATTTATGTTTAAGGTAATTATCGATATGTATATTCCTATTACCATTTTCTAAATTGTTTTGGGCTTGTTATTGTAGGTATTTTCCTTCTCTTGTGTTTCCTGCCTAGAGAAGTTCCTTTAGCATTTGTTGTAAAGCTGGTTTGGTGGTGCTGAATTCTCTTAGCTCCTGCTTGTCTTTAAAGGTTTTAGTTTCTCTGTCGAATCTGAATGAGATCCTTGCTGGGTAGAATAATCTTGGTTGTAGGTTTTTCCCTTTCATCACTTTAAATATGTGTTGCCACTCTCTTCTGGCTAAAAGTTCAGCTTTTAACCTTATGGGTATTCCCATGTATGTTACTTGTTGCTTTTAATATTTTTTCTTTGTATTTAATTTTTGATAGTTTGATTATTATGTGTCTTGCTGTTTCTCCTTGGATCTATCCTGTATGGGACTCTCTGCTTCCTGGACTTGATTGAGTATTTGCTTTCCCATATTAGGGCAGTTTTCAACTATAATCTCTTCAAATATTTACTCAGTCCCTTTCTTTTTCTCCTCTTCTTCTGGGGCCCTTATAATTCGAATGTTTGTGCATTTAATTTTATCCCAGAAGTCTCTGAACCTGTCCTCAATTCTTCTCATTCCTTATTCTTTATTCTGTCTGCAGTAGTTATTTCCACTACTTTATCTTCCAGGTCACTTATCTCTTCTACCTCAGTTATTCTGCTATTGATTCCTTTTAGAGAAATTTTCATTTCATTTATTGTGTTGTTCATCATTGTTTGTTAGCTCTTTAGTTCTTCTAGGTCTTTGTTAAACATTTCTTGTATTTTCTCAATTCTATATCCAAGGTTCTTTTATCCTCTTTACTGTCATTACTCTGAATTCTTTTTCAGGTAGACTGCCTATTTCCTCTTAATTTGTTAGGTCTGGTGGGTTTTTACCTTGCTCCTTCATCTGCTGTGTGTTTTTCTGTCTTCTCATTGTGCTTTTCTTACTGTGTTTGGGGTCTCCTTTTAGCAGGCTGCAGGTTCATATTTCCCATTGTTCTTGGCATCTGCCCCCAGTGGCTAATGTTGATTCAGTGGGTTGTGTAGGTTTCCTGGTGGAAGGGACTGGTGCCTTTGTTCTGGTGGATGAGGCTAGATCTTGTCTTTCTGGTGGGCAGGACCATGTCCGGCAGTGTGTTTTGGGGTGTCTGTGACCTTATTATGATTTTAGACAGCCTCTCTGCTAATGGGTGGAGTTGTGTTCCTGTCTTGCTAGTTGTTTGGCATAGGGTGTCCATCACTGTAGCTTGCTGGTCGTTGAGTGGAGCTGGGTCTTAGCATTGAGATGGACATCTCTGACAGAGCTTTTGCCATTTGATATTATGTACAGCCAGGAGGTCTCTGGTCGTCCTCAGTCCTGAACTCAGCTCTCCCACCTCTGAGGTTCAGGCCTGACAACCAGTCAAAACACCAAGACCTGTCAGCCACACAGCTCAGAAGAAAAGGGAGAAAAAGCAAGAAGAAAGAAAGAAAAATAAAATAAAATAAAATGTTATTAAATTAAAAAAAAATTAAAAGTAATAAAAAAGAAGAGAGCAACAAAACCAATAAACAAATCCACCAGTGATAACTAGCCCTAAAAACTAAACTAAGATAAACATATAAATCAGAAATTTTCAGTCATATACAGAAAACCCAAGTCTACTGTTATTCCAAAGTCCACCTCCTCAGTTTGGGATGATTTGTTGTCTATTCAGGTATTCCACAGATGTAGGGTACATCAAGTTAATTGTGTTGATTTTATCCGCTGCTTCTGAGGCTACATGGAAAATTTCCCTTTCTCTCCTTTGTTCACAGAGATCCTGGGGTTCAGCTTTGGATTTGGCAGCACCTCTACATGTCAGTTGCCCTGTGGCATCTGTTTTTCGCCTAGACAGGATGGGGTTAAAGGAGCATCTGATTAGGGGGCTCTGGCTCACTCAGGCCAGGAGGAGGGAGGGGTATGGAATGCAAGGGGAGCCTGTGGCGGCAGAGGCCACAGTGATGTTACAACAGCCTGAGGCATGCAGTGTGTTCTCCTGAGGAAGTTGTCTCTGGATCACAGTACCCTGGCAGTGGCACGCTGCACAGGGTCCTGGGAGGGGACGTGTGGATAGTGACCTGTGCTTACACATAGGCTTCTTGGTGGCTGCAGTGGCAGCCTTAGCATTTCATGTCTCTCTCTGATGTCCGTGCTAATAGCCACGGATTGCACCCTTCTCTGGAGATTATTTACGTGGTGCTTTGAATCTCCTCTCCTTGAGCACCCTGAAACAATGGTCTCTTGCAGCTCCAGACTTTTTCCTGGACTCCCTCCCGGATAGCTGTGGTGCATAAGCCCCCTTCAGGCTGTGTTCACGCCACCAACCCCAGTCCTCTCCCTGTGCTCAGACCGAAGCCTGAGCCTCAGCTCCCAGCCCCGCCCACCCCGGCGGGTGAGCAGACAAACCTCTCGGGCTGGTGAGTGCTGGTTGGCACTGATCCTCTGTGCGGGGATCTCTCCACTTTTCCCTCCACACCCCTGTTGCTGTGCTCTCCTCTGTGGCTCTGAAGCCTCCCTCCTCCGCCACCCACAGTCTCCGCCCACAAAGGGGCTTCTAGTGTGTGGAAACCTTTCCTCCTTCACAGCTGCCTGTCACTGGTGGAGGTCCCGTCCCTATTCTTTTGTCTCTGTTTTTCCTTTTTTCTTTTGCCCTACCCAGGTATGTGGGGAGTTTCTTGCCTTTTGGGAGGTCTGAGGTCTTCTGCCAGCGTTCAGTAGGTGTTCTGTAGGAATTGTTCCACGTGTAGATGTATTTTTGATGTATTTGTGGGCAGGAAGGTGATCTCTATGCTTACTCCTCCACCATCTTGAAAATCCTCTCTAAAATTTATTAGTTTTTGATACATTGCTTACTGAAGTAATTTTCCTGATCTTTATCAGCCAACAACTACTAGGCCATTAAGGAGATAGAAGGCAGGTGTTATTTCCACAGACAGGTTCATTTTGGGGCAGTTAATTTGTCAAATTATTTCCCTAATAATTTCGTGTAGTTGAATACAGATTCCGTGAAAACAACACTTAATTTTCTAGACCAGTAATTAAATAAGAACAAGTGATACAAATTGCAATTTGAATAAACAGAAAAGTTTTTGTAGGTAATAAGCATATCTTGTTGGATGTTAAAAGATGAGTATTATATTAAGAAACTCAAGTTACATATTTGAGTGGTTTTTGATAGATATATAACAAACTTAATAATTCATTGAGTTTCAAAATTAATCATTAAATTTTAAACACATTAAATTAAAATTATTTAGTCTATTGTTCAAAGAAGGAAATCTAGGAAATGTTTTTCAGAATCTTTTGTCAAAGTTGGTCACAAAAGACTGTATGTTATCCATGAATCAAAAATTAGATTATATCTTGACTATTTCTGATTCTTGATTCCATCCTATACCCCCTCCTTCATGATGGGGTAGTGGAAAAGAATGTTAAAATTAATAGAGTAAGTTCATTCAGGTTCTACTGCCTTAAACTATGTGAAAATATGGTTTAAACAAGTAGCAATAAATTATTATTATAATAATGTATAAATACAGTGTATGACCCAATTCGAATATCTCTTGAATCTAGAACTTAAAGTATATCAGTATGCCATGCTCTGTTTTGCAGCTTCATCTGGATACTGCTGATCATTTGTTATGCAAAGATGGACTAACGATTGTGTCATCATGACTTCTTGGACTTTTCCTTCTCATAGATCCTTAACCACAACTCCAATTGGAAATAGGAGTCCTTTCTTAGATGAAATTATAAACTTTTATGATTGAACTTATTATTCTTTAACGCCATTCTTAGCATTCTGTTTTATCTTGTCCACTAGACTCTAACCACCTTGTAGTCAGGGATCTAATCTTGTTCACAAGCATATGTCCAGTGCTGACACATTATCCAGCAAATAATAAATACTCCATAAACTATTGATATACAAAAGGACCTCTTGACAACTAAGAGGAGCTGTGGGCAATTAGGCATTAGAAATCAGCCTTGTATTATAAGACTTTCTTTTTTTTTTTTTTTTTGCGGTATGCGGGCCTTTCACTGTGTGGCCTCTCCCATTGTGGAGCACGGGCTCCGGACATGCAGGTTCAGCAGCCATGGCTCACGGGCCCAGCCGCTTAGCGGCACGTTGGATCCTCCCAGACCGGGATATGAACCCGTGTCCCCTGCATCGGCAGGCACACTCTCAACCACTGCGCCACCAGGGAAGCCCTCAACTCGAATTTTATTGCACTGTGTCTTATTTTTAATTCGTTACTTCTATCTTGTACTGGATTCAAAACAAAAACAAATACGGACAAACAAAAAAAGCTCAATAGATTAAAAGCAACAACTAAAAAAACTTTCAAATGTAATAATTTGATTTTAAATACCGGACTAAATACTGACCATAGACCATCAGAATAACTAACTAGTAAACATATGTAACTATCTTCAAGGAGATGTAAGTATTTATATACAGATCCTCAATGTAGTATGGTTAGACGGAAAGTTGTCAAGACCAGAGATAAGATTAGGGAAGAATGCATGTTTCCCGTAAGTTGTGTTAATATAAGGATTTGTGCTATAACTTTCATGTCATTGTTTGGCTTTTGCAAAGAGGTGGCTGTTAAGATTTACATTTTTGAAAAGTCATTTTGGTTGGAGCAGTGCAGGATAGGAGCCAGAAAGAATTCTTGAGACCATTTAAAATGCATTACTGCAACCCATGGAAAAGGCAACAAGGGACTGAATTAAGGGCATGGAGGTGCAAATAGAGAGATGCCAAAGGTAAGAGCTAGCAGATTAAAAAGAATGAAAGTGGGGAACATTTGCATGTGGGAGGTGAGTAACTGAGAAGAAATTAAGATTCTGTATTGAGTTACTGGAGGGATAGTTTTTCTCATAAAGCTAAGTAAGAGAAGCAGATTTTAAGACACATTATGATCTCTGTGTTATTTCTATTTAAATCACTGGAATTTGGGTGTAAGGTGGGGTGTGATCTAATTGAAGAAAAGATGAAAAGAGTAAACCTGACCAGGGGCAAGCCAGGTGCTTGGGTACAATGCATAGTTATAAAAGCTAATCACTAAAAATTAGCCATTTATAATGTGTAGACAATTTATGCTCCCCTCTACAGATTAAAATAAACTAATTAGAGCAATTTTTCATCTATTCTTTATCAACTGAAAGGGTCTTTGTTCTGATTTTCAAAAGATAATACAGTCTAGCCTTTGGAGCTGTTTAAAATATAGCTGAGGGTTATTTTTAGTTAACACATTAGACACATTGCTGTAGTTCGCATTTCTCATCAAAGAAAATGAATAGGCAGTAAATACAAAATACAGAAGCTTCCATGAAAGGAAGATTAATAAGGAAGGATTGTCATTTCCTTTCAAATCCAATGGCTCGTTTTAAATGGTCATCAAAAGTATTAGCTTCACAGTATTTGGATTAGACAATAAAATACATATCCTTAATGCCATCCTTTTATTTAGCCAGACATTTTCTTTGAATTCTAATTTGTACTTAATAAAAATAAATAGAAATTATAATGGGCCTTTGCAACAAATTCTGATTCTGAAGTTTCTATATGGTAAGTCTCCTAAAATTATTATTAGTAATATGTACTTATGACAAAATTAGAGAACATCATCTCAAATGTTTTAAAATAAAACATTTTTCAATGGAAATCTCACTTTATAATATTTTCTTACTAAATATCTTTTTAGCTTTATTGTGGTATAATTGATATGGAAAAATTGAACATATTTAATATGTACATCTAGATGTGTTTGGACATATGCATACACCAAACACCTCATCTTTTAGAATGTCAGATTTCAACATCAGCTGAATTCATAGCTATGAGTCTCAAGTAAAATTTAGGCTGTTGATTCAGAAAAGTGGGAGAAATGGAATGTGTGTGTCTAGAAATAGTTGAAAGATCCAGAGAATATGGAAGAGATCCCCTGCAATAAGCCTCCCATGCCAGCTAACATGGCATGTCCCCTCCATCTTGGGAGGCTATCTCTCCTTCGCCTTAACAGTCTTTAGTGACTTGACTCGTGGGAGTTGATGGAGGAAATTTCTTTTCAAGGAGATACCAGAATGTAAGAGTATATGTGATCTATGGGAATGCTCCTCAACATCCTCTCAGTGTTTCCTGCAGGAAAGATTGCTTGCTCCTCCATTGAGATAAAGCCACCCTCCAAACGAGGAGTTCCATGAAAGGCAATGGAAAACATATTGGGTCATGGAAAGGGAAATGAGACAATTTAACATAAAAATTAAAACACGTTTCAGAGTGTAAGGAGAAACCCCAGATAACTCAAATTATGCTATATCTGAAATACTTCTTTGTTAATTGAAGAAATTAATTTGTGTAAGTGGACCTATAGAGAATATGGTTCAAAAATAATTTTAAATATAAAATTTTATCTAAAAACAATATACAAACACACACATACACACTTGCATTAAAGCAACATTAAAAAATCTGTATAGAGGATCTCAACATTAAAGATAGCATTTTGGTATCTGCTTAAGTTATATATTCTGTATTTTAATATATTTCTTAATGATATGTTTTTTCATAATATGTTACTGGTGCTATTTTTAGAGATTGTTCTTCTTTCTATTTATTATTATTTTTAATGTTTTAAAAAACTTACCAGTAATATTCTGCAAGTTTGCACTGTAGGTGATAAATTTGAAACTTCATTAACTTTCTCTATATACCATCCTACTTTTAACCAAGAAAATGCTCAGTCCACAGGCGTGGAGGTATGACAAGTGCAGGGCAAATTCTACTAAATGGAGACTATTTTCAATTCACTTTATCCACTTAAAATATAATAAATGTATATATATATATATATATATATATATATATAATGTATATACAAGTATACTATATATGTTGTATACATGATATCTATATTATCCTAAATATTTTCACAACTACTATTTTTTGTTCAGAGGACATTTCTTCAACAAATATGAAAGTATTGCCTAATGTAGATGCTGCAAGCATATCATATTTCTCAATTTCATTCCAATCTATTACAGAATATAAATTTGCTCTATTAAAAACAAGAGCTTTTCCAAAAAAAATGTACTCTCACAAGAGGACACATTACAAAGATAATTATAGGATTTCAAAATAAGTCCTTTACAGAATTTGAGCTCTCATTGTATGATTGATTCAGTTCTTACCCATGCTTTTTTTAAGAAGAAATTTTTCAATACCTTACTCTTTACAATCTTTGTTTTCAATGATTGGAGTGTACAAAAGCTTTCAAAAGCTTCCTGTTTGTAGTATTCCATTTGATTTTCTAATTTGCTTACAGATTTCTAAATGATATTTTGAAAGTAATGATGAATATGGAATAATTTATCCTCAACAAAAATTAAATAATATAGGAGGATCTTTAGGTTATGTAGAGTAGCCCTTCACATTCTCAATATATCTAAGATTGTGTACTGCCATGTTGAGTTTTTTTTTTATGATTTGTGTTTTACTATTTATTATCAACTTCATTACAAAAATGTTGTAGTTCATTTAATTCACCATGTATATGTGCATATACGTTTGCATGTATGTGCCCACACATGTATATATGAATGAATGTGTTATGCCTGTATCACAACTAATTTGATATAAATTTCTATTTTATTTGTTTCTTACTTCAGTGTAGATTATCTCACCATTACAAATACTAAATTTTGTTTTTCTGCTATAACTGAAAAGATAATTCCATTTTTAATACTTGTTGACTTTACTAACTTTCTAAATCTCCTCTTTGACTCCATGAATTGTCTGCTTTATTATAATTAACAAAACCTATTCCTTAATTGAAGCAACTGATGCTACTCCTGAAAAGCCTGGTATAATTTAATTACTTGTAAATGCTTCCTTTTCACTTAATGAGAACAACCCCTCAACCAATATTTGTTAACATTTATAATTTTTGTGTAACATTTATAACATGCTTCAGAAAACTTTGACTCAAAAAGATAAATGAGGGCTTCCCTGGTGGCACAGTGGTTGAGAGTCCGCCTGCCGATGCAGGGGACATGGGTTCGTGCCCCAGTCTGGAAGATCCCATGTGCCACAGAGCGGATGGACCCGTGAGCCATGGCCGCTGAGCCTGCACGTCCGGAGTTTGTGCTCCACTATGGGAGAGGCCACAACAGTGAGAGGCCCGCGTATGGCAAAAAAAAAAAAAAAAAAAAAAAAAAAGCAGATATTTGCTCTACTAGGCTTCCATGTACCTAGGATGCTTGCACAGGTCCTAGGCTCCACTTATCTAATATATCTGATTCTACTTTAAAACAGTACTCAGTGATGTAAACAAAGTGGAAAAATAAAGATTTCTCAATGGCACCAGTAGTCACTGCAGCAAGCTGGATTATCTTCAGAGCCAGCACCAGCTCTGTTAGGGAGATGAGCTGAAGTGCCTAATATTTGGTGTTAGTGGTCAATGTATTCAGCATTTATCAGTTCTGTAGTGCAATTTTAGTGATTGCTCCCAACTGGATGTTCTCCATGTCTTGTTCTCTGGCCTATTTGACTATAGGTGATATACTCAGTATTATTTTAATATTGATACATTTCTTTCTGAATAACACAGAAATGATTCTGGATACATCTAACTAAGAATCCAAACACTGCATACTCCACTAATGATGCCTGGGGATAAGATTCAGGAATACATGAAGACATATGTCCGTAATGTACAAACAATACTGCAAAATCACTTTCTTCTTAGAAAACTTATTTCATAACATTTTTTATCTCACTTGAGACTTAGAACAAAAAGTAGTATCTTTTGCTCATGAGAGTCAGTTAGCTTTTGAAATGCAACTTATTAATTGTGGGTAGAGTAGTAGCAAGCCTTTACATCAGCATGGAGTCACAAAGAAGCAAACAGAATAAAGCTGATCTTTACTGTAAGTCCTCCTGAAGAGTCTGGGTGCAGGAATTTCACTTTTCATCTTGCAAATGATTTTTCACCGAAATTCTCCCTAGACATTGTTTCATCTCCCCAAAGTTTCACACTGAGGCCACCATGAAAATCTCACAACTCTTTCACACTTGTGGTTGCCTCCATGGGCCACCTGCTCCAGGTGCTCTAGAACAGCTGTAGGACAAGTTCTTCAGATGACTTTGCACATGAATTCCCCCAGGAAGTGTTGTTCTTCATTCTCATGTGAGAATTTCTATTGAACAAGACCTTCCACAACTTCAGATAAAAAGATATTAGCTCTCTTAGCATAGCATTGGCACTAATGTTTTTCCTGATCCAACTTAAAAAAAAAAACAACTGTGTCTAGCCTGAGGAAATAGTGCTAAGAAAGAAAGGGATTGGTTTGTGAACCACAAATACTAGAGTTATTTTGACAAGTTACCTTGAACTCAACTATCTGCCCTTTATGTCTAAGGCAGTTGAAGAGGGGGTATATCAATACCTTGTAGAGGCATAGAAGTCCACTGCAGACAAATTTCTATCAATGAAATTTGAAAGTACAACATCTATTGTTTATGAGATCTCCTGTAGTAACTTCTCTTACTGCTCAAATTAGATCATGAAATTAATATACAATCTATCTTTCCTTCATAGGAAATGCAAATATTTTACTAAGAATCAGTCTCAATTAGAAGAGCTAACCCCATTTTTTAAAACAAGAGATTTATAAAAAATTGTCATTTCTTTGCTTCATGCATGAAATTTGGTTTAAAATAAGTGGCAGACAACACACAGGGAGATACACATATATATTTCCATTTCCTGTGACTGTTCTGACTCCAGTGATTAGAGTGTTTGCTAACCTAATTCTCTGTTCCTTCCATGCTGATTTTTCCACTCAGCAGCAGTGTTCACTAGGTTTTAGGACAAATGTCATTTTCAGATATTTTTAGACTAGAATTGATTAGAGTACTATTACACTTATAGATGAATTACCATTGGACCATGGCCAGTCTAATAGTATCAATTTGTGTGACATTCTACAAAGCACATCTGTCATTAACCTTCTAACCCAGCCTTGTGTTTTAGGCAACCTGTAATAATTCTTTACCAACATGAAATATAGTAGTGGATTTAGCAAGAACAGGAAAAGGCATACCAAATTAGGTAAGTTGCATAAGAATAGGAAGGTCAAATTAAAATCAGGTGACATTTAACAGACAAGAAATTTGAGGTTGCAATGTCTGTATTTATAGTGACTATTTAGTATTCAGTGTTCCTGTAACAGTCGCTCTAGTGTTATGTGTTTCTCTGGGTACATACAGGCCTGGAAGTGCAAAGTGTAATAGGAAAGAAAGGTTGAGGGGTTTTATTTGCAAAATTGATGCTGTTAAGGTAACCATGGATAAAAAAACTAAAATAAGGGGGCAGAAGAGGTGAACTAGCTTAAATTGAGTTATATGAATATAAAAGCATATGTATATTTTCAAATACTGATGACCTCTTAGTGGATTAGAAGGGATTCCTATAATTTGATTTGACAGATCATATTGTTTTATAGCTACTATACATGAACTTTTAATATTTTCATGGTGTATAATGTTTTCCTGTTCATAAATTCACTTTAGGATTTTTTAATTCTTCATTGAAACTTGGATGTAACATTTCAGTCAGTGTTTTACTTTATTCAGAATTTCACGGTTTTTCTCACTCATATATTGAAAAAAATAATTCAATATGTATGGAATTGTCATCTGCTATCATCTATTTTTGTATTGTGCCAAGGAAAATAGTCATCTGTGATGGTTAATTTTATGTGTTAACTTGAGAGGTCCTCAGTTACCCAGATTAAACATCATCGGGGGTGTGTCTGTGAGCATGTTTCTGGATGAAATTAACACTTGAATTAGGCGACTCGGTAAGCAGACTGCCCTCCCCAGTGTGAGTGGGTTATTGTCCAGTCCATTGAAAGAGTGAACAGAACAAAACACACAGGAGGGAAGGATTTTCCCTGTTGGTTCTTCCTTCCTCACTGTTTGAGCAGGGACATCTCTTCTTGTCTTCCCTGACTTCGGACTAGGATTTACACCATCAGCTCCCCTGATTCTCGGGCTTTTGGACTCAGACTGAATTACCCCTCTTGTTTTTCTGAGTTTCCAGCTTCAGATGACAGATGGTAGAACTTCTCAGCCTCCAAATAAATGTGTGTGTGTATGTGTGCGTTTGTGTGTGTGTGTGTGTGTTTAGGGGTGTGTGTGTGTCCTATTGGTTTCGTTTCTCTGAAGAAACCTAATACACCAACGTTGTCATTTTGCATGTATTTTATTTATCTTATGAAATTTAAAATTAAGTTTATTTTGAAATATACACAAGTAAAAAAATAGTATAATGACCCTGCATAGTCATCACAAAGCTTCAAAAATTACCAATATCCTTATGTTTTGTTTCATCATATATTCATTTAGAAGAAACATTTAACAATTAATAAACCAAAAATATGTCTAGTTACCAAATTTTAGTATTCTTCACACAGAGATAAAAATAAACAAAAAATAAATGCAATATTTTCTAATAAGCATTAGCTTAGTTTTAACTATATTCATATTCAAATAACTATATGTTGTTATTCTTTTTCCTAAGGGACAAGTGGTTTCTGTGTGGAGAACTGATATATGCATATTTGTGCATACTGTATTCTCCACACATATATCTACATGTTTGTTTAAATTACAAAATGGGAAAGTCACTGATAGGTCCCAAATGTGTTGTATGTAGACCATAAAGTATACATAAAGAAGGAAGTATCTATAGAGAACTAGAATTATTAGAAAAAAAATGATTTGAAGAAAACATAGAGTTTGAATAAAAATAAAATGTAGTTGTTTGTCTCATGAACGGACAGGATTTGCCTCAGGACAGAAAAACTTAGTATTCAGCAGCTGAGGGTGCTGGCAGCTGATGCCTTTCAACTGTCAGTCATCTCTGGGCATTGCCCTCTTCTGAAGAGATTTCTTTGCCAAGGCCAGATCCCGTTTCCAGAGCAGCCAACATCTAATGACTAGTGTATGTTGTGAGAGTGTAAGGCCCTGCTCCCTCACCACCATGTGCGACTACCTCCAGTAAACATCTGAGCTTCTGTGCATTTAGAACACTGGCTGAAGCCTTTGCTGAGTCTGCATCAAAATCCATCTTCTCCTTTGCCCAATCCTGCTTCCTTTCCCTCCATTTTAAAGGAGCAGATCCCATAAGGATGCCCCAAGAAACTAGCTACCTAAGCAATATGCAAGTCTATTTCCAAGTAAGACAATTTTCAGCATGAAAGGGTTGAAAGTGATCAGGAGACATCAAGTAGATGGCCTTCAAAGGACAAAATTAGGGCAAGATGGTTTCTAGTGTTCTTGAAAGACAAAAATATTTTACTTAGCTCAAAGGTAGGGATTTCGGTAAAAAGTGTTTCTCAGTGTAAAATTTGTGAACCACCTGTGTCAAATTCAAATTTCTAGTTTCTCCCAAATCTTCATTTGTGTGTGTGGGTGTTTGGGGTAGGAGGGATGTGGCAATACCTTGGATCTGCCTTTGTTAGTAATTCTCTGGGCGATTCTGTTCATCCTAAGGTGACACAAATTGCTTGTAGTACATAAAACAGAGGGGAAGGCTGTGTCTTGAGTTTATCAGATATATATTCTGGGAAGCCTCTTACTATATATACACATGATATAATACATATATACCCATTTATTTATTGATATTTATCTTCTATTTATTTATTTATTTTCCTTTTCCCCTTCCATTACTGTTTTGAAAGAGGTTGTGGTTTACATAAGAATTTAGTATAAATGTCACCAAACCACAAGGAGCCTCATCTGTACCCAACAGAGACATCTGCAAAATGCCTAGACATATACATTAAGATTCTGTGTCTCCTGTTATTGAAGAGAGGATGATAATATCTTTATTTGTATTATTTATAGTAACCTTAAGTTGGGGAAGTGGGGGAGTCATGGAATTGTTACATGAAAGTTAAATAAGGAAGTCAGAGTAAGGATGCGAGCTGTATTAGTCAGGGTTCTCCAGAGAAAGATAGCCAATAAGATATCTATATCTGTACCTATCTATATCATTATATTTATTACAGGGAACTGGCTTACATGACATGGAAGCTAAGAAGGTCCATGATTTATGTCTGCAGAAAAGCTGGGGGTGCACACATTGAAAGCCTGAGGGCAAGAGAGCCCATGATGGAGATTCTGGTCTGAGTCTGAAGGCCTAGGAACCAGGAGCACTGAGGGCTTATGCAGTAGGGCAGAGGGCAAATTTAACCTTCCTCTGCCTTTTGTTCTATTCAGATCCTCAAAGGATTGGATCATGTTCATCCACATTGAGGATGACACTCTGCTTTATTCAATTAAAATGTTAATCTCTTCCTGAAACAGTCACAGACACACCCTGAAATAATGTCTAACCAAATATCTGGGCAACCCGTGATCCAGTCAACTTGACACATGAAATTAACCGTTGCAGGTGCTAAGTAGCAAATCCAATGGACTGTGCTACCTGTGTACCCATTGGACCTCAGAGCCATTTCTTATACCTGTCCTACTGTTCCTTGTATTCCAGAAGAGCTAACTCCAGCCCAGTGGACTGCATTTCCCCATGTCAGCTGGCTTTGAGCCAGCTTTCACTTAAGGGAAGGAGAAAAGGGAAGCCAGAGTCTTTCTTCCTCTTCCTCTCTGCCTTTGGGAGAATCTATATTTCCTTTAGCTTCCTGGGAAACCACATCCTGTATATCCAGACACTGCAAAGAAAACTGAGCTCCTGGTACTAGTTACAAAACCTCATCCCTTGTCACTCTAGGGATGTGAGTGGGTTTCTCTTCTGTTAATCTCTGATTTGCCTTGCCAATCTCTGTTGTTTTCTTAGCTCTTGCATCACCTGTATAATCAATTCCTTGCACTGAATTTCCTCTGTATTAAGTACTTAGGTTGGTTTCTTCTTCCTGGTCAGGTTGTGAATGACATACAACCACAGAACAGAGGGAAACATTTGCACCAGTCCAAAGACTGCTGAATAGGGTCAACTATTTATACTGTAATTACAACAAAATAAAACAAAACAACAAAAAAACAAACAAAAAATACAGCTTAAAGTTATTTAGTGCACCCTTGATTCTGAACCTTCAAAAGGTTCAATATGATAGAATATCAACAATTAGGGTCACAAGAACCAAGTCCACACAACAGCAATCTGTTTAGTCTCAAAAATCTTCTGATTTTTCTAACAACAGATTTTATTGATTTAATAACATAGAAAAAAAAAATACATCTGTTTGTAACCACTATAGTATTTGACACCGTGAGGGTATTTTTAAAGTCTGGAGATCAGGACTCAGGGAATGTTCACATAAGACCAAAATAATACTAATACTAGAGCTGAGATGACTATTTCACACGTTTTTTTCTCTTTGATTATCCGGAAAAATATTGGCACTAAAAAAAAAATCTTTCTGCCTCTTTAAATGGACACAAACCAATAAGCAGGTGAACAAACCAACCAAAAAACCCAACATTTTAAAATTTCCAACTTAGATGAATTTGTTGATTACCTGATTAGGTTATTTAAATTGCAAATCAAAAATAGTAAAGTTATAAATTCACCAGAAAAAAATTATTTTCCTTAGCCTAATTAAATAATAATGTCCTTACTATATATTGAAATCCTTAAGATTAAAAATGGAATTTACAAATATTAACACAATTTTTTCTCAACAAAATACTTGACTTCCTTTTTTGTGATAGAAATATTTCAAGGTAGAGATTTTAAAATCTCTAAAAGAATCTTTTAAAAGAAAGGGTTTATAGTCGGTGTCAATGATAAAATCAATGAAAAATAATGATAAATTGTACCTGCTTTGTTTTGGATATAAATGTATAAATAGGATTAATTTGGTATAGGTTGTTTAAAACTTTAAATTAGCTATTTAAAAAAGTGTCTGTTTTTATTAGCGTATATGTGTAGCCTGATTTGCTGAACTCATCAGCATTTGTTTCTTTTGCAAGGAATCCATCTATTGCCACTTCATTATGGCCTGAAAAATAATAGGCAAGAAAATAAATCATATATACAACTTCAAACAGTTACTCATATTTTAATACATACTTTTGTGAGAATTCCGCATTAGACAATTTCATTCTTTGGATATAGTTGTTTGCCTATGAGATTGAAATGAGTACAGAGAAATCTTTGTGAGATAAAGATCATTGAATAGACTTCCTTTTAAAAAAATTGAACAATATAATGGAGATTATAAATTTGAATTTTTCAAACTGACCCAATCTCTCTAGCAATGACTAGAGATATGTGCAATTCTTTTATCAAGAAAGAAATTAATAGAAAAATAAATTGCAGCAATAAAATTTTGATCAAGGTAATAAGAAGAAACATGTTGGTTCGTATTTTTAGGCTGTCTTAGATTTTAAGCAAATAAATAGTTAGCAGTTGAATATTACTTCAGTTCAGTCTATCCCTGATAAAATAAGCAAATAAAGTAGCAAGTGAAGCAGGCTCCAATTACTAACTTAAAGTATCATTTATTTGTGCTCAGATACAATTAGTATATTTTAAATTACTCATTGCCCCTAAGATATTTGCTTGTATTTGAGAGGAAAGAAAGAAAAAAATAACATCTAATGTATGAAAAATTGTAAGGCATGCTATTACTGGTTTTATTCACACAGCTTTTCAAAATTTTGTCCCTTGAAACACTATTCTGGCCAAATGCTCCAAGAAGTATGGGTTCCATGGTCAAATAAGTTTAGGATGCACTGTATAACAGATTTCTTACTGAATAGTCTCAGAGTATTTTGTGTTTTAAAGGTTTAAAAGCAATGATAAATCTCGTACCAAAGAAATAACCTGTGCTTAACCCAATGATATCTGACTTTATTTGAAGCAAATCTCGTTTATGTCACTTACCAACATTATGTAAAATAGTTCTTGAAAGATTTATGTACAAAGCCTGATGCACCATATTTTTCTTGTGATTTATTTTTTTTAATAGTTAATTCATATTTCTCACATAACAATGAGAGTTAAAGGTAGTTTATGGCACCTAAAATGAATTAGAAAAAACAAATTTATCTTTCCTGAAATAAAGAGATAGAGCTTGTGTCAAAAATTAAAATATGGAATTAGGGATACTTGATGTATAATGTACAGGATGCCTAAAACTTGAGATACTGTAATATTCAGGAAGCCTTTTGCAAAGATGATATGTTTCATGAAGATGAAAAAACTCACTTATCTGAAACGCTGCCTTCCACAGGAAATATTGAAATGACATAACTGAATGAAATAGAATACTTTGGCTAGTATAGATTTAATAAGAGTTGAATAAGAGACTCCATCTTGTTTTCAGATTAGTCATTATTATTTTATGTTATGCTCTTAGACTGGAAAAGTTGGGTTTTCACTACTTCCATGAAAACTGAGTGTATATAGCATATAATCAATCCATTATTTGAAATAAAATCTGGAGTTGAAAAAAAAGTTAGCAAGTTGTTAAGAGGAGAACTTAGCTAAAAATAATTGAAAGTCTGCCTGATTTTTCCTGTGGCTGATGGAAGACAAATGTTAGTGTGAAAATGGAAAAATTTGGTTTCAATATTAGAGAACTTTATAATTTTTTGAATTATGAAGAATAAAACAGCTTTAAGAGTTTATCCCTACTCATCTCTTCTTTCCTTTATATTTTTGTTTCTCCCTTTGTTCTTGTACCCTGCAAAGAAATGAGACTATGTCAATGGTGTTGAATTAGGGATCTCAGAAGCAAGAACATGATTCTATGAAAACAGTCCTTTAGAAATGTCAGTTTTATTAGGGAGAGCCTATTTCCAAGTAATAGACCTAGCACTGAAAATTCAGGAGTGCCACATAACAAATAGATGAGAGAAAGTAAAATAGTAGGAGATTAAGATTTATAGGCAAATAATTTTCTACCTGATTTGTGTTTTATTGTCTTGAGCTATAGTACTGTCTGTATATTTGCAGGTAATTTCAGCAACAGATTTATGTCTTCATCTAATTTAAAACATAGGCCTTCATAAAATGTTCACTTTCTTTATCTTCCTATAAATAGTGTCATTTTCTCCACTTTTTTATGAAGGAGTAGGTTAAAAGTAATAGCTTCTTTCTCAAAATATATGTGTATTTAAGAGCATTGCAGTCTCAGCAGGGCAGAAAAATGGATAGTAAAAATCATGGTGATAGCATCCAATCAATTAGTGAACATGAGTTATATTTGTCCTTTTGGATTTTTTAAAGCTATATAAGGCAGTTGGAATAATTCAACAGGGGGTTAAAGATCTGGTTCTGGGTAGATTCTGTCCCATCTTCAGACTTTATTCTATTGCAGTAAAGGAGAATATTCTCGGTAGAGCTGAAATATCTACAGGCTTCTTCTACCTCTGACATGCTATGGTCCTTGTATGAGGAGCCACCTGAAACCAAGTATTTACTGTAGAAATATTTTACTTAGAGGAAAACTTTCTGATGTATAAATAATAACCCATGAAAATCATGGATTTTCAAATGATTTGAAAGGCAGAAATTTTTATATACATCTACCTCTATCAGGCCCCAATACACACACACACACACACACATTCACAGACACATTAACACTCATAAGTGTACACAGAACGAATTCGTCAAAATGAAACAAAGAATCCTGAAAAAAATCACAACTGCACAGTACACAGTTAGGCACTGGAGGCAAAAGTGTGAATTGCTGCTCAGGGAGTAACACCCAAGCCACCCTAAACTATTAAAACTGATGATTTCTGTGAAAAATGCCATTGGTAGTTTGATAGGGATTTCATTGAATCTGTAGATTGCTTTGGGTAGTAGAGTCATTTTCACAATGTTGATTCTTCCAATCCAAGAACATGGTATATCTCTCCATCTGTTTGTATCGTCTTTAATTTCTTTCATCAGTGTCTTATAGTTTTCTGCATACAGGTCTTTTTTTCTCCTTAGGTAGGGTTTATTCCTAGGTATTTTATTTTTTTTGTTGCAATGATAAATGGGAGTGTTTCCTTAATTTCTGTTTCAGATTTTTCATCACTAGTATATAGGAATGCAAGAGATTTCTGTGCATTAATTTTGTATCCTGCTACTTTATCAAATTCATTGATTAGCTCTGGTAGTTTTCTGGTAGCATCCTTAGGATTCTCTATGTATAGTATCATGTCATTTGCAAACAGTGACAATTTTAGTTCTTTTCCGATTTGGATTCCTCTTATTTCTTTTTCTTCACCGATTTTTGCGGCTAAAACTTCCAAAGCTAAGTTGAAAAATATTTTCAGCTTACAGATAATCTTAACATGCATTTTTCCTTTTCACTAAAATCCACAGATTAGCCTTTGCTAATGTATAGCTAACTTTCAAAATTTCACCAAATGTGAATTGCTAAGATTGCCTGGCACTTAAACTGAGCTCTTGATTACATGTTAATCTTTGTGTTAGCTATATACTTCCATCATTGTTTTACTATTTAAATATAAAAAGAGGGAAATGCAAGCCCATGTAGCCATTTGGAGACCACTTGAAATAATATTCATAATAATATTAGTAATTATTATGAGGTTATCTTTTATTATTTTCAATATTGAGCACTAGTCTATACATTGTATATTTATTAATGTAGTCCTAAAGTGTCCTGAAGTGTAGGCATCCCCATTTTAACAATGAAGAAAGGAAGGCACACAGATGTGAATTAACTTGCATGACATCACGTAGCTAGAAAACACACGCTTTAGGACAGCCTTTTGGTGTCCATATGTTCTGCCATCACAACTTCTTTCTAGAGAACACTGGGCTGGGACATAGTCATGTTCAAAAGTGAAATGAATTAAAATGAATAATTTTCTATGTCTAATTTTAGATTGCTACAAAGGGTGACTGCAATATGCAGAATGAGGACATGGGACTCCCCAGAGTTGGAAGGCATCTGTCATCAATTCTGTTGAACTTTGGGGCCTTCTGTCTTCTTCAGATTATTGCATTTGTAGTGGCAGCAGAGATACCTAATCACAAAGTTTTAGATGACAAAAATGAAAGTAAAATTCATAATTTCACTCAAACTCGCTTCATATTCATTGGCTTTGGGTGTTTATTACTGTTATTAAGCCAAGTTATTAAGTTTAAAAGAATCAACCATGTTAAATGGGTATAACAAAAAGAAGAAGTGCTTTCCATCTTCTCTCTCATGCCAACACCCTCCCAAAAAGCAAGTGCTTTCTAAAATTTTATCTGTTCAACTATCGTTTAGCTCCAATTATTTAAGTACTATGGTCATACCTGTATCTATTGAATAAGTGATACAAACATTACCTACTGTGCACTTCCTATTATGGGACATGGAAATTTAGCCCTGCTACACCCTCTCCTCTTCCCCCAGTAATTATTCATTCATTCATTCATTCACACAGAAGAGTGAGTTACTGACCTACTGTCTGCCAGTCACTTCTTTAAGATCTGGAAATAATATCATGGGAATACAATTCTACCAGAAAAACGCAGGCAATATAAAAACAATTTAATATGTCAAGTAATTATATATGCTAGCAAGAAAAATAAGGTGAGAAAGGGAATAGAGAGTAAAGAGGGGGTTGGTTAGGAAACGCCTCTTTCATAGGCTTATATTTGAACGGAAGTCTGACGAGATGAGGAAGGATCTATGTGACTATCAAGGGAAAGAATTCCAGGCAGGAAAAACAAAAATTGAAAATTTGGAGGCAGGAATGTTCTTGGTATTTTCTAGAATTGATTAAGAGACTAAGAGAGCCATGCCAAAGCTGTGAAAGGGCAGGCCTTAGAGCATAATATTAGAGACCAGATCATAATTTTAGGGACTAGATTTTACATCTGAGGTGATGACCCTCTATCCTTTACCAATGTCACCCTGGGCCAAGCTACCAACATTTCTTGACTGGACCAATTCAATAGTCTTTTAACTGGTCTCTCTGCCACACCCTCAGAAACAAAATAAACAATAAACCTTTGAAATACGTAAATTACACACTTAGTTACAAGTAGATTTGTGCTACAGAAAAAGAAAAAATAGAGGATGGAAAGAGGATTGGAAGTGCAGATAATGTGTGAATGTATTTGGGAAAGGTTACAGTAGAGGGTGGTCAAAAAAGGCCACATCCAGAGAGCTGAGCGTGTTCCAGGCACAGGGAGCATGTTCAAGTTAAAACAGAAAGATAGTGTGACCAGAATGGAATGAGTGGGGGGGGGGATTAGTAGAGAAGAATGTCTGAGGTAAAAAGGAATCAATTATTTACTTAATCCATATTTTATGCCATTATTATTGCATAATTATTTGCAAAAGTTATGTCACATTAAGAAATTGGACTTTGAGAGAAATGGGGAAACATTGAAGGATTTTGAGCAGAGAGTCACATTTCAAATTTAGTTTCACATGAACCCCTCTGGTTACCATGTTGAGAATAGACTGTAAAATAGAGTAGGTGAAAGGAGACAATCAGTTGAGAATCTACTGCCGTAATCTGTTCTCAATATGACCGTTGACTCAACACAGGTGACATATGAGGAATTAAGGATGAGATTTTGAATGCATTGCAGATAAATTATTTGATACATAATGCTTGAAAATGTATTTATCTGTCCTTCCACATTTTTTTTCTATTTTTCTTGTGTATAAAATTCAGGCTGAAAATTATTTTTTCTCAGAATGTTAGAAGCCATTGTTCCATTGTCTCTAAGCTGTTGTTGAAAAGTTGGTTGCCAATTTTATTTCAAAACCTCCATAAGATCCATGTTTTTCTTTCTTTGAAACTCTCTATATCTTCTCTTTATTTCAAGTATTGTGAAAGTTTGTGATGATAGGCCTGAAGTGTTGTGGAGGAAACTTAAGTTGCATTCTGTGGGTAGCCTCTTTAGGAATATAAAGGTTCTTTTTTTTTTTCTCTTTAATCTGCAGTGTCAATTATCAGTCTGTCTTCAATTATTGGTATTCAAGATTATATTTATCTGACAGTTTCATCAAAAATAGCTATGGGTTTCCGTGGTGGTGCAGTGGTTGAGAGTCCGCCTGCCGATGCAAGGGACACGGGTTCGTGCCCCGGTCTGGGAGGATCCCACATGGCCCGTGAGCCATGGCCGTTGAGCCTGCACGTCCAGAGCCTGTGCTCCGCAACGGGAGAAGCCACAACAGTCAGAGGCCTGCGTACCACAAAAAAAAAAAAAAAACTAGGCTTTTCCTCAAATTCTTGCTTGTATGTTATTCCTTTGAATATGCCGTAAGCTGAAAACATAAAATAAAACATAAGACCAAGAAATCTGTTTCTGGAAAGGTCTTTTTCAGGACAAGGAGATTCCAAAGCAATCTGTAAACAGTTTATCCATGATCATGCCAAGTTTAGCATTCACTGGATTACAACATACCTCTTTTCTCTACCTTGTGATTCTGTTCTTCCCTACCTTCTCTTATCTTTCCAAAATACATGTATCAATTGAGACAGGACTTTTGGTTTTTCTATCAATGTGCATTGCTCAAATATATGCATACCTTGAAAATCTGTCTACTTTTTTGACATTTAACTACGGGTTAATTTTTGTTTAATATATAATGTGTCTATTCACTTATCCGTTGCTGTATTTCATTACAATAATGTTTCTCTTTAAAATTGTAGCTCTTTGATCTTTTAATACTCTTTTTTCATTATTCTCACAACCCCTTCACAATTATGAAGTCCGTTTACCTTCTCTCAAATTATTGAACGCTGAACGAATTGAATCACTATTATGATAATTTGCCTGCATTTGTTCCATTAAAGAACACATGAGAATCTCTAGCCATAAACATATTATTTCTACTTAATATGCTTTGTTGCTCAAAGAAATCTTTATTTACCAATTTTCCATGTGGAAATTGGTTTCGTAAATGAATATATCTTACTCTGCAGGCAATTTTGCACTTTAGTAAAATAATTATTATAATTTTAAAAAGCAACATTTTGAAACAAAATTGTATTATAGAAACAGAAGAAAATTAAATATTAATATATTTTATGTTTTCACAAGCTAGAAATACACATTATAAACTTCTACAATTTATTTTCTCCCCCAGACACCCCCTAGTATCTTATATCAAAAATGTTCAGCTATTACTATTAAAGTTTTTTTGTTGTTGTTCTTTCTTTGCTCACTTGCTTATATATCTGTTTTTAGGCACATTAAAATTAGATAAAATAAACTTACCCAAGATGCGCTGTGAACACATAGACAATGGATTAGGTTGAGTTCACAGTTTAAAATTAAAATCCTTGATATAATTACAAACAGAAAAATGGAGATTTTGGTGTTTAAAGGGACATTTGGTTTGTGACTACATATTTATCTGATGTTAAAATGCCTGTATTATGTTCTTCCTGAAAAAACCTATCTCTTGGGATTCTCCCTATCTGCTTCTCAAATCCTTCAATGACAAGCTAAAGTTATTTACTCTCAGAGGTTGTTCCTGACCTTCCCATCCTAGGAGGCTGCTTCCTCCTTGTAAAAGTCTGGGTCTTACTTACATCTGCTATTTATCTATCCACTTCATACCACCAGCTACATTATTATAATTTTTGTTTAACACATTTGTATTCAGATTTTGTATTTACTTTTTGGAACCATGATTAAATATTAACCATGATTAAAAGTATTCCAATTATAGCTGCCTAAGAGTGCTCACCAAAATCATTGTCCCCTGCAAAATGTCAGACCACTGAATGAACAACAGAATGAGACCAATGTATCTCATTTTCAATGAACAAATAATCAGAAATTTTGAGGTGTAATCACAGAACATACTGCTAAACAATAAAAAGGTTTTATATAACACAAAGAAGGTATACTTCTAACACGGATGTAAAAGTGAGTTTGGCAAAGAATATCTAAGACTTATGTGGAGAAAAACAAGACAGTAGGTCTATGGATGTTACTTCAATGTCAATGTTCATTATAGAGCTATATAAATATGACAAATTAGACTAGTGGATCAGATTAAGAAGTTCAGAAATATATGTGTATCTGATAACTAAATAAGTGGTATTTCATATTTGTGGTGAAGGGGCAGATTTTTTTAAATGGTCTTGAGAAAATAGGTTAATGTGGAAAGAATGAATTTACACTCATACCTTGCACCATAGGCAAAATCATTTCAAGGAAAATTCAATGTATTCATGCAAAACACCATGTTATAATATTGTTAGAATATAATACAATAAAATATTTTCAAATTTTATTGTAAGAAATGGTTTCTCAACTGTGGCTATGAAAAGCAAATTATAAAGAAAAAAAGGGTAACTAGTAGTAGAAAACTTTATATGGCTGTAAATAGAAGTACTAATTTTTTTTTTTACTCTACAGTACTATCTGTCTTTTAATTTTAAACACAAGAAATACATTTTAGTATAAAAATATAAAAACAGATCCCCTTTTTCCTTGCTCCTCTTTCTTATTCATACCCCGGAAGCATAATCACAGTGAAGAGGCTGGTATATAATATACTATATATCATCCCAGATATCTTCTCCTGCCTATACAAACATACAGTTTTGTTTGTTTTTTAATTTTTTTTATTAGTTTCTGCTTTATAACAGAGTGAATCAGTTATACATATACATCTGTTCCCGTATCCCTTCCCTCCTGCATCTCCCTCCCTCCCACCCTCCCTATCCCACCCCTCCAGGCGGTCACAAAGCACCGAGCTGATCTCCCTGTGTTATGCGGCTGCTTCCCACTATCTATCTACCTAACGTTTGGTAGTGTATATATGTCCATGCCTCTCTCTCGCTTTGTCACAACTTACCATTCCCGCTCCCCATATCCTCAAGTCCATTCTCAAGTAGGTCTGTGTCTTTATTACTGTTTTACCCCTAGGTTCTTCATGACATTTTTTTCCCTTAAATTCCATATATATGTGTTACAATACGGTATTTGTCTTTCTCTTTCTGACTTACTTAACTCTGTATGATAGACTCTAGGTCCATCCACCTCATTACAAATAACTCAATTTCATTTCTTTTTAAGGCTGAGTCATATTCCATTGTATATATGTGCCACATCTTCTTTATCCATTCATCCGATGATGGACACATAGGTTGTTTCCATCTCCATGCTATTGTGAATAGAGCTGCAATGAATATTTTGGTACATGTCTCTTTTTGAATTATGGTTTTCTAAGGGTATATACCTAGTAGTGGGATTGCTGGGTCATGTGGCATTTCTATTTGTAGTTTTTTAAGGAACCTCCATACTGTTCTCCATAGTGGCTGTACCAATTCACATTCCCACCAACAGTACAAGAGGGCTCCCTTTTCTCCACACCCTCTCCAGCATTTATTGTTTCTAGATTTTTTGATGATGGCCATTCTGACTGGTGTGAGATGATATCTCATTGTAGTTTTCATTTGCATTTCTCTAATGATAATGATGTCGAACATTCTTTCATGTGTTTGTTGGCAGTCTGCATATCTTCTTTGGAGGAATGTCTATATAGGTCTTCTGCTCATTTTGGATTGGGTTGTTTGTTTTTTTTTTGCTATTGAGCTGCATGAGCTGTTTATAAATTTTGGAGATTAATCCTTTGTCAGTTGCTTCATTTGCAAATATTTTCTCCCATTCTGAGGGTTGTCTTTTGGTCTTGTTTATGGTTTCCTTTGCTGTGCAAAAACTTTTAAGTTTCATTAGGTCCTATTTGTTTATCTTTGTTTTTATTTCCATTTCTCTAGGAGGTGGGTCCAAAAGGATCTTGCTGTGATTTATGTCATAGAGTGTTCTGCCTATGTTTTCCTCTAAGAGTTTGATAGTTTCTGGACTTACATTTAGGTCTTTAATCCATGTTGAGCTTATTTTTGTGTATGGTGTTAGGGAGTGATCTTATCTCATACTTTTACATGTCCCTGTCCAGTTTTCTCAGCACCACTTATTGAAGAGGCTGTACTTTCTCCACTGTACATTCCTGCCTCCTTTATCAAAGATAAGGTGACCATATGTGCGTGAGTATATCTCTGGGCTTTCTATCCTGTTCCATTGATCTATCTTTCTGTTTTTGTGCCAGTACCACACTGGCTTGATTACTGTAGCTTTGCAGTATAGTCTGAAGACAGGGAGCCTGATTCCTCCAGCTCCGTTTTTCGTTCTCAAGATTGTTTCAGCTATTCGGGGTCTTTTGTTTTTCCAAACAAATTTTGAAATTTTTTGTTCTAGTTCTGTGAAAAATGCCAGTGGTCGTTTGATAGGGATTGCATTGAATCTGTAGATTGCTTTGGGTAGTAGAGTCATTTTCACAATATTGATTCTTCCAATCCAGGAGCATGGTATATCTCTCCATCTATTTGTAACATCTTTAATTTCTTTCATCAGTGACTTATAATTTTCTGCATACAGGTCTTTTGTCTCCTTAGGTAGGTTTATTCCTAGATATTTTATTCTTTTTGTTGTAATGTTAAATGGGAGTGTTTTCTTGATTTCACTATCAGATATTTCATCATTAGTGTACAGGAATGCCAGAGATTTCTGTGCATTAATTTTGTATCCTGCTATTTTACCAAATACATTGATTAGATCTAGTAGTTTTCTGGTAGCATCTTTAGGATTCTCTATGTATAGTATCATGTCATCTGCAAACAGTGACAGCTTTACTTCTTCTTTTCCAATTTGGATTCCTTTTATTTCCATTTCTTCTCTGATTGCTGTGGCTAAAGCTTTCAAAACTAAGTTGAATAAGAGTGGTGAGAGTGGGCAACCTTGTCTTGTTCCTGATCTTAGTGGAAATGGTTTCAGTTTTTCACCATTGAGGACGATGCTGGCTGTGGGTTTGTCATATATGGCCTTTATTATGTTGAGGAAAGTTCCCTCTATGCCTACTTTCTGCAGGGTTTTTATCATAAATGGGTGTTGAATTTTGTCGAAAGCTTTCTCTGCATCTATTGAGTTGGTCATATGGTTTTTCTCCTTCAATTTGTTAATATGGTTTATCGCGTTGATTGATTTGCATATATTGAAGAATCCTTGCATTCCTGGAATAAACCCCACTTGATCATGGTGTATGATCCTTTTAATGTGCTGTTGGATTCTGTTTGCTAGTATTTTGCTGAGGATTTTTGCATCTATGTTCATCAGTGATATTGGCCTGTAGTTTTCTTTCATGTGACATCCTTGTCTGGTTTTGGTATCAAGGTGATGGTGGCCTCTTAGAATGAGTGTGAACCTCTTAGTGTTCCGCCCTCTGCTATATTTTGGAAGAGTTTGAGAAGGATAGGTGTTAGCTCTTCTCTAAATTTGTGATAGAATCTGCCTGTGAAGCCATCTCGTCCTGAGCTTTTGTTTTTTGGAAGATTTTTAATCACAGTTTCAATTGCAGTGCTTGTGATTGGTCTATTCATATTTTCTAGTTCTTCCTGAGTCAGTCTTGGCAGGTTGTGCATTTCTAAGAATTTGTCCATTTCTTCCAGGTTGTCCATTTTATTGTCATAGAGTTGTTTGTAGTACTCCCTCATGATCTTTTGTATTTCTGCAGTGTCAGTTGTTACTTCTCCTTTTTCATTTCTAATTCTAAGGATTTGAGTCTTCTCACTTTTTTTCTTGATGAATCTTGCTAATGGTTTACCAATTTTTTCTCAAGGAACCAGCTTTTAGTTTTATTAATCTTTGCTATTGTTTCTTTCATTTCTTTTTCATTTATTTCTGATCTGATCTTTATGATTTCTTTCCTTCTGCTAACTTTAGGGTGTTTTTGTTCTTCTTTCTCTAATTGCTTTAGGTGCACTTTCAGGTCGTTTACTCGAGATGTTTCCTGTTTCTTAAGGTGGCATTGTATTGCTATAAAATTCCCCCTTAGAACTGCTTTTGCTGCATCCCATAGGTTTTGGGTCGTCATGTCTCCATTGTCATTTGTTTCTAGGTATTTTTTTATTTCCTCTTTGATTTCTTCAGTGATCACTTCGTTATTAAGTAGTGTATTGTTTAGCCTCCATGTGTTTGTAATTTTTACAGATTTTTTTCCTGTAATTGATATCTAGTCTCATAATATTTTGGTCGGAAAAGATACTTGGTACAATTTCAATTTTCTTAAATTTACCAAGGCTTGATTTGTGACCCAAGATATGATCTATCCTGGATAATGTTCCTTGAGCACTTGAGAAGAAAGTATATTCTGTTGTTTTTGGATGGAATGTCCTATAAATATCAATTAAGTCCATCTTGTTTAATGTATCATGTAAAGCTTGTTTTTCCTTATATATTTTCATTTTGGATGATCTGTCCATTGGTGAAAGTAGGGTGTTGAAGTCCCCTACTATGATTGTGTTACTGTTGATTTCCCCTTTTATGGCTGTTAGTATTTGCCTTACGTATTGAGGTGCTACTATGTTGGGTGCATAAATATTTACAATTGTTATATCTTCTTCTTGGATCGATCCCTTGATCATTATGTAGTGCCCTACTTTGTTTATTCTAATAGTCTTTATTTTAAAGTCTATTTTGTCTGATATGAGAATTGTTTCTCCAGCTTTCTTTTGATTTCCATTTGCGTGGAATATCTTTTTCCATCCCCTTACTTTCAGTCTGTATGTGTCTCTAGGTCTGAAGTGGGTCTCTTGTAGACAGCATATATATGGGTCTTGTTTTTGTATCCATTCAGCCAATCTGTGTCTTTTGGTGGGAACATTTAGTCCATTTACATTTAAGGTAATTATTGATATGTATGTTCCTATTCCAATTTTCTTAATTGTTTTGGGTTCATTATTGTAGTTATTTTACTTCTGTTGTGTTTCTTGCCTAGAGAAGTTCCTTTCACCTTTGTTGTAAAGCTGGTTTGGTGGTGCTAAACTCTCTCAGCTTTTGCTTGTCTGTGAATGTTTTAATTTCTCCATCAAATCTGAATGAGATCCTTGCTGGGCAGGTTTTTCTCCTTCATCACTTCAAATATGTCCTGCCACTCCCTTCTGGCTTATAGAGTTTTTGCTGAGAGATCAGCTGTTAACCAGATGGGGATTCCCTTGTGTGTTATTTGTTGCTTTTCCCTTGCTGCTTTTAATATGTTTTCTTTGTGTTTAATTTTTGACAGTTTGATTAATATGTGTCTTGGCGTATTTCTCCTTGGATTTATTCTGTATGGGACTCTCTGTGCCTCCTGGACTTGATTAACTCTTTCCTCTCCCTTATTAGGGAAGTTGTCAACTGAAATCTCTTCAAATATTTTCTCAGTCCCTTTCTTTTTCTCTTCTTCTTCTGGAACCCCTATAATTCGAATGTTGGTGCGTTTAATGTTGTCCCAGAGGTCTCTGAGACTGTCCTCTGTTCTTTTCATTCTTTTTTCTTTATTTTGCTCTGCAGCAGTTATTTCCACTATTTTATCTTCCACGTCACTTATCTGTTCTTCCGCCTCAGTTATTCTGCTATTGATCCCATCTAGAGTATTTTTCATTTCATTTATTTTGTTTTTAATCATTGCTTGATTCATCTTTAGTTCTTCTGGGTCCTTGTTAACTGTTTCTTGCATTTTATCTATTCTATTTCCAAGATTTTGGATCGTCTTTACTATCATTATTCTGAATTCTTTTTCAGGTAGACTGCCTAGTTCCTCTTCGTTTGTTACGTCTGGTAGGTTTTTATCTTGCTCCTTCACCTGCTGTGTGTTTTTCTGTCTTCTCTTTTTGCTTAGCTTACTGTGTTTGGGGTCTCCTATTTGCAGTCTGCTGGTTTGTAGTTCCCGTTGTTTATGGTGTCTGTCCCCAGTGGCTAAGTTTATTTCAGTGGGTTGTGTAGGCTTCCTGGTGGAGAGGACTGGTGCCTGTGTTCTGATGCATGAAGCTGGATCTTTTCTTTCTGGTGGACATGTCCACGTCTGGTGGTGTGTTTTGGTGTGTCTGTGTCCTTATTATGTTTTTAGGCAGCCTCTCTGCTAATGGGTGGTGTTCAGTTCCTGTCTTGCTAGTTGCTTGGCATAGGGTGACCATCACTGTAGCTTGGACTTTGAGTGAAGTTGGGTGCTGGTGTTGAGATGGAGATCTCTGGGAGATTTTCACCATTTGATATTATGTGGAGCTGGGCGGTCTCTTATGGCCCAGTGTCCTGAAGTTGGCTCTCTCTCCTCAGAGGCACAGCACTGACTCCTGGCTGCAGCACCAAGAGCCTTTCATCCACCCGGCTCAGAATTAAAGGGAGAAAAAGTAGAAAGAAAAAATTAGTAGAAGTAGAAAGAAAGAAAGAAAGAAAGAAGGAGAGAAAGAAGGAACAAAGGAAGGAGGGAAGGAAAGAAAGAAGGGAGGGATGGAGGGATGGAGGGAGGAAGGAGGGAAGGTAGGAAAAAGAGAAAGAAGATGAAGTAAAATCGAATAAAGTATGATAAAATATAATTGTGTTTTTAAAATAAAAATATAATTATTAAAAAAACAAAACAAAACAAAACAAAAAAGCGGTCGGATAGAACCCTGGGACAAACGGTGGAAGCAAAGCTATACAGACAAAGTCTCACACAGAAGCATACACATACACATTCACAAAAAGAGAAAAAGGGGAAAAAATCGTAAATCTTGCTCTTAAAGTCCACCTCCTCAATTTGGGATAATTCGTTGTAAAAAAGGGAAAAGGGGAAAATATCATAAATCTTGTTCTCAAAGTCCAGCTCCTCAATTTGGGATGATTCGTTGTCTATTCATGTATTCCACAGATGCAGGGTACATCAAGTTGATTGTGGAGCTTTAATCCACTGTTCCTGAGACTGTTGGGAGAGATTTCCCTTTCTCTTCTTTATTCTTACAGCTCCTGTGTCTCAGCTTTGGACTTGGCCCCACCTCTGCGTGTAGGTGGCCGGAGGGCGTCTGTTCTTTGCTCAAACAGGACGGGTTTAAAGGAGCAGCTGCTTCGGGGACTGTGGCTCAGTCAGGCTGGGGGGCGGGAGGGGTACGGTGTGCGGGGTGACCCTGCAGCGGCAGAGGCCGGCGTGACTTTGCACCAGCCCGAGGCGTGCCGTGCGCTCTCCTGGGGAAGCCATCCCTGGATCCCGGGACCCTGGCAGTGGTGGGCTGCACAGGTTCCCCGGAAAGGGGGCGTGGACAGTGACCTGCGCTCGCACACAGGCCTCTTGGCGGTGGCAGCAGCAGACCCAGCATCCCTCGCCCGTTTCTGGCATCCACGCTTTTAGCTGCGGCTTTGGCCTGTCTCTGGAGCTCCTTTAAGCAGCGCTCTTAATCCCCTCTCCTCGCGCATCAGGAAACAAAGAGGGAAGAAAAAGTCTCTTGTCTCTTCAGCAGGCCCAGACTTTTTCCCAGACTCCCTCCCGGCTAGCCGTGGTGCACTAACCCCTTCAGGCTGTGTTCACACTACCAGCCCCAGCGCTCCGACCGAAACCCAAACCCGAAACCCGAAACCCGAGCCTCAGCTCCCAGCCCCAGCCACCCCGGCAGGTTATCAGACAAGCCTCTCGGGCTTGTGAGTGCTGGTTGGCACCAATCTTCTGTGCCGGAATCTCTCCGCCTTGCCCTCCGCACCCCTGTGGCTGCGCTCTCCTCCGCTACTCCGAAGCTTTCCCCCTCCGCCACCCGCAGTCTCCGCCCGTGAAGGGGCTTCTAGTGTGTGGAAACCTTTCCTCCTTCACGGTTCCCTCCCCCTGGTGCAGGTCCCGTCCCTATCATTTTGTCTGTTTATTCTTTTTTCTTTTGCCCTACCCAGGTATGTGGGGAGTTTCTTGCCTTTTAGGTGGTCTGGGGTCTTCTGTCAGTGTTCAGTAGGGGTTCTGTCGGAGTTGTTCCATGTGTAAATGAATTTCTGGTGTATCTGTGGGGAGGAAGGTGATCTCAGCATCTTACTCTTCCGCCATCTTACCCCAGTTCCCAGAAGTACTAATTTTTAATGTAGAAATTATATGCACTTGAAGTTAGAAATTATTTTCATCAATATGCATTATAAGGGTTTTTTTTAAAAAGAAAATTTGGAGAAGTTATTTAAGATTTCAATTACAATTTACTTTTATATATATGGACACAAAGCTAAGCTTTTAAAAAAAATTAAATCTTAAAGCAAGCACTTCAGAATAGTGAAAAAGATGAATGGCTGATCAAAAGAATATCATTAGAAAGCAGGGAAATCAAAATTAAAATTATGAGATACAATTTTATAACAATGTAATTAACATTTAAGAGGTCTACAATATCAAATGTTTACAAGTATGTGCAACAAGGATAGCATTCATACGCAGCACGGTAAGAATAAATTAGGAAATATGCTTTGCATAATAGTTTGACAATGTGCAGTGAAGTGAATCAATTCTACGTTTGGGTATTTAGCCTAGATAAATGTATGCATGTGTGCATTGTGGTATATGTGATAGAATGTTCATGGTGTCATTGTTTAAGAAACTGGAACATATCAGACTTTTATCAAGACTAGAATAAAAAAGTAATTTGTAGTATGTGGATAGAGTAGAATAATATTCAGAACTGAAAATGAATGAAGTACAGTTATATAGAGCAATAAGGTGAAAGGTATAAATCACAGAAGACTATATACAGTGTTATTTAATTTATATAAAGTTTAAAGTCAGGCAATACTTAATAAAATGTATGTCAGGAAAGGTGCATAATTGAAAAATTGTGAAAATAAAAACAGAATGATTAAAAGAAAAATGAATATAATTTTAACCTTGGTGGAAAGAGAGGATACAAATATTATTAGGGAAAAGGACTCATATCAGGAGAAGGGAGCTTCTAAGTTACTGACAATGTTGTGTATTTTAATTTAAATGATGATTCTATTGGTGCTCCTGTTATTGTTATTAAATGTACACTAGGTTTTACATAGTCGCATGTGTGTGTATGTATGTACTGTCATTACAGACATGGCCAGGTTTCCAAAAGAGTTAAAAACAGTTCATGCTCAATTTTAGTAGTACTTATGAAATTACATTTCAAATATATGCTTAAGAATTAAATTATACTCTTCTGTTCTCTTAATGAAGATGCAGCAAGAAGCTCAACCATATATTGATTTTGTCTCTGTGTGTCATTTATCTTTCTATTGGCAGGACTTGGAACTAATAGTTTTAGGAATGGATGAACACAATTTGGCAAATGTAGCACCTACTCACATATCATGGATTTGGAGATTGAAATTGAACTCAAACATTTTGAGTTTCAAATTCCAGTTGTTACTAGAGTAAAATCAATTCCTGGTTCAAGAGAAAAGACCTGTGCCTGCTAAGGCTCTATTAGCATTTAACACACTCTATTTAAAAACATATTTGACTAGCTGAGTCAAGTGTGATAATTCCAAAGCCTGATTATATATATATATATATATGTATATATATATATATATATATTTTTTTTTTCGATATGTGGGCCTCTCATTGTTGTGGGCTCTCCTGTCGTGGAGCACAGGCTCCAGACATGTAAGCCCAGCATCCATGGCTCACGGCCCCAGCTGCTCCCTGGCATGCAGGATCCTCTCAGACCGGGTGGGGCACGAACCCGTGTCCCCTGCATCGGCAGGCAGACTCTCAACCACTGCGCCACCAGGGAAGCCCCCAAAATATTCTTATTGAAGTTTACAATAAATACTTCTATTGAAGTTTTTTTTAATCATTTTATAGTTTGTGTTAATTTCTGCTGTACAGCAAAGTGATTCAGTTATACCTATACATACATTTTTTAATATTCTTTTCCAGTATGGTTTACCTCAGGATATTAAATATAGTTCCCTGTGTTATATATACAGCAGGACCTTATCATTTCAAAATATTCATTTCAGAGCTAAAAGAATTTATTTGGTTTTAAGAGATTTTAATTATAATTCAAAATAAAGATTTTCCCCCACTTTTTATAATACCATTGTATTTCTCATAGTACTAAGTCATCTGTGATTTAATTGAGGTCCAGAAATTGTCAATACCTTCTTTAAGACAGATGACACTGGAGAAAAATGTGGGCATTTTAGATTACTCTTTGCACTTCTAAGCTTTATCCTTTTAGTCATCAAATAATATTTAGAATATAACATACGTGAAATATATGATCACATCTTGCTTAAAAAATATTTTGTGATTTAATATTCAACAAAATATTAAGTTGTTGGAATGTCCAATTCACAGAGACAGTAATTACAATTAGTAAACAACTTTGGAAAAATTAAGAAAATTTCAAGTCATCATTATTCTAAGGAATGTATCACAACTTAGAATTTCAGAAGTCTCTATAGAAAACTATGTGGTCCTAGTAATTGGGTTGATTTTTCCATTATATTCATCCCTGCTTTATAATATTGTCAATATGTACATTTTAATATGTCCCGAAAAAAGGAGTTTTAACAAGACTTTCATGCTTATAAACCTGGAATATTGAGTTCTTATAAATGCCACTTAAACCTGTCAGATACGTACTAAGATAACTCATTCACAGTTGTAACCTAAAGGCTGAAGAAAATATTATAACCCAGAAGAGAAAACAGAGGTTGATGAAGATGAGTGAGGGAGGAGAATTGAGGAACAAATCCAAAGTGAAAATTAAATTTCTAAAACATTAAGTTAGAATAAGACTGAGCTAGGGAAAATGTTTTAAGGCATAAAAACTCAATAAGTGTAAGACCAGATACCATAAAAGTCCTAGAGGGAAACATAGGCAGAACAGTCCTTGACATAAATAGCAGCAATATCTCTTTGGATCTGTTCTCCTAAAGTAAAGGATATAAAAGCAAACATAAACAAATGGGACCTAAACTTAAAAGCTTTTACACAGCAAAGAAAACCATCAACAAAATGAGAAGACAACCTGCTGAATGGGAGAATGATATGACTGATAAGGGATTAATATCCAGCATATATAAAAAGCTCATACAATTTAACATCAAACAAACTAACAATGCCATTTAAAAATGGGCAGATGAACTGAGTAGGCATTTTTCCAAAGAGGAAATTCAGATAACCAACAGGCACAGGAAAAGATACTCAACATCTGTAGTCATCAGGAAAGTGAAAATCAAAACCACAATGAGAGTATCACCTCACACTTGTCAGGATAGCTATCAAAAAGAATACAAATGACAAATGTTGACAAGAATGTGAAGTAAAGGGAACCCTTATACACTGTTGGTGGGAATGTAAATTGGTGCAGCTACTGTGGAAAACAGTATGGAGGGTTCTCAAAAAATCTAAAAATAGAACTACCATATGACCCAGCAATTCCACTCATGAGTACCTGGAATCCTCCAGGAATTCGAAAAGATACAGGAACCCCAATGTTCATAGCAGCATTATTTACAGTTGCCAAGATAGGAAGTAACCCAAGTGCCAATCAACAGATGAATGGATAAAGAAGATGTGAGATATGTGTGTGTGTGTGTGTGTGTGTGTGTGTGTGTGTGTGTGTATATATATATATATATATATATATGCAATGGAATACCACTCAGCAATAAAACTTATGAAATTTTGCCATTTGCACTCACATGAATGATGAATTGACTTGGAGGGCATTATTCTAAGTGAAATAAGTCAGACAGAAAGAAAAATGCTGTATGATATCACTTATATGTGGAATCTAAAGAATGCAACAAACTAGTGAATATAACCAATATAACCGAACTCACAGATGTAGAGAACAAACTAGTGGCTACCAGTGGGGAGGGAGGGGCAATACGGAGTTTAATGAGTGGTGGATATAAACTACTGAATGCAAGATAGGCTCAAGGATGTATTGTACGACACGGGGAATATAGCCAATATTTTGTTATAACTGTAAATGGAAAGTAACCTTTAAAAATTATATAAAAAGAAAATTTCTAAAAAAAAAGAATAAAAACAAAACAAAAAAGAAGGTAGAGAAATGAATCATACTGGATTCTGGGCACCTAACCCAGGTATGGGCCAGCTAGCTGTAACACATGGGGTCAGGACTGATATCAAACATTGTTAATATAAAATTAAATGAGCCTCTCAGTCAACTCTCATTTAATGATCACCTCATAATGCAATGGATCATGTTAGATTTCAGAGATACTGAGAAGAAAACCCAATCGTTGCCCTCAAAACTCTCATGATTGCTGAAAAATAATTTCATTCACACTATAACAACTAATAGACCAAATAAGAACTAAAATGCAGAATGATTTAAAGTACAAAGCAAAGTTCCAACTCATTCTGGGCTGGCGGGTTAAAGATACAGGCATGAGTCTTGAAGCACAAGCATGATGGTATCCAAAGGTGAGGCTCATAAAAATCATTACTGATACTGCTAAGAGTATGTACAAAGGCAAGAGGTAGAAGAAAAATTGTCCAGGAATGGGACATGAACAGAAAGAAGCTAATATTTTAGAACATGGCAGATGATAAGCCTGAAAAAATAGAAAGAACCAACACATGAAGTTTTTGGATGAAATATTATAGGCTTTAAAATTAATTGTGAAAGCATTATGGAACTCTTGGATACATTAATGTAAGAAAGTAAACTGTATTATTATGTTAAAGAGACTACTCTGTCAGCAGTATGGTATTTAAGGAGATTCAAAGATGGAGAAAACATTCACATGTGTCCCCAACAAAAAAATAACATGGTCTTCAAAAGGAAACAGAATAATTACAGATTTTTAACTAATTTTAAAAATAAATTTCAAAAACAAAATCAGTAGCACCTAATGCCAATTTAAATGTGGGACAAGAGAGAAGATAAAGTGAAGGATGATTTCAAGTTTCTGGCTTACTTGATAAATTTAAATATATTTGTCTTCCACTTATTCCCTTTGGTTATCCTGCCCACACTCTGGTTATGACATAGTCCCACATAAGAATTCACTGTGAAGTATGCAACTTGATGGACTAGAAAAATTGGGACCTAGAAGTCTTTAAAAGTTACAATTTTCAATCAAGTGGATGCAGCATATTCTGTGATCCACAAGTCATCAGCATGTTACTGATCTTGCAGGTACCTAAACCCATGTGCTTTCAATAAGCATAGAGTGAAATATTCTACAGTTGCATTCCTGGTGATAAAAATTTTAATTGTTAACACATATTGTATACTTATTGTTTGCTGCACATTATTCTAAACTCCTTACATCTATTAACATTCTTAATCTGCTGTACTCCCTACTAGATAAGTACTATTATTATCTCCACTTGACTCATGAGACAACTAAACCATAATGAAATTACAAAAATTCTCCCAAGAGCACAGCACTGCTACCAAGATTCAAACTCATACAGCCAGGCTTCAGAGTTCTTTCTCTACTCTTCATACTGAGTCCCTTTGCTTCACTTGTGTATTTTCTTGTCAAAGAGAATCTTAATCAGTAGAATTTATAAATTCATGGCTATGAAGATAGTAAGGAATTTCATGACTCGACAGCAACAGATTTAAATTTCTTTTTATTTCCAGTTTATTAGTGAAAATGTTGTTGTTCAGTAAATAAACATAGGTTAAGTATATTCATATGTCTTGAAGCTGAATACATCATTCACACTGAAAGTGATGAGAAAACGTGGCTTGTGTTCAAAGAAATACATTTGTACAAATTGGAAAAGTCAATAATTTCTAGGTGTTACAAAACTATCCAAATGTAAGTGAAGTTCACACCATGGGAAGTCATTTTCCAGCAGGTGACAAAGTGGTTTTGCTATGCTATATTTGTAGAGAATCAAAATCCAGTAACAACTGACAACCCTCGGGAGACTCGACTATATCTTGTTTTGTAACAGGGATATCATAAATTGTATGTACTTCATCTAAATTGAGGTGAATTCCTGCAGACTTGATGCAGTAATCTTAGAATGCTTGCAGATTTATTCCAATTATATTTAAGTCCCTTTGTGGGAAGATGGCTTAGGAAATATAGGGAAGCACCTTGTTGGGAAATGGGACATTGGTCTGATGGGTCTTTAGAAATTTTATTTTTTTAACTTATATTTTTGAGAATAGCCCTCAAAATGCTTTCTGGGTCTTCTGTCTGAATTTTCAATCTTCAGAAATCATTTATCCTTCAGTTTTCAGTAGTACTCCCACAGAAAGAAAATGTTAATATATCATGAAAAACAGCTTTCAGATCAGTGCTAACAAGTGCTTCTCCCTCACTTCTCAGTAAAAATGATGCAGACTTCTTAAGTGATCTCATTCCATTACTTGAAAAGAGATGTTTTAATCCAATCCTGTGAGGAATGGAAATATTGGTGTGATGCAAAAGATAGAAACAGTGGAGAAGTGAGATAGCCACTAAAAAAAGCTGCCTACAGGGACATTTGTGTTTGCCATGTACCTAGCACTCTGAAGTCAGTTTCTTAATTAATTCAGCAACATGTGGCACTTCTGTCTCTAAGAAGGCTAATTATGAATTTTTTTCTGACAAAATAAACCCAGAGGTTTGTTTAACTGTTCTTGAAGTAAAACGTGGTTTGAGGAATCATTGCACTCAAGTAGATTTGAGAAATTCTAGGCTGGAACTATCAGTGACAGTCAACTTTACTTAGCATGCTTTGCAGATGACTGGCTTAGTAAATAAAATCTCAATTTTATTTTGTTTATAACTTCTTGAAAGTTATTTGAGATCTGTGACCTCACAGTTTTATGGAAACTTCCTTAACAAATATTAAATGTTTTTAATAGGAAATTTTGTCATTTTTGAGGTCTCTATAGAGTATGAGAGTTACCAGCTTCAAAATGTAATTACCTTCTTGCTTTCTATAACAGATATGCATTTTATTTTTACTTCAATAGTGACAATTGAATAAAAAAACATTTAAAATGGTTTATTTTTTTTCATAGGATACAACTCTGCTTTTAAACCACAGCAAGTAAATTTGATTTACATTTTGCCAGACCAAAAAAACGTTCTTTGAAGACTCTGCCTTTCTCCAGCTCTCAGTTCAGATGCACGTGTCTTGGTTTTCAAGAACCTTGCCTATCAAAAAACTGGTGCTACTTCAGAACCAGACAGAGATAATAGAGAAGTCAATGTTAGCAGGTGTTTTTAGAGTCACTGTAGGAAAATCTGGACTCCAAATATGACATTTTAGGTAAAATAATATTTCGTCAAAACCAAAATTAAAAGAAATATTCAGGCGTTCTTTTTGTAAGAAGGTTTCACTTTCTTACAAAATAAAATAATGTAGTTTATGTTTAATTAAAATAGTTATTTTATTCATTCAGTCAAGAGACATTTATTAAGCACTTCCTATTTATTATGAAAGACTGTGTCTTAGAATAAATATAATAATAATAAAATAAAAGCCTTTCTATTGTACAATGGTGAAGTAAAGAAGATTTTTTTAAATATACAAAATAGTTATAATACAAAGAAGAATATTGTAAGTGCCATTACAGAAGTATTAAAAGTTCCATGAATGGCTCAGGAAGGAAGAATCACTCTTGCAGCCTTTCAAAAGGTAAGAAATTACACTGAATCTGCCCTTGAAGATTCAGGGAATGGCATCTCAGGCCAAGTTAATAAATTAAAATAGAGGCTTACATACTAGAAAAGGAATGATATAGGAATGATTTAAACTCTGCTTGTTTATCCCATAGGGTGTGTGTTCATCACATAAGAATGTGAATTTCAGACTGCCAGAAACAGTATGAGGAAGTTGGATTTGATAAAAAAAATTAAAAACCACTCTATGTATCTATATATGTATGTATATTATGTATATATTGTGTGGGGAAGATATTTGATAAAGGTTACAATATTAAAGAGATTTAATTTGGTAAATAACTTTAGTAAATTTGATGAGATGAGATAGGTGGGAATATATTAAGGAAGCTGTTACATAATAATGGTAATAATATTAATGACCTAACTAAAAAATAACAATGGAATTGAAAAAGAAGAAAAAAAGATAGAAGAGGCATAATGGACATAGAATGACATAAGGCTAAAGTATATGTTTGATGAAGAAGCAATGATCAGGTATTACTCAAAGATTAATTATTTTTGAATTCTGCATTCAATCATCTATCACTTTTTTTAAAATACAAAATTTTTAAGTATATGACTATGTCACAAAGAGAAACCCATATGCACGATACGGCTACGACTATTGCTAGCTACAGGACAGTCTTATTTGATATCTTTCTTCCCCAATAATGGCATTCACTAGAGTTTTGGTTAAATTATTACAATTAGATTGTACATATTTATATCACTACTAAAGCAAAATAGAAAAAAATCCTCCTCCGTGAATTAGTCATATCCACTGTTTTCAGTTTATAAATCATCAGTAATGAAACTGTATGGAAATGGTTAACCTTCTCCAAGTCAGCAATGGTATTTGAATCAGAAAACTGACATCACTTTATTAGTAGGGTCAAGGGATGCTATACTAGCAAATTTAACATGTATATTCAAGCAGTAGATGTCAATGGTGTAAAAAGAAAATCATTGACCCAACTGTCCTCCTTTACAAATGAGATACCTGTTAGTATTTATTTTTTAACTACCATTGTTTGGTGGTTTTATTTGGCAAAATCAATGACCTAAGTTCTGACCTTCCAATTCAGACACACTGGGGGGATGAAAGCCAAAGACATGATAGTTTCTAGACATATTAAATTCAGTTTCACCTTGAATTAACAGGGGATTGAGGACATTAACCAGTTTGTGACCCTGAGTTAATGATTTGATTGCTTATTTTGTGTGTTATGAAAATATATTAAGGGACAACTGGAATGCCTTATCAACTTCTGAGCAAATAAAGAGAAGATTCTTAGGAAAGAGTAACTCAACCTAGTGTTGAAAAGCAATTTGAGGTTAATTGCTCTATCTTGAGGCAGAATTACTAGTTCTCCAGTCTCCAGGGTAGAAATTGGACCTTAGTGGAGAAGGAATATTACTCCAGGAGGAAGCATAATGACTCTACTTGGTGAGTCTGTGATTGTAGGAGCAATGATCTGTTAAATGACACATAATCCTCCAGAGAGAACTCCCTCATCCAGAACTCAGTAATGAAAGTTAGATCAGGGACAGAATCATCTAAGTGCCCTCCCCTGCTAACACTTCTAATGTTCAGGGAAACTGTAGAAACAGGTGGTCTTCACTCTGAAGAACTTTACATAATGAATGAACCACACCCACCACAAAGTACATGCAATGGGCTTAGTGGAGAAACACTAAGAGGTTTCTCTGGAATAATAGAGGACTCTCTGGAGTCATATATATGACTCATCATGTAGTGGAAGCAAAAGTCAATGACATTTGTGATACATGTGAGATATTGTATAATTGCGTGTTACATAATATTTAAGAAATGTTAAGAAATATCATTTTGATACTCTGCTCTTAATATGTACAAGTTGAAGTTTCGTTTAAATTTATTTCTATGTATAAAGGAACGATTTTCTCAGATTCTCTGGGCCAAAGATGTGTGATACCTTATTAACGTTTCTTCAGCACAATGTAATCTATGTTGCCAAATGATTAGATAAAAGGTTGAATTCCCTATACAATGACACCATTCACCATTTACCAACATATCAATCATGGCATAAAATGATGAATTATGACATCACATATCTTTGATGACACTACCAACTTTTGATCATCTTATAGCTAAATGAATAGAACTCACCATTAGATGAAAAAATGAAGGGACTGCCTATAGGCAGTAGTTTTTCTCATACAGAGAAAATTATTTAATTTTCTTTTTCAAATGAACTATTTTGCCTATTATGATCTTTACTAGCCTTGATAAGAATTATAAATTATTTATATTTATAAGATATATTGAGTTAAATGTACTTTAGTCTTCTAACATAATTTAAATTTTGTACTACATAATTTTAAAATAAATACTTCAACTAATTTATCTTAATTTTATTTTTGTGAGAAATTTGTATTTTATAATAAAATTCCATATTTACTTTATTGCTTAAACATTCTTCCTGTTTTTCATATAGTTGTGATTTTTTTCTATTGACATTCACTTTCTTGAATGTTTTTTGAATATTTTACTGATATTTTCAACTTCTTAGCTAACTATATTTATTTTTGGTATTCATTATTTCATTGTTTTGTTTTATTTTTATTTAGTGACTTCATCCTTTTAAACATACTTCTAAATATTGCTCATATACTTTACTTTGTATTCTAAAGAAATAACAATCATTAGAAATTTGCTACCCTAGGCTATTTTGATAGTTTCAACATTTCTCAAATTTGTTTTGAGTAATAAACATTCAAAAGTATACTAAAAAACTGATATTTGGGAAAAATTTTATGGTATAACACGGCACGTTTTCCCTTAAAGGTAGTTAAAAGATCCCTTTATTATAGTTTCAAGAAAGTTTCATTTGCTGATTTGTACTGTGAATTTTTAAGAGAAGATAGATTATGCAGTGTTCCACAAAATATTTGACTGAGGTACTCTGTTTACAGTCTCTTGTAGAATGAGTAGTCACTAAACACACTTTGTAAAATAATACATAATTGAGTAGTAATCTTTTTTAAAAGGTGTAGGTTAATTAAGTGCCATAGTTATTATACTTGACTATTCTTTGCAGTTGGTTCTTATAATCTCACTTTTATCATTTTACCTACATGACTGTTCAATACTCATTTATTGTTTTATTCTTTCCTGGAAACTGAGTATCGAGAGACAAAAAAAGTTTTTACCTCAATGAAATCAGCAGGAATTATGCACTATATTATTTACAATTTTGAGTAATTTTGAGACTTTTTTGAGTAATATTTTTAGTAATTTTTTGAGTAAATACATTTGATCACTCGTATGAGTCAGACACTGTAATAGGAGCTGGTAAAAAAACTAAATGCCAAAGTAGACATGACTTTTGAACTCATGGGAAAGTACATAACAGTGAACGAATTATTCAACTAAACTAAAAATATTCTAATCTGAGAAGTGCTATTAAAAAGTGATGGGACAAGGAGAGAAGGGAAATTTCATTGTTCTCTGAGAGCTTGTAATTGAAATTTTTGAGTTAAGTTGTTATTAACTAGAAAGCAAAATGAAGAATAGCCTTAAAAAGGTGCAGGGGAATACTGGAAATATACTTAGGGATACTTTCTAGACAGCACATTTTCAGGCTTTACAGTAGGAAGAAACATGACATAATAGAAGAACACATTTAAAAGTTAGGCAGTTAAAAAGAGCTGCAGAGGGTAAAGTAAAGCTTGCCCCACAAAGCTTGTTAAAAAAGTTCCCAGAGTATGGGGGACATTGTAGGTATGTTAGGGACTTTTATATATATATATATATATATATATATATATATATATATATATATACTAATATGATAAGCTACTCCAGATGTCTGGTTTACGTAACTGTTTGAACGACGTCTGGTTTACGTAACTGTTTGAACGATGGTGAGGTTACTCCTGAGTTTGGGAACACTGGTACCTTTTTCAAAGTCCCACCAGGATCACTTTCCTTGGGTAACAGCCCACGGAGTCACAAATAAACATTAAGTTCCTGATATGACTCTCCTAATGGCCCTGGTAATAAGCGCTCTCCCCCGCCCCCACCACCAGGGGTCTTCACTTTTGGTGTCCCTTAGATAAGACCCCTATGAAGCTTACCAAAACCCTGCTCCTTCTGGTTTGAATTGACCAATCTGGCCTCCAGGACCTGTGATTAATAAACTTCTCTATCTCACATTCTCTTGTAGTCTTTTATTGAACCCTGGCTCACCATCCAACTCCTTAGCAATTTAGTAAGGTCACAACATACAAATAAGAGATAGCATAGCAAGCCTGAGACTGCTTATACTTCAAAAAGTCTGCTTGCAGTGTTGACCCTTAGATAGCATTTGAGAACTTGAATTTAGGAAGTGTTTCCTCTATTTCCTAACTGTACAAAAACCATGTTGTTTTTGACAAGCCCCTGCTTTCATTCTGGAAGTGTTAAATATTGTTACTTTTTAGGCAGAGGGTGCCTACATGACCAGCTCTCAGTAAAAATCTGGGGCCTTGAGTTTTAAAAGAGCTATCCTGATAGACAACACTTCACACATATTGTTACAATTTGATGCTGGAGGACTTAAAGCTCATCCTGTATGACTCTTGGAAACTTGTACCTGGTTTCCTCTAAATTTCACCCCTTGAGATTTTTTGCTTGGTTGGTTTTACTTTGTATCATTTTACTGTATTAAATCTTAGTCATGGGTATGATTACATGTTGAATCTTATGAATCACTGAACTTAGGGGTAGTCTTGGGAACCCTGGCACACCACTTTTTTTTTAATAACTCCTTTTACTTGAAAGAGTTACAAGCTATGATAATAAATCAGGTGATCCCATCACTTTGAGGAAAACAACTGATAACATTTGTTGCTAATAATAAAATTTCAACTCTCAAGTGATAAACTGAACTTTGGAAAATTTGTATACACTATTGAGAATTGTAAAATGTCTGATTCTTAAATAATTTTCTGATCATATTGTTGTTGAAATTAACAAATATTAACATGTTTCTTATATTGTATAATAAAATGTACCATATTATATCAACATTTAAGAGATCTGCATAACTCAAGGAATGAATATTTTCAAAATGACCAATGCATAATGTCACAAATTAATGAACAAATAAAAGATTCAAAGCACAAGAAGCCCCAGTGGAGTATACTGTGAGAAATTAAAAGTTTATTGATATGGTTTTGTATTCAGTGTTGCAAATAACCACTAAAAAATACCACTTGTTGCATTTTCGTGTTATAACAAAGAATATCCACAAATATATGGAAATGACATAAGAAAACCAAAACTTTTCAAACTACATACTTGCATGGATGATATCATATGTGATATCCTAGCAAGAGTAATGTATAAACATATATGAGAGTCCAAGCTGTCTTCTACTAAACAGATAAGAAAAGTGAAAAATCAATGCTTATCTTTTCACTAATGTTTTGTCTTTGTAAATACTGTTATTTTTCATAAAAAAATCTCACCATGGTAACATTTAATAAGATTTTTATGTTAGGATTAATTAATACATATTTTACAAATCTTTTCTTTATACCTTCTAATGCAGTGTATACCAATAGATAGAACTGACATAAAAAAAAAAAGCTCTTTTGAGTGTTTAATAATTTTTTTTTTGTGGTACGCGGGCCTCTCCCTGTTGTGGCCTCTCCCGTTGCAGAGCACAGGCTCCAGACATGCAGGCTCAGCAGCCATGGCTCACGGGCCTAGCCACTCCGCGACATGTGGGATCTTCCCGGACCGGGGCATGAACCAGTGTCCCCTGCATCGGCAGGCGGACTCTGAACCACTGCGCCACCAGGGAAGCCCGCTGTTGTTATTTTTAGAAACACTGGTAGTATGTTGTCACTGGAACACTGTTGACTATGATTAATTAACATTTATAACATTTCTATACAAAGGCATTTCTACAACCTGAGAGTGATAAGGTTTTTCTATCTGTTGGAATGCAAGATTTTCTCACAGTCTGATTTTATGTTTTAGGCAGACATGCTTGAAAATTATTTGTGCATAAAATAAAAGTGAGCACCTTTGGGCAATGTTTGGGGCCTCTGTGGTCAGAGATAATCTCTTTTAAGGAATGCCATGAGTCAGAGGATTTCTTTTTTTTTTAATTAAAAAAGACTATTAAAAAAAAGTCAAGATACTCAGAACCTGTGAAGCACAGAAAGAAAAAGTTGGCTGGTGCAGGAAGACAACATTGGAGAAGAAATAACATGTCTGAAAGAAGATAATTAAAGTAAATTCTAGAGAAAGTACAATTGATAAAGACATCCATTTGAGAAAAGCAATAGGACAAGGGGACATAGCTAAAGGCTTTGCACCAGAACCCATGATCCAAGTAAATAAGCTGTCCTCAAATGACTAGAACAAAGCCACAAACAGATTTGATCTGGTTGTGTTTTTTTGTCAAGGTCATTTACTCAATGAATTCATTGAGTTTCTATATTTATGAAGCACTATGGACAGTATTTTATATTATTATTTTTATTAATGCAGCAAGTTCTTATTAGTCATCCATTTTATACACATCAGTGTATACATGTCAATACCAATCTCCCAATTCATCACACCATTACCACCACCACCACTTTCCCCCCTTGGTGTATCCATATGTTTGTTCTCTACATCTGTGTCTCAATTTCTGCCCTGCAAACCTGTTCATCTGTACCATTTTTCTAGGTTCCACATACATGCATTAATATGTGCTATTTGTTTTTCTCTTTCTGAATTACTTCACTCTGTATGACAGTCTCTAGATTCATTCATGTCTCTACAAATGACCCAATTTCATCCCTTTTTATAGTTGAGTAGTATTCCATTGTATATATGTACCACATCTTCTTTATCCATTCATCTGTTGATGGGCATTTAGGTTGCTTCCATGACCTGGCTATTGTAAATAGTGCTGCAATGAACACTGAGTGCATGTGTCTTTTTGAATTATGGCTTTCTCTAGGTGTATGACCACTAGTGGGATTGCTGGGTCATATGGTAATTCTATTTTTAGTTTTTTAAGGAACCTTCATACTGTTCTCCATAGTGGCTGTATCAATTTACATTGCCACCAACAGTGCAAGAGGGTTCCTTTCCCTCCACACCCTCTCCAGCATTTGTTGTTTGTAGATTTTCTTATGGTGCCCATTCTAACTAGTGTGAAGTAATACCTCAGTGTAGTTTTGATTTGCATTTCTCTAATGATTAGTGATGTTGAGCAGCTTAAGGTCCACATTCCTTGAGCTTATATATGAAGCTGGAGAAGATTTTGAAAAGGAAAATGTTGCTTTGCTTAACACATAATATGTAACTCCCAATGCATTATAAGGAAACCATAGATATTTTCTTTATATTCTCATCAGTCTTATCACCTCAATTGATGCTTAAAATGAAAAGAAGTGGGAGGGAGTAGGTTGCTAGATATCTGAAAGATCAATAAATTAAAATAAACTGATTTAATATTCCCTTTATGGATACCATTAGCATTCGTATCGTTATGAAGTAAAACTGTCATCTTAAATACTGTTTCTTTAGAATAATAATTAAAATCTAATATAGTAAGAATTCAATATGCATGCTTCTAATGCCTGTATAATGTAATGTAGTTGATCATGCAACATTATTACAGATTATTATTGCAATTTAAAGTAATTAGACTATTAAAACACAATGATTTAATGTGTATATAGACATACACACACACACATATACATACTTATAAAATCTGAAGTCATTAAAATCACATACACACTTTAAGACACTAATATAGTGATAATATATTTATTTAAATTACATAGAGCCTTCTCATCAATTTCTTAAATAGACACTAGTGTGAAAAACAAAACAAAAAACCATAAAAAACACATCAAATTCCATGTCAAAATCAAGGTTTATCAAATCAGGGAAGTGGTGAGTTTTCTCTTTGGAAACAAACTTCTGATATTATAAAAACTGCCAATGTGTGACCACCATCAGAATCCTAGAATTGCCTATTATTTAAAAATTGAGAAAACACTAAACATAATTACATACATTTGTCTTTAATTCAAAATAAATGAGCTTCTATGGCAATACTTATCAGCTTTACTCTGAGAAAATTAAATAATTTAGAGTCCTTAGTGACTATAAATGGACAATTAAATTTTAAAAATTGCTTATGATTCTTTGATGCCAATTTACAGAAACAAATTAATTTAGGGAAAAAATAAATAATATTTTTCTTAGACAACCTAATGAAAGTTTGAATAACCAAAATGCAGAGCACAAAGGTGAAATAGGCTTATGAACAACTAGAACAGGGTCTGAAATACAACCAGGACTCTCTACTATACTATTTTGCTTTCAATACACTGGCTTCATCGTTCTCCCACTTTAAAATGGCTTTCTCTAAACAGTAGGACATGCAACCACTGAAACCTCCACTGTTTTTGTGACTTAACAACTTTCATCAACATAAAGAAATTGTCTTCTAGAGTAATATTTTGAAAAGGTCCAGGCAAAAACTTGATTGAGGAAGTATAGCCAATTGTCTGACTTTGGACAAATCAAATGCAGTGTACTCTTTTTATTTTTTATTTTTTTTTCCTTTATAACAAATTAAATCAGTTATACATATACATATGTTCCCATATCCCCTCCCTTTTGCGTCTCCCTCCCACCCTCCCTATCCCACCCCTCCAGGCGGTCACAAAGCACCGAGCTGATCTCCCTGTGCTATGCGGCTGCTTCCCACTAGCTATTTACCTCACGTTTGGTAGTGTATATATGTCCATGCCGCTCTTTCACTTTGTAATAGCTTACCCTTCCCCCTCCCCATATCCTCAACTCCATTCTCTAGTAGGTCTGTGTCTTTATTCCTGTCTTACCCCTATGTTCTTCATGACATTTTTTTTTCTTAAATTCCATATATATGTGTTAGCATACAGTATTTGTATTTCTCTTTCTGACTTACTTCACTCTGTATGACAGACTCTAGGTCCATCCACCTCATTACAAATAGCTCAATTTCATTTCTTTTTATGGCTGAGTAATATTCCATTGTATATATGTGCCACATCTTCTTTACCCATTCATCCGATGATGGACACTTAGGTTGTTTCCATCTCCGGGCTATTGTAAATAGGGCTGTTATGAACATTTTGGTACATGTCTCTTTTTGAATTATGGTTTTCTCAGGGTATATGCCCAGTAGTGGGATTGCTGGGTCATATGGTAGTTCTATTTGTAGTTTTTTAAGGAACCTCCATACCGTTCTCCATAGTGGCTGTACCAATTCACATTCCCACCAGCAGTGCAAGAGTGTTCCCTTTTTTCCACACCCTCTCCAGCATTTATTGTTTCTAGATTTTGTGATGATGGCCATTCTGACTGGTGTGAGATGATATCTCATTGTAGTTTTGATTTGCATTTCTCTGATGAGTAAAGATGTTGAGCATCCTTTCATGTGTTTGTTGAAAGTCTGTATATCTTCTGTGGAGAAATGTCTATTTAGGTCTTCTGCCGATTTTTGGATTGGGTTGTTTGTTTTTTTGTTATTGAGCTGCCTGAGCTGCTTATAAATTGTGGAGATTAATCCTTTGTCAGTTGCTTCATTTGCAAATATTTTCTCCCATTCTGAGGGTTGTCTTTTGGTCTTGTTTATGGTTTCTTTTGCTGTGCAAAAGCTTTTAAGTTTCATTAGGTCCCATGTGTTTATTTTTGTCTTTATTTCCATTTCTCTAGGAGGTGGGTCAAAAAGGATCTTGCTGTGATTTATGTCATAGAGTGTTCTGCCTATGTTTTCCTCTGAGAGTTTGATAGTGTCTGGCCTTACAGTTAGGTCTTTAATCAATTTTGAGCTTATTTTTGTGTATGGTGTTAGGGAGTGATCTAATCTCATACTTTTACATGTCCCTATCCAGTTTTCCCAGCACCACTTATTGAAGAGACTGTCCTTTCTCCACTGTACATTCCTGCCTCCTTTATCAAAGATAAGGTGACCATATGTCCGTGGGTTTATCTCTGGGCTTTCTATCCTGTTCCATTGATCTATGTGTCTGTTTTTGTGCCAGTACCATACTGTCTTGATTACTGTAGCTTTGTAGTATAGTCTGAAGTCAGGGAGCCTGATTCCTCCAGCTCCATTTTTCGTTCTCAAGATTGATTTGGCTATTCAGGGTCTTTTGTGTTTCCATACAGATTGTGAAATTTTTTGCTCTGGTTCTGTGAAAAATGCCAGTGGTCGTTTGATAGGGATTGCATTGAATCTGTAGATTGCTTTGGGTAGTAGAGTCATTTTCACAATGTTGATTCTTCCAATCCAAGAACATGGTACATCTCTCCATCTATTTGTATCACCTTTAATTTCTTTCATCAGTGTCTTATAATTTTCTGCATACAGGTCTTTTGTCTCCTTAGGTAGGTTTATTCCTAGATATTTTATTCTTTTTGTTGCAATGGTAAATGGGAGTGTTTCCTTGATTTCACTTTCAGATTTTTCATCATTAGAATATAGGAATGCCAGAGATTTCTGTGCATTAATTTTGTATCCGGCAACTTTACCAAATTCATTGATTAGCTCTAGTAGTTTTCTGGTAACATCTTTAGGATTCTCTATGTATAGTATCATGTCATCTGCAAACAGTGACAGCTTGACTTCTTCTTTTCCAATTTGGATCCCTTTTATTTCCTTTTCTTCTCTGATTGCTGTGGCTAAAACTTCCAAAACTATGTTGAATAAGAGTGGTGAGAGTGGGCAGCCTTGTCTTTTTCCTGATCTTAGTGGAAATCGTTTCATTTTTTCACCACTGAGGACGATGCTGGCTGTGGGTTTGTCATATATGGCCTTTATTATGTTGAGGAAAGTTCCCTCTATGCCTACTTTCTGCAGGGTTTTTATCATAAATGGGTGTTGAATTTTGTCGAAAGCTTTCTCTGCATCTATTGAGATGATCATATGGTTTTTCTCCTTCAATTTGTTAATATGGTGTATCACGTTGATTGATTTGCGTATATTGAAGAATCCTTGCATTCCTAGAATAAACCCCACTTGATCATCGTGTATGATCCTTTTAATGTGCTGTTGGATTCTGTTTGCTAGTATTTTGCTGAGGATTTTTGCATCTATGTTCATCAGTGATATTGGCCTGTAGTTTTCTTTCTTTGTGACATCCTTGTCTGGTTTTGGTATCAAGGTGATGGTGGTCTCGTAGAATGAGTTTGGGAGTGTTCCCGCCTCAATGCAGTGTACTCTTACACCTAAGTTGGATCCTGTATTAATGGGCCGTTTTCTCATATATTAAGGATCTTTACCCATAGGCAGGAACACTTGGGATCCACTTATTTGAGTTAGAGGTTATTGTAGAAAAAAGGAAAATAATGTGTGTGTTGAAGCCACGACAATAGATCTGCTTTATTTTTCTGATGTTTCACAGACCTGAGGCAAAATTACATTGGCACTACTAGTCACAAACCAATATTTCTCCTGCTTCATTATTATCTGTATTTCAGAAGTTCGTATCATCTTAAAATATAACCTTAATATTTCTCTGAAATACCAAAATCTAACTCAAGTGCATCTCATGAGCTAGTTTTTCTTAACCAACTTTCAAATAAAATCCATAATATCTTATTTTGCTGCTCAAATTCCATATGATGAAATCACATTTTTATGACAATATCCAAAGCAGTATTTATGCCATTTCTGCCTGTTGAAAACCTCCCTGCCCACTGGAAGAATAATCACAGCTGCTGAAGTCTTTTACCAACATTGCTGAGACTTTCCACACTCTGTGTAAAGATTACAATATGACCTCAAGATGTCACATCTTCTTTGTTAAGCAAAGCTGCTTACACCAAAGGTGGTGAAGCCACTCATTCTCAATATCTAATGTCATAGAGGCAAGAATTAATAGAGCACTAGAAGAACATTTTGTTTCCTCTTAGGTAGAGAAAGAGACACAGTAAACAAGGAAAGTATTAGGGAGGCAAGTGTAGAAGAGCAGAGCCAGTCAACCTAGATCATTTGTCAACAAGAGCAGAGCAGTGCTTCCTTTATCCCAGGATAAAATGAAAAAACAACTCACTAAACAAAATATAGACATTGTAATTGAGAGCAACTGAGTCTGTGAAATAGAACTTGGAACACCAGAATGAAGTCACCATAATTTTGGCATTTGTCTGAATGAAGAGAGAGGTACCATCCTCAGCTGCCACTGTCACTTACTCATTAAAATGGAGTAATATGGTGTGTCTGAATATATACAGATCTCACTCAGCCCTCCCCAGTCAAATGATCCATCTGCAGAAGGAAAACAAAAACGAAACGAATGGGGCAAGAAACCTGAAATAACTGCCTATACTAAAATCTATAACTTCATCTATAAATATGATTGAACATACAGAGAGCACTGACATCTTAGAAAAAGCAACAGTACCAGAAGTCGGACCTGAATAATAAAGATATTAGAAAAGTAGTAAATTTAGAGACTAAAAGGGAACTTAAATTAATTATAAATTAAAAAAAAATGCTGAGTGCAAAAGATCAATTAAGGCAACAGCAGGACTCAAGGAATCTTCCAGAATGTAAAGCAAATATTGAAAGAGGTGATAAATGAATTACATTTTAAGAGAAAGGGAGGTTAACCCAAGAACTTCAACATGAGTTTCTCTTTACAGAAACTGAGAAAAAAATGGAAGATAATTAATATCAATATGAGTAACTAAAGTGTTCCTGATCTCTCAAGAAGATATTAGTTTTCAGGTTGAAAGGTCCCAAAAAGTACCATACCAGCATGGGAAAAATGATTTAACACCCATAAATATTATTGTGAAAATTTGAAACAAGGATAAAGATAATACTAATAAAGAATGATAGAAATAATAATAATACAGGTTATGGATAATGGAACAATAATCTGATTGACATCATCATCTTTATCTAAAAATAAGATATTAGGAGAAAATTGTCATTAATTTATGTTACATGGTAAAATGATTTTAACTCTACAATTTTATATCCACTGCAAGTATTAGTCAAGAGTAAATTTTAAATTAACATGTTTTCTGAAATGAAAGTTTAATAAATCTATAAATTCAAGAAAATCCCAATCAAAAAATAAACAGACTTCTTGTAGACATCATCAAACCAATTCTAAAATTCATATGGAAATGCAAAGTTGAAGAACTTACACTACATAGTGCCAAAGCTTTCTACAAAGCTAGAGTGAGGAAGAAAACATGATACTGGCCTAAATTTGGACAAATAGATCAATGGCACAGAATACAGCAGAAACAGAATCAATACATATATTGTAAATATCTTCAAGAAAGTTGCTAGTGGGAATGTAAAATGGTACCACCACTTTGGAAAATAGAGAAGTTTTTGTTGTTGTTGTTTTAAGATATTAAATATAAAAGCATTATATGACCCAGTCATTCCACTCCTAGGTATTTACTCAAAAGAAATGAAAGCACATATCCATAGAAGAACTCGTAAATGAACGCCTTTTGGAGCTTCATTTATAAGAGTTAAAAACTGAAAACAACCAAAATGTGCAACAAGAGATGAATAAATAAACAAATGTGGTATATCTACTGAGTCCTACTCAGAAAGAAAAAGGAATAAAACCTAGAAAAATTATGTTGATTGAAATGTCAGATATTTTTTAAAAAGTACAAACTGCATAATTCTATTTATACAAAATTCTAGAAGATGCAAATGAATGCATAGTGACAGAAACCAATGTTGCCACACAGGCAGGTTGAAGAGGGGAGGTGGGGGGATGGTGGCGATGTGAGGGCAGGGCGGTATTACAAAAGGAAATGGTGCAAGGACACTTTGGGAGGTGAGAGATATGCTCAGTATCTTGACTGTGGTGATGACCTCACAAGTGTTACACATGCTAAAACCTAACTATTATACACTTTAAATAAGTGCAGTTTAAAAAAGCTGTATTAATAAAAAGGACAATTCCAAGCATCAGCAAGGATTTGTAGGAAGCAGAGCTCTCTTGTATTGCTTTTAGGTATGTAAAACAATTTGCAAATAAGAGGCAATCGTTATCTATGCCTGAAATGGTGAAACCAACACAACTAGCAAAAAAAAAAATTACATTTAAAGACAATTTACCATTTCTAGCAGATTGTTATTGAAGAATAAAACTGAACTTCCATAATGGCAAAGACTAAGAAGATTTTGGCATTCTTGCAACACATTCCTGATGTGTAAAAGAGTTTTACAGGGAAAGAGAGACAGAAATAGAGAATGAGAAAATCAGGAGGGAAGGGAGGAGAGGAGGATATTAAGACAGGAGGTGGAAGGTATGAGGAGCAGAAAAACGGCATAAGAAAATAGGAGTTAACAGTGTCTCTGGGATTAAGGGAAATGGGTTACTTGCCATAATGTCAACACCCACTCAACACTGATCTCTCCCTCTAGAAACATCCTTATGGCATATTTAACCTACTCAGAGGAGTTCTGTCATTCCCCAGGCTTGATTCTTCTTTATTCTTACACATCTTACTTAACTTAAATTTAACCTTTGTTTAAAGGCAGTTTTCAGACTTGTAGAACAGAAACGTCATGTAATATTCCCTGGGATGATACCACAATAAAGCCAAATTACATTCTAGAGACAGGAGTGGTTTGAAATATCCCAGGGAAATCCAGGATCACAGGGAAATCAACAGTGGTGGGCTTCAGAGCCAGCAAGGGAAAGATGCAGTCATGAATAAAAGCAAGTTTGGAGCTTTTTCGCTCCTTTCATCTCCTCCCCTCCAATTTCTTGAAACGGAAACATCTATACCTGGTCATTTACGCTGCCTGTGGAGCTCTAATGACTACTCTGCTAAGAAACCTGGTGAGCTGGAGGTGGAAAATAATGACTATCGGACAGAGGATGTCATCCTGGAGGTCAAAGAGCGCAACTTGCAAGGCTTCTGCATCCAAATGAAATGCCATCCCTTTGCAGCTACTAGGGTGAATTCAGTCTGGCACACCAAAGTAATTTGTCACTAGGCAGCTTCTGCTGAAGTAGAGAAAGTCACATCATAGCACTTGAAACTGAGATGGGTTTGCAGGGTGAGTGATCAAATTGCAGTTACAGACTAACCATGAATTCACAGATCTTGAAATCAAAACTCTAGATCATGAACGCCAGGTCCATTCTATTTGTTTTGTTTTTACAAACTCAAAACCAACTGTGTAATGTTTTAATGTATTATTTTCTGGGTTCATATATAACATTATCAAAATGGCAAAGTTTATACCACTTAGAAGTCTTCAAACTTAAAGTGAATGAATGCATAACAAAAGAATCACAATGAGTGGGTTTTGTACACAGAAGGCCTATGGATTTTGGCATTTTTTTCCATTAACTTGTTGAGGATTATTATAATATAAAATAGGTCTCAATTCAGTTGGCTTTAATGAGAATTTACAAATCTGTTGTCATGCTAGATTGACCATTAGTATATGGCATCTTATCCCATATTTCAATTCCCCTTTAAGATGTCAGGACATTAATATCTCAGGGGCAAAAAGACTCATCAACATACTGTTTGTCTCCTTGGGTCACAGAAGTAATAATTTTTCTGTCTACTCTTTGGCCTCTAGGAGCTGATGGAGGAGTTTGCATATACAAAGATTATTTTTTGAGTCTTACCAATGTGGCAGTGTGTAGACAAGCTTAAAGGTGAAGAGTAACAAGCTAAAATAATTGGCTAAACCTGTGGCTGTTTGAGGAGAGACATCCTTCAACAGCATCCTTTCTAAATAATGTTATGAAAGTTCTCAAGACAAAATCTGTGATGGTCTAAGGAGTTGATAATTATTTTTTTTTAAAATGAATGTATATGTCTTGACTCGAGTGATTAAAAAGGACTGCATACTCTTTGTAAAATCTGAAATGAAATTATTTGGAAATGTATCAAAGTTTGATAAAAGGGTATTATGTCAAAGATTTATTAAGTGCATACTGTGTCCTATATATTGCCAAGTGCTATATATACGTTAACATGTAATTCTACCAATAATTATTGGACTTATTATAGTTGAGAAAATTGAGATTTATAAAACCTAAGATTAAATTAACCTGCCAAAGACCCCTCTGCTGTGACTGATGAGCCAGGCCGTGTAACTCTATGACTTTCTTCCTAAATATGACCCTTTGCTTCCTCTCTTAGCAGTGATTTTAAGCCCCTCACAATACCTCCCCCAGAGACAGCTATTGCAACCTCTGTTAAACCTGTTATATATCATTCCATATTTTGTAATTTATGCAGTGTTATAAATTGACATATTAATATAGACAAATAGTCATCTCTTTTAAGAATTGAGATGAAATATATTATTAAGTAAAGTATCAGAGGCAGTGATATATCTCCATTTCTATCCATGCAATCAATGCCCATCATTTTACTGACTGCATAATCCTAAACTACGCTGAGACAAGTGAATTAGTCTGTAAGAATGGGGTTAGAGTTAGGGAGAGGAATCATATACTAATACAGAGTAAATTTGAAAGCACTTTTTTAAAGGTCTAAAGGTATTGTCTCTACACAGAGACGTATCACTGAGCATTGAGGTTATAGCAGTGAATGAAATAGGCACTCTTGCTGCTCCAATGGAGATTATAATCTATTGGGGAAGATGAGAGGAATTTTTTTAAAAATTCAATACAGAAATATGTAATTAAAGTGAGCATAAGTGCCAAGATAGAGAGAGGTGAGGAGTACCATGAAAGCAGATAACAGAGCCATCTATCTGGGAAGCCTTTCATGGAGAAATGTCACCAGAACTGAAAACCAAGGAACCAGTTGCCTAAGAAGAGGGAGAAACTGATGAAAATACAGAATAGCAGTGGTCAGTAGGAAGAATTGTGTGCCCGTGGAAGGGAAGAAGGGCACGGTATGAGTCTCAAGTTGGCAGAGGGAAATAGTTTAGGGTATGGAATCCACATATTTTGCCTAGTTTCTATGCGAATCATAGAAAGCTAAATTAAGAGGCTAAACTGAGTAGTGCCACGATCGGATTGCAATCATAAATGATTTCCCTGCATGTAGAGGGCAACAAAGGAAGGAAGGAGTCTGGTTAAGAGATTCTTGCCTGCGCACTAAAGAAATTCCAGGGCCAGATGAGCATAAGAGAGCCTGAAGCTGGAGAGAAATAGATGGATTTGAGGCATGTTTAGAGGGTGAAGCAATTGAACTTTGTAACTGACCAATGGTGGGTAAGAGAGCTATTGGATGAAGAAGAGTTTAAGATTCTAGGAAGGAGCCAATAAATCAATATTAGTATCAAATTAATAAAAGGTATATGAGGGACAAGCAGATTTAAATGGAGGAGGAATGTTTGGTAAATATTAGGTGAGACAGGAGTGGAAATAGTGTAGAATTTGCTTATATATATTATGTTAGATAAAATCCTGGAAATTTTATTAGATAATATTCAAATTTTGTTACATATTAAACGGTTATCCTTTAAAAGTATTGTACATGTGAAACCAGTCTCAGCATATGGACCATCTATTTCTTCATACCCTCAATACCATTGACATTATAATCTTTTTTTCACTTGTGCTTATCTGATAGAATAAAGTTTGTATCTTGTCTTCATTTACCTGTATTTGTTTTAGTGGTGAGTTGAGGAGTCTCATGATTGTTGGCCATTTGTGTTTATATCTTTGTTTTTATGAAGTTCACGCTAGTGTGTTATTTTCATAGTGTGTTATTAATCCTTGCATTAATCTTTGAAGGAGAGACGGTGTAATGTAGTCATAGGTCCACACACTTTGGAGCTGCACTGTTTTTGTTCAAATCGTGGCTCCACCACTCAGTAAGAATGTGACCCTTGGCATGTTTTGAAAATCTCTGTGCCTGAATCTTTCAATATTTCTAATGGAGATAATAATAGTCTAAGGTCATTGTGATGATTGATTGAGATAATTTTGCAGACCACTTAGAACAATGCCTGGCATAGTAAGCTATATAAATTACACTCCAATCTCATCAATCTAACACCTCTTCGACTTACTCTTTGGGTCCTAATTTGATGTCATCTTTTACGTCAAGAGTTTCCAAAGATGCCCAAACCCATGTAAGATGTGAGACTAAGTTCTGGTTAAGTGTCACTCTCCTGGGCTTATACAAGCCTCTTTACTTTCACTCTCATATCACTCATCAAGTTGTTTTGTAATTGTTTATTTAACTCTCTATCTCAACCATGAAGTTTGGAGACAGTATCCTATGACTCTAGGATAATCATCACCCAGTAACAACCTGTGAAATGCATGAGCTGATGGTGACTTTGAAACTTTACTATTGCTCTTTCAGCAGCTCTCTCTTAAACACCTTTATCTATCAGGCTCCATTCTTGGCATTAGGAAACACATAACCGATTAACACTATGTGTACCACATAGCACAGATTCCTTTACATTTTTTTCTCTCACTCTTAGAAAGCAGAAGTGGTCCTTGGATCATAAATCTCCTTGATAAACTGATTGAAGCTATTATGTTCAAAGACCTGTTTCACCACAAAGGAATACACAAATATGCATGTTTTACATACAGTTGGGGTAGTTGAAAAAAATCTCTAAAATACATCCATAAAGCACAGTTTAAGTTGATAGTCACTTCTAGTGTGACATCTTTGTTCAGGCCTGCCTTCACCTGTTCCTCTACTTTACCCAAACAAACAATAAGATTTTCAGGACGTTTGCCAATTATCTCTTCCATTTTACCCATTTTAACCTTTTATGGTGCTTTAAAATGTTTTCTTGGTACTGCCACATTAACTTAATACAAATTAATTGCACTAGGTTACTCTTTTTTTATGTCACATGCTACTTTTCAAAGCATTTTTTAAGCACTATTTTTAATCAGAAAATTGTTCAAAAGTGTTCCAAATATACCTCTCTCTTTTTAGAGCAAAACAGTCTGATGTCCACTAGTATTCAAGACATTCCATCTGTATTCATGACTTATGCCCTTCAGTCATTCATTGGACAAACATGCATAAATGTATTTCTATATTTTTTTCAAATTTCCCAAAGCAAGCAATCCTTTTAAATTCTCTGCTTAAATAAAACTCGGCTTCATTCTGATTTTATATTCACTGTGAAGCCTTCTAATGGAAAGTGCAGATCTGCTTTCACTTTTTAATGTGAAGCTGATATTATTACTGACTCACACTGGAAGAATGAAAAGATTAAATCTAGTTTCCCAATACTATTTCCAATCTCATTTATAAACACCATCCACAAGAGCTCATCTTTGACTAAATTCATTTACCTAAGCCATCATTTCACCACCCTACTTGATTTTATCTACTGATCACTACAATCCTTCCATCTTTTTTTTTTCTTCCACTGACATCAATACCAAACTTTGATACCCAGTCCTCGTGAACTCAACTCTCCAGAAACTCACAGTTTGCTCTGAGTTGAGAGGAAGTAAATGAAAATTAAAATAAAGAATGATATATATATTTTTTTTCTTAAAGTACGCATGGAGTGCAAGAGTAATGCATAGAAGAAGAAATAGCACCTGAGTTAACTATTTTAAAAGAAGTTGTCTAAGAGAGTGAACAAAATTACAAAATTTTGTTACCCTAAGAGAGGGTAACAAAAATAATAGCATGAGCAAAAGAATGGTGTTTACAGAAATATTTCAGATCATCAGGTGCATATCAGGGACTGGTCATGGTTGAAGCCAGATAGATGAAGGCCATGGGAAATGTTATGGATCCCAATCAGAGGCTCTGGCTTGATGTACTGTAAGCCACAGTGATTCTTTTGAAAGTTTTATGGTCTGAATTTTTGTATTTAGACAAATATAGTATGGAATAAATTTAATTTGAGAGATGATTTAAAACTGAAGGCAAGGAGATTAAAAAGAAGAAAAATTAATATGCTGGACAAAATATTGGGAGAATCTAAATTAAGACAGCAATGATAAGAAAGATAATGAATCTAGAAAAGTTTAGGAATTTAATTAGGCTGACTTCTGTAACTGGTTTGGAGTAAATGGTTTCAAATAAAAAATAGTTAAGAATCTCTCAAATATTTCTGCCTGGGGTGACTGAGTGGAGGACCTCATTATTAACTGAAAGTAGAAGTACAATATTCACAGGTTTTAGGTCAAGTTATGTTGAGGGGTTTGCTTCTGAGCATCCAAATAGATACATCTTGTAGCTAACTGGATATATGAGTGTAAAGGATAAAGAGCTGAATAGTGATGTAAAGGATTTACAGTGTTAATTAGAGCCAAGAACAAGAAGTAACCAAGGAAGAATCTAAGAAAAAGAACAGTATATTAGCTAGAGTTTATGACTGCACACACTAGAAAAATCATATTGGCTGCCTTAGATAAAACATGGCAACAGAACTGAAGGGACACTGGAGAAGAAGTGACCAATAATCATGGGTACATTGAAACTTTCAAGAGTTTATTTGAGTAAACATAGGTTTTAATGGGCAGTGCCAAACTGAAAGTACTTAGGGATGCTCCTCAGACAGGAGCTAGGGGAAAGGCTATTATAGGGCAGACATGGAAGCAAAGTAAGAAAACTATTTGATTAGCTATAGCTCAGGTGGTTGCCTTATTTGGGAAAGCTCAGTGGGCTTTTGTGGTTAGTTGGTCTCAAATTTTATTTTCTTGGAGAGGAGACAGGAATTGACTCTGGCTTAGGTTTTGGTTTGCTTACTTCCGCTACCAAGACATTAGAGTTACCTCAGCCTAATGGCTTCCTGTTTAATTATTTTAACAGTACTAATAATCTATTTGACTTGGTACTTCTCAGTCTAGTCAAAGTTTGAGACATCAGAGGCATCAGTCTAGGTCATTTGTCCATGTCCTCATGCTCTTGTTACCACTGAACAGGTGATTGACTTGGCCTTGCCAAATTTCACTTCTTCTGTCAAGTGCCACAGAAGGATTTTACCTCAAGGGACCAAAGCAGTGTAAAGAGGAAAATGGGGAAGGGGAAGGGATTAAAAAGAAAGAAAGAAAAGAAAAATGCACAGAGATATGATGGAAACAAGTAATGAATTTTGTCATGGAAGTAAAGAAAATTTTAAAATTTCAGAATGCGAGGGGACACACACACACACACACACACACCATACATGTACATAAAATACAAGGACGTGGCTAAGCAAAATGGATTTAAAGTTTTCAACTAAATTGTAATTTGCAATTTGTAGATTGTCATTTCATATATAATATAACAAAGCCAATTTTGTTATTTAAAAAAAGCTACTTCCAAAGTTCTGATATCTTTTAAAACATGATACCTTAGTAATTTTTAACTGAAATCATCAGTGAATTAATTTGTCATTATTTCCCTCTTGCTCTTATACCAGACTTCAGCTTTGAAATACAAAGCCTTCAGCTATTTCTTATTCCTTATTTCTTCTATATGAAAACATGGATAATTACCGAGTTAGTAAGGCTGATTAACATTTTTTAAAGATCGGCCCATTTAGCTGCTAAATTTATATCAGTTTCAATGTAATGATGTTCATAATAAGACACGGTTTTCTAGGAACTACAAAGTTACAGAAAGTTGGAATTCAACTGTCTCACAATTTAAAAAATCTATATATGATTTCAAGTGTTTGTGTATTATATTTTTTTAATAACTTGCCTTGGCTTACATTTCTAAGAACCATAATCTTACACAGTCTGTGATTAATATATATATATATATATATATATATATATATATATATATATATATATATATATATATAAATAAAATCCAAAGATCTAGAACTATGTATTTTATAATGCCAGATGTTCCAAGTTTTTAGCCGTGTGAAAAATGTGATGATATTTTGCTAGTCTGAGAAGCTATAAATTATATTCAAACTAGGATGTAAGATTGCTAATAGTAAGAATACCATCTCTTTAAATGTGAGTTATATTTTGCATCTTAAGCTCCTTCTTTTTCAAATCCTTTCCTATTCTTGCATTTGTATCACAGCTAATATTCCATTTTCTCTGCTTTTCTTCAGTTGTGTTTTGGCTATTTCATCTTATTTAGAATAATTAATGGAAAACCCTAAGTGTAAGCAAAATAATGTATCAACATATATATTAAAAATAAATGATTAAAGTGTTTTTTAAAAGAGAATGATGATGGAAAGGGTAAAGAAAACATTGAGGGAAATTATATTTAAAAACAGAACATAGCAAATTATTGATCCTGAAAAGTAATTTCATACAGAAGAATTTTAAGTGCTGGATAAAATATCTGTAAAAAGAAAAGTGCATGACTGACTTGTAAGAAAGTAAGAAAAATCATAAACCAGAATGAGGAAAGGGAAGTACTCCAGAGAGATAGCAAGGCAGTGGATCTGGAGGCTTCCCTGAAGATGTGGGTATGACCCAGTGATAAGCTGCTTTGTTTCAGTGGCTACTTGGGGGGACAGGAGGCAGAGCTTCAGGCCTGTGAATCAGTCCAAGACCCTTGAGTGTTACAATTTCAGGGTAAAATAAACACTGTATAAAGGGAGATGGGAAAGAAAGTTGTCTGTTTTGGCTATTGCTATGGATGGAAAGAAGAAAAAATAAATTAGAATTGTGACAACAATTTAAACCCCCTTGATCCATAGAGAACTCAATTACTTCCACACTTGTTGTGTGGTCTGTTGACCTAAAACAAATAGACTGTCAGATATTTCTCCAGCAAAGATGGGTTTATTTGTGGGATCTTCCCTGGTGGCGCAGTGGTTGAGAGTCCGCCTGCCAATGCAGGGGACGTGGGTTTGTGCCCCGGTCCGGGAAGATCCCACATGCCATGGAGCGGCTGGGCCCGGGAAGATCCACATGCCATGGAGCGGCTGGGCCCGTGAGCCATGGCCACTGAGCCTGTGCGTTCAGAGCCTGTGCTCCACAATGGGAGAGGCCACAACAGTGGGAGGCTGAGCTATGTGCAAGTTCCCGCACAGCAAGGGAAGGAGAATGTTTTTATAGAGGAGAAAAGGAAGTTGGGAGAGAGGGCTGTAGTAAACAGAGAGTCCATGGCTTCTCGTTGGCTGAGTCCTTGCCAGGAAAGAAAAGGAGTTTTTTTTTTTTTTTTCTCGATGGGCTCTGCTACTGTCACAGGGCTTGAGAGCTCCCCCTTCTGGGCTTCCCACTCTATTTGATAAGGTTTCTCTGTATTAACTTTTTACAGGTCCAAAGTTAATTAATTTTGACTAGTTAACAATTTCAAATGCCATTATACAAGCAAAAGATATCTTTAAAAATTTGCTATCAATTAAATAGTTAACGGTAATATGTTGGTAGCATTACCATTAAGATTAAAAATAATTTCAGGCAGAATGCCTACCACAAGTTTGGTTCAATGTGCTACTGCAGGTCTTAGTCAGCATAGTGAAACCAAAATAAATAAATAAATACAGAAACAAAATAAAATAATGTAAAATAAAATAAACATTTTAAAACTTTCAGAAGAGAATAAAGAAGTATTTTTATGATTTCAAATTACATAGAGATTAAATAAGACATACAAAGCCAGTAGGTTAGTATACAAATTAAAAAAAGAAAAAGGAAAACACAGGAAGGTTGCAGACTATGACAAAAGAATCTAAATATAAACATGTGACAATGCAAATGTTTGTTGAAAATATATGACATATCCTCAATGAGAGGAGTCTGGAAAAAAAGGAACTGACCTAAGTAACTTTGGGAAATTGTGCTTTAACTGGAAACTGCATATGTAAAAACAAAAGGAACTATATATGTGTGCTAAGTTCGTGAATTTATTTCACTTGGGAATACGAGTAAAAATTCTGAAACTGCTGTACATGTATACTGTGGTTGAACCCATAAGTGAATGAATGATGACACAGTGCTGGGGACATGGGAAGTGAACAGAGAAATCAAATCTAAAGAGCTTCCAATAGCCAAAGCTGGAGCATGTTGAGCAGCAAAATAAATAGCATAGTACTGGATTACAACCCAAAGTATAAGATGAACCTCTATAAGTTTGAAATGAATGAATGAATGAATGAATATATAAACTAAATAGCTGAGAGGATAAGACACAAATCTTCCTATAGAATTTCAGATAGTTTATGTAGATGCTTGCCTCTCCAGTTGATGGGACATAACACCCTCTCCTGGAGGGCAGACTGGACTTTATGACTTGTTTCTAAATAATTGAGTGGAGACACCTGTCAAATACTATTTTTACCAGGTAATCAAGGTTAATATCATCAGTGATAAATGATATTGATATCATATACCTGCTGCTATGATGTCATGAGAAGGACACTTCACCTCGTTGTTATTCTTCCCCAAAATTCGTAACCCAAGTCTAATCATGAGAAAAACATCAGGCAAATCCAAACTGATAAATACTCTACAAAATACCTGCCCAGTGCTTCTCAGAGCTGTCAAGATCATCAGGAAAAAAAAACAAAAAAAACTAAGCTGTAACAGATCAGAGGAAATTAAGTGGACAAGAGAGCAAAATAAAATGTGGTATCCAGGGCTGGATTCTGGAATAGTAAAAGGACATTAGTGGAATAACTAATGAAATCCTAATAAAGTTATCAGAGTTTAGCTAATAGTAAGGTACCAACATTTACTTCTTAGTTGTGATGAATGTTACATAGTTATAATTTTAGCAACAGGGCAACCTCTTGAAAGGTATGGATATCTTGGCAACCTGAATTTAAAATTATTCATAAATTAAAAGTTTATTAAAAATAGCAGTTTTTGAGTACATTCAAATCAAAAACTCTGTTCACCAAAAGACACTTTAAAGAAAGTAAAATGCTACAAACTGAGAAGGATAGTTTAAACATTGTTAACCCATAAATCATTAGTAGCCAAAACATAAAATTATTAACAATTAATATATATTAGACAAAGTAATAGAAAAATGGTTAAAAGATTTTGACAGCATTTCACAAATAGATCCCTTATATAAATCATGAAGATTTTTGTGAAGATGCTCAGACTCATGTTATCAAGCAAATTAAAATTAAAATAATAATTATACAACATTTGGCCTTAGAATGGTAAATAGTGTAGGAGTTGAATAATAAAAAGGGTTGACAATGGCCTGGAGTCCCTAGAGATCATATTCTCCTGATGGAAGAGTTCGTTTATAGAAATAATCTGGCAAACTATCTGGCATTTTCTGTAACATGGAGTATTGCATACTCTCTCAGCAGCAATTTCCTTCCTAGGTATACATATTTAGTGAGTCGCCATGAGTCATAACAAGATTTATCATAGCAGAATAGTTTGTAAATGCAAAAAATTGTAAATTACTAAATTTTCAATCAAGAGTAGAATGGATAAATCTGACTGTTCATACAGCTGAGTACTCTAAAGGAACTGGACTGTGGTCACATGCATAAACAGAGGTGACTCCTACAACATAATATTGATCAAGAAAAAGCAAGTTGTATAAGGATTCAGTGTAATACTATTTATTTAAAATGAAAAGACAAATAAGCCTGTTTGCAAAACTAGAGTGGAAAGCAAAGTATTATTAAATAGAATGTTCAGAAATATAGATGGCTCTAGGGGTTCTGCATGGGATGTAATTATGGAGAAGTTTCAAAGGTATCATTATATTTTATATCTAAAACTATGTGGTGATATATAGTTTCTTTTTCAAAATCCTCTATTCATTTTCCATGTTGTGTATATATGGAGATTGTAATATCATGATAAGCAAACGTTAAGACCAGCAACGCAAGTGCTATACTTTAGAAATTCCATCCAATTCAGAGATAAGATACTTTAAGAAAAATGTAAAAGGAATAAGAACATAGTGTTTTACATTAAAGATCAAAGATAAGATGAGTTATTAGGAACTAATGTATCAGGAAAACAAGATTCTTAGATCAGTCTTCAAATGTGGAAATGAATCATATCATAGAAGATGCTGGCAATGTCAGTGAAATTTTTATCTCTTATGGTAGTAGTTAAATTGGAAAAAATCTCTAAGTTTCCTGTTTAAACTGAGAAAGAAAATCTTAAAAACACTTTGCAGAAAAAGGACATGTCAAGAAAGAGGAATAGAAAAGATTTTAAAAGTAGTTAGCACAGAAACAGCCAATTAAAAGTTTAAGCTTTGGGGTCCAAAGAGTTTCACATGGCTTACTACTGGCCACAGAAATTGTAATAATAATATAACTAGACCTATATGTCTCTGGTAACTTCTCTAAGATGAGTTGTACTTAATATATGAGAACTGAAACAAGTTTGCCATGTTAGATTTTAAACATTATATTGATTTGTTGCAGATCATATAACATGAGGTGTTGCTCAGAGATTGGCATGGACCAGATCATAGATAGATTTTAAATAATGTCAAATATACTTTTTTAAGGGCACTGAGAAGCTTCTTTAAAAGTTCTGAGGCAAAGAACACCATGATCAGTCTTGCATTCCACAGCTCTGTGAAAAGGAATTTGAAGAGGAATTTTCTAGCCATAGTTCTGCAAGAAATTTATGTTGGTCTGGGCTAAGATGGTGGTGGTGGGCTAGAGAAGTGTACAAAGTCAAGAAATATTCGGGAAGTTAACTTGAAAGGACTTGGTAGTTGACTGTTTCTGGTATAAAAAAATGAAGAGTCAAAGAATATCCCAAGAATAGTACTGGTTTATGCAACTAGGTTGACTAGTCATAGACTAAGTCAGATTATAAATGAAGAAGAAACACCCCTTTATTAATATGTGGAGTGTGAGGTGTCTAATGAAACCTCTTTGTGGAAGTGTCCAGAAAATAGTTAAATATCCACAAATGGAGAGGAGAATGATTCAAAGTGGAGAAATAAATATGGACCTCATCAGACTGTAAATAGTGCAGCCACTGAAATAGGTACAATGTCAAGGAATCATGGAAGAGTAGTAGATTGGAAAGAAAAGAGGGTGAGACAAAGCCTTGAGAAGTCCACACTTAAAGGACAGTAAGAGAAGCCTGAAACGAGGAAGGGAAATCCAAACAGTTCTGAAGGTGATTTAAAATATCCAGGTTAGAATATATCAAAGGAGAGGAAAGTTTTAGATGTTTACAGCAATTAAGCATGGTCCTGATAGTTCTGTAAATTTCCCAACAAGGAGGAAGAAGGAGTCTCAATGCAAGGATGGGTTGTGAGTGGTTGAAGTGAGTAGAAAATGAGTGTGAGATAAGCAAAAGGTGACAGGATGTAGAGAATGTTCATTCAAAATGACTGTCTTCAAAATATAATGGGAATTTTGACCTACCTTTGGTAGTATGTAAGTGAAATTAGAGGACTCTGATTCAGAGGCCAGAATTCTAAGAAACAATATTTTTCCAGAGCTGCAACTTTGAGTGTGAGCAAGAAAGACAATTTGTAATGAATATAAAGTGACCTACAACATTTTTATAACAGTCATTTATTTTGTATTTCATTTTAGCCCAGATGACTGGTTTGGAAGAAATAAATGTATTTGAGATAGTTGTATTCATTATCACACTAAAGCATGTGAGAGTATTAAAATGTGAATACATATAATAGTTGCTGAAAAATACTTGTACACATGACTAGTGTATTTGTTAAGAATTTTACAGTTAAATAGTACTACACAATAACAATTTTTAGTAATATTTCAAACTTTATGTATGCCTTGTTTGTGCCTTAATATATTTTTTGGTAATACAATTTTAATACATTTATTTTACAAAGCCTTTTTGGATGGACTTTTATGTTCTGGCTTTGCCATGTAGTAGTTCATCTCATTAAAAATGACTTCACTTAAAACTGTATAGTGGACTTACCTGGTGGTGCAGTGGTTAAGAATCCACCTAGCCAATTCAGGGGACATGGGTTCGAGCCCTGGTCCAGGAAGATCCCACATGCCACGGAGCAACAAAGCCCGTGCACCACAACTACTGAGCCTGCGCTCTACAGCCCGTGAGCCACAACTACTGAAGCCCAAGCGCCTACAGCCCGTGCTCCACAATGAGAGAAGCCACCGCAATGAGAAGCCCACACACCGCAACGAAGAGTAGCCCCCGCTCGTCGCAACTTGAGAAAGCCCGTGTGCAGCAAATAAGACCCAATGCAGCCAAAAATGCATAAAATGAATAAATTTAAAAAATAACTGCATAGCATTTTATAGATTTAGAACATTCTCTGTTAGACATGCTATGTAATTTTCAATAGATAAATGTGGGGAAATAATTGAATGGTGATGATGAAGTTCAGGTTATTTTTCACATTTCGTGCCCTGAGCACTTGTTTGCACAGTAGGGATTTCTCTGTGTTTGTAAAGATTAATTTGTCAGCACAGAGGTTTTAGGGCAGTATTTTCTTGAACAAATCTACTACTTTTTAAAAGTGAGAGATTCATCCCCAGGTATATTTTAATTCAGCATGTGTGCATATGCCAATGAATGGCTGAAATCATCAATAACTACAGAGTGAGACCCTGAAGAAAATGTTAACATATTCACTTGAAGATATAAATAATAATAGCAAACAAGGTACAATTGACCAAATTCTTCACTCAAGAAATGACTTATATGTGGCTTATTAGGAAGAAAATTATTGACTTCTGTGCTATTTCATCATCTGGCTGGTTACACATTTTAGCTTTTCTAAACATATACAGCTCAATAGAGCCTATATTTACTTAGGTCTCTGGTAAATTATGTGAGTAATAAAAGGTAAAATATTTTTTAAAGTATAACTATTTTAAAAAATATTTTTTGCCTGATGAACATATGTTCATTAGGAACATTTAGAAGATATTACTCAGTAAGGAAGAAAATCTAGTTATCTGTTTCCCATGTCCCCAATCAGAGGTAACCACCAAAACAGTTAATGATATTTTATTGGGTACACGTCCAGTTATTTCAACATCTTTATTTCAGCATTTTCTTATATATACCTGTGTGATATATATATGTGTATATAAAACATATGTATGCCTTACAAGGATATCATAAAAAATGTAAAATTTTGTAATTTGATTTATTATTATAGTTAGCATTCTAAAAATATTCATTATAGCAAATAAGGTGAAACTAATACAATTAATCTTTGAACAATGTGGGGTTAAGGTTGCTGACACCCCATGCAGTCAAAAATCTGTGTATAATTTATAGTCAGCCCTCTGTTTCCATAATTCTTCATCCTTCGATTCAACCAAATGCAGATCGTGTAGTACTGTAGTATTTACTATTGAAAAAAGTCCATGTATAAGTAGACCTGTGTGTTTCAAGCCCATATCGTTCAAGGGTCAAATGTATTGGGTTTTATTTTAACTGGGTTTAATAATACTGATAGGGAATTAGATACTGTTATATTAGTGGATGGCAAACACCATGATACATTTTTTAAATGCTTTTATGTCCTGTGTCTTTCAGGTACACATGTCAGTTTGAGTGAAATAACAATTACCCTCAAATAATGTGAATGTTTTATCAACCTCTGAGTGGATATCCTCTGACTCATTGGTTATATGATTCTGCACTCATTCTGTAATACATAGCAGGAGTGAAATTTCACTCTAGCTGCTTAATAATAATGGAATTAAAATGTTTCATTCTTCAATTACTAGTCAACCTATAAGAATCTAGTCTTTTGCTTTTGAAAATAGTATAACTTGTTCAGATCATTCACAAATATAATTCAAAAGAGATTTCATGGAAGGGAGCAGAATGGGTGGATTTTTCTCAAAATGATGGTTTAAGTACTTGATCTGTCAAAGTCAAGGAAAATGAAGCCACTTTTTAGAACAAAGTTTTAGTTGGAGATACCATTATATTGAATTAAAATTACTCCACAGTTAAACCTATTTAATAATCCTCCTTAGCCCTATCCTGCTCACAAGTCTGCATCTGTTGCAGGGCTTTTTTTCCCTCCACCCGCTCTCTCCCTTGATGTTTATAAACAAAGGACATACCCATGCAATATTTGGAATATACTTATACTAAACAATTATTCATTCTTTTTTTGAAATTTAAATTTAACTGTGCATCTTATATTTTATCTGGCAATCCTACCCCTAATGCAGAATGGGAGAGCTGAAGAAATGGCATCTCAAAGACCATACCATTTAAAATGAAGTCAAAAGTATAAATCAGGAATTGAGGAAAGGCAGGTAAAAAGATAAAAATGTCTAAATGGATGGACTTAAGTGGGAGAAAGCATCGCATGTTTCTGTAACTGAAATATGATCTCTGTTGCTGTAACATGGATTGTGAGGCAAGGGTGAAGTAGAAAATTGGCAAAAGATGACTCGAGAGTCACAATATGAAAAGGCATCTTAAGGAAGAAAGAGTGGAAGGATAGGCAAGCTTAGGAAGAGAGAGAGAAAAAGAGAGAAGACAGAGAGATACAGAGGTAGAGACCTAGTGGTAAAGATAATATTTCTCAATGTTCACTTGAAAACAGTTTGCAATCATGTATAAGCCATTCTGCATTAATTCTCCTAAGAATCTGGGATGCCAGATTTTATCTCCTTAGGGAATAAGCACAGGATAAGCAAGGCTTATGTTGAAATATTAAGTACAACTGTTACCAAACCAAACTTGGGTTCACATTCTTGTGCACAGTAAAGCCAATCTACTGACACCCAGTTGTGATGAAAGAAGGTACAACATTAATTGCAGGGCTGCACCAAAAAAGGAGTCAAGGTAGCTAGTGCTTAAAAGGCCCAAACTCCCTGAAGGCTTTCAGGGAAAGGTTTAAAAATAAGGTGAGGGAAGTGGGTATTGGGGTTTGTGACCAGATAGTGGACATTCCTCTAACTGGTTGGGGATAATGTAAACAGGGATCAACATCATCAACCTTCTGGTTCCTACTGGTCTGGGGTCTACATGCTTGTGTGCAGCATACAATTAACTTCTTCCACCTGGTGGGGGTTTCAGTATCTGCAAAGGCTATATGGCTCAGAATATTATCTATAGCCCTTGAGGAAGAACTAAAGGTTTTTGACTTTGCTTAATGGTTAAATTATTATTATTTTGTCTTGTTGACTGCTTTCCTTTCTTTCTGCATGTTCTCACTTCTCTTATTAAATTTACTCTTTAGAACTAGGGGAAAGCCTAGGAGGCTAAAGGTTTTCTGTAGAAAAGAGGCAGATGGAGGACTTGTGTGGAGGGTCTGTTCTGGGAAAACCCCATAGGGTCCTGCTTGGTCATAAAACTACCTCAAAATTTTTGTTTCTTCTACCTGATTATTTGTGTTAATGAAATTCTTTTCAAATTGGCTGATAGGTCTTCTCAGTGGACAAAGACTCATGGTTTCCCATTACTCCTGTGACTAGAACTCCAGTTGCTTTCCATGATACTTAAAGGAAATAGGCTGCATTTTTGTGTGACAAACTGAAATGTGTATTCACGTTAAAAAAAAAAAAGAGTATTTGTACTTTGTGCAAGAACCAGATTAAGGTAAAGTTATCCACAGATTTTAAATGTGTAGCAAAATAGGTATTGTTTGAAACAGAATACAAATATATTATTGGTTTGGGATTAGAACAACAGGATCTGATCTTTCAATTATATCATGGGGTTTGTGTATGTATGTGTGTGTCTGTTTAAACAAATGAGATAAATGTGTATGTGTGTGTTTTAGATAAATAAATTACTATCATTTTTCATTGAAGTGATTTTGACAAACCTAGACTCTTTATGCAGCCTACATTAAATAACAAATATTTTTCAAAGAGCCTTCCAACTTAAAAAGAAGGGTATTCCTTGTAGCACTATAAGGTTTTCTCTTGTAAATAATGATACATTATTCTTTTCCTAATATAATAGTAGCCAAGTCCTATGTGAGTCAGATTTTGATTAACATAGAAAAGCAGAAATAAAAATGACAATAGGGCATATGCTTACTCAGTTTGTACATTTGTTTATGTTACATTTCTGGTAATTTTTCCTAATCAGGGGAAGACAAAATCATTTTATAGCCTAGTTCTGTTTGTATTTTGTATTCTCTTAAGCATATTAACATTGGAAATGCTTAGATCATAAATGCTGACTTCCTCCTTGTGTCAATATTTTATCTAATAAAATAGCTTTTCCTGGCAAGGGAAAAAAATCCTGCACTCGTTAAAACAAATCAGCAAAACTTACTGAGCTTCTGTTTGTGGCAAAACACTCTACATGGTCGAAAAAGTGCTATTCAACGTGAGAAAAGCTAAGTAAAGTTAATGACCAATTCCATTAAACATTCCAATTTCTACTAATGGAATTTTATGACATTGGCATTTCTATTCTTCAGAATTATTGATTTGTTAAATTAGGCAGATTACATTAATCTTTTTAGAAATTGTAGGAAAAGACATGATTGAAATTAGGTGGGAATTTGAATTTTAGGAGTGATAATTGTTTAGACCTTAAAATCAGTTACAAATTCCAAACAAATAGATAAAATTTGAGGATCAGACGGATATTGTATGTCAGCTTTCTTATTTCTTATTTTTATTTTATTGGAGTATAGTTGATTTGCAATGTTGTAATAATTTCTGCTGTAGAGCAAAATGATTCAGTTATACATATACATGCATTCTTTTTTTAATATTCATTTCCATTATGGTTTATCACAAGATATTGAATATAGTTCTCTGTGCTATACAGTAGGACCTTGTTGTTTATCCATTCTATATATGATAGCTTACATCTGTTAACCGTAACCTCCCAGCTTTATTATTAATGAAATAATATAGAACATGACATAAACGTGAGTACTATCGGGCTTCAAAATGACCTTCTCTGCCCTCTCCCCAAATTTTACTCATTCTGAGAAACAGGAGAATCTGGACTCCTTCATTAACTTGCAGTAAGGGAAGTTAATGTTTGAGCTCTGAATGCAGTTCCCTGAGAAGAGTGATCTTCAATGTCTTGTGCAATGCATGCTCAGTCCCCTCTCCCAAATCAAAGAAAAGTCCTTTAGGAAAGAGTGATTGGTGAGTGAGTGCTCTGTGAACAAAGGATGGGAAAACTGTTTCAGTTTCCTGAACAGTAGACCACAATGGTAATGACAACTGTCCCGAGAAAAAGAAAAAAAATTGCTGCACACATTTATAAATTTAGAGACTCTAGAAGGCTCCCTGGTCTCCTCTAAAACACTGGGGTGGGGGGGGTATACCAGAAGTCCCATTGTTACCCTGTTCTATGTTTAACCATTGCTTATATACTACTTTCTTCTTTCAAGAATATGGAAGAGTTAAGCCAGTGGACACTAACAACATTTGTTAATCAAGGGATAAAATTTTCATTTTGGCACATTGAAATTGTATGTTTCAAACTATTTTACTAATTTGAAGAATAATTAATTTTATTAAAAGAAATTTCTTGCATGGAGTTTATAGGTGCCAGACATTGTTCTCCCTTCATTCATTGACTATGTACTCATTCAAACCCAGGAGACTGAGTGTTTTAGAGGTCTCTTCAGAAGCACATTGAATGTTTTGGGGAAATAGCACAATATCTATTGATAGTTCTTGATCCTGCTGATTTTCTGAGTGGGATAGTCTTTGTTCAGCAGATATTCTTGAATTTGAACTTTAGCAAGAACATGTTGTCCAGTTATGGGAACTTGAATGGCAATACAGGGAGTTTGAAGTTTTGGGGGGTTACAAAATACCAGGTGGTCTGGCCTATGAAATAGGAAACAGAACAGTGAGCAATGATGGAGATGTTACTGAAAAATGTTGTTCGTTTTTAAGATAGTTCCTATTTTCCTAAGAACTGCTTAGGGTTTCTGTCCCTTATAGGCATAGAAAAATTTTCATAGATTTAAAGAAAAATACAGCTAAGCTTTCCATGCACTTTTATACTAAACACATTGCATCCTGCTAAGCAGCTTTCAGCCAAAAGGCATGCATTCCATTCCTTGGTGATACATTTCTACTCCTCCACCTTCATCTAAAATTAAGGGTGCTCTTTCCAAACTGGATGCAGAGCTCAGTTATCAGAATCCCCAGATGTACGAGGCCCTTGAAAAATGATAAGAACTTGGGAAAAGGTGGCAGGAACTGACTCCTTCTCTGACTGGCTAATTGTTCTGACTTCTAAATTCCTGAGAACTCCAAGCTTATTACACACTGCTCATTTAACTTTTCTCTACAATCATCATCCACCAGGAATGGCCATAGTTTAGGTATTTGTTCATGTCTTTGCTTCCTAAGAGTTATTAGTTTTGTTTCTAATAATCATAAAAAAGTCCATTTCACTCTGTATATTTGTGTCATTGGCTTATAAGAGTCAATGAGTACATCAAGGGCAGGATTTAAAAATAGCTAAACAATTTATTACCTCCCATGTCTGTTGATACTCTGTTGATGCTAAAGCATTTGTATAGTATTGATGAAAGTGAGGTCTTCAAAAGCTGGACCAAAATATGTTTGTTTAGAATAATATATCAATAAAAATTCTCTGTTCGTTGCTTCCTTTTTTCCAAACATGGTTAAGTACAGGCAGAACCAAGCCCAAGTAAGCTATGGTACTAATGTATTGTACCTACATTACTGTCTCTCCTTTCTATAATTTCCACCCCCCCCCAAAGTGTACTTCAGATGATGTCCCGTGTCTGTCTTCTAAAATCAAAATGAGTTTATTAATGACTGTTTAACTACCTTGAATAGAAAAGTGGATACAACTTTTCTGTTTTTTGCCTAAAGTATGTTTATTTTTGCTCTTACCTAGCACAAAATTTCATAGTTTGCACCCTTCTGATAATTTTTACAATCTTTCCCTAACCTTGTTGGATCACTCTGGGACATTCCCTCCACCACCACCACTCCACACACCCAGTACATTACACACATTTTCTTAAAAGTCTTTTCTTGCCTTTCATGACACTACACTGTCTTGGTTCTGCCCGTACCCCTGCACTAATCAAGATCTTGGCAAAAACACATGACACATTCCAATGTGATCATTGAGAATAATTTAAAAGCTCATGAAAAAGGATAGGTAAAAAAGCGATGAATGAAAAGGAATCTTACCTTTCCCCCATGTCTGCCACCAGTGGCTAGTGTCAGAAGGGGGCAATAAGGTGAGTAACTATCAACCCGCTGTGACAAGTCAAGGAAGGATGCCACAAAAATTAATTCTCTGTCATTCTTCCCTCTCCATCTGATCCCCATTGGATAAAACAAAAGGGAAGCCAGAGGGTAAGAGAGTCCTTGTCTGGATATAATTTATTGCCCAGTAAAAGACATTTTTGAGAATGAATGAGTGTGCTATTAAAAATTGAACTGACACTTCAGGCATGAACTGGTCCTCAGAGTTTGATCCTGGGGCATAACACAGTGTGAAGTTAGGTGAAAAGTACACATGGAGGAAGAAATAGAAAATATTCCATTCAATTTCTCTGTTCATCTCCCCACCTTCCTAAGGGTTCCTTTTCATATATGTATTCCTAAAATTTTAATATTCCTAAAAATGTATCCCTGGCCAACTTGTCACCTAATTCTACATCTCTCTTAGGATGACTTAGATACTTCATAGACACTATTATATTTTGCAATGATTTTCAGACACATATCCTACTAATGCCAGTTATCCCCAAATTAGATTTATAATTTCCTCATCATTTCCTTGTAAATATTATCCTTTGCTTATAAAATATAATTCTGCTGCTGGTATCATCCTCCACTCAAGCCACTGAAACATAGCTAGGTAGCTAGATTACTTCTCTTCAAATATCTTATATCCAACCAATCAACAAATTCCTTCATTCAAGCAATCAATCATGGATTACCATTTAAATATTTCTAAATGTCTTTCTTCTTTCCTCTTTCTACTATCAAGGCCCTGGTTTATATTCTCTTGTTTCCAGGTTTAAGTGGTCAATTATGTCATAGGCATAGAGGTCAGAGATCATAAGCATTGGTAAAATTATTAGATTTGGTACCATGGAGACCTCTGCAAATCTATGAGAGGCTAGTTTTACCAACAGAGTGGCCAGTTCCTGAAGATTTATTAACAAATGGATGAGGAGGGCTTGAAGATTACTAACATGGCTGTAAGGTGTTGGAGAGAGGGAAAAGCTCTGCTAGATATGGCAAAATGTTTCAGGAAAGTTTTTATTTTTAAACATTTTTGTTTTTATTTTTATTTTCTTAGGATAGAAGAAACTTCTCAATGTTTTTTTGAGATTACAAGGAGCCACAGTGGGAGAGCACTGTTGGGGGAAAAACAAGCAATGAATGATAACAATATTGAAACAGGATTCTGAAGAAGGATATTATTAAGAAGTAGTTCTGGAAAAATTCAAGTTTAGTTTACAATTTTTTTGTGAGATAAAATAAAGGGGAAACAATAGAACATTTTTAAGGTCAAAAGGAAGGAAATGAAATGAATGACCATGGCACAGTTACTTAATATTCCATGAAGTAGATAAAACATAATTTATTTAGCCATTTCTTGATATTTTATATTTGAAAATACACTGTATTTATAGTTTTACATTTTTCTTTTTTTTATCATTATGGAAAATGTAGCAATAAATAACGTTACATATAAAGCCTCAAATAAAAGTGAATTTAGTTACAAGGGATAAAGTCATAGAATATACTTGAGAGGTAAAAAAAAAATATATATATATATATATATATATATATATATATGCATTTCTAATTTTAATATGTTTCTAAAGGTTTTTTAAAAGTTTGAAACCATTCACATTATTCATCCTGCACAGCTGAAACTTTGTACCTTTTCACCAACATCTCTCCATTTCCTCCAACCTCCAGCCCCTGGCAACTAACACTCTACTCTCCGCTTTCATGAGTTTGAATTTTTAGATTCCACATACCTCTAAGTGATACCATGCAGTATTTATCTTACTGTGCCTGGCTTATTTCTCTTAATACAATGTCCTCCATTTTCATCCATATTGTTGCAAAAGGCAGAATTTCCTTCTTTTTTTAAAGCTGAAAAACATTCTATTACATATATATATATACCACATTTTTATTATCCATTCATCCAAACACTCACTATGCTCTCATTTGTAATAAGAAATATAAAATTAAATTTAGTTTTTCTAATTTATTTTTAGTATCTAAACATAACTGATATGTTTTACGGTAAATACCAGTTTTCAAAGAAACTTTGTAGATATATTTTATTTCATCTTCTCAAGAGCCAATATATTTGGCAAATGTAACTATGCTAATTTTCCAAATAACAGAATAAAGTTTCAAGAAATATGCAATGTTTGTCCATAGTCGTTCAGTTAATGAATATTAAAACTTGGTTTTCAGTGCATCTCTGAATATAAATCCAGTGAACATCCTATGGAATCCTGGATTTTCAAGTTTATCTCCATGATTATATTTTATATCTCCTATCAACATACATTACCTTGAAGCAGGAAATGTATTTCATACTTGCACTCATGTTCAATAAAGTCATGATTTATTTCAGAAACAAAATAATTTATAGAATTGAAAATTAAACATAAGTAAATTTTTTAAATGTTTATTTTTCTTTAACATGAACAATTGTTGGTAGGGTTTTACATATGTTTTCATTTTAATGATTTTTCTTTTTAAATTAAGAACACTTTAAAAGGGGGAAAAAAAACTGTTCTTGTTGAAAAAGAACCATGGTCTAAATGATGCCATCGATAAGAAAAATTTTTTACTACCAACTAATGAAAATAACTATAAAAAAAAGTCGATAAACATTTTCCATTTTAAAATAGCCCCAGGTATTTCCTAACCCAATGAAAGCATCTTAAGGACAAACTTATCATATATGAGTGCTAAAGTCTGTTTGTTTTTATTCATCCTTCTATCTGAAAGCTTAATCTATAGATTATTTTCTCTGGAGATTTACTTGATAGAAAGTAAAATATTGGTGGCGTGTAATGGGCACATTCATGAAAAGCACTACATTTGAGCACCTATGAACTTTCAAAAGAAAGTGCAGTACCATGAAAAATCCGTGGATTTTGGAGTCAGGTGCATTTAGGTTTTAAGTGTGGACCTGCCAGTTAGTCGCTTTCCCGACCAGCATGCCTTTGTTAGGAATACATTCAGCTACATGTTACAGAATTACCATCAAAACAAACAAATAAAGAAAGCATTTTAAAGAAAAGACAGGTTTATTTTTCTTACCAGGTACAGAGGACTGTTTTCTAGGCCTCCCCATCCAAGTTCTATGTCTGGATTCCAATCTGGAAGAGGGCCTGGCAAAGGACTAAGAGAAGACAACGGTAAAGACTCCTGCCTTGAAAGGGGACAACTCCTGAGACACTCAACCATACCTGACACACAGGAACCAGGTGACCCACTGCAGGGGAAGCTGAGATTTCATTTCATGTCTTTGTGTTGGTGCTTTGCTGCCCCATCCAAGTGAGGGATGTGATCCTAAGGAGGAATGAGAGGATAGTTGTACAGAGTCTACCTTATACATGATCTTCAACTGTAATTTGAGGTACAAATGCCTGGTCCATAAAAATAAAATGAGAGTTATTGGGACAAACACCTTTAATTCCTTATGTATGTGATATTCAAATGTTGACTAGAAGGTTTGAACTTGAAAGTATTCACTGATTATAGAAGGTATCTCAGAGATTAGTTAAGGGGAAAAAAAGTGAGGTTTGAAGAAAAGCCTATAAGATGTATATCACTAAATTGAATAGGTTTGGGAGTTTTACGATTTATTTATTCATGCACCAATTATCTACTGAGTGCCTATATACGCTAGGCTCTGTCGTAGGCCCTGAAGATACAGCATTGAACAAAATAGAAAACAGTTCCTTCTCTTGTGGATCCTATAGTCTAGAGTTATTCTTGCACCATTTATTGAATAATCAATTTTCCTCAAAATAATATATAATTCCATATAAATTCCTAATTGTACATGACTCTGCTTCTGGGCACTGTTACATTAATCTTAGACAGATTTTATTAAAATCTGGTAGTGAAAAATTATTATGTCATCTGAATGAGTTTTCTGTTGCTGCTGTACAAGTTACCAAAAAATTTAGTGGTTTAATAGAACAGAATTTATTGTCTCACAGACAGACCTGGAGGACAGAAGTCTGAAATCAGCATCACTGGTCTGAAATCAAGTTTTTAACAGGTATCACGCCCTCCTAAGACTCGGGAAAATCCATTTCTGGCATCTTTCAGCTTCTGGTGTCTGCTGGCATTCCTTGGTCTAAGGTCATATGTCTCCAATCTCTGCCCCAATGGTGACATTGTCTCTGCTTCTTGTTTGCATAGAAATATTTCTCTACTTCCCTGTTATAAATGTCCATACATGTGACTGTACTTGGGCCCACCTGAATAATCCAGGATAACCTCCCATCTTAAGACCTTAATTTAATCACATCTGCAAAGACTTTTTTTTAAATGTCAGGTAACATTCACAGGTTCCAGGGAGGAGGATGCAGATACTGCTGGGTTCCATTACTCATCCTATTACAGCACCATTTTAATTTGAATTGATTTGTTGTAGTTACATTTTTTTATTTTTATTATTGTTACTATTCTCTAGTTTTTCTTCTTCTTTATGAATTGCACATCATGTCAATGACCGGTGCTCAATTTCCTATTGCTCTGCCCATCTTTCTTCTTTACATAATAGAGATTTTAATAGTATCCTGTGTTACAAATACCATTTTTGTATTGTTTCCATTTTGTCTTTCAACCTTTTTATGAAAGTCTTTTTACTAAGTACAGGTTTAGAGTCTGACCACTTTGGTTCAAATTTTTCTCACCCCCTTACTAGCTGTGTGACCTTAAGAAAGTTTTTTAAGCTTTATGTTTTTCAGTGTCTTCAACTTTGATTAAAATATTTTGTCTTATTGTAGTTTCCTAATAAGATAGATAAACCTAAGAGTTAAATATTACAATGTTAAAAGTATGCTAAATTTGTTAAACAGGAGAAATTAGATTGAATTTTCCTTAGATTCATGGACATAATTTTATGTTTTAAGTAGTTGCTGAGGAAAATTAGTATATTCCAAATTTACTTTAATTCAAATTACTTGGAAAGTACTCACTTCATCACAGTAAAGTTTGAAGTAGAAAGTATAAAGGAAAAAGGCAATGCATAAGCTGATTTCTAAACATTATATGAGTAGTCAAAATAAATTTATAAGAGATGACAATAATTATAGTGATAATTTTTATAAATATTATGTAAGATCAAATTTTTGCTGTCATGATTAAGTCACGTCCATTTCTATATTCCCTAATTTCTGCTTCAATATATGTGTTAAAATGTCAATTAACTAATAACTAGTTTAGTGTTTTTAATATGCTTCATCGAATTTTTGTCCTTCATTGCAGTACCAATATGGTCAAAACAACTCAATTTAATTATCATTTAATTATCAGTTATTTAATTCACTTGTAATGTTCTCATAGACAACATACAAAAATAACATCACAAAAAAGAGCATGGCAAACTATTAGGAATACATAGGTTTAAATTACTATTTCATATCATTATAAAGAACAAAATTTGAATATATGCGAAACAAATGAGCAACCAAATTAGATGAAAGAAAATCAGTGCCTTTGATATAATAGGAAGAGAAAAAAGACAAATAATAAATTCAGAATAATCAATTCTGATAAACTCAAAGTAATTGTGTGTGCTGCTTTGGTTCACTGGCTAGTTATAATCTTTTCATATTTTTTCACCTGATAAAGTTGAAAGTGAAATTAGCCACAGATCAACTAGGATTAAAAAAAAAAAACTAAATTCCTGTAATAGTATACAAACCTTGGTAAGTCAAGTAACATTCACCTAGCAACATTCAGCTCAACCTCAACACTACTGACAATTTTGGCCAGACAATTATCTGTTATGGAGGCTGCCCTGTGAATATGGGAATGAATGTATGGTGATATATATGACCTGTACCTTCTAGATGCCAGTATCTAGAAAGTGTTGCCTTATCCACCAACCCCTATGAGGGCCAAAACTGTCCCCAGATACTGCCAAATATCCCCTGGGGGAAAATCACACCCTTTGAGAATCATTGAGGTAGAAACTAGAGTTTTGTCCTACTAAACAAGGACCTTAGAATGAAAAGCGTGACATAATTCTGTTAAATCAGAGGTTACTTATATAATTTTTGCTATTATTTGCAGATTACTGAAAGTGAAAGCAAGAATGTCTTTTTTCCTGGTACTGCTTAAAAAAATCTTATAAAGTTTTAAGGGATTATTGATTTTTAAATCTTGCTCTCCTGAGTTTATAGCTTTGAGAGCTATGGCTAGTTATGACACGATACACTTAGTAAAAAATAATGTTCTGATAATTAGAGGTGAGATTGTGTTTCAGCATAAAAATTAGTGAATATTAGTGTTACTTATTCTAACACTGTAATTTGAAATACCTCTTCAAGGAAATAATAAATTATTTACAATTTCACAAAATGTAAATTAAGAAACTTAAAGAAAAGTGGTACCTATTTCAATAAAACTCTTTGATTGCATTCACTGGATTTATTTTCTATTGGAATGTGTTATTTTCCTTTGCTTCATGTTTTATTCCCAGAACCCTCCAAAGAGCCATATTCCTTCCTTTTTTCTGTTTCATGTCATTCTTCCCCAGGGGACAAGATGGGACTTCCTTGATGGGTGGGCGGGAACTGAGCCTGGGAAGATCAGTCCCTTCTCTCTCTATATTCTTATCAGCAAGCACGAACTTTCTTCCTAATAACATAAAATCTACAGAGTTGTGGGATAGACCTGTTATTATCCAGCTGTGTAAATGACTGACTGGATATGTACCTAGTTCAAAGGTAACATATTTGTAAGCAAAAATGTCTATCCAGAAAAAAAGCCAAGATTTTGGTCTCCATTTAGCTGGCACCTGTGTCTATCAATTGATTTTGAACAGAATACAGAGTGCTCTTTATTGAATTTCAAATAATTCTGATAAGGCTTTTCAACTTAATAGGAGCTGTTGAATGAAAAACACTCTATTGTATTTTTCTTAATTTAAGGATATAAAAAACAAGATTACTTATTGAAGATAGTGAAATTAACATTTTTATATCAGTGTATCTTTTGGGACTTAGAGTTTCAAGTAACAATATGGTAATATGTGCTATCATATTAAAATGGGTTATTGTTTTAAATCAGGACAATTGCATTTCAGCAATTATAAACCTTGTTGGCTATTTTAATTATAAATTTTCCATAAAATAAGCCATTAGTAGTTGAAATAAAAAATACATATTTCTAATTCCATTGCCTTAGCTAATCTATTAAAATAATACAAGTTTGAAACTTCGTATTATAAAGTCATTTTGCAGTTTACATTAACTTTATTATATTTCAGTATTTCCTTTCTAATGACTATTAGCTGGTCATTTTTGTGTATAGGATACTAATAGCAATAATACAGGTAATAATAAGAGCAGCTTTGGTGGCCTTACAATATGCCTGTCATAATTCTACTCACTTGACCTCTATTTGTTCATTTAATATTTGCACCAGCCATATGAAGTAAGTACTAGAGTGATCACCATAATATAACAGAGGCACTGAGAAAACCTTGATAATCTAAACCCAGAATTATATAAAAAAAATGTGTCTTTCATACCAAATATAAGTATGTATTGTTAAAATAGGATGATGAGGGGCTTCCCTGGTGGCACAGTGGTTGAGAGTCCGCCTGCCAACGCAGGGGACACGGGTTCCTGCCCCGGTCCAGGAAGATCCCACATGCCACGGAGCGGCTGGGCCCATGAGCCATGGCTGCTGAGCCTGCGCATCTGGAGCCTATGCTCCACAATGGAGAGGCCACAGCAGTGAGAGTCTCGTGTACTACAAAAAAAAAAAAAAGTTTCTTCAATATCTTAGAATGTAAACCATGCTTTGTTTGAGAAAATGGCAAGAAAAATTCAGAATATTGGTGTGTGTTGGCTGCTTTTGGCTCCTGTGAGAAAAGCCCTACAAGAGAGATAATTTTGATCTAAAGCAGAGACAGAGTGGAACACAACAGCTTTGATAAGTAAAGCAGTCGAAGTTGTCTGAACACCCTATATCTGGAGACTACATAGCAAGATCAAAGAAGTTATGAGCCTCAAAGCTGTAGTCTTATTAGGAGATAAGACTTAAGCTTTATGAAACTCTGGAACCTGGTGAAAGAGATGGGATTAAGTTGCTGTCCTTCAATCCAAGCCCATGGTTTTAGATGGCTTCAACAGCAAGAGGGATATGGGAGGCAAGGTGACCAACCATCCCATCTTATCCAGGACAGAAGGACATCTGGGAGGCAAACTTTCCATTTAAAAATCAGACCAGCCTTGGCAAGTGAGAGGGAACTAAAAATTCTGTGAGTGGAGCCCAACACCATAATTAAATACTAGTCTTCAAGTTTAAAAAGTAAGCCTAGACTAGATAATTTATAGCAATTACTGAAAAATGGAACTTACAAAAGTAAGTGGCCTGATACCAAAGAAACTTAAGCAACTCCTGGATTCCTCGCACTATTCAGCACCTCAAAAGGTGTGTATTTCAATAATTACTCACTTTACATAGGACCATGGAAGATGAGAGTCATGGTCCCAATGGCAACGCCTGGGACCACAGAGAACCATGAACAAAGGCCCCTTATCCTAAAGAGCAGAACTCAAAGCACCCAGGTGGACTCACCAAGGGACTCATTTCCTTTTCTGCCCATCAAATTTGATATTTTTAAGGTCACAATTTTTAATAACTCCTATTTCACATTCCCACATTTTCTGAATTTAAGTTTTTTTTAATATTTTTATTACTCTGTTCCTACTCCAACATTGTATATCATGTATTTCAATGTATTATGTGTGTATCAGAAATGGGGCATACAAAATGTGTTTATTATTTTCTAGGCCAACAAATAGCTATCTTCAGACATAATGGAGAGGGTTGTGCATCATTCTAGAATCCTAGATGCTGGGTAGAGCGGTGGATGGACATTTGTGTTGCTTACCTTGGGGAGAAGGTAAGTATATACATGGAAAGGCAGGTGTGCAAGGATATTTCAGTGGCAGAGGGTAAACTGCAACAGAGACCAGCTCTTGCTGTCATTATCTGTTCTTTCTCTCTTCCATAGTAATAGAATCTTAAGCTGTGGCCTCGTGTCTGGACTACAGTCAAGGTGTTGTATGCCACAAACCAACAGGTTCGTTGATGGCTCCCTAATCCCTGGATTGTGGCTAAGGTTGTATAATACTGAAATCAGAGTGGGCAAAGCATGCCCCTGATACTCTAGCTCACTGATTGTGATAGAAATAAAAGTTCTCTTGGCAAACCAGTTCTGAGTTGTTTTTCTGGAAGTTGTTCTTGGAGAATCAACTTTCCCAGACCCTACTGTGCAGTTTAATGTCAAGAGACACATGTGACTGTTGAGCACTAGAAATGTGGGTGTTCCATATTGAGACATACTGTAAATGTGAAAGACAAGACAGATTTCAAAGACAGTACAAAAAATATAAAATACCTCATTCATATATTGATTACATGTTGAAATAAATATTTTTGATATATTGAGTTAAATATATGATAAGGAACTGTGACCTGATTCTTTTTATGTTTTAATGTGGTTACTAGACAACTTAAAACTCTAGATGTGGCACAAATTATATTTCTATTGGACAGCACTGCCCTAGACCTGCTATAGATTTTTTTTTCAGTGCACAACCTCCTATTAAATTCTAAAATTTCAGTCCTTGCAATGTATAGCCTTACACATGATATCTTAGAAAGGAGAAAGAAATACTCATCTCACTTAAAATCTGAAAACCCTTTTTTAAGCTTCTTCAAAAAAAAATTGGAAAGCTTTTGGAAAGAAACTCTTGGAAAGAATTTGGAAAAATCACTTGGAAAGAAACTCATTTTCAATTTGAAAAAAAAAAATTCTTAAAATATTATGCCAGTCATATCTCATTGCCTAAAATGTAAATAAAATGCATCCATAGATGTAAAGTTAAAATACACAGATGTTAAAAAAAATACACAGATGTTCAACACATATGTGAGTTCTGAAACCTCCTGATGGGCTAAATATATTACATAAATTAGTACTGTTAATTACTCTCCAAAGGGCAATGTCAAAATGATAGACGGATAATGCCAATTATTGAATGTTCTCTTTCAAGCATAGAAGAATGAATTTGATATATACAGCCACAGTGATTTTTTGATGTACCCAATGATTTCATCAATATTTTTCCCTGGGCTTTTCCTTCTCTCTTAGTTTCCCTCTTATGATAATCATTAAAATAAATAGCTTACCATAATCTTCTAGTTGTTAAGCTAGATTTTGGAATAATCTTCTTTCAAAAAGGAATGAAACGGTAGTATCACTAATTAGCATCTTATTTATTCTACTATCATTATCCACACTTTTTTTTCTATCCATTCACTTCTTCTCTGTCTTTTAAGCATAGGGAATCACAAATAAAATATTAGAACATAACAAACATGTCTTAACTCTTGCTTCTGATGTATTTATCAGGGAAATTTTTCAATCTCTATTTCCTGAATACGTTGCTTATCTTTTTTACAGAAGATAATTTATGATCTGTTGACAATTTATGAACTGTTGAAAAAAATCATGGTACTAATGAATTAATGTATAACAAGTGAGAAAAGGCGTTATCACATCTCTGGCTGGCTGGGAGAGGATGGGTGACCTAAGTGACAGCAGAGGAAGCAAGAATTGACATATTTTCCTAATAGTTGTTGTATAAACCTAGGTCTCTCAGACTAAGAAAGTACAGCCCAGAAGTTAAAACCAACATGCAACATATGAAAGGGGTAGTAATTCAGTCCAGAAGCTACAATGGCAACTATGAGTGATCTCACTAGATGAAAAATCAATTCCAGAAAAATTTATCCACATAGAAACAGTAAGAGAGATGCAACATTCATGAGATATTCTGGACTGGTAATTGGGTTACAGAATTCCCTTTGCATTAAATCCCTGAGTTTTTATTTGGAGGAGTAAGGGATGGTGTGATATATTGCACTAGATGGTTGAAGAAACTTGAGTAAAATAGACAGGCTTGGGCTTCCCTGGTGGCACAGTGGTTGAGAGTCCGCCTGCCGATGCAGGGGATGCGGGTTCGTGCCCCGGTCTGGGAAGATCCCACATGACACGGAGCGGCTAGGCCTGTGAGCCATGGCCGCTGAGCCTGCGCGCCCGGAGCCTGTGCTCCGCAATGGGAGAGGCCACAACAGTGAGAGGCCCGCATACCGCAAAAAAAAAAAAAAAATAGACAGGCTTTTACTAAGAGATGTGAAAATGAAAAACTCCTGGTTTTCTTTTTTACCATTCACACTACCACAGAATACTTTATTTCTGACACGTCTGGTGAGTTTATTTTTTTCCACATACCAAGCAATTATTTGACTCCCACTGGGTATCCTACGATTGGATTTAGTTCTGATACTGTCTACATGGGGTTGGCACAAGATCCCATGTGTTAAGGGCAAAACCCCACAAGACTACCCACCCCACCACACTCACAGGCACACAGTTCAGATGACAATCTTTGGATCGCAATTGCCCTGGTTGTTACCTGTGCCTCTGACAACTGGATGTAAATTAAAGGTTCCCAGGACCTCCTCACTGGCTTCTATTAATTTGCTAGAGCCTCTCACAGAACTCAGGAAAACAGTTTACTTACTATATACCAGTTATTACAAAAGGATGCAACTCAGGAAGAGTTGGATGGAGAAGATGCATAAAGTATGCAGAAAGAGGCTCAGAGTGTCCATGTCCTCTCCAGGCACAACACCCTGCCAGCACCTCCAAGTGCTTATTGACCCAGAAGCTCTCTGAACCACCCCTTAGTCCAGGGATTTTTATGGAGGATTTATTATTGTAGGTATGTTTGATCAAGTCACTGGGCATTAGTGATTAAGTCAATCTCCACCTCTTCTCCCCTCCTTGGAGGTCAGATGTTGGGGGTGAGGTTGAAAGTTCTAACCCTCTAATCACATCTTTGGTTCCACTGACAAAGAATTCCCATCCTTAGAGAATTTCCAAAAGTCACCTCATTAACAGAAACTCAGGTGTGGATGAAAAGGGCTTGCTATGAATAAAAAAAGACATCTTTGTCTGTCTTATCACTTAGGAAATTCCAAAGGTCTTGGGAGCTCCATGACCAGAACCAGGACTAAGACCAAATATACAGTATACTTATTATAAATCACAGTCTGTTAGAGATACAAGGATGAAGAAAGCAGGAAGAGAGGCAGGAAGTAGTAGAAGGACTAGATGGAGAGAGAAACTATTAGTGCACAGGAGAAGGAAGAATACACAATGAAGAATAAAAAATAGGAAAATATTTTCTCTATTATTACTGTAGTTTTCACATAATTCTTTTAAAAAATATACCAATTTATTTATTCAAGTCATGTTTATTGACCATCTATCATTGACACCCCTCTTCCCCCTACCACACTTATGTTATTATTCTGGGGAATAAGATAATTTTGAGATAGTTTTTGCCCTCTAAGGGCCTATACTTTTATTGACTTACAGTCAAAGAAACCAGCATTTGTGCTCAGTTGTTAATTGCTCATTTCCATTTCCCTATTTGTTTGGCTTAACATCACGAAGCCTTTGCTTGCTTACAGTCATTTTAAAATACATAGTGTTGCACTAAATCGGGCCATGTCTCTTGATACTAATGTGACAGTCCTTATACACCCCTGACTTGGTACTTGGTTGTTCTCACCCAGCCTGTTGGTTCTAAGTTAAGACTAATTTTAATTCTATTTAGGTTAACTTCCTGGAACTTGTGAAGTTTTGTTTAGCTTGACAATGAGCGAAACACATGAAGGCACCTGTTATTTATTTGTCCAGTTAGATGTTCCTTCCTTCCTTTCTTCCTTCTTTTTATTGATTAGAGGCTTATTCCATTTAGTTGATAAAATCAATGTAGGTTTTTCTGTTTTAGTTTTTTTGTTTTGTTTTGTTTTGTTTTTCTGCGGTATGCGGGCCTCTCACTGTTGTGGCCTCTCCCGGTGCGGAGCACAGGCTCCGGACGCACAGGCCCAGCGGCCATGGCTCACGGGCCCAGCCGCTCCACGTCATGTGGGATCTTCCCAGACTGGAGCACGAACCCGTGTCCCCTGCATCGGCAGGCGGACTCTCAACCACTGTGCCACCAGGGAATCCCTCAATGTAGGTTTTTAATGATAAAAGAATCACATAAATGGTTTAAGTTAATAAACAGATGTACTCCATTGAATGACAGTTTATTTAGATAATTACAAATGTTTCTAATTTGGAGTAGTGTTTTCACATAAATTGTTAGATTTAAAGATCAGTATCATTACAGTTTTTTTTTAAACTGCCTCCTGAAATCTGATGACTCTTCCTATTATGTTGAACTTTGAAGACACAATTTTCTGCTGAAACTCTCCTCTCTCTCACATACATACTCTCAAACACACACACACAGACACACACACACAGACACACATACACACAGCCCTTTTACAGCCTTCAGAAAATTCTACTCCATTCTCTGAGTACTGAAAAAACTAAATGATTTATGACTCACTTTTTGAGGAGTGATTTTTTTTTTTCCTTTGGGCACCTACTGTGATGGAAAACATTTTCGAGATGATTTTTTTTTTCTATTTAGAATTAAAGTCTAAGATTGCTGACAAAATATGAGAGATTTTAAAGTCACTTTTAGAAATATTAGGCTCAACTCTATGTGAAATTATACTATGAATGAATCCATTTGACTATGTGAAAGAATATTTTCATTAAATGTTATAGGCTTCTTTAGAGAACTAGAAACATTCTTTTGCCCTATTTGATCCTTTAGAGTATAATCTCTATGGCCCAATTGATTTCTCAAGACTCTTTCTTTTTTAGAAGAATATGTCAGCTCTCAAGTGTCCACTAATTATTTTTATCTGGTTTGGCCTCTTTAAAACCCACAAGCATGTTTGGGTTATCAGATCTCCTTTAAAATGCTGTCATTCATCTGTTCAATTTAATGCTTGCTCAGGAGGAGCTGCTGTACTGACTAAAGGCTATGCCACAATGCAGTCTGGAAAATGACAAAAGAAAGAAAGGCAGGACCAGGCTAAGTATACCATTAACTCTGCCTTAGACTATGACACATCAATAGCACATTAGACCTAATCATGTTTTATACAGTTAGTCAACCACAGAGAATAATAATCAGAGATATTCATTCAGAGAGAAACACATTCAGTCTTTCAAGCATTTGCTATTCTTTTCTCCCTTGAAAATGTTGTGTAGTGATGAGTTTTCTTCTGAACAGGCATTTCCTCTCTTAAAAATTAAAACATGTCCTACTCGAAAGAATAGAAATCAAGAAGAAAGATGTAGCTTTTGCCTGTACAATGCTTAAAGGATCCTTATTAAACAGAAAATAAATAGACTAAGGCTATTCTTGCCGGCAGATAATATTTTTGTGTTATATATTGATTGAAGAGGAATGAAAATGTGGTCCCTTTTCAATGTTGTATTGACTGGAGCTACTTTGTACTCATTAGTACTTAGTTAAGTCTCAGGGCAGTAAAACTTGCTTTTAATTTACAGTCAGCTTAGTGAACTACTACTACTATTTTGTTGGTATTAGAAAGTCATTTAACTTCCTTAGGAGAACAGTTGCATAATTAAGGGTTAAGAAAAAGGAAGGGAGGAGGGAAGGAGGAAGGAAGGAGGAAGGAAGGAGGTAAGAAATGAAAGAAGGAAGGAGGGGGCCTTACCTGGTGGCACAGTGGTTAAGAATCCACCTGCCAATGCAGGCGACACGGGTTCAAACCATGGTCTGGGAAGATCCCACATGCCGTGGAGCAACTAAGCCTGTGCGCCACAGCTACTGAGCCTGCGCTCTAGAGCCTGCGAGCCACAACTACTGAGCCTGTGTGCTGCAACTACTGAAGCCTGCGTGCCTAGAGCCCATGCTCCACAATGAGAAGCCCACGCACCACAATGAAGAGTAGCCCCTGCTCGCCGCAACTAGAGAAAGCCCACACGAAGCAACGAAGACACAACACACCCAAAAATAAATAAATAATTTATTTTAAAAATTTAAAAAAAGAAGGAAGCAGGGAAGGAAGGAGGGAAGGAAGTAAGGAGGGAATGAAGAAAGGTTACCCTTGGAAACCATGTGGTTTAGTAGAAAGATCATGGGATCTTTCTTTCAGGTCTGGATGATTTGTCTACTGTTCATTGGGAAGACATTATGAGAAAAGCCATTTTCTTTTGTGCCACCTTCTATTACAGAGGGAATTTGCAGAAATAATATTTATGTCAACAGACTGTTGGGAAGAACACAAAAAACAATGTGTATACATATTATACATATGTGTTTATATATATGTGTGTGTGTGTGTGTGTGTGTGTGTGACTTACAAAGTATAAGTTGCTGTGCAGCAAATCTCAACCACTGCTTCCAGAAAATACAGATTACCTGTGAGCCAAAATGAGTTATTACCTCATTAAAATATTTTCCCAATTCTCAGAGATAAGCAATAAATATATTTTCCTTTTTAAGATTTTTAAGTCATTTTTTTTCTACACTGTTGGCAATTGCTACCTCTAACCAAACAAATAACCAAAAACTGAGAATGCTTTGAAATTGACAGACTTAGAGCACGCTGCAACACTTTTTCCGGTTACAAATGAATAGAAATTTCAGAAACAATATAGGAAATGGTTTAACATATCACTGATGTCTTATGAATACAAGCTAAACTGGTGCAGGAATCCTCCACCTGCTTCAGGCATACGTGTGTGCTCACACACACACAGAGGAAAACACCCAGGTGCACATGCACATTTTAATATAAAGTTAAAATTGTAACTAGTAAAGGAAACACTTCTCAATGTAAGAAACAATTAATTCAAAATCATAAAAATCAAGAAGTGCTAAAGTATAAGGACTCATAAGGGAAGCAGAGATGCATGCACAAGTTTATGATTAAAACCTGGAGTATGCAAATTAAAGCCTGGAGGAAAGAACTTGTTGTCTAGTGCTTGGAATAATAGAACAAAGTTACCCCAAACAGCAGATTCCCTAGGGACTAGAAAATAACCTCTTCAGATAAGTTTAGGAAAGCAGCAAGCATATTTGTGATACAACCTCCACAGAAGGAAATCATAGGGATAAAGGGTTTGCAAGAATTAGGAAATACCTCCATGAGTTGCCCATGCATGTGAGAATAGAAATTTTACCATCAATTAATGTGATCATTTGATTTTCCACTTCATTTTTATATATTGTATTTTATTAATAAATATACTGGAAAAAAATCAGCCTCCCATTACTGGAATAATCTCTGCTTCGTTAAGTGAACAGTTTTGACATGTTGAATGACTGTTAGCTTCTACTTGACAATATTTTATTTAGAAATTTTAAAATATGCATATTTATTTATATATTCTCAATAGTCATCATTTGTTGGTTATTTGGATTTAAAATATCTTCTCCCAGTTTTTCGTTTAACTTTTCATTTTGCTTTGTCTTCTTGTGCCATTTAAATATGATATAGCCATATTTATTGGTCTTCTCCTTTATGAATTATGCTTTTGTCTTATTGAAGAAACTCCCCTACACTCAAAATATTTCTCAGCAATATCTAGATCTGTTAAAGTATTATTTTTCATATTTAGACTTCTAATTCATATGAAATATATATTATTACATAAGTCAGAGATCTATATGAATCTTTCTCCATATGGCCAACGTGCATACCAATACCATTTATACATGAGGTATTTCTATGTTGTCCATTCAGATTTACTGATATATTTCTGTAATATGATATGAATACCATATTGACCAAATTACTCACACTTCATGATGAATTTCAATGAGTCTGCAATAATATGAGATAAAGCTAGTCATACCTTATTCTTCAAAATTGTCAGTTATTTTTGGCTCTTTTAATTTTATATGCATTTATCACCTTCAAATTTTTATGAAATTTTATTTGGATAATGGTATTTTTCCATTGGAATTACATTAAATTTATAAAATTATTTGGAGAAATTGCCATCTTTATCCCGTCCATAAACATGGTCTAACTTAGCACTTATTCAAATGCTCATGTCTTTTAATAAGTTTTGTTATTTTGCACAATGGTATTGCTTTACAGGATATATTTCTAGGTATCTTATACATAAAGAGATTTGTGATAGGAAATTGGCTCATGTCAATATCTGCAATGTGGACTGGCAAGCTGGAAACTAAGGAGAGCTGCTGATGCAGATGGAGTCTGAAAGCAGTCTACTGAAGAATTTTCTCTTGTTCTAGAAGGCTAGTTTATTTGTTATATTCAGGCCTTTGACTGATTGAACGAGGCCAAACCACAATGGAAAGGATAATCTGTTTACTCAAAGTCCACTGATTTAAATTTTAATTTCATTCAAAATACCCTCCATATTGACATAAAATTAATCATTACAATGAATGATATTTTAACTAATTTTTTTCTAATGCTTTTCTGTTTGTGCATAAAAGCTAATACACTCAGAAAAGTTGTTGAATTTTCTAAATACTTCCAATAGTTTTCAGATTCTCTTGGACCTTTTTTATGAAGACAAGTATAATTCTATGAAAATAAGAACACTTTTTAAAAATGTTTGTATTTTTCTTTCTGGGAAATTAGGTAATACTTCTATACAACTTTGAATAAAAGATATGATAATAGGAATTCTTAACTTGTACCTGAACTTATATTTTATTATTAGGTTTACTGTGTGCATTAAAATTTTCATTCTGTTGTATTTTGTATATGCATGTGAACGTACACAATATACATAGGTATATGTACATATATTACAAACTCGAACTTCAAAAGTGGCAAGTATAGTACTAAAAAAGTGTTTATAATCATTTAAGAGTAAATTACTAATCTAATGTCTTACTAACCTTGAATACAGTAGTGCTATATTCTTCTGTATAACCATAATACAACTATCAAAATCAGTAAATTAATATGAACACATTTTCACTATCTAATTCCCAAATTCCATTCGTTTTGACAATTGTCTCAATAATGTCTTTTATAGAAAAATAATCTAGTTGTGAATCATGCCTTGAGCTGTCTAGAACAGTGTCTTAGTCTTAATTTAACGTTCATGACCTTGATACTTTGAAATTTACAGCCAGATACTTTGTAGACAACTCTTTAATTTGAGTTGTCTGATGTTTTCTCATAATTAGATTTAGGTCATGCATTTTCAGCAGGAATATAGTGATGCTGTATTTTTTTGCTTTGTTTTCTATTACATGGAAGACAGAGATGCAGCTAAACATCCTGTAGTGAACAGATCAGTTGCCCTCAACAAAAAGTTGTCCACCTCAAAATATCAATAGTGCTAAGGGTTAGAAACACTGTCCTATGCTAAAGGCAGGAAATGATTTTTTATTAAGTCTGTGTTCTCCTCCCTGAAGGTGACACCCGGTCCATTGTTTTTGGCCCTTGGTTCTATCCCCTCATATGTGTTTGCATTTCTCTCACCCTCTGACCATTTCTAAAGAGGGCATTGTAACGTATACCATTCTCAGTGGACAAGCAAATTTCTCACGCTGCTTCTTAATGTGGAAAACAGGGGTCTAGAGGTCATTTTATATTTTGACTAGTCTGAGTTTCCTTTATACCAAACTGGCAGCACTTCTAACAATAGTGCTAATTTCAGTATTTTATATATTAAGTTCAATACACTCCATGTGCAAAAACCAAACTCACGAGACTTAATATTCTTAAATATATGAAAGTTATAATTTGTTATCCTGACTGGTAGTATTTGAACAGTATAAATGGATTTTAACTCAAATAAAAAATAAATGTTTGGAAAGGAATCACATACACATATGTCATATATGGTATTCTGTATATATATTGTGTATCATGTATATATCATATATGATAACATATATATACACATCATATACAATATCATGTATATATCACATGTATATATATATATATATATATATATATATATATATTTTTTTTTTTTTTTTAAAGAGCACCCTTCAGGAAAAATATTACCATGTTAAAAAGGTCACCAAAAAGAATCCCGCACAGTTTTAAAACTTGTAAAACTTTAATTAAAAACTACATGTATACTATAATCATCTGTTGGGTTAAAAGAGACTGCAAAATGTTCAATGTGCATGTAATCATCTTCTGGAGGGAGTGGAGTCAAAACTCTCACAGAGATGGCCTTTATCTCATCTGACAGGGAAAAATAGTGGAGGGTATTGATTAGAAGAAGAGCTTGAGGGAGTGAGTGACATTTACAGCACAATAGATTAAGTTTAATGAGAGGGCTTACTACTTATCAATAGAAGGCTTAACCTTATCCCCAAATTAGTTAGGCATTATTGTGCAAAATAATTTAAAGTATATTAAATGATTTATTGACAACACATAAATGTCTGGAAGAAAATAAACATTATTATTCTCCTGATGCCGAATTGTTTTCAAGGTCTTGAACACATTTCTCTGTGTTTTTGCCTTTCATACACAATATGGTAAAACAAAAACTGAAACTTTATTGTTAAATTAAAACTGAATTTTACTTTTAGGATAAAATACATCCAAACTATATATCTATTCCTTAGATATGATTTTAAAATTTGTTCCACAGGGAGTTCCTAAATTTTTTTTTTTTTGGAAAAATTGACACAATAATAAACATTTCAGAAAAATATTTTGAATATTGAGATGTAAGAAAATAAGATACCTAATAAGGTGATCATTCCTTTATAACCATAGTAGTTGCCAAGAATTCAAGTTCAGTCTTTCTAGGCTTATACGTTCTCGAAATTTAAAAAAATTGTAAAGCCAATACTTCTCCAGTCACTAAAATAATTTAAAAATGGGATAGATACAGAAAAAAGTGAGATACAACTGAAGCAAAGGTATTCAAACATTAAATGAAATTAATATGCAAATTTAATAAGCTTCATTCTCATTTATATTAGCATAAATTTCTCCTAGCATGCAAAGTTTACATTAATTCAGAGTACACTTTTACAAGCCCAATTCCTTATTTCTCATCCTTTTAAGAATTCCTGACTCCTCCCAAGGCTTTAGAATAAGAACATTATCAGCCTCATTCTCAGCTTCGTGAATTAGGAGGAATTGACTTGTATTTGTAGAATAGAGGCCTGGGCTCCGGAAAACAACTCCACAACTTTCTAACTCTAGGTCCTCAATATCTAATTTCCGCTGCTAACAAGTTTGTTTGTTTGTTTTAGTTTTTATTGAAAAAAATCACATACAGAAAAATGCACACATTTTAATTGTAAAATGTGATGATTCTTGGCTAATATTTGTGCAAGCAATATCCATATCAAGGTATAAATTTTATTACCCCAGAAATTTCCCTCACTGCTCTTTCTAGTCTACGCCAACACTGGTTTAGGTCACCTCTGTTTGATTTCTATTATAACAGACTAATTTTTTCAGTTTTTGAACCTTATCAAATGGAATCATATAGTATATACCCTTTTGTGCCTGATTTATTTTATTTAGTACAATGCTTGTGTGATCAGTCCATGCTGTTACACGTAGCATATGTTTATCTTTTTACTGCTGAGTTGTTTTCCATTGTATAAATAAACCATAGTTTGTTTAACAATTCTCCTGCTGATGAACATTTCAATTGTTTTCAGTTTTGCAGTAATGAATACAGGTGTCATTAACATGCTTGTACAATCATTTGTGGACATATAATTTAATTTTTGGAGTGAAATTACTGGGTCATAAAATTTATATTTTGCTTTTACAGAAACGACAAAACTTCTTTTCCAGAGAGGTTGCATTTCCACAAGCAACATTTAAGAGCTTCACAGCTTCACATCATTGCCAGTGGTCAATATTGTTAGATTTATATTTAAGCCATTCTACTGGGTGTATAGTGGTATTTCATTGTGGCTTTTATTTGCATTTTTGTGATAACTAGTGATGCTGTGAATTTTTTCATGTGTGTTGTTATGGTTTGCCATTTATTCATCTTCCATTGTAAAGTGTATGTTCAATTATTTTACCCACTTATTATTGGGTTCTTTATTTTATTATTGAGTTATAAAATCTTTATGGATTCTGGGTATAAGTCTTTTTTCAGATATATATTTTGTAAATATTTTCTCCTACAGTGCAGCTTGAAAAATTCATTTTCTTAATGAGTAGAAATTCGAGGTAGGGCAAAGAAGAGTTTAACAATTGTCCTTTTGTGATTATTGCTTTCTGTTTACTATCTAAAACATCAAGATGTCGAATATATTTTGCTAAATTTTATTTAGAAGGCTTATAGATGTAATTTTTTCATTTCATTCTATAATTTACCTTTTTTTCATCATGTGAAGTAATTGTCTAGATCATTATATTTTAACAAATATTGAGCTCTCCAATTTTTGTTTTAATTTTTATTGGAGTATAGTTGATTTACAATGCTGTGTTAGTTTCAGGTGTATAGCAAAGTGAATCAGTTATACATATACACATATCTACTCTTTTTTAGATTCTTTTCATATATCGACCATTACAGAGAATTGAGTAGAGTTCCCTGTTCCATACAGTAGTTTCCCAAATTTTATTTTTCTTCTTTCATCAGTTTTAATTTGTTAATCTTAAAGAAATTCTCAGTTTTATCTTTTGTCAAATTTATAAGCATTAAATTTACCATAATACTTTTAGTATCCTTTTAATGTCTTAGTATCCATTGTGACGTCAACCCTTTTCCATCCCTGATATGTATACTTTGGGTTTTGACTATTTTTTCTTCATCAGTCTTTTCAAAAACCCCTTTTACTTTCCTTTCTCTATCATTTGTTTTCTATTTCACTGATTCTGCTCTTATATATATTGTTTTCTCCTTCTTCATATTTTGCCTCTCACTGCTCTTATTTTTCTAACTTCTTAAGTTTGAAACTTAGATAATTATATTCTTTCCTTTTATGAACATGTTTTAATCACTACATGAGCTGCAATTCACAAATATCCATGTGTTATCTTTTCCTTATTTATCAGCTTGAACTATTTTTTTAAAAACCCACATGATATCCTTTGACCCACAGTTTCTTTGAAAATTTGTTTTATGCTTTTGATGACATTCTAGAGAACTTTCTCCTTGATTTCTAACTTAATTCTGGTATGATCAGAGAACATATTCAATAAACTCATACTTCTGAAATTTATTAAGAAGTGTTTTATGGCTTAGCATATGAGCTATATTTCTAAGTGTTCCAAATGCACTGGAAAATAATGTGTGTTCTTCAGTTTGGATGTATAGTGTTCTTTAAAATTCTATCAATGTATGTCACTTATTGTTCAAATTTTCTATATAATTACTGAACTTTATCTAGGTGATTTATCAATTGTTGACAAGCTATTTAAAGTGTCTAACTCTAAATTATATTTTTTTAGTTTCATCTTTTAGTGCTATTAGTTTTTGCTCAATATATTGAAGTGCTGTTATTAGCTGTCTTAGACTTATGACATATTTAATTTCAATTAAATTAATATTTGTTCATAATGCAATAAACCTCTGTATTTTATATAATACTCCTTGTCTCAAAGTCTATTTTTTTATGATCATTATAAATCCAGACCGTCTTTTTAAAACTTTTTTATTGAAGATATAAATTTTACCGTGGTTTTCTTTTCAACGTATCTAGGTATTTGTATGTAAAATGTTTCCTGAGGTGCACTGGCCCCAGTCTCCATTAATATGCCATATGAATAATTCCATTCCATTCCATTGCACATTTTCTTAATTCATGGGTTTATGGATATTTGGATTGTTTCCACTTCAAGATTGTTATAAATAATGCTTTCATGAGCCTCCATGTAAGTGAAGCCACCATTAAAATCCAAAAGAAGGGGTTTCACTACCAAACGTAAAATAGATAGCTAGTGGGAAGCAGCCGCATAGCACAGGGAGATCAGCTCAGTGGTTTGTGACCACCTAAAGTGGTGGGATAGGGAGGGTAGGAGGGAGGGAGATGCAAGAGGGAAGAGATATGGGAACATACGTATATGTATAACTGATGCACATTGTTATAAAGCAGAAACTAACACACCATTGTAACGTAATTATACTCCAATAAAGATGTTAAAAACAACAACAGCAAAAAAAACAAGTTAATAAATAGGTTAACAACTCATAAAAATAAAAAATAAAAAAAGAAGCTTCCAGGTAGGTGAAGAAGAATGCTTCCATGTGCCACTGTGCTGGGCTCCAATTCCAAGAAGACTAAGGTTTCTTTTTCCTCAACCTCACCCTATGAATCTCTTCATCTGGCTGCTGGTTCCTGTGCTTTAATATCCTCGGTAACAAACCACTCATCTGCCATCTGGATGAAAGGGTCTTGGTGTTCTGGCCTGGTATCAGGCCTGAGCTTCTGAGGTGGGAGAGCAGAACTCAGGACATTGGACTACAAGAGACCTCCAGACCCCACGTCATATCATTTGGCAAGAGCCCTCCCAGAGATCTCCATCTCAACACTACGACACAGCTCCACCCAACGGCCAGCAAGCTCCCCTGCTGGATGCCCCATGCCAAGCAACAGCAAGACAGGAACACAACCCTACCCATTAGCAGAGAGGCTGCCTAAAATCATACTAAGCTCACAGACACCCCAAAACACATAAAGGGATGCAGCATTGCCCACCAGAAAGACAAGATCCAGATTCACCCACCAGAATACAGGCACCACAACCCTCCAGCAGGAAGCCTACAAGCCCACTGAACCAACCTTACCCACTGGAGGAAGACACCAAAATCAATGGGAAATACGAACCTGCAGCCTGTGAAAAGGACACCCCAAACACAGTAAGTTAAGCAAAATGGGAAGACAGAGAAATATGCAGCAGATGATGGAGCAAGGTAAAAACCCACCAGACAAAACAAATGAAGAGCAAATAGGCAGGGTACCTGAAAAAGAATTCAGAGTAATGATAGTAAAGATGATCCAAAATCTTGGAAATAGAAAGGAGAAAATAAAAGAAACGTTTAACAAGGACCTAGAAGAACCAAAGGGCAAACAAAAAATGATGAATAACAAAATAAATGAAATTAAAAATTCTCTAGAAGGAATCAATAGCAGAATAACTGAGGCAGAAGAACGGATAAGTGAGGTGGAAGATAAAATAGTGGAAATAACTACTGCAGGGCAGAATAAAGAAAAAAGAATGAAAATAATTTAGGACACTCTCAGAGACTGCTGGGACATCATTAAACACACCAACATTCCAATTACAGGGGTCCCAGAAGAAGAAGAGAAAATAAAAGGGTCTAAGAAAATATTTGAAGGGATTATAGTTGAAAACCTCCCTAATATCGTAAAGGAAATAGTCAATCAAATCCAGGAAGGGCAGAGAATCCCACACTGGATAAATCCAAGGAGAAACACACCAAAAAACATTAATCAAACTATCAAAAATTAAATACAAAGAAAAAATATTAAAAGCAGCAAGGGAAAAACAAAAAATAACACACAAGGAAATCCCCATAAGGTTAACAGCTGATTCTTCAGCAGAAACTCTGCAAGCCAGAATGGAGTGTCAGGACATATTTAAAGTGATGAAGGAGAAAAACCTACAACCAAGAGTACTCTACCCAGCAAGGGTCTCAATCATATTAGACAGAGAAACTAAAACCTTTACAGATAAGCAAGAGCTAAGAGAATTCAGCACCACCAAACCAGTTTTACAACAAATGCTAAAGAAATTTCTCTAGGCAGGAAACACAAGAGAAGGAAAACACCTACAATAACAAACCCAAAACAATTTAGAAAATGGTAATAGGAACATACATATGGTTAATTACCTTAAATATAAATAGATTAAATACTCCAACCAAAAGCTATAGACTGGCTGAATGGATACAAAACCAAGACCCGTATATATGCTGTCTACAAGAGATCCACTTCAGACCTAGGGAAGTGATCCCTAGGGAAGTGGTCCCTATATGTGTAGGTCACTTCAGACCTACACATACAGACTGAAAATGAGGAGATGGAAAAAGATATTCCATGCAAATGGAAATGAAAAGAAAGCTGGCATACCAATTCTCACATCAGACAAAGTAGACTTTAAAATAAAGACTATTACAAGAGACAAAAAGGACACTCCATAATGATCAATGGATCAATCTAAGAAGAAGATATAACAATTGTAAATATTTATGACCCAACGTAGGAGCACCTCAATACATAAGGCAACTGCTAAGAGCCATACAAAAAGGAAATTGACAGCAACACAATCATAGTATGGGACATTAACACCCCAATAACACCAATGGATAGATCATCCAAAATGAAAATAAATAAGGAAACACAAGCTTTAAATGACACATTAAACAATATGGACTTAATTGATATTTATAGGACATTCCATCCAAAAACAAACAGAATACATTTTTTTCTCAAGTGCTTATGAAACATTCTCCAGGATTGATCATATCTTGAGTCACAAATGAAGCCTTGGTAAATTTAAGAAAATTGAAATTGTATCAATTATCTTTTCCAAACACAATGCTATGAGACTATGTGTTTGTAAAAAACACGTTATGTGTTTGTAAAAGATACAAACACATGGAGGCTAAACAATACAGTACTAAATAATGGAGCAATCACTGAAGAAGTCAAAGATGAAATCAAAAAATGACAATGAAAGCATGATGATGCAAAACCTATGAGATGAAGCAAAAACAGTTGTAAGAGGGAAGTTTATAACAATACAATCCTACCTCAAGAAACAAGAAAAATCTCAAATAAACAACCTAAATTTATACCTAAAGCAATTAAAGAAAGAAGAACAAAAAAAACTCCAAAGTTAGCAGAAGAAAAGAAACCAAAAGGATCAGATCAGAAATAAATGAAAAAGAAAAGAAGGAAACAACAGCAAAGATCAAAAAAACTAAAAGCTGGTTCTTTGAGAAGATAAACAAAATTGATAAACCACTAGCCAAACGCATCAAGAAAAAGAGGGAGAAGACTCAAATCAAGAGTTAGAAATGAAAAAGGAGAAGTAACAACTGAGCATGCAGAAATAAAAAGAATCATGATGAATTACTACAAGCAGCAATAGTCCAAAAAAATGGACAACCTGGAAGAAGTGGACAAATTGTTAGAAAAGCACAACCTTCCAAGACTGAACCAGAAAGAAACAGAAAGTATAAACAGACCAATCACAAGCAGTGAAATTGAAACTGTGATTAAAAACCTTCCAACAACTAGAATCACAGGACCAGATGGTTTCACAGGCAAATCCTATAAAACATTTAGAGAAGAGCTAACACCTATTCTTCTCAAACTCTTCCGAAAACTACAGAGGGAAGAACACTCCCAAACTCATTCTACAAGGCCACGATCACCCATACATAATGATCAAGGGATCAATCCAAGAAGATATAACAATTATAAATATATATGCACCCAACATAGGAGCACCTAAATACATAAGGCAACCGCTAACAACTATAAAAGAGGAAATCGACAGTAACACAATAATAGTGAGGGACTTTAACACCTCACTTACACCAATGAACAGACCATCCAAACAGAAAATTAATAAGGAAACACAAGCTGTAAATGGCACAATAGAACAGGTAGATTTAATTGATATCTATAGGACATTCCATCCAAAAACAGCATATTATACTTTCTTCTCAAGTGCTCATGGAACATTCTACAGGATAGATCACATCTTGGGTCACAAATCAAGCCTCAGTAAATTTAAGAAAACTGAAATCATATCAAGCATCCTTTTCTGACAACAATGCTATGAGATTAGAAATCAATTACAGGGGGAAAAAAACGTAAAAATCACAAACAATGGAGGCTAAACAATACGTTATTAATAAACAAGAGATCACTGAAGAAATCAAAGAGAAAATCAATAAATACCTAGAGACAAATGACAATGAAAACACGACGTTCCAAAACCTATGGGATGCAGCAAAAGCAGTTCTATGAGGGAAGCTTATAGCAATACCAGCCTATCTCAAGAAACAAGAAAAATCTTAAATAAACAATCTCACCTTACACCTAAAGGAACTAGAGAAAGAAGAACAAACAAAACCTAAAGTTAGCAGAAGGAAAGAAATCATAAAGATAAGAGCAGAAATAAATGAAATAGAAACAAAGAAAACAATAACAAAGATCAATAGAACTAAAATCTGGTTCTTTGAGAAGATAAACAAAATTGATAAACCATTAGCCAGACTCATCAAGAAAAAGAGGGAGAAGACTCAAATCAATAAAATTAGAAATGAAAAAGGAGAAGTTACAACAAACACTGCAGAAATACAAAGCATCCAAAGAGACTACTACAAGCAACTATATGCCAATAAAATGGACAACATGGAAGAAATGGACAAATTCTTAGAAAAGCACAACCTTCCAAGACTGACCAGGAAGAAATAGAAAATATAAACAGACCAATCACAAGCACTGAAATTGAAACTCTTCACAGGCAATTTCTATCAAACATTTAGAGAAAAGATAACACCTATCCTTCTCAAACTCTTCCAAAATATAGCAGAGGAAGGAACACTCCCAGAATCATTCTACAAGGCCACCATCACCTTGATACCAAAACCAGACAAAGATGTCACAAAAAAAGAAAACTACAGGCCAATATCACTGATGAATTAGATGCGAAAATCCTCAACAAAATACTATCAAAGAGAATCCTATAGCATATTAATAGGATCATACACCAAGATCAAGTGGGGTTTATCCCAGGAATGCAAGAATTCTTCAGTATACACATAGCAATCAATATGATACACCATATTAACAAAATGAAGGATAAAAACCATATGATAAAGTCAGTTGATGCAGAAAAAGCTTTTAACAAAATTCAACACCCACTTATGATAAAAACTTTCTCCAGAAAGTAAGCATAGAGGGAACCTACCTCAAAATTATATTTTGAGGAACCTACCTCAAAATTATAAAGGTCATATATGAAAACCCACAGCAAATATCATTCTCAGTGGTAGAAAACTGAAATCATTTCCTCTAAAATCAGGAACAAGACAAGGATGCACACTCTCATCACTATTATTCAACATAGTTGTGGAAGTTTTAGCCACAGCAATCAGAGAAGAAAAAGAAATAACAGGAATCCAAATCAGAAAAGAGGAGGTAAAGCTGTCACTGTGTGCAGATGACATGATACTTACTATACATAGAAAATCCAAAAGATGCTACTGGAAAACTACTAGAGCTAATCAATGAATTTGGTAAAGTAGCAGGATACAAAATTAATGCACAGAAATCTCATCCATTCCTATACACTAATGATGAAATATCTGAAAGAGATTTTAAGGAAACACTCCCATTTACCATTGCAACAAAAAGAATAAAATACCTAGGAATAAACCCTACCTAGGGAGAAAAAAGACCTGTATGCAGAAAACTATAAGACACTGATCAAAGAAATTAAAGACGATACAAACAGATGGAGAGATATACCATGTTCTTGGATTGGAAGAATCAACATTGTGAAAATGACTACTGCCCAAAGCAGTCTACAGATTCAGTGCAATACCTGTCCTACTACCAATGGCATTTTTCACAGAACTAGAACAAAATATTTCACAATTTGTATGGAAACACAAAAGACCCCAACTAGCCAAAGCAATATTGAGAAAGAAAAACAGAGCTGAGAGGAATCAGGCTCCTGAACTTCAGACTTTACTAAAAAGCTACAGTAATCAAGACAGTATGGGACTGACACAAAAATAGAAATATAGATCAATGGAACAGGATAGAAAACCCAGAGACAAACCCATATCAAAGATATAGTCACCTCATTTTTGATAAAGGAGGCAGGAATATACAATGGAGAAAAGACAGCCTCTTGAATAAGTGGTGCTGGGAAAAGTGGACAGCTATATGTAAAAGATTGAAATTAGAACCCTCCCTAACACCATACACAAATGTAAACTCAAAATAGATTAAAGACCTAAATGTAATGCAAGACACTATAAAACTCTTGGAGGAAAACATAGGCAGAACACTCTATGACATAAATCACAGCAAGATCCTTTTTGACACACCTCCTAGAAAAATGGAAATAAAAACAAAAATAAACAAATGAGACCTAATAAAACTTAAAAGATTTTGTACAGCAAAGGAAAGTATAAACAACATGAAAAGACACTCCTCAGAATGGGAGTAAATATTTGCAAATGAAGCACCTGACAAAGGATTAGTTTTCAAAATATACACACAGCTCATGCAGCTCAATATCAACAAAACAAAACCGAACTCAAAAAGGGGCAGAAGATCTCAATAGACATTTCTCCAAAGATGATATACAGACTGCCAACAAACACATGAAAGAATGCTCAACATCACTAATCATTGGAGAAATGCAAATCAAAACTACAATGAGGTATCACCTCACACAGGTCAGAATGACTATCATCAAAAAATATGCAAATAAATGCTGGAGAGGGTGTGGAGAAAAGGGAACCCTCTTGCACTGTTGGTAGGAAGGTAAATAGATACAGTCCCTATGGAGAACAGTATGGAGGTTCCTTAAAAAACTAATAATAGAACTACCATGTGACCAAGGAATCCCACTACTGGGCATATACCCTGAGAAAACCATAATTCGAAATGAGTCATGTACCACAGTGTTCATTGCAACACTATTTACAATAGCCAGGACATGGAAGCAACCCAGGTGTCCATCGACACATGAATGGATATAGAAGATGTAGCACATATATACAATGGAATATTACTCAGCCATAAAATGAAATGAAATTGAGTTATTTGTAGTGAGGTGGATCGACCTAGAGTCTGTCATACAGAGTGAAGTAAGTCAGAAAGAGAAAAACAAACACCGTATGCTAACACATATTTACGGACTCTAAAAAAAATGTTTCTGAAGAACCTAAGGGCAGGACAGGGATAAAGATGCAGACATAGAGAATGAATTTGAGGACATGAGGACAGGGAAGGGTAAGCTGGGATGAAGTGAGAGAGTGGCATGGACATATATATACACTACCAAATGTAAAATAGCTAGTGAGAAGCAGCCGTATAGCACAGGGAGATCAGCTCTGTGCTCTATGACCACCTAGAGGAGTGGGATAGGGAGGGTGGGAGGGAGATGAAAGAGGGAGAGTTTATGGGGATATATGTATACATATAGCTGATTTACTTTGTTATAAGCAGAAACTAACACAGCATTGTAATGCAATTATACTCCAATAAAGATGTTAAAAAATAAAATAAAATGTTTCCTTTTTAGCTAATATGGTTTTGGGTGTTAATATTTATGCATTTTGACAATAATTGATTTTAATATGCATGTTTAGTCCATATATATTTAAAATAACTCTTACTATGTTTTAGTTTAATTTGACCATCTTGCTATTTGTTTTCTAGTTGTCACATCTTAATTTTGTTAGTTTATTCCTTCATTTCTGCCATGTTAATTTCCCTATTGGTTTTGCAACTATCTCTTTTTACTTTTAATGGTTCCACCTGGGACTACAACACGTATTTTATATATCTTTACTAGAGTCCATCTAGACATCCTAAAGCGATAAAATTCCATTTATAGCTCTCTTCCTCTGTAGTACTTTTTTTCATCAGTGATGATACTAAATTTGGTGTCTCCACAATCCATTGTTATTATTAATGTTGTTAGAGTCATACATTAAAGAAATTAAGAGAAGAAAAATACATAAATATATATACACCTATTTTGTGAGTTCTGATGCTTTATTCCTTCTTGTAGATCCCAGTTTTTATTTAAAGTCTTTTCTTTTGAGACTGTAGCTATATCTTTAACAATTCATTTAGTTCAATGCTGTTGGTGAAAAAGTCCCTTGGTTTCATTTACCTAAAAATGACTTTAACTAACCTTTATTTTGAAAAGATATTTTGATAGATACAGCATTATATATCATCTCTTTTACTTCATTAATGATATGATGTCATTGTCTTCTGCTCCTCATTGTTTATGATTATTTTCAATCATCAAATTTTGCCCCAAATGTAAACATTTTCTCTGATTGTTTTTATGCTTTTATCTTTCCATTGACTTTCAGAATTTTGTTAATGAAATGATTTGCTTTGGTTCTTTTTGTATTTTTACTGCTTGACTCAGCTGAGCTGATTGGATTTATAAGTTGATATTTTCCACCACATTTGTTTAAAACTTGGTCACCTTTCAATTGAGGCAATTTATTATATGCAAACAATACCTTAAAATTAAAGCAGAAAACTGATGCTATCAAATGCTTAAAAGTATGAAAAGATGCTAATGAATATTAATTCTAAAAAAGGTTTTAAAATTTATACAGTAAAATTTAATTTTTATGCTAAAATTATTATGTATGTATAGAGAAATAACATGAGATAGTATTAAAATTTTATACTAAAACTGTAACTGAGGTACATCCAGACAAAGGAATATTATTTAGTGCTAAAAATGACATGAACTACCAAGCCATGAAAAGACACAGTTACCTTAAGTGCATATCGCTCAATGAAAGAAGCAATCTGAAATGGCTACATATACTATGTAAGTCCAACTATATGACATTCTGGAATAGCCAAATCTATATAGACAATAAAAAGATCAATGTTTTTTAACGATTTTGAGAGGGAGAGATAAATAGGTAGAGCATAGAGGATTTTTAGGACAATAAAATACTCCATTTTATATTATAACAATATGTATGTGTCATTATACTTTTGTCCAGTCCCATGAGATATACAATACAACACCAAAAATAAACCCTAAGATAAACTATGAACTTTGGGTGATTATAATGTGTCAATATAAGTTCATCCTTGGTATAAAATGTACCATTCTAGTGAGTGCTTTTGATAATGGGGAAGCTGTGCACGTTTTGGTGCAGAGTTTATATGGGCAATCTACATTTGGTTGTAAACCTAAAACTTCCCTAAAAAATAAAGTCTTTAAAATAATCTGAAAATAAAAAAGCTATTTTCAAACCTACAGTAAGATATCTGTTAAAACCCTAAGATAATAATCACACATAACAATGAATATTAGAAACATTTCCTTAATCTGAATAAGAAGATGTTTTCACTTTGGTATTGATATTATATTGAATTCTTTGCCAATATAGAAACACAAGAAAAATCAAATGAAATTGAAACAAACAAACAAGAAAAGATGGTGAAGGACAAAAACAAGAGTCCTTATTCACTGAAGATGTAGATGTTAACCAAAAAACATAATCAAGTGTATAAAATATTTATTTGACCTTAATCAGATAATTCAGCATACTTATGATGTTGCAGAGGTCTGTGAAAATGAAAAGTACGGTAGGTACACGTTTCTGGTATATCACACACACAAAAGAAACATTTCCAGATGGGTTTATTTAGACTTAGGTGTGCATAGTAAAATTTTTAATATTTTAGAACATATTACAGAAAATGTTTTTATGATTTCTAGGTAGAGAAGGATTTCCCAAAGACATGTGCAAGAAAAAGAAACAAACAAACAAAAAAAAAAAACCACACAAGAACAGAGATTAAAAAAAATTATAAAGGAATGGTAGGAAGCAGGAAAGGTAAGAAATAGATATATGTAACTAAAATAAAACCAAAAATTCGTGATCATAAAATAAGGATTTCATTTGAGAGATGGCATCTGAAACACATCAACTTTAAAAAAGTGTAAAGGATAATTAAGGAAAATATTAAATATATAGAAAAGTAAAAAATATCAGTACAGTTAGAGTAAAAAGTGACACAATTAACCAAAAGCATAAGAAAAATTACTCAAACTCATTAGTAGTCAGAGAAAGGTAAAAAATTACTTCATACATGCAACAAAAAGAAAACTACACACCAATTTTTTTATTTTGAATTTCATTTTTTTATCTTTTTATATAGCAGGTTCTTATTATTTCTCAATTTTGTACATATTGGTGTATATATGTCAATCCCACCACCACCACCGCCCCCCCCACTTTCCCCCCTTAGTGTCCATATGTTTGTTCTCTACATCTGTGTCTCTATTTCTGCCTTGCAAACCAGTTCATCTGTGTCAATTTTCTGGAATTCCACATACATGCATTAATACACAATATTTGTTTTTCTCTTCCTGACTTACTCCACTCTGTATGACAGTCTCTAGGTCCATCCACATCTCTACAAATGACCCAATTTCTTTCATTTTTATGGCTAATACTCCATTGTATATATGTACATCTTCTTTATCCATTTGTCTGTCAGTGGACATTTAGGTTGCTTCCATGTCCTGGCTATTGTAAATAATGTTGCAATGAACAATGGGGTACATGACATTTTCTGAATTATGGTTTTCTCTGGGTGTATGCCCACTAGTGGGATTGCTGGGCCATATGGTAGTTCTACTTTTAGGTTTTTAAGGAACCTCCATACTGTTCTCCATAGTGACTGTATCAATTTACATTCCCACCAACAGTGCAAGAGGGTTCCCTTTTCTCCACACCCTCTCCAACACTTATAGTTTGTAGATTTTCTGATGACGCCCATTCTAACCTGTGTGAGGTGGTACTTCATTGTAGTTTTGATTTGCATTGCTCTAATGATTAGTGATGTTGAGTAGCTTTTCATGTGTCTCTTGGCCATTTGTAAGTCTTCTTTGGAGAGGTGTCTATTTAGGTCTTCTGTCCATTTTTTGATTGGGTTGTTTGGCTTTTTTAATATTGAGCTGCTTGAGCTGTTTATATATTTTGGAGATTAATCCTTTGTCCGTTGATTTGTTTGCAAATATTTTCTCCCATTCTGAGGGTTATCTTTTTGTCTTGTTTATGGTTTCCTTTGCTGTGCAAAAGCGTTTAAGTTTCATTAGGTCCCATTTGTTTATTTTTGTTTTTATTCTCATTACTCTAGGATGTGGGTCAAAAAAGATCTTGCTATGATTTATGTCACACCAATTTATTTTGTGAAAATTTTTACAAATCTCCCAAACAAAATAGTAGCAAATCTTATATTTGCACTACATAAGTTTCTTGCAGGAAAGCAAAGTTGATTTAAGCTTAAAAAAAAAAAAATCATTACCATTCCTTATAATAATAGAAAGAGGAAAAACATCACATAATCATTTCAATAAATAAAGAAACATTATAATAAAGTTTGATTCCTTCCTGATATAAAAAAAATCCTAACAAACTAGACATATAGAAAGTATCATTAATCTAATAAAGTATATCTGTAATAACACTACAGATAACATCATACTTAACTTTAGTTAATTACATATATTTTCCCTCTAATCCAAATATAAGACAAGAATCACTATCACCATTTCTATTCAATATTGTACTGCAATTACTAACTAGTGTACCAAAGCAGGAAAAATAAATAAATGAACTAAAGAGGGAATAAAGGAAGTAAAGCTGCCTATGTTTAAGGATGTTATAATAACATTTATAGAACATCCAAAAAAAATCAACAAACTCTTAAGCAAATTTAGCAAACTTTCTAGATCCAAGATTAATATAAAGAAATTGATTTTACTTCTAAATACTGGCACTAACAACTGAAAAGTAAAATTACACAAATAGTCTTATGTCTCAAAATATCATATACCTAGAAATATATCTTAAAAAACACTTCAAAACATTTTTTAAGATATTTAAATATCCATCTGTGTGTTATCTACCTACCAACAATCTATTTATCTATGAAATGAAAGACTTACCTAACTGAATGGAAAGATAGTTTGTGTTCATAGACTGGAATTCCCCATATTTTAACATTATTTTTTTCCTCAAAACATACATAGATGAAAAGCAATCCCTTATTTATTCCACATTTTAAAAAAATTGACAGGCTGATATAAACTGCAAATAAAAATAGGACGTATTGCAATGATTTTTTTAAATTACTTTTAAGATTTACTACCAAATATCAAGACATAATAAAAGTAAATCCACAGTTAAGGTAATATGATTTTAAAACAAGAGTAGAGAAAATAGACCATTGGCAGAGGATGAAAAGACAAGAAAAAGACCCCCACAGATATGTCATATTTGATTTATGACAGAAATGACACTGCAAAACAGATAAGAAATTATAGTCTTCTCAATAGATTGTTCTGGAGTGATGGGATATCATTATAGAAATATGAACTTTGATTCCTATGCATACCATGCAAAATAACTAATTGAAGTGGAGTCTATGCCTAAGTTTTAAAGGTAAAACGTTAAAGCATTTCAAAGAAAAAACTTTATGTCAAAAGAGTTAAGTAAAGATTTCTTAAACAGAATACAAAAAAAAAAAACCACTGATTATAAAATCAAAGATTTAAAAAGTAGACTTTTTTAAAATTAAGAACTTCAGTTCATCAAAAGATACTATTAAGAGAGTAAAAAGACAAAACCATAATATGGTAGAAAATATTCATAAAACAATCTGACAAAAGGCTCATATCCACAATATCTAAAGAACTTTTCTAAACCAATACAAAAGAAAATACAGTCAACCAAACAAAAGCAAATTGGAAAAGTTTTAAACAAGCACTTCTCATAAAAGAATATACAAATGGCCAAAAGTGCCTGAGAAAGTGCACAATGTCAAAGAAATGCAACTGACAACCAAAATGTAATAGAGGTACAAAGTCACCAGAATGGGTAAAATGACAAGAAGAATTGAAAATACCATTTGCTAGAAAGGATGTGTAGCCGCAAACTATCAGACACTGCTGGTGGGAATGTTTATTGTTAGAACCACTTGGGAAAATATTTGGCATTATGTACTAAAGCTAAGTATAAATCTTACCTATAAACCAGTGTTTCTAGATATAAACTAGGAGAAACACATGCATGTTTCCACGAGCACAAGTACAGAAATGTTTACAGCAGCATTATTTGCATTATCCGTAAGTGAAAATAGTACAAATATCCATTAACAGTATAGTGGATCAAAAATTTTTGGTATTTTCACATAAAAGATTGTAACACACCTACACAGTATTACAAATGAACTACTTCTATACACCACAGCATAGGTTATTCTCACTAGCCTAATGATTCAATTTCCAAGAAGTTTTAAAAAACTGACAACATTATTCGGTAATAGAAGCCTGAATAGTGGTTGCTTCAAATCAGGAATAGTTTATTAAAGGCTCAGTTTATTAAACTTGCTCAGAGAATGGGCAAGTTTTTCTGTGATGTTGGAAGTATACAATATCTTGATCTGGGTGGTACCTACACACACAATAACATACATACACATATATATACACATACGAGCCATCAAGATTTCTGCATTTGACTATAGGTATATACCATCAGTAAAAATTATTTGAAAATAAAATGCTTTAAAATCTTACTAAAACTAATGGAATGTCGAGGATTTCATGTAATAGAATTATCTGTGTAATTGCTGATAGATAAAAAATTGGTTCAGGTACTCTGAAGATCAATCTCACAAAATCCAATAAAGTAAAAAATATTCCAGCCCTCAGCAATTCCTGATTAATCTTAGTGAAATGCTGATATAAATACATTAGGATACATATATGCTAATGTTGAAACCAGGCTTTGCACATAATACAATATCAAATAGGTATAAAAATGAATGACCTAGGGCTCTAGGTATGAATATTACAATCATAATCTTGAAAGAAATAATAATGCCAAAGAATTCATACAGTATGACATTTACATAACATATCAAAACCATGTGATATAATTTAGTCACAAATATGTTAAAAGTATAATAAAATGCATGGAATAAAATATTATGAAAATTCTTAAACTGGGAATAGGTAATCAGGGAGTTTCAACTGTATTATTTATGCTTTATTTATTTAAATGGGGAGATGTGTAACCAAAGCTTTGTTATTCTTATATACATATATATTTTTAGAATGAATGATATTAACAGGAAATGTGTAAACTAGAAAGTAAATCCAATAAATCATAGTTTTTATAGAAAGACTGCAATCAATAATCATTCTAAAGAAAATATTAACAATGACAGAATGATTGCGTTCGTCTGAGTGAACATGGTGTGAGGAATAACTGTCATGTTCATTAGCACTTGGCTGAAGCTGGATATGTCTCATATCTCTGAAATTAACATGTAAATAAAAATTGTGTTTCTCTACTGAAATACGGTTTATTACCAGCATATTTACTCCTACCAAATGCAGGCACAATGACAGCAGAGAGAATGAGTGATGTTGATCTAATTAACTCATTAAATGTATATCATGTGTAAAGGGGAGCAGAATGCTCATTTTCTAGTTATTAATCCAGATCAACTAAGAAAACTGGAGAATAAAAGAGTCTTACAGTTTCTTTACTAGTTGAAATTGATGAAATATATGCACAGAGAAGCAAGAGCGTTCATGGAATTTCTATTCATAGGCCATGTTCAGCTTCTTTATAAGAACAAGGAACAAAGTCAATTAAAAACAAACACTTGTTGGAAGAACTAAAACAATGGAAAAACCAGGAGGTTGAATAAAAACATCGACATGTACGTACATAAACCATAGGAGAAAATGTTATAAATGCTGTACTCCATATATTAGTGTATCAGTGGAAAAGTTTCTGGTTTCCTCAACACAGAGGTGTTTTTATCTCTTTCTGACTGGAAGTCTAGGTTACCTGCTTATTAAGCTGTTTCTCAGTTCCTGGCTCAGTATCCACAGGCTCTTTCTTTTTCCTTTCTATATCCCAAGGCTGCAGTCTGCTTCAGTTCTCACTTATTTCCATCTGCTCTCTTCTGAAGCGTCTCAACAAAAACTGAATGTGGGTTAGAGCATATTCACCCCCATATTTCTTTCTTTGTGAACATTAAAGTAAGCTCCTACGTTCTTTATTATTTACTGAGAGACGCTACTAATTACAATATCAATATTACGAATAAAAGGGAAAGAACACCTCTTAGCTTGGGTTACTATAACAAAAATACCACAGACTGAGTGGCCTAAACAACAAACATTTGTTTCTCATAGTTACAGAAAGAGTCCAAGATCAAGGTACCGGCAGATTTGATTCCTGGTAAGAGGCCTCTTCCTGACTTTCAGACAGCAGCCTTCTAGCTGCTTCCTCTCAAGACAGGAGAGAGAGAGAGAGACAGAGAGAGCGAGAGAGCTCTTTTCCTCTTCGTTTAAGGACACTAATCCCATCATGGGGGTCCTACCTTTATGACCTCATTTAAACCTAATTACTTCCCAAATACCCCACCTCCAAACACCATCACATTGAGGATTAGGGATTCAACATATGAATTTTGGGGTGACACAAACATTCAGTCCATAATAGCACACAAATTCTGGAAATATTAACATGTAATAATAATCCATCCTTGGCCCAGATTCTTGACTCTTATCTTACACATAGATGTGGAAACTTCTCCCAAGAGACCCTGAAAAATAGGCTAAAGTTTGCAATTTGCTTTACTGACCTCAATTTCTATTTGTTTGTTTCTTTTTTCTACAATATTATATGAAATATAGATATGTGTTATGGGTCAGAGAGTGCTAAGTATGAATTAAACAGTTTCTGATTAAATACTCCTTACATTGGGTCAGGGTCTGGAAGGAGGGCAAATACATTTTTATCTAAAACACACACCACAATATGGACTCCATTAGGCATTTTTTAATAAAAATCTTCTTTCATCTTAGACTTTTCAGTAGCTTTCATCCAATGTTTATTTTGCCTGATAAACAATCTTTGAGACTTTCTTACTTCCAGTTGAAGAGAAACCACTCGTTTATATATTATTTGAATATCTAAATTATTAACATATACGGAGGTCAGTACATTTTCTATCTCAGTTAAAAAAATTAAAACTTGAGAAATGTATGTCTTCTTTTTCACCACAGAAATGATATATAAAGCTTACAGCTATATTTTTAAAAAGTTAACTGATAGGGAAAAAAGTATATTATCTTCTATAAAATGAGCACTCTTCATGAATAAATTAAAATTTCTATAAATATAGAAAACATTTAGAACTATGTAACAACAGTTTAATTTCATATATTGTATAATACTTAATTTTTAATAGTTAAATAGGCTTAACCTTCTTATTTAGCACATTGAAACCAGAAAACATTCTTATTAAAAGCTTATGAATATTTTCTCAAACATTTTTATCTAAAACATATGTTGAGATATAGAATATGCTTTTATTATTGAAGACCACTAGATAACATAATAATTAAAATAATTTAAAACCCTTAAAACCCTTAATATTCTATATTAGGCAAATGAGCAAGTAAAAAATTTACACATTCTTAATGATAGAACTGAAATAACAATTTAAAATTATGTTTACTGATGTTTTACTTCTTGTAATTGCAGACCGTCTGAAGGCATAAAAGAACTACCACAGCAGAAAAAAAAAAAAACACTAGTCCATGATCTAGGAGAAGATGGACAGACACAGGCATGAAAAATAAATCTGGGTTAGTGTTTTCTCCAGGTAGCCTGGATGTGTTGCTAAGCCTTTGTTTGCTCTGGGTTGTACTCAAATCTAGTAGCTTTTCAGGTCACTTGGCACATTCGTTAGAGTAGCACATCCGACTAAGGATTATGTTGACTCCAAAATCCAAAGAGATTCTAAGCCTCTTTCTTGATTGTAAAAGGGGCCAAATGCACAATTTATTCATCACCTCAGAAGAGATATCTCAACATGTCCCACACTATTGGACACTTAGAAATTTCACTAAGGTGAAAGGCCCTGAATTTTTGTCTAATACATCTCTTACCTTCTGACATGCAAATGTCTTACCAATAAGAGTAGTTGCTTCTCCTAATCATGAGGTTCAATCAGCATCATATCATCAATATAAGGGACCAGTGTGATAGTTTGTGGAAGGGAAAGGTGACCAAGATCCCTGCAGACTAAGTTATGACTTAGGGCTGGAGAATTGATATCTGACTGATGTAAGAAAGTGAAAGTGTACTGCTGGCCTTGCCAGCTGAAAGTAAACTGCCTCTGGTGTCCTTTACTAAAAGGTAGGAAAAACAAAAACAAAAAAAACAAAACATATTAATCAAATCAATAGCTACATAGCAGATACCAGGGAATGTGTTAATTTGTTTAAGCAATAAAATCACATTTGGTACAACATCTTCAAATAGAATCACCACCTGGTTAAGCTTACAACAATCCACTTCATTCTCCATGATCTGTTTTCTTCACAGGCCAAATAGGTGACATGAACAGGGATATCATGGCTATCACCACCCTTGCACTCTTCTTGTCCTCCATGGTGACTATATCTCTGTATCTCCTCCAGGAATGTAGGATTGCTTTTAGTTTACTAGTTCCCTAGATAAAGGCAGACCTAGTAGTTCCCACTCGACCTTTCCTACAACAATAGCCACAGGTCAGAAAATGGAGATTTTGCCAGCTTCTAATCCAATTGTGCATTACTCACTAGACCAACAATGAGATAGATCTGAGCTAAAACTCCATGATCACCTGACCTCCATAAGCCCCGACGCTGATTGATGAGCCATAGAATGTTTTGGGTCTCTTAAAATTCTTGTCAGTTTAGAGCTAGTGCCCAGTAGTCCTCAAAAAGTTTCATTATTTCCTTTTCTTCACTGCACAGTCACCCTGTAAAGGGCTGTAGTGGGGAGCCTAAGAGAAACATTAACAGTATAAAATTTCAGCAGCATAAAGCCTCCCTTCTTCAAGGGGACTCAGCCTTTCCTTCGTTTAAAAGGTTCCGGGTCAGTAAACTTGCTCAAGTCTGGAAACTGACTGAGGGGCAATGACTCTGTTTTTATGATTCAAGTTAAACTTCTATTCCCTTGACTGAGAACTCTTCCACTATAAAGATCAAGTAAGAATTTAGTAAACTGCCCATCTATTCCACTTCTAACCAAACCCACATGTCTCTGTGAATCAGATTATTTCTGAATTTCCATGCTTTCACTATGTTTTCCATTGTAGTAACCATGCCCACCTTGACTTTGGTGATTAAGTGCCACCACTAACCCCCTGCCCCTCTAGCATCCAATTATCCCCATTATATTTAGGTTTTCCAATCCAATGGCAAAAGTTCCCACTGTAATATCTGACCCACAGGCAAGAGCCATCACAGAGCTCTTCCAGGATAATAGGTCTACACTAACAAATTTATTTCTTACAGTCATGGAGAAAGCTTCCAGGGTGAGTGAGCAGATCTTACATGACAAATACTCTCTAACATTCCAATCTCCCTAAAACTTTGCATCCATTTGTCTACAGTATACCAAGGGAGTCTGGCATTTCATTTTAATTCAATGTAAATCAGCTTTTGATCCCTGTTTCACCAACCAACTAAACGCATCAGTCTGTGACATTAAATGCAAAATCTCTGCCTAGTGAGCCTTTATCCATAAATTCTGCATGACACAACTTTATGTTCCTTCCACAACCATCCCTGTGTTGATATCCATTCCCACACATAAACTCAGGATTTCCATCTGTATAAATTGGGAAAATCATGTAGTTCCTTTTGGAGTGTGGTATATCTCCTTATGGATCACACTTTCTACTTCACCTTTTGGGGGCCTGCTGGGATCTGAGACTTGTTACAAGTCTTGGACAAAAGAGGGCTAGTGGAGGTGGGTTCTGAGAAGAACCAGTACTGTTTTGAAAGGCAACTACCTTAGGGGAGGCCTTTATAACTTCCTCAGGCTAAACAGGATTAATCTCTTCATATGGAGATGAAAACAATGTTTCTACTGGCAATAAGATTCAGTAGAATTTAGGGGTTCAATGTCTCTATTTCATCAGAATCACATGTCCCATTCCAATTTTCAGGACCCCATTCCTTCTCAACCAATAGCCTCACAGACACCCTGTGAGACTGGGGACTCAGTTCGTGTTGTTATTCATTTATAGGAACTCTGGGTTTGTTTTACAGTCATCTCAGCTCTGCAGCTCTGGAATATAAGGGTTTCTTTCAGAGCAGACATAAAAAACTTTCAGGTCTTTTATGTTTTATGCAGCACTTGAGCTTGCAATTTGAATCCCTGAGCTCATCTTTTCCTTTCCCTACTTTGTCCAGTGAAATTCAGAGCAACTAGTCAATCTCATTATACTCACTAGTTTGACAAAAAAATGTTTTGAGGTTTCAAATATATGGTTATCCAGAACCTTGACTCTTAAAAATATTTAAGAGTAATCATCAACACCAATGATGATATTTTGCATATGTCTATTACTACCTCATGCCATGGCCATCAGAGCTGTCTTTGCTACTAGAAATAGAGTCATTGGTTCCTTTAAATCTAATCAGATTAAAGAATCAATTCCAGAGACCTCAGAATCAACCCTCCAAAATCATCATTAAGATTATTTTCCTTTAGAACTACTCTTGGTAACAAAATCTATATTAGTTTAGTCAGGGTTCTCTAAAGAAACAGATTAGATAGATATAGATGGATAGATAGATAGATAGATAGATAAAGATAAAGACACAGAGAGAATATGAGAATAATTTATTTTAAGGAATTGGCTCATGTAATTGTGATTGTTGGAGCTGGCAATTTTTAAATCTGTAGGGCAAGTTAACACCTGGAACTCAGGCAGGGTTTCTGTTACAGTCTTGAGGCAACATTCTTTCTTCAGAAATCCTCAGTCTTTGCTCTTAAGACCTTCAGTGGATTGAATGAAGCCCACCCACATTTTAGAGGGTAATGTTCTTTACTTAAAGTCTACTGATTATCAGTATTAATCTCATGAAACAGTAACATTTGGACTAGTGTTTGACCAAACAACCAGGGGCACCATAGTCTAACCAGGATGACACATAAAATTAACTATCATAATGTATAAAGCATTCAGTATGGATATCTGTGTCCTGTCTTTTTTTTACTGTATTTCTAATATTTAGGAAAGTTTATAATTTTGCTCTAGAAGTTATTTTAAGGACTTTAGATTTATGAAATATTCTTTCTTTATTTGCCTGCTTATTATAAACCCCATTAAAATAAAGTTGTAACCTTCCCAGCCCCAACAATTATACTATCATGCACATTCAGTAAATATTAATAGCTTTTATTTATTTACCTTTGTTTTCTCACATATGTTTCATTATTCACTATTTAATTTATTAGCCTTAAATAATACTCTTTGACACCCAGTGGTTGCAATGAGGCATTCAGGAAACTAATTTTACTTGCCAGCTACTTACCAAACACATCTGGTCCCATTTTGTGTTAGATGAGTGAGTCCCATTGTCAAAGCATGTACAATTTACAGTCCATTTTCTCAACTCTATTATTTTGTTTGTTAGATCAGTAATGACTCTTTCCACCTGGAGTTCATCCTTTTATAGTGTTCTCAAGAAGGCTCTTGCAAAGAATGGTCACTAAGTCTCTTGTGTGTTCACAATGTGTATTTGTTTGTAAACTTCAAGGTCAACTTGCCTTGCCTCACACTTTCTTTCCTAAAGTATCTTACAGGTTTTCTATGCTCTCTCTTCTTGGTAAAATGTGGTTGTGGTTGTCATAACTTTTCATTATAAAATGGGGACCATATATGTTACCATACAAACTGGAAGAGTTGTAAGAATGAAATGGGACAATGCAATGAGATAATTATACTGGGATCATAGACATAAAATTGGACTGTCCTTCACAAATAAGGACTAGTGGGATTTTGTCCGGAGACAACTGTGATTTATTATTATATGGCCCAGGAAAAATTCATAGATATATGAGGAAATAAGACAGGAAATAAGAGTGAGGTATTTGAAAAGGCCCACATACAGTAACTTCCCCTAAATCCTCCAAAGATAATCTTTAGAAAGTGTGACCAGAACCTCAGATTAAGCTTAAGGAGCTTGGAATATTTATACCTCCATGCACATTTGTCATTTTTTAAAAGCTGTTCACAGGAGGACAAAACTTTTGAGACAATTTCTGTTCTCTGTGCAGACAAATGTAGTTCTGGCCACCTGTGTGTAGTTATCTGATAGACTTGCTGGTCCTGACTCCTGGGAATGGAAACATATATGGAGGCTTCATGCAAACAAATGGTAAAGGGGTCTGATAAAGTATGAGTGGAGCACTAACAAGATGCTATGGTTCCAATTTAAGGGGGTCTCATCATAAGTCTCTCTATTCTTCATGTTGTGGTTTGTTATAATTTCCAGGTGTAGGGGGAATTACAAGGAAAGAGATAGTGGCAAGAAATATAGCTCCCACTGCTGCAGTTGGTCTCTAGGGTATAGTTGATATTTTCATTGTCCTTATCTTCTACTTGTTCGTGTGTGTCTCTGTGTGTGCGTGTGTATGCACACAGTCTTCCCCCTCCCATCCCCAAATATATTTATGTTTGTTCCAGGAGAAGTTGTCAAAAACATTATTATTTTCCTATTGAATGACTATGACAATACTGTCAAAAAAACAAATTAAAAATGATTTTGGACTTCTAGCCTCCAGAACTGTGAGACAATAAATTTCTGTTGTGTAAGCCACCCAGTTGTACTTTGTTGTGGCATCCCTGGCAAACTAATATTGATACATCTCTCTCTATGCTTTATAGGAGAAGTGGGAAAATTCAGTATTAAACCACCATCATTTTTCTTTCAGAATATCTTATTATAAAGTATATTAAAAATTTGACAACATAAAATATTATAGAACATGTAGAACAACCCAAACACACACACACACACATACAGACACACACACGCATACACTCAGAAAAACTGTTGGCATTATCTTATAAATTTGGTAAGTACCTTGTCTTAATATTGAACTCCCAGCCTATTTTTTGCATGTGCCTGTACATCTGAGTGTTGCTGGAAAAACACACATCATGCTGATTGCTCTCAATTGAAATGTGTGACTGCCAACCTCAGAGTAGTTGGGTATTATTGTTACTCAGAAACAAGCTACACTTCTCAATTCATTTTTCATCCCATTCTGCTAAAAAGCTGTTTCATTCTTCCTCCTTTTCCCACAAATATCCAGAGCTACATCATCATCATCACTCTTAGCTAATAATCTCACTTTCAATTTCACAAGGAAAATTGAGTTACTCACAGGAGATCTCCTGCAGGATCTCATCAATCCAGCTACCTGCAATTGTGTACAAATTCCCTCCTTGCTCCTTGGTTTATTTGGACAAACTGTGAGAATCCCAGCTAAGGTCTTCACTTCCCTTTATGCACTATATCCCCTTTCCTTTACATATGCAACATCTTAGCTCCAATACTTTACTCTTCATATTTTGTCCAATATTTTACTCTATAATACATTTTTAAATTTTTCCCTCTATAGTAGATCTTTACCATCAACACATAAATATGTCATTATATTTTTCTTTTAAAAATGCTCTCTTAATTCCAATTCTACCTTCAGCTACTGCTCCATTGTTCTTTAACTTCTCTTCACAAGAACATACCTTGGAATAGTTGTTTATACCAACATTTCTTAGTGTCCCTTTATCTCTTGAGCCCCATTTATTTATCTTTCATCATCTCCCCACTGTACTCCTTTTAGCAAGTTACCAATTAATTTCCCACTGTTAAATTAATACTTAATCTTTAACTTGACCTATCAAAATCACATAATACACTTATTGTGCTATTACAACAAAATAGCATATAACAGATATCAACACATTATTAATATTTATGTATCAATAGCATATAACACATCCCCTGTTTCTTGGAAGAATGGCTTCCAGTTATCTATTTTTATCTGACTTCTCCTCTTCCTCTTTAATCTTCTATGCTAGTTTGTTTCCTGTTTCCTCATTTCCTGGCCTTTTAGTGTTAGATACCACAGAACTCAATCTTTGATATTCTTCTTTTCTCTAGCTGTACAACCCCTTTTTGATCTCACATAATTATATAACTTTGATCACTATCTGTATGCCAAATGCCTGCCAGATCCCTATATCCAGTGAAGACCTCTCTGCTGAACTGCAGCTGCATAAATCCAACCAACTAGCAGGCTTATCACAAGTTTGATGTCTACCAGTTTGTAACATTGTAATGCATAGACAGTATAAAATAGTAGTTTAATATTTAGCCCTATGTTGAAAGGCCACATTGTACTACCTTATAATATTATTTGTATAAGAATTAACACAAAATTATCAATTGTTTAACTATTGTTTTACATATAACCCAGGATATATTTAATACATTTCCCTAAATTTATGAAGAGGGATTTACTATTTTTTGTATACATATATTCATATATACATTCATATTCATATATATTCACATTAAATATTCTATATATAATACATATGATATATCTATATCATGTGCTATTATATGATATATTCACAAATATAAGCATATATATATATGTATGCTTGTATATATACTTATCATATATATAAGTATTTGAATATCTCTATATATATTATATACACACACACAATTAATTCATACTGCAGTAGGTTCTAATAATTGGATGTATCCTTTTATGAAATTAGTGCTAGTACAGAAGGAGAAATGTTTGCATTATTTTTCCTTGTCATATAAGAGAAGGAAGTTTAGGACAGGAAAAGTCACAAATGACCTCAATGCTGAAACAGCATGTATATGAAAACAATTGGATTATAAAGTTAACTGGTAATACTATAATAATAATTAAAATTTATACTAATTAATGAAGATTAACACTAAAAATTATATCTCATTTTCAAGCAATTGTCTATATTTGTGCAATCATATAATCCAGAGTTTGAAATTTGGACTATTGAAACATCTATATTTCATAGGAATAATAAAGCAATTTCAGTTTTATAAATTAAAGTGCATCACACTTGAAATAGGCCTTAAAATGTTTCCATAAAGCTCATGAATGAAGCTTCATTTGTCAAAAATAATGATCTCTATTTCATGAGAAAATTTTAGTGACTTTACTATAACACACAGCTTTCTTCTGTCATTTGAAAGGAATTTAAGCATTTTAGTTGTGAAAATATGTAGCTAACTTATACTTGTTACACATAGTGAGAAATAGTAGTCTTCTGTTAAATTTAAGAGCATTGGAAACTGATTTTTCACCTACAACTTGTAATGAAAAACTGTCTATATTTAACTTTTTTTTTAAGCATCCTAACAAACCCAAAATATAACAGTGAATTAATGTGTAAAATACATTTTTATGCTGCCTGGCACAGAGATTATTTTTCTAGATTATACCTGGAATTATGAGAAGATATGGTTTTTCAGTGTTACAGTTTTGTAACGTGACAGGTAAGTCATAGGACTCAGAAGAAAATTAGAAATACAGTTTCTATTTTCAGAGAGAAAATTACATTAAAATTGTGATTTTCTTCTTGTAGTAAAGCCATTGGGTATTGCAAATATACCTCACTAATTGGTTTTAAACTGTGTATTCAAATGAATAGCTCCGTTACTCCTATATGTTAACAGATGTCTCTTGAAATAATTACTATTTAGGTTTTTAAAGTATTCATTAAATGTCTGCTAAATTACTTAAAAATCATAATAGACATGTAATGGGTGCTTTAAAACCAAAATAGAAATTACATTTGATTATAAGTAACTATAGGTTTATAAAGCTATCATTATATGTCTATTAAGACCATTTAACTTAAGTGTTACATAATTAGAGAAGAGCCAGGATTTTAATTGCACGTTTGCAAACTGTTAGCTTGCTTTGCTAAATATTCATTTTATCCACTGCAGAACAGTATGAGTGAGGTATGAAGATTTCATCATTTCTTTCCTTAAGCAATTTTCACTGCACCTTGTGGGATTAAATGATCTAACAATTGCATATCACATACAATAATGACCATATGTAAAAAAATAAAACGATATTTATATTGAAATATACCTTCCAAAGTAGGGTACATTTCACTTATGCCCTCCACAAAAAAGCTCTTCATGGGCCAATGGGTATTTCTTTTCCCTCCTTTCAGGTAACTGATTAAGATTGGTCCTGCAACCAAATAGCTGAGATAGAAAAAAATTAGTATCACACTATGATTCACTGCGTACTTAGGTCTAGAAAGCAGGTCTCAAGTTGCCAATAAAAAAAGCATAATTTCCCATTAATTACCTCACTAAGCAGTTGCTTGTTATCACAGAAGTTAAGTGGGAATTAAAAGAAAGACTAAATTACACTTTTATGCCTTGAAGTGCCAACTCATCTCAAAGTCAAGATTGGGATACAAAATGCAGAGAGTAAGATTGTAATTTGGTTGCAGGTTCAATTCAGTAGATAAATAATGTGCCTCTGACTGCAGGCTTTTAGAGGCATTACCACTCCTTTCACAAAGGTATCCACTTTTAGTTCTTCAGTATATCTCTATTAGACACCTGAGGTTGCCTCTTGTAAACCTGAAGAAGAAAACATTCTGCTGAGAGGCAATTTATTTGTATAGCATTTCTTCTCTAAACATTTGCATTTAAACAAGATTTTGATGTCTTTGGAATCCATCTGCCTACACTTACACTATTTTTTATCCCTGAATAAACATCACCTGTGAAGTATCCTAAATACTGTTGCTATTCCACTTCCTTAATTTTGTACAGATCCATTTAAACTCACGGTATAGCTTGACTCTTTTAACTTGGGACCTGGAGGTAAGATTTTTAGTGTCTTCATGTATTCTTAGTTAATAAAGGTAACCCAACTGAGAGAGTAGGTCTCATAACCCACTTGCTATCTTCAGATCTATTTTTAGGAAAACTAAAGGATATTACAGACAAATTTTCATGGCAGTCCACTGGCTTTTCACCATCCCATCAGAATGTCCTAAATTTAAGTTATTCCAGATACTAAGAAGTCCCCTACTTTTTCTGGTCTTTCTTTTTGGCTATCTTCTAATTTAAATCATTAAAAATAAAGTAAGTTCTTCAGGGTCAACTTACCACTGATCTTTAGCTTCAACTATTGTCTGGGACTAGTCAGAGGTGAATTCTATTTACCTTCATGTGTGTCAGACTTGGTGAAAGTCAAACATTTGATATTCAAAAAGAGTTATTTTCTTGGGAAAATAATTTTAATTTGTTGTTAATATTTTTAATGGAGACTTTATAATAAACTCTAGGTTCCTTTGATTTGTTCAATACAGGAAAATTAAGCAACAGTCAACTCTGCATAAGAATTTGAGTGGATTTGGCTATTTTCCATTATACTAGAGAGAGTGTCAACGTCAAACCATTTCCTATTATCACTTCAATGGCAATGAGGCTGCAAGTTGCCATTTGTAATTACACTTGCACTATTGTTTTATTTACACAGATCATTTCATTTATTTACACTGCTATTTTTCACCTGTAGGTGTCCTCCCTTTGATACCTGCCTTAAAGTGATAATCTGTAGGTTCTATGCTGAGTATAGACACATATTTACCATGAAACAGAAGTTTCCTTTAACTTGTACCAGTTCCAAGGAAGGGATAATGTGTTCACATCATCCTATGCTTCTGTAAAATTTACAAAAGTAAGATATTTTCACTTTCCCTTTCTTTTTTTCTTTGATGAAGTCCCTGAAAATTATGTAATCTTTAGTCCTCACAAAACCTAGATCTACCACTGGCTATGTGAAAATGAAATTCTAATCACAGTCACCCACAGAATGGAGTAAAAATTTCTAATGACATCTTTTTTTGTAATCTCCCAGGAGACAGCCTTCGATAAATCTGACAAATTAACAACATGATGTTTTCATGGAAGAATTTGAAGAAAAATAAAATGGAGGTATCCTTTGCTTACAGGACATATTATTTCTTGCTGCAGACATAAAAATGTTAGCCCTGACTTCTTTGTCAATAACAAGTCAGAAATTGGGTTTCATGGAAATTGATTGTTAAGTTTGGGTATGAAACAGTTCTAATGATACATTCTGTAAACAGATACATTCTGCTTCCTTCTTATCTGCCTCTCATTAAAATTAGTTTTTGTAGATACAGTTTGGTAGGTGAGTATATTTAAAGCAGATAGATGTTTCCATTTTTTTAAGCTACAGGAGGGAAAGAGTGAAAGGAGATATCTATATAAAGCCAAGTAGAATCTTTCAGCCCAGTCAGTTTTAGAAATGATTTTCTAGCATTTACTGATATTCACTCCTACAATGATTCAAAGATATTCATTCCTTTTGAAGTAACACATTGATATTCTGTGGTGTTGAAAACAAGCTAAAAACGAAAGAACTGAGGATGAGATTAAATAACTTAGAAACTTGCTTTTTATCAAGTACTTTAAAAATTTTTCATTATACATAGAGAGAGGTACAAAAATAACATAAACAAAGTACAGCTCATTAATTTATCATGATGTTCACACATCCATGGAACGACCATACTGTTCAAAAAGTCAATAGTTTTTCTGCTAATGAATACTGGATACTTGACCAATGATCCAATAAGTGTAAAGTGTGCAGTTTACAATGTGATTGGTGGAAACAGATACTATTTCCTGTTCTGTAGGAGCCCTGGGTACTATTATCTTCCACCCTTTCCAGTGTTTCCCCTCCTTCACCCATCCCAGCCTTGAGTAGTTTTCTCAGATATAGTTTATGATCTGTATTCTCCTGAATACTGTAGGTGACTCCCTACGGAGCTCCAGTTTTCTCTCTCTACCCCTCACCCTTCATTCTCTTTCATTCTGTCTCTCTCTCTCTCTTTCTCTCTCCTATTTAATCTCAATCTCTCCTTGTTAAATTCACCTCTCCAGTACTCAACTTTGTGCACTCCAGCCACTATGGTCTCCCTTGTGACTCAGCTCTGGGTCTCAAACTCAGGATGTCTTCTAAGTTCTATTTTTGCCTTCCCTCCCAACCCCGCTGCTTCTTCACAATGCCCTAGAAACACTATCAAGGCAGTAACACAATAATTACAGGGTTCCACTGATTTGTTTCCTGTCTCATGAAATCACTGTGCTAAATTGACTGATACCCAATGTCTTAAAAACTGATTTATCATATGTCTTGTAATTGATTTCAGGGAAGGAGTGTAAATCCATTTCCTGTTACACCATCTTGGCTAGAAGCAGAATGCCATTCTCTCTTAATTGAGATCTACTTTATTAGTGGAATATTGAACTGTGTAAATATTTTACAATGTCAAACCTTATTTCTTCCATGAAAATATCAATTGAAGGGTCTAGGAGTTCTTATTCTGAGTAAATTAAAGCTTGATGAAGATCCATAAATAGAATACTGATTGTCACCTGGTTACATATGTTAAGTACAGGTTACTATCAGTATGATGCAGCAATTTTAAATCACACTAATTATTCTGAAAAGGGTTCCTGAAAATTGTGATGTTTTGGTTAAATTTTGAAGGGCATTTAGAAGTGAACTAGACAAAGAAAAGAAAACAGTAAATTAAGTTGAGAGAATAGCATATAGGATTCATATACTGCATTTGATGAGAGGTTATTGCAAATGGTTTAATAGAGTTGCAATGACAAATATCCAGAAAATGCCAACAGAAAAAGCTACAGATATGTAAATAAGCTAATGAAAAACATCAGTAGAGAAGATAAAATCATTGTAGGCTAGAGAAGATGTGTGTATTGAAATTCCCATTCAACTTTGCTTCACCCTTCATATTGAATTTATCTGAATAAATTAGATCTGACAAGTACTCCAGTTGTCACTCAAATACCTTTCTATATAAGCTAACATACTTAATCTGAGAAAAGTTTGAAAAGTTACTTGACCCTAGTTATATATAGAGAAAGTTTTATTCTATGCCCTTAATGGAGAACATATGAAAGCCTATATTTTTGCTAAATACTGCGGGAAGGAAGGTTAACATAAGTAGACCTTTTAGTGTCAAGGTACCTAGGTATGCACTTCATTGCAATCTCTAGGAATTACCTGCCCAAGTCTTTAAAAGCAAAATGAGCAAGAAATTGTAATATATTAGTGGTTTTATTACAAACTAAAATTTAAAGAAATAAAATCATTGAATTTCCCCTTAGATGTTTTGTGTTGTCTTCCAATAATTTAACTGCTTTATTTTAAGTTGCTTACAGTTTATTTTTTGAACCCTATGAGCTGATTTTGCACATCTCTACAAATGGGCATTGATTGAACTGTTTAGGAATCATTTTTAACTGGTAAGTCTAGTGTTATTTATCATGATCTTATTTTTTATAACTTTCTTAAAAATAGTCTAGGCTAGGAACATGACTTCTGACAGTTATATTTGAATTGACAGAAAGAAGACTAGAAATTTACTTCTGTAATGAACTGTGCAATATTTCCTTTTAACGTGTCAACTCCTCTCTTTAATACTTCAATTTATCCATCAAAACCAGTTCATAAGAAGAAAAATAATTTTTACGAAGAAGTGCAGTGGGGTTTAAAACTTCACTTGTTGAATGTCTCTATATTTTAAAGGAGGCTGACAAAATACAGATTTGTAAAATAAACCTAAATCTCACTGCTAGTGATAATTGCTGATAAAGCAGTTGTGTGTGTGAATATGTGTGTGTGTGTATGTGTGTGTGTGGTGCTGTTGTTTTGCTATTCTTTACCATACCTCTGCCACATTTTAAAATAGCATGGGCAATTAAAAGTAGTACAAGAAAGAGCATGAAAACTATGTGAAAATTTTAGATAGAATTGTGTTTCTGAATCATGGACTCAGTTGTTCTCAAGATTTCCAACAAATAACATTGTGACTTTGTCATTAAATCATTCAGGAATAATCTTATAGGAGGAAAAACAACCACGCCTTCCTTAGCATACATTTCTTGTTACACACCTTTTGTGATTCTATGTATTCTGTCGCCCTTCTCAGTGTCCAATTTTCCAGACAAAATGGTGTCTGGGACTTTTAAATTAAAAACACAAATCTATTTATAGATTGCTGAAAAAGGAATCCCTACTGCAAACACACCCTGATATGTTAGTCACCTTTACCGGGGTAACAAATAACACCCCAAATCTCATTGTCTAACAATAAATTCTTATTTCTTGATTATATTACATTAGAGTTGTTGGCCAATTGTTTCTGTACTTCAGGCCACAGTCAACTGTATGCTATTCCAGGTAGCCTCTCATCCTGGGACAAAAGTTTTAAGAGCAGTTCATATAAGCTAACACAAGGGGATAATTGCCAAATCAGACTCATAAAAAATGAGACATCTAACAAAGTATCAAGATTTACTAATAATCTTGTTTATAGGCAATCAGGGGTCTCAGATGAAGAAGAGAGGTTTCCAGGCCTTTCTTCCCAAGCCTTTCTTCCTGCATTGCCCATGCATTTCCTGGACCAGAATAAGATGGGGAATCTCTGAGTAAGTTTCATGCTTCACTTCACACAAGAGTCAGGTATGTTTAAGTCATGAGCTAGCTCTCTCATATGCCACAACAGTTGTAGAGCTTACAAGTTATTCTCTAAAGAAGCATATCTCATAAATCCTTAGATCCATTTTGCTGTATATATGATCCAACAATTGCTGAAGAAAGGGATATTGAAATCTGCAATTCTAATTATGAATTTGTCTATTTCCCCTGCAGATACGGTCACGTTTTTCTTTGTGCATTTTGAGGCTTTATTATTAGCTGCACTCATATATAGGATTGTTATATTTATGTCAATTATCTTTCAAATAGATTAAAAATAAGATGAATTACATTGCTTATACCATGTATTTACCCTTTCTGATGCTCTTCATTCATTTGTGTAACCCCAAATTTCCATTTGCATCATGCCTTTTCTACTTAGAGATTTTTAGGTCTTTCTAATGTATATCTTCTGAAAATAATTTCTTAATTTTTGTTGCTCTAAATAAAGTATTTTTTCCTCCTTCACTTTTTTTTACTTTATTTATTTATTTTATTATTTTGATTTATAACAAATTTAATCAGTTCTACATATACATATGTTCCCATATCCCCTCCCTTTTGTGTCTCCCTCCCACCCTCCCTATCCCGCCCCTCCAGGAGGTCACAAAGCACTGAGCTGATCTCCCTGTGCTATGCGGCTGCTTCCCACTAGCTATCTACCTTACGTTTGGTAGTGTATATATGTCCATGCCGCTCTTTCACTTTGTCACAGCTTACCCTTCCCCCTCCCCATAACCTCAAGTCCATTCTCTAGTAGGTCTGTGTCTTTATTCCTGTCTTACCCCTATGTTCTTCAGGACATTTTTTTTTTAATTCCATATATATGTGTCAGCATACAGTATTTGTCTTTCTCTTTCTGACTTACTTCACTCTGTATGACAGACTCTAGGTCCATCCACCTCATTACAAATAGCTCAATTTCATTTCTTTTTATGGCTGAGTAATATTCCATTGTATATATGTGCCACATCTTCTTTACCCATTCATCCGATGATGGACACTTAGGTTGGTTCCATCTCTGGGCTATTGTAAATAGGGCTGCTATGAACATTTTGATACATGTCTCTTTTTGAATTATGGTTTTCTCAGGGTATATGCCTAGTAGTGGGATTGCTGGGTCATATGGAAGTTCTATTTGTAGTTTTTTAAGGAACCTCCATACCGTTCTCCATAGTGGCTGTACCAATTCACATTCCCACCAGCAGTGCAAGACTGTTCCCTTTTTTCCACACCCTCTCCAGCATTTATTGTTTCTAGATTTTTTGATGATGTCCATTCTGAATGGTGTGAGATAATATCTCATTGTAGTTTTGATTGGCATTCCTCTAATGAGTAAAGATGTTGAGCATCCTTTCATGTGTTTGTTGAAAGTCTGTATATCTTCTGTGGAGAAAAGTCTATTTAGGTCTTCTGCCCATTTCTGGATTGGGTTGTTTGTTTTTTTGCTATTGAGCTGCATGAGCTGCTTATAAATTTTGGAGATTAATCCTTTGTCAGTTGCTTCATTTACAAATATTTTCTCCCATTCTGAGGGTTGTCTTTTGGTCTTGTTTATGGTTTCCTTTGCTGTGCAAAAGCTTTTAAGTTTCATTAGGTCCCATGTGTTTATTTTTGTCTTTATTTCCATTTCTCTAGGAGGTGGGTCCAAAAGGATCTTGCTGTGATTTATGTCATAGAGTGTTCTGCCTATGTTTTCCTCTAAGAGTTTGATAGTGTCTGGCCTTACATTTAGGTCTTTAATCCATTTTGAGCTTATTTTTGTGTATGGTGTTAGGGAGTGATCTAATCTCATACTTTTACATGTCCCTGTCCAGTTTTCCCAGCACCACTTATTGAAGACGCTGTCCTTTCTCCACTGTACATTCCTGCCTCCTTTATCAAAGATAAGGTGACCATATGTCCGTGGGTTTATCTCTGGGCTTTCTATCCTGTTCCATTGATCTATCTTTCTGTTTTTGTGCCAGTACCATACTGTCTTGATTACTGTAGCTTTGTAGTATAGTCTGAAGTCAGGGAGCCTGATTCCTCCAGCTCCATTTTTCGTTCTCAAGATTGCTTTGGCTATTTGGGGTCTGTTGTGTTTCCATACAAATTGTGAAATTTTTTGTTCTAGTTCTGTGAAAAATGCCAGTGGTAGTTTTATCGGGATTGCATTGAACCTGTAGATTGCTTTGGGTAGTAGAGTCATTTTCACAATGTTGATTCTTCCAATCCAAGAACATGGTACATCTCTCCATCTATTTGTATCATCTTTAATTTCTTTCATCAGTGTCTTATAATTTTCTGCATACAGGTCTTTTGTCTCCTTAGGTAGGTTTATTCCTAGATATTTTATTCTTTTTGTTGCAATGGTAAATGGGAGTGTTTCCTTGATTTCACTTTCAGAATTTTCATCATTAGTATATAGGAATGCCAGAGATTTCTGTGCATTAATTTTGTATCCTGCTACTTTACCAAATTCATTGATTAGCTGTAGTAGTTTTCTGGTAGCATCTTTAGGATTCTCTATGTATAGTATCATGTCATTTGCAAACCGTGACAGCTTGACTTCTTCTTTTCCAATTTGGATTCCTTTTATTTCCTTTTCTTCTCTGATTGCTGTGGCTATAACTTCCAAAACGATGTTGAATAGGAGTGGTGAGAGTGGGCAACCTTGTCTTGTTCCTGATCTTAGTGGAAATCGTTTCAGTTTTTCACCATTGAGGACGATGCTGGCTGTGGGTTTGTCATATATGGCCTTTATTATGTTGAGGAAAGTTCCCTCTATGCCTACTTTCTGTAGGGTTTTTTATCATAAATGGGTGTTGAATTTTGTCGAAAGCTTTCTCTGCATCTATTGAGATGATCATATGGTTTTTCTCCTTCAACTTGTTAATATGGTGTATCACGTTGATTGATTTGCGTATATTGAAGAATCCTTGCATTCCTGGAATAAACCCCACTTGATCATGGTGTATGATCCTTTTAATGTGCTGTTGGATTCTGTTTGCTAGTATTTTGCTGAGGATTTTTGCATCTATTTTCATCAGTGATATTGGCCTGTAGTTTTCTTTCTTTGTGACATCCTTGCCTGGTTTTGGTATCAAGGTGATGGTGGCCTCGTAGAATGAGTTTGGGAGTGTTCCTCCCTCTGCTATGTTTTGGAAGAGTTTGAGAAGGATAGGTGTTAGCTCTTCTCTAAATGTTTGATAGAATTCGCCTGTGAAGCCATCTGGTCCTCTGCTTTTGTTTGTTGGAAGATTTTTAATCACAGTTTCAATTTCAGTGCATGTGATTGCTCTCTTCATATTTTCTATTTCTTCCTGATTCAGTCTTGGCAGGTTTTGCATTCCTAAGAATTTGTCCATTCCTTCCAGGTTGTCCATTTTATTGGCATAGAGTTGCTTATAGTAATCTCTCATGATCTTATGTATTTCTGCAGTGTCAGTTGTTACTTCTCCTTTTTCATTTCTAATTCTATTGATTTGAGGCTTCTCCCTTCTTTTCTTGATGAGTCTGGCTAATGGTTTGCCAATTTTGTTTATCTTCTCAAAGAACCAGCTTTTAGTTTTATTGATCTTTGCTATCATTTCCTTCATTTCTTTTTCATTTATTTCTGATCTGATTTTTATGATTTCTTTCCTTCTGCTAACTTTGGGATGTTTTTGTTCTTCTTTCTCTAATTGCTTTAGGTGCAAGGTTAGGTTGTTTATTCGAGATGTTTCCTGTTTCTTAAGGTGGGATTGTATTGCTATAAACTTCCCTCTTAGAACTGCTTTTGCTGCGTCCCATAGGTTTTGGGTCGTCGTGTCTCCATTGTCATTTGTTTCTAGGTATTTTTTAATTTCCTCTTTGATTTCTTCAGTGATCACTTCGTTATTAAGTAGTGTATTGTTTAGCCTCCATGTGTTTGTATTTTTTACAGCTCTTTTCCTGTAATTGATATCTAGTCTCATAGCATTGTGGTCGGAAAAGATACTTGATACAATTTCAATTTTCTTAAATTTACCAAGGCTTGATTTGTGACCCAAGATATGATCTATCCTGGAGAATTTTCCATGAGCACTTGAGAAAAATGTGTATTCTGTTGTTTTTGGATGGAATGTCCTATAAATATCAATTAAGTCCATCTTGTTTAATGTATCATTTAAAGCTTGTGTATCCTTATTTATTTTCATTTTGGATGATCTGTCCATTGGTGAAAGTGCGGTGTTAAAGTCCCCTACTATGTTTGTGTTACTGTCGATTTCTCCTTTTATGGCTGTTAGTATTTGCCTTATGTATTGAGGTGCTCCTATGTTGGGTGCATAAATATTTACAATTGTTATATCTTCTTCTTGGATCGATCCCTTGATCATTATGTAGTGCCCTTCTTTGTCTCTTCTAGTAGTCTTTATTTTAAAGTCTATTTTGTTTTATATGAGAATTGCTACTCCAGCTTTCTTTTGGTTTCCATTTGCATGGAATATCTTTTTCCATCCCCTTACTTTCAGTCTGTATGTGTCTCTAGGTCTGAAGTGGGTCTCTTGTAGACAGCATATATATGGGTCTTGTTTTTGTATCCATTCAGCCAATCTGTGTCTTTTGGTGGGAGCATTTAGTCCATTTACATTTAAGGTAATTATCGATATGTATGTTCCCATTCCCATTTTCTTAATTGTTTTGGGTTCGTTATTGTAGGTCTTTTTCTTCTGTTGTGTTTCTTGCCTAGAGAAGTTCCTTTAGCATTTGTTGTAAAGCTGGTTTGGTGGTGCTGAACTCTCTCAGCTTTTGCTTGTCTGTAAACGTTTTAATTTCTCCATCAAATCTGAATGAGATCCTTGCTGGTTAGAGTAATCTTGGCTGCAGGTTTTTCTCCTTCATCACTTTAATTAAGTCCTGCCACTCCCTTCTGGCTTGTAGAGTTTCTGCTGAGAGATCAGCTGTTATCCTGATGGGGATTCCCTTGTGTGTTATTTGTTGTTTTTGCCTTGCTGCTTTTAATCTGATTTCTTTGTGTTTACTTTTTGACAGTTTGATTAATATGTGTCTTGGCGTATTTCTCCTTGGATTTATTCTGTATGGGACTCTCTGTGCCTCCTGGACTTGATTAACTATTTCCTTTCCCATATTAGGGAAGTTTTCAACTATAATCTCTTCAAATATTTTCTCAGTCCCTTTCTTTTTCTCTTCTTCTTCTGGAACCCCTATAATTCGAATGTTGGTGTGTTTCATGTTGTCCCAGAGGTCTCTGAGACTGTCCTCTGTTCTTTTCATTCTTTTTTCTTTATTTTGCTCTGCAGCAGTTATGTCCACTATTTTATCTTCCACCTCACTTATCCGTTCTTCTGCCTCAGTTATTCTGCTATTGATCCCATCTAGAGTATTTTTTATTTCATTTATTGTGTTTTTAATCGATGTTTGATTCATCTTTAGTTCTTCTAGGTCCTTGTTAACTGTTTCTTGCATTTTGTCTATTCTATTTCCAAGATTTTGGATCTTGGAAATAGAATATTGGATCATCTTTACCATCATTATTCTGAATTCTTTTTCAGGTAGACTGCCTATAACCTCTTCATTTGTTAGGTCTGGTGGGTATTTATCTTGCTCCTTCTCCTGCTGTGTGTTTTTCTGTCTTCTCATTTTGCTTATGTTACTGTGTTTGGGGTCTCCTTTTTGCAGGCTGCTGGTTCGTAGTTCCCGTTGTTTTTGGTGTCTGTCCCCAGTGGCTAAGGTTGGTTTAGTGGGTTGTGTAAGCTTCCTGGTCGAGGGTACTAGTGCCTGTGTTCTGGTGGATGAGGCTGGATCTTGTCTTTCTGGTGGGCAGGTCCACATCTGGTGGTGTGTTTTGGGGTGTCTGCGGACTTTTTATGATTTTAGGCCACCTCTCTGCTAATGGGTGGCATTGTGTTCCTGTCTTGCTAGTTGTTTGGCATAGGGTGTCCAGCACTGTAGCTTGCTGGTCGTTGAGTGAAGCTGGGTGCTCGTGTTGAGATGGAGATCTCTGGAAGATTTTCGCCTTTGATATTATGTGGAGCTGGGAGGTCTCTTGTGGACCAGTGTCCTGAAGTTGGCTCTCCCACCTCAGAGCCACAGCACTGACTCCTGGCTCTTCAATTTGGGATGATTTGTTGTCTATTCATGTATTCCACAGATGCAGGGTACATCAAGTTGATTGTGGAGCTTTAATCCACTGCTTCTGAGGCTGCTGGGAGAGGTTTCCCTTTCTCTTCTTTGTTCTCACAGCTCCTGGGTCTCAGCTTTGGATTTGGCCCCGCCTCTGCGTGTAGGTCGCCGGAGGGCATCTGTTCTTCGCTCAGACAGGACAGGGTTAAAGGAGCAGCCTCTTCGGGGACTCTGGCTCACTCAGGCCGGGCGGGAGGAAGGGGCACGGAGTGCGGGGCGAGCCTGCAGCGGCAGAGGTCGGCGTGACGTTGCACCAGCCCGAGGCGCGCCGTGCGTTCTCCCAGGGAAGCCGCCCCTGGATCCCGGGACCCCGGCAGTGGCGGGCTGCACAGGCTCCCGGAAGGGCGGTGTGGGCAGTGACCTGCGCTCGCACACAGGCTTCTTGGCGGCGGCAGCAGCAGCCCCAGCGTCCCACGCCCGTCCCTGGGCTCCGCGCTTTCAGCCGCGATTCGCGCCCGTCTGTGGAGCCCCTTTAAGCAGCGCTCTTAATCCCCTCTCCTCGCGCACCAGGAAACCAAGAGGGAAAAAAAAGTCTCTTGCCTCTTCGGCAGCTCCAGAGTTTTCCCGGACTCCCTGCCGGCTAGCTGTGGCACATTAGCCCCCTTCAGGCTGAGTTCTCGCCGCCAGCCCCAGTCCTCTCCCTGCGCTCTGACCGAAGCCCGAGCCTTAGCTTCCAGCACCGCCCGCCCTGGCTGCCGAGCAGACAAGCCTCTCGGGCTGGTGAGTGCCGGTCGGCACCGCTCCTCTGTGCGGGAATCTCTCCGCTTTGCCCTACCCAGGTATGTGGGGAGTTTCTTGCATTTTGGGAGGTCTGGGGTCTTCTGCCAGCGTTCAGTAGGTGTTCTGTAGGAGTTGTTCCACGTGTAGCTGTATTTCTGGTGTATCCGTTGGGAGGAAGTTGATCTCTCCGTCTTACTCTTCCACCATCTTACCCCAAGTCCTCCCTTCTTCACTTTTGAACAATAATTCACTGGATAAAAATTCTAGGTTGACAGTTAAAAAGTTTTTTTTCCTCCACTATCCTGATTTGAATTGTTTCTGATAAGAGTCTGCTTTTAACACATCTTTAAAAGAATTGTGCCTTTTTTTTCTCTTAAAGCTTTAAGATTTTCTCATTATCACTACTTTTTATTGTGTGGTTTTCTTTAGATTTATTTTACTTGGTGTTCATTGAGATTCTTTGACAAGCAAATTTATATCTTTTATTAAATTTAATATTTTTCAATCATTATATCTTCCAGTACCTTTCTCTTCTCTTTCTTTGTGTCCAATGACTTATATGTTAAGCCACTTGCTATCAGTTAATCCAGCTCTTATTTTCTTCAGGTTTTGTCCTCTCTGCACTTCATTTTGGAAATTTCTGCTGTTATGTCTTCCAGTTTGCTGATCTTATGAATGTCCTAATATGCTAATACTGTTATCAAGTGTTGTGTTTCTCTCCTCAACATTCACATTTTTTCCTTCTTATCGATTATATGAAGCATTCATATTAGCTCTTTTAGCTTCTGTTGTCCACTAGTTCCATTACCTTTGTCACTTCCCAGTTTATTCTATAGATTAATTTTTCTCCTGTTTTGGAGTTATATTTTCCTGCTTTTTTGCTTGCCTTATCATTTCTTTTTGGGTGGACATTGTTTATTTATGTTCTTAGTTTTTATATTTTTGTTATCCTTTCATGCTGATTTGTTGTAACATACATTAAGGTACTTGTAGTCAGCTGTATCCTTCTAAAGCTTGCTTTAAGTGTTTTTAGAGCAGGTCTAGAGCAGCCATAAGACCAGAACTAATCTAGCCCCGTTTGTAAGGTAATGCCATTCTGAGGATTCTGTCCAATTTGCTGTTAATCATGAAATCTTCCTATTCTGATCAGTGGGAACACAAATAATTCCCAGACTCCTGAAGCTCCAGTTTTGTTTTGTTTTTTCTTTTTGTCTGCCTTTACCTGGAAGATTTTTCCAGAAACTCAGGTTGCTTTCTCTCATGGACATGTGGATCAGTATCAACTAACAGTTTAAGAAAGAACCATTCTGGGCTTTCCTGGTGGCGCCGCGGTTGAGAGTCTGCCTGCCAATGCAGGGGATGCGGGTTTGTGGAGGGGAAGATGGTCAGTAGGACAGAGGGTAACATTGATGACTTGCTCACTCGTGGAAATGCCTCTGCTGAAGGGCCTGAGGAGGAAGGTACAGAAAGCACAGAAATCATTGGTGTCAATATTGTCATGAACCATCACTTGCAGGAAACCAGCTACACAAAAGAAGCTTACAAGAAGTACATCAAAGATTACATGAAGTCAATCAAAGGGAAACTTGAAGAAAAGAGACCAGAAAGAGTAAAACGTTTTATGGCAATGGCTGCAGAACAAATCAAGCACATACTTGCTAATTTCAACAACTGTCAGCTTCTTTTTGGTGAAAACATGAATCCAGATGGCATGATTGTTCTGCTAGACTACCGTGAGGATGGTGTGAGCCCATATATGATTTTCTTTAAGGGTGGTTTATAATTGGAAAAATATTAACAAATTTGACTGTTCCTTTGCATCTAGAACCTGTCGTCATAACTGGCTGGCTGTAGCTTTTCATCAGCACAACACCAGGACTTAGACAAATGGGACTGATGTCATCTTGAGCTCTTCATTTATTTTAACAGTTGATTTATTTAGAGTGGAAACATTGTTTTTGAGAAAAAAGGTATGTCACGTAGGTTGTCTAAAAATAAAATGCATTTAAACTCATTTGAGAGAATGTCTCTAAGTTTAATATGTAATACCTAAATCCATCCTGCGTAGTCTTCCTGGAGAAGCTAGAGACTGGTTGTTGACCACTACTAGAAAGCATAAGGCCATCTTCAGATAACTTCTACAGTGAAAACCACTTCTGGCACTTGGAATATAAATAAGAATCAAAAGTAATTGAGTTGAAGTAAAGGGAAAGACCATGTTCATAGCAGTGCCAGAATTTGACGTGGATTTCTTACACATTTCATCACCTACAAATGGAAGTAGTTAACTCTGGAAGAGATTACCAAAAGAATAAAAAAAGACTAACACAGTTGGAAGCAAAAAAAAAAAAAAAAAAAAAAGAAAGAAAGAATCTCTATGTTGCTCTCCCACAAATAACCACCACATATAGATACATATTTTTTTTGTTTTCACTTCTAACATTCTACAGAGCAGAGCAGCAGCAAGTAGGATTGTATACTATAAACTTGTATACAGTCCTATAGTGTCAAAAAGTACTTTATGAGGTTTTTAGAAAGCACCAGTAAAATAACCAGAGAGACAATGTTGGAGTCTTTGATTTCCCTAACAGATTGAAGAGACACTGTGTAAGTAACACAGCTGTGTTGATACACATGCACTGTCACCTTGACTTCCAGGTGATCTGATTGTTCCTGTGACATTGTTTTCTTCTTTGCTCATCAGTACAGCAAGCTGCTCGTATGAAAGAATTGGCTAGTTACTTCTGTTTCTGTGGTTATAGATGCCCAAACAAAAGTAAAATGATTTAAAGTCTATTCTGTTAACTGTGTGAGGCAAACAGAATAATACCCCTCCCCGCTCCCATTCCTACAGAGATGTTCATGCTCTAATCCCTGGAATCTAAGAATCTGTTGTGTTAGGTGACAAAGGATCTCTGCAGATGAAATGGAGGTCACATACTTTATTGAGATTTCCCTGATTATCTGTACGAGGCCAATGTGGCAATGGAAGAAGCTGGAGTGATTCAAAGCATGAAAGGGACTACGCCTGTCTCTGGTGACTTTGAAAATGGGAGAAGGTGGCCAAGAGCCATGCAGTGTGGATGGTCTCTGGAATCTGAGTGCATGTAGTGCATATAGTACAGCCATTCCACTCCTCAGCATTTACCTGACAGAAATGAAAGCATATGCTGTACAAAGACTTGTACACAGGTGTTCATAGCACCAGCATTTATAATAGCCCAAAATGGAAACAACTAAACTTTCTATCAACAAGTGAATAGATAAACATATTGTAATATAATCATGCAAGGAAATACTACACATAAAAACAAGAATTATTGTAATATACTACAACATGAATGTATCTCAAATAATTATACTGAGTGAAAGAAGCCAGACAAAAAAAAGTTTGGTGGCACAGTGGTTAAGAATCTGCCTGACAATGCAGGGGACATGGGTTCAAGCCCTGGTCTGTGAAGATCCCACATGCTGCAGAGAAACTAAGCCCATGCGCCACAACTACTGAGCCTGCACTCTAGAGTCCGCGAGCCACAACTACTGAAGCCTTCATGCCTAGAGACTGTGCTCCACAAGAGAAGCCACTGCAATGGGAAGCCCACGAACTGCAACGAAGAGTAGTCCCAGCTCGCCACAACTAGGGAAAAGCCCATGTGCAGCAACAAAGACCCAATGCAGCCAAAAATAAGTAAATAAATAAATATAATAAATTTATTTTTTTTAAAACTACAGAAAATTAAAACTAATCCATAGTAGCAAAAAGCTCACCAATGATGGGTTGAGGTCGAAGTGGGCATGGAATGGAGGTAGGCAAGAATGAAGGATTACTTAGTGGCACATGGAAACTTCTGTAGGTGATGGGTATCATATATTAATTATTTTGATATTGCAGGTAGTTTCACAGGGGTAAAAATCTGTAGAATACCTTCACACTGACATTTAAATACATGAAATTTATTTGTATGTCAGTTGCATCTCAATGCAAACCAATAAAAATCTTGGTAATAAATGGTACTTAGATGTCTCACTTAGTAAGCAGGATGCTTCTGTATGATCTTGAATGAAATATGAACTGCTATCTATAGTAAAAACACATTTTTGCTGTAGGCAAATAAGCTTTGTGTATGTGATGTCTTGAATATCCATTGACTACTTTAGTATGTTACACAGAATTTTAAAATTGTCAGTAGACTGTAGGTAAAATACTTAAAAGAGACTCTCAGTTCCTTGGCTGAAATCTCTAGTTAATGTTGAAAGTAGCAAAGTATATTACAGTGTTTTAGTCCAAAGGCAGTTATATTTTAGTGGAGAGTGAGGGGCACATTTATAGGGACAATGGGACCCAATAGAATTTTTTTTAGTTTAGAGTTTACATCTAATGAACTAAATTTATTATGCCAAGAAGACATTTGCAATTGGCCATTTCCACACACTGGACATAAGAACTTGAAAATTCATGGACATCTACGTGAAAAGTTTACTCCAAATTTTAATAAGTTCTATTGGACTCAAAATATATATATATATATATTTTTTTTTTTGCGTTACGTGGGCCTCTCACTCTTGTGGCCTCTCCCGTTGTGGAACACAGGCTCTGGACGTGCAGGCTCAGTGGCCATGGCTCACAGGCCTAGCCACGGTGGCATGTGGGATCCTCCCGGACCGGGGCACGAACCCATGTCCCGTGCATTGGCAGGCGGACTCTCAACCACTGCGCCACCAGGGAAGCCCATCAAAAGAATTTTTGAGAGAAGAAAAGAATATTGTTTATTTTACAACTATTCTCTGAAGTATAACCTCTGGATACAAAAAAATGTTTCTTTAATTCAAATTGAAAAATATGATAATTAACCTAAAAATATAAAAGTCTAACAGTAGTGCTATCTCCTAGGAAAACTTTGCCTATTTACAGATTTCATTAGCTAGTCTTTAGGTTGCACTGAAATCACAACTCTTAGAGCTGAGATAGGTAATGGATTTCACCTTTTGGATTAACTCCAATAAAATAATAGAGATTATCAGTACAGTATCTTGAAAGAATTCTGTAGCCCCAATGGCTTTTCTGCATGTGGGGGAGAAAGTAGTTGTCCATGAGATACTAGCATCCCCTATTCAAGAGCTACTGACACTCAAATTGTTCTTTTGATCTGTGTTATCAATAGAAGGGATGGTCATGCATCTGGCTAATGGTGTTTCAGTTTGTTTATTGCTAATACGCTAAAAATTGAATAGCATGCTTCTACCATCCAGAGATATATAGTTTTCTCTGGAATATTGTGAGTTCGGTATTCAATGTGAGTCACTGGAAAGAACTTGGTAAGTGTACATGCCTGGGAAGTGAGAGACCCCATGGCATTCATCACTAAGCAAATGATGACTCAAGGGGAACCAAATATCTTACCAAGACTGTAGAAAAGAACATTTATTAACCCATATTCACATTTTTAAAAATGGAACAAAATTCTCAGGACACAGTGATATCTACTTTGAAGTGGCCGTTCAGTTCATTTGAGTAAAAGACAAATATGTATTCATATTTTTTAACTTTACTCTCTTAGGTATCAATTAACTATTTTTGACTAATATAAAAATGTTTTCTACTTCCTGCATTATACTATTTTGAAGCATAAAATCCTCCCCCTTTTTTTTTTTTTTTTTTTTTTTGCATTACGTGGGCCTCTCACTGTTGTGGCCTCTCCCGTTGCGGAGCACAGGCTCCGGATGCACAAGTTTGGCGGCCATGGCTCACGGGCCCAGCCACTCCACGGCATGTGGGATCTTCCCGGACCAGGGCACGAACCTGTGTCCCCTGCATTGGCAGGCAGACTCTCAACCACTGCGCCACCAGGGAAGCCCATCCTCCCTGTTTTATGTGCAGTACAATCTTTTATTTTAATTTGAAATTCTATCTGGCTGAGTCAGATGATGTATAGAATTCTATACAGATCTACTAATAATGACCCTGTGCAAGTTTTCAAAATAATTTTAATCAGTTTCCATTTTTAATTAAATTAGTTCTAATTAAAATTTCTTTCTGGGGAGAACTTGGGACAACAAATTATTTTGAGGTAGCTTTCATGTTATATGGTTACATTTTTCTTCGTTACATTCTTTTTAGACTGCCTTCTGATTTTGAAAATTATTTTGTCATTTACTTTTCATTTTTAAGTGTTGTTCCATCTGAGAAAATTATTTATTAATGTGAAAATATTGCCAAAATAGTATTTTAACTGTTTAACCTCAGCACAAAATCAATAGTGCTATGAAAAGGTGTCTAGTCAATGTTACACTCTGAAGGATTATTCTTATAGATTCAGTATAATTTGGGGCCATTTTATGATGTCTATTTTCCATCATTCTAAATGTTTAAAGGCTAATGTAAACTACAATCTGGGAAACAGATTTATTGGGACTTTTCTTTTTTTTTTTTTTTTTTTTTTCGGTAAGCGGGCCTCTAACTGTTGTGGCCTCTCCCGTTGCAGAGCACAGGCTCCGGACATGCAGGCTCAGCGGCCATAGCTCACGGGCCCAGCTGCTCTGCGGCATGTGGGATCTTCCCGGACCGGGGCAGGAACCCGTGTCCCCTGCATCAGCAGGCGGACTCTCAACCACTGCACCACCAGGGAAGCCCCTATAGGGACATTTTAAAATATATTTTCCATTTGTCTGTATAACAATTCATGTGGCTTTGCAATAGATCAAGTTTTGACATTAAAATTTGGGTGTGATATTGCATGTCATGGCAACTCATTGCACTTATCAAAGCCTCTATATTGAAAGAAAGACACACTTCACTTTTTAAAGCACTAAACTCTCTCAAATTCTGTTTTAAAGTACTTAAATTAATTATAATTGCAGCATAAACATCACCCTTAGGAAATTTAAAAATTCATTAAGTCAATACTGATATGTCTTCAACATTACACAAAAATAGGATTGGGGTGGTTCTTAAATTTCATCTAATCCAACCATGCTTCTAATAACTAAACTCTATACCATCCCCACTAAGTGTCCATCTAGGATATGCCTTATCACTTCCCACTACGGCAAAGTCAGTGAATCTTCAGGCAATCATTTCATCTCAAGACACACTTTCTTCAACCACTGGCTCTTAAGATCAAATCAAAAGAGGGAGGGAGATGCATGAGGGAAGGGATGTGGGAACAGATGTATATGTATGACTGATTCACTTTGTTATAAAGCAGAAACTAATAAAAAAAATAAAAAAAAATGCATATCCTCTCCCACATGAGCATTTTCAAATATTTGGAAAGAAGCTCTTTCTCTACTCTAGTTGAATATTCCAGAGTCTTTCATATTCATTGTAAATTTAACATATTAAATTTCCTACTCATCAAGCTTGCTTTTTCTCTGAACATAACCCAGTTAATCTAGATGTCTTTAAACCTATTTTGTCCATTATTGAGAGCAATGTGGAATCTAAACTACAGAAATTATTCATATGAAGGCTTAAAGCAGAGATTTGGAAGAAAATGAGGTTTCCCATTTCTTGAAACAAGAGAAATGGTGTTTTTCTTCTGTGAAATAGAGAACAGGGAAAGGTTACAAGTTGGAAGAATTAAAGAATTATTAGATTAAATTTTAAACTTAGACTTTAAAGTGTGAGAAGGCCAAATAAGGATGGGAAAGAATGAGGGGGATTTGGGGAAACAGCTCCAATAAATGTGAGTCTAAGACACAAAATAAATTTGCTCAGATAGAATATGGAGAATAACGAAAGATCGAAGTACAAGTTCTATGGATGGTCAGTGATTACGGGGTATGTTTTGCTGTGTGTATTTGTATGCTGAGGGAAGACATCAGTAGGTAGACTGAAGGTACATACAGTTGAGCCAAATCTCCAGGGAAAGGGCAGAGTCCCATGTCAGGTAAGTGGACTGCAGGTAAGAGGATGCTTTCTTTTGAGACTGGCAGGAAGGAGGCATGCCAAGGTTCTGGTGCAGATATTTGTGTGAGAGAGGGGGTGAAAGTTGAAGAAATTTCTTCCTTATAGACTTCCTTTTCCTATAAAAAGGAAAGCAGAATAATCTTGTAAATGTGAAAGAGACAGCATTGAAATTATGAGTTTTAATAACAAAGAAGTTGTAAAATAGTTGTTGAAGTTAGTAGGATGGGGAACTTTCCAGAAACATGTAACAGGTGACCTGACAATGTGGAAGACTGAGGGAAGGTCATAATTCTCATATATTTAATGACAAATATATCTATAATGATATAATTGTCTTTGATAGAATTATCTATTTGGTTGTGAGATTTAAAAAGACAGACTTTTGTTGGGGCAGGGCAGGTAGCAATGGAACCACAGCCTCATGAGCTGGACAACTTTAAATTTAGGCACATCATCCATCATGGTCTCTTCACCAGAGTCCAACCTCTATCTATGTTTTGTTATATACTAGTCATCACATCCTTGTCTTTTCATGAGTTTACTGCTATAACCTGAAATAACCCCTACTCCCTACCTCTATTTAAAAGATATTCAGCCTTAAAACCACAACTGCATGAAGGATATTATTTCAAATATCCTAAAATTGTCTGAGACTTTCTTTGAAATGTCACTGCACATAAAATCAATATTTATATTTTAGTTTCTTAACTGTTCTCATTTTTTTCATCTGTGTTGGTTTTGTGGCATAATTCAATGCCCAGGTACTTGTCTTATATTGTATATCCTTCAATGTCCTTTGACTATAAATATTATATGTGAACACAATAAAAACTTATTCATTTCATATGATTGATTCAATATAAACAACTTTTTTCTGGTGAGTAAAATAGATTGAGGATGAGTAACTTTTGCTTAAAACACAAGGTAGTAAATATTTTTAGCTTTGTGGGCCAAATATCTCCTTTGAAAATATTAAACTAGCCATTGTAGTGTGAAAATAGCCATAGACAATATGTAAACTAACAGGAATGGCTGTGTTCCAACAGAACTATTTATGGACACACATATTGGCATTGCAGATAATTTTTACTTGTCAAGAAATATTCTTCTTTTTATTTTTTTCTAAGCATTGAAAAATGTAAAAAAAAAAAAAAAAAGTAAATGTTCTTAGTGTATGAGTCATACAAAAACAGACCACAGGTGACGTTTGGCCTGTGGGCTGGAGTTATGTGATTCATGCTATCAATCAAAATTGCTAATGTACAAAGTTTGAAACCTGCTAAGCAATAAATCCTTATATGTGTTTGAGATCCACTTTTTGTTTTAAATTTTAAAGCTAGAACATGGCTTACAGATTTTTCAGCCTTTGGCTTATGAAAAAGTAGCATGTATGTCCTGGCACATAAGTGTTGAAGCATAAGTCTTACCAGTTCTGAGGTCTAAGGCAGGTCATGTGACATCTCCAACCCTCAACTTCCTCAATCATGTCATAAGAGGTAGCTATCTAATAGGGTTCCTGTGAGCATTCAATAGGTTAATAATGCATCATTTCACTTAGGTGAGTGTCTGTACATAATAATAAAAACCTAATAAATATTAGATTTTAAATAGTATTATTCAAAAAAAATTTTTTTCTGGAAGATTAAAACAGTATTGCTAAGAAATGAAGGTCTTTCAGCACTCATTTAGTGATAGGATCAATGCTAAAAAATAGGCTACCTGACTTTAAATATCAACATTTCTCCCCAGTCCTCAGCAAGAAGGAATTCATGAATTTAGCTCTTAATGAAATATTAAGTTGTCGTAAAATGTAAAATATCTTTGGCTTAACTGAAGTTCAGAAAAATACCGTTTGTTTTGTTTTGTTTTGTTTTGTTTGAGACATGGTACTACTCAGAGTACAGAAAAGTCTTAGATTTAGTAAATCCATTTCAGGCAGGAAAAAGCAGAAATATATTTGGTCTGGTTAGAGAAAATGAAAAGATAAGAACTTTAATTCTCAGTATTAAATACAGTAAAACCATAACTTTTAAAGGATTAAATATTTGTTTCCCATTAAAACTTAAATGATAATATAGAGACTAAACTAATTAAATGTTATAAAATATCTTTTAAGTTATTCTGATTAATTAAACTGATCTACAGGAAAGTAATTGCCTCCTGTTCTTTTTATTAGAAGGTGATAGATGATTGATATAGATAGATTAGACAGAGAGATAATAGATTATAGAAAAATAGATGATAGATAGATAGATGATAGATAGATAGAAAGGTAAAGGTAGATAATAGTCTTAACAAAGAATCAGACTTATATAGTCGGGTATAAGTATTTGGTAAAGTTAACTCTGTAACTGCCGATATTAACATGTATTCTGTATTTCTCAAATCTTATGTCTGGAAAAACATAACTCCTTATAAAAAATATTTAAATCTTATAAGTAAAGAGAAAACAAAGCAGTCATGGGAAATATCATGTTGTGTTTAATGTAATACTGAGCTCTGTCACTGACTCCATCTGCCACCAAATTATGAAAAGTTAGAAATGATGTCAAGAAACTTGGCATATAAAAATTTTGAAATGAACTAATCAAGACATAAACATAAATGATGTTTATTCAGTGATGCCAAAATATACAAACCAGGGAGTATCTGATATGGTAATCTTAAATTCAAGATGTAGGAAAAAATATGTTCAAGTCTGTGGCTGATTCTGTATAAATAAATCATATTTCTATGAATAATTATATGGACAGATCAATTCATGTAGCATAAAATATAAAAAGACAGTTTGATGGGTTTGTATCTATTTTATAAAACACCCTTCTTGCCAGATTTGTGCAGTTACTCACTTTTTAAATCATCAGTAATAAAATTGTGTGTATCTCCAAGGAAGTGTATATGACAGAAGGCTTTCTTACCTCAACATTGATGAACAGAGGTAAAAGGAGCCTGATGGCTATTAAACAGTCAAGAACCATCCGAGGAGAAATCAATAGCTTTTTCCTTTGGCAACTGGTGAATGTCAGATCTAAGACTAAAATCCAGGTCCTATAACTTCACACTAGGTAAACTTCATTTTTAAAATATTCTGCTTAGGTTTGATAAATGTGTTATGTGTTCTCAATGGAAGTCACAAAAATGTCCCCATCATATCATTAAGAGTTTTAGAGAAACCATGGGGTGAGGAGATTTAGAAGAAATGATTGCCACAGTTGGGCCAATGACTACTGTGAAGCAACAATAAGAAAGTAGAGAGATTTTTACGGTAACACATTTCAAAATGCATGAAGATTTACCACATACAAACTAACAGTGAATTTGTTTTGAATTCATATTAAAAGATGAGTAAATGGATGATACAGGAATAGCTCACAAAATGGCACCATTCTTCCCCCTGATAAATTATTTTCATAGGTTCCAAAAATACTACCATAAAAATCATTGAGATAATTAATCCAGCTCCACCCTGTTGTTACAAATGGTATTGCAGAAAGATTTAAAGATCTACATTTACTATGGATGACCGGATTTGGTTAGTTAGATCAATAGCTACAGAAAAGTGACTTTTCTCTACCTTTTATTGTGTGCTTACTTGATTCAGTATTAAAATTAGCTTTAAGCAGTTTACACAAGGTCTTCATTTTCACAAAATCAGTTTCAGGAAGCAGGTTAGAAATGCTTTCATCTGAAGTAGATTCAAGTGAGACTTCTCATAGGAACCTGTTAAAACAGAAGCTTATATTCCGTGAGCGTTCACATCGGTTCCCCACTAGGAGGCACCAGGTATGTGGTTATATGCCAAGGGAATTAGAAAAGTTACATAATTTTAATATGGTTAAAAAAACATGTTCTACCAGTAACTGTGTGATAATAAGCTTCTGAAGATTCATGTCAAACACTAGCTTTAACCCTTGTTCCATAACTTTTGAAGAAAATAATTCAGAAAAAAATAATAACTTAAAGAAAGATTTTGTTTTTTTGTGGGTTTGGGAGGTGTGGAGTATTTTAGTAGCACCAGTCTGAAAATTGCTTAATGCTCTCTGTATTACAGGGCAGATACAGATGTAAAACCTCTTTATGGGTGAGCATAGGCACAAATCAAAGAGATTCTGATATTCAAGTGATAAGAGTATAACAGTCAGGGTGAGGCCAGTACTGCCATGAGGCATGCTGGTCAGAGACCAGAATCACCTCTGGGCATGTAGTGAGTTATTGCACTCATTTAAATACTGGACCTCAAGGTAAAAATCATAGTGCTTGTATCAGTCCATGCATTAGGATGAATGGCGAAATACTGGAAAATCTTATTTTTACTTGATTTTAATTTCATAATTTCTTTTTGTGCTTGATTTATAATGTTCATAGCCTATCAATACATTATATATACAGTGTATATGAATGCACACACACACCCACTCATATATAGAGGCATTAACTAATAATTGTCTTTCAGATATGTTAAATGATCAAATGTGTTCAGATACCCCTGCTTTAGAAGTGAGATGTGACGCTTTCCCTAGGAAACTGGGGATTCTAAAAGGCTGCAAGGAGTATAACAAAGAAGTAGAGAAACCTGTCGTAGGTGGGTGATAAATAGAGTCCAGGAAATAAGCCCCAGCACAGAATAAGTCCTTGGTGGAACATAAGCTCTAACAAATGAAAGGGAAAGCTGGATTTTTCCTAAGTAAAAAAGAAACTCACTTTATAGCAGATGCAGTTACAAATCAATCACAGAACAACAAAGAAAATATACAGCAAAGAAATAGCAGCTTCTGAACCAGCGCAAGAGAAAAACTAGTATATGGTGTACAGATCCAACATAAATGCAGAAAAGCCCAGACAGGCCCTTCTCAAGATAACTCAAAATGAATTGCAAAGAAGGAATACAGGAATACAGCATAGTGGTTAAGAAAACTCTGTAAACAAAACAGTGGACTCCATTATTTCAGTTATGTCTCTTACTGACTGAGACCTCGAATTTGTCACAAAATTCCTCTAAATATCTCAGCATAAGTCCCTACAACTGTGAAGTGGGTATATTTCTGGTTTCTTATAAAGATGTAATGAGATAATGGGTGTGATGTATTTAGCTCATTGTCTGGGATAGTGTATGCTCTCATTGGGTATCAGCCAGTAGTAGCAGTAGTTTTTTTGGAACACATAAACAGATTTATGCCTGCTGTCAGAAATGACCAAGATGGAGAATAAGAGAAAAGGCAAAAATATATTTGAAAAATTAAGATGTGTACAGCATCAAGTTTAGGAAAATTACTTGATAACAAGTTAAGTCATCCATCACTGGTGCAGTGGGTTGAATGGTGCCCCCCCAAAAAATATAAATATTGTAATTCCCAGAACCTATGAATGTGACCCTATTTGAGGGGAAAAAAAAGCTTTTGGCAAATGCACTTAAATTAAAGATCTCAAGATGAGATCATCCTGGCTTATCCACCAAACCCAAGTGTCCTTATAAGAGACATACAAAGAAAAATATACACAGAGGAGAAGGCCATGTGAAAAAGGAAGTCAAGATTGGAGTTTTGCAGCCACGAGCCAATGAACCTACAGAGCCACTTGAAGCTGGAAAAGGCAGGAAAGAAATCTATTCTAGAGCTTCTAGTGGGAGTACAGTCGCCAGAACTGTTAGAGAATAAATTTCTATTGTTTTAACTTACTAAGTTTGTTGTGATTTGTTATGGCAGCCTTAGGAAACTAATAAAATTGCTTAAAAATAATAAAGAATTTGTAGTTAAAAGATAACACAGTGGCATTGCAAATATTAATGCATTTATCAAGCACAGTGTGTCTGCTATACAGCAAAACTGTTAGGACCCATAGAGGGTACAAAAATGAATAGCTCCTAGTAATTAGAAATATTTGGGACCTAGGTAACTCTTGAAGAATCAATTTTTTAAACTTTTTTCCATTAAATTTTCTGGACAATTTTTTAAAATAATTTTATTCTTTGTAGAGATACCGATTTTTAAAGTAAAAATGTCTAGCATCTAAGGGTTCTGTTGGGAATGAAAAACTATTCCTCTGCCATCTTAGGCTCATTGTCTGGGAGCATGTGAATTAAACAAAAGAGATTAACAGGAGAAAAGGCATTCAATTTTTCTTAATATTCACGAGCATGGGAGTTCACAGAGAAGCGAAACTCAAGAAAGTGGTTAGACTTGGGAACCTATAGACCATCTTAAGAAAGGAAAAGCGATTTGGGCTTCAAAAAACAAAAAAACTGGTGAACTGACTAGGAACGTTATGAGGAAACCAATGGAAGTTAAGGGTTATTTCAGTACGATTTGTTGTTGATGCATATTCTTCTTGTTCCAACTCTCTCTTCTGTGATGAGTCAATCTCTTCCTCCAGATAAGGGAGAGAGGGACACTTCCACAGGGGAAAATTGTGCTGCCTTCACAAAGGAAATCTATGCCTTGCTTTTAGGCAGAAAAGGGAAGGGTAGAGAACTCTTCCTGAATCTGCTTATTCTCAATTGCTTTCAGCTCAAAATAATCCTAAACCTAAAATGGCATGTTTTGAGGTGGCATATTTTGGACACTTTCAGTCTTAAATGGCCACCTTACTCAAATTTTGTGACCCATGAATAAATTAACCAAGTATATAAATATGCATATACACACAATTTACAAGATTGCTATTATTATCCACTAATTATGATGAAAGAACTATGGTTTCCCAATTGTCTAAGGTCATGGTGTCATTTAAAGGTATAGCCAACACTCAAACTAGCACTTGCCTGAATGGAGTTTGCCTTCTGAATCACTCCTCTATTGCCATGTAACCTAGTCTCATACTTGCATAGCTCATTATAATACAGGAAGTAATGGATCTGGCCCCCAAAAAGCCATTTATATTTTCATTGTGTTATTATCATACTTAGTTTTCATTTATTGCCTTATACCCTCAACTATAATTTTTGTTGTTACAAGGTTTAAATGTCAGCAACCAGATAACTGATAAATAAGTTGGCACAAGATTATCATTTTCAGTTTTTTAAGGAACCTCCATACTGTTCTCCATAGTGGCTGTATCAATTTACATTCTCACCAACGGTGCAAGAGGGTTCCCTTTTCTCCACACCCTCTCCAGAATTTAATGTTTGTAGATTTTTTGATGATGGCCATTCTGCTCAGTGTGAGGTGATACTTCAAGTGGAAGGGAAATGCAAGAGGGAGGGGATATGGAAATATAGGTATACATATAACTGATTCATTTTGTTATACAGCAGAAAGTAATACAATATTGTAAAGCAATTATACTCCAATAAAGATGTTGAAAAAAAAAAGGTTATCATTTTCTCCAGAAAGATATTCCTTAAAAATATTCCCTAGATGTTTAGGCAGCAGAATGGTATCTAATAAGTTAAATTCCAATGGCAGTCATGAATGAATGATGATTAAATTTTAAATCAAATCAAGTTCTCAGAAGTATCTTGAGATCTCATTTTATTTTCATTAATTGCACTCTGAATGGTTCAAGTCTTAGAAGTAATCAATGCAATTCCATGTGTCTACATTTAGTATGGAAGATTTTACAGATAATCAGGAAGGCATAGATTTATAAAATTCTGTTTACTATTTCATTTAACAATCCAAAATATATTAAGCTCTTAATATGTGTCAAGCTCCGAGGCAGGTGCTAGTGATAAATAATACATGACTCTTCCTGCAGGAAACACCTAATTTAATAAGAGAGACTAAAAGATAAGAATGTAAGGACTTCAGAACATGTAGAACAAATAGTCATTGTACAAAGATAGAGGTGAAATACATTTTGGGGTAGGTCAGAAATTGATCATGAAAGGTAAATAGGAATTACTGGGCAGACAAAGCAAGGGCAGATATTTAAGGCAATGAGAATTCCATTAGCCAGATCAGAAATAGAATAGCTAGACTCAAAGATCCCTAAGTTTTTCATCTTAGCATGCATAACCTAACATTTATTGTACATTTAGTAGAAGGTGAAGATATGGAGGCATTAGAATGTACACATGCTACTGATGAGAATGTAAAATGGGACAGCCACTCTTCAATTCAGTTGTCAGTTTCTTTAAAAGTCAAATCTATGCCCACAGTATGACCTAGCCATTCAAATCCTTAGTACTTAACCCAAAAGAAGTGAGAGTATATATCAAGACAAAGACTTCTACACAAATACTTACAAACTAATTATTTGTAATAGTCTAAAACTGGGAACAGCTCAGATGTCCATCAATAGATGAATGGATAAACAAATGGTGGAATATTCATACAGTGGAATACTACTCAGTAATAAAAAGGAATTATCTATTACACACATGTCAACATGGATAAATCTCAAAATAGTCATGCTGAATCAAAGAAGTTAGCAAAAATAGTACATATTGTATGATTTAATTTATATAAAATTGTAGGAAATTCAAGCTAACTGATTTTGACAGAAAGTTGCTCAAAGTTTGCCTGTGAATGATACGAGAACTCACAGAATTGGGTGAGAGAAATGAATTACAAAGAAGCACTAGGAATCTTTAGGGAGCAATGGATCTGTTCATTATCTTGATTGTGGTGGTGGTTTCATAGGCATATACATTTGTCAATATAACTCAAATTTACATATAAAATATATGCAGTTAATTGTATATAAATCATGCCTCAATAAAATTGTCAAAATAACTCAAAAGTTGACAGAATTAAGAAGAGAAATGTACAACTCTATGAATTTATACATTATGAAAAAGTTCTCTCTGTAATTGAAAGAAAAATCAGACAAAAACCAGTAAGGAAATAGAAGACTTGAAACTTTATACCTAACAAAACTTTACTAATTCACATGCATATAACAATGTAAGCAACAGTGGTAGAATGCACATTTATTTAAATTCAAATGAAATATTACACTAAACTTGGGAATGGAGTAATAAAGCAAGTAAAAATATATTTCATATGACTCAAATAATACAATGTATGGTGTCTGACTATAATAGTATTAAGCTAAAATATATAACCAGATGATAACTAGAAAGTTCTTGGAAGTTCAATAGTAAACTTCTAAACTTACCTTAGATTGAAGAAAATATCTTTGTGGAAACTATAAAATGTTTTTATTTAAATAATGAGAAAATGATGCAAAACACAACTTGTAAGATGCACTTTATGTTATCTAGGAAATTTGCAATTCTAAATTATATATTAAGAAAGAAGAAAAGCTGACAGTGATATAAGCATCAGTCTCAAAAATAAAATAGGAACAGCTAATTTAATAAAAAAGAAATAAAAGTAAGCTGCTAGGATAGAAAACAACAGAAATTGGAGAAACTTTTAAGATAGAGTATAATTAAAAGTCTAAAAGTTGGTTATTTGAAAAAACTAATATCTTAGTCTGTGTTCCACTGAAAATAGATCTTAAAACAGCAACTTTTATGCAAGATAGTGTATTTGAGAGTTTAGCCCAGGAAGCAAGAAGGAATGAGGGAACAGACATTGAAAGAGAAAGTAGAAAATAAATATCAAGGGTAAATTATCCAGTTAAGCATCACTATGTTCAAATAAGTCTCAATTCTGTTTATACTTATTAATGCTTCTCAGAATCATTGACTATAAGACTGAAAATATGTATTCATTCAAGGCTTTCATCACCTATATTTGAGAGTTCCCTAGGGGCAGTACATCCTCAGTATTTGTATCTGTCAAGAGTCTCGTTCCTTAATCCCATATGTCAGTATTGTAGAAAATACTGAAAGAATAATGAAAAGTGTGACATGAGTGCTTAAATTAGACAACAGCATAAAGTGAGTTGAGGACTGAAGGTTTGCTTAGTTACATCTAAAAATAGATACAAGGCCCACTAAAAAATTGATAACTTGCAACATTGACCAAGAGAAAAATAATACCACAAACTACCAATACCAGAAATTAAAAGGGACATAATTTCAGAACACATAGATATTAAAAACATTAGATATTATTAAAAAACTTTATGCCAATAAATTCTTAAAAATGAAGAGTAACAGAAAATGTGAACATGTATTTAAGCATTAAATAAGTTAAATGAAATATTAAAATCCAGAATATTTATGCTACCAATATGAAAACTTATGATAATGTATAGTAGTTAATACTTACCTGTATGTGCACAAGGATAAAGAAATAAACCAAAAATAGACATTTACCTGATACATATAACCCTTCAGTGTTGTGAATAAAGGGTTTTTTTTTTAATTAATGGTTATATCTCAATAATATATACACATGGAGGAAAAAAATCATCCCTAACTCCACATCACAATGTAGTTAAAAATTATTTTTGGATCAATAATTTTCTCTAACTTCAAAAATACAAATAATAAAGTCATTAGGCTGAAATACAGGAGTTTATCTTCAGACTTGGGGTAGAAAAAAATTTCTTAAACAAGATAAAAATGAAAAAACCCAAGAAACAACATTGACCACACAGGAAATTTTGATGAGCTTGAATACAATCAATTAAGAATTGCTAGCAGAAAGAGATATTGTAAACTCACTACACCACCAAAAATTCACTACAATTTATCAATATTTATTTGCTTAAAAACTAGAAATAAAAATTTCCTTATGTTGGTTAATTGTATCATTATAAACTTTAACAAACATCATAATGGTAAAAAAATGAATTCTTAAGAAAGTATATCTGTTCTCATCATTTTTATTCAGTATTGTACCAGAGATTCTACTGAGTTAAATAAGAGAAGGAAAATAAAACAACAGAAAATAAATTAATTAAAAACACAAAAATTTTAAAACGAATTAATTATGTCAATATTTGTAGGTGATATTGTACATGTAAACAATTTATAAGAATATGATTATTAGATTTTATAAGCAGATTTAGCTATTGGGTTAATGTATAAAAATCGAGTACAAGTCTATGCTCATGAAAAAACAGAAAATAAAACTTTAGAATGGTAATATTTACAAAAACATTAAAACCCACCTAATACTTAGGAATAAATCTAGCAAAGTTTATGCATTAGCTCTACTCACACACACACCCAAAAAAAACCTATAAAATATTAGTTGAGACAAGTGCATTATGTTAATATACTGGAAGATTCTATCCTGTAATGATGTCAAACATTCTAAAATAGATCTATAATTCAATGAAATCCCAATCCAAATTCCAGTAAGCTTTTTTTTCTTGTAATTTACAATCTCGTTCTAAATTATATATGAAAGTGAGAATTGCCAAGATTAATCAAAGAAATCTTGAAGATTAAAAAAGTGAGAAGGATTACAATAGTGGATATTAAGGTTTATTATGAGGCTAAATTAATTACAACTATTTGGTTTTTTCTCAATGTTGAAAAATAGAATAATGAATCAGAAATTACTCTCCAAAGACAAACTACCACACAGGGCACTTGACTTATGACAAGAAATGAAGGTGCAAAGAAGAAAAGAAAGGGTTTTCAGTACAATATGGGAAATTCAATGGGAAAATTCAAATGGGAAAAGCTGTATCTTTATCCCTCCTCATAAAAGGCAAAATTTTATTCATATATTTTATGGAACTTATGGTTAAAGATAAACCAGTAAAATGTCTAGATCATAATATATGAGCCCGTACTTTCAAAGCCTTTTGGTAGAGAAGGGAACTCTAATAATTAAAAAAAAAAGTGATAAATTTGACTACATTAAAATAGAAACCAATGTTAAACAAACATACCTTAAGTCAGTGAAAAAACAAAGCAAAACGGATACATCTGCAGTCCATATAATCAAAAATAGAAAAAACCTATACACAGAATACATGAACTTTTCTTTAAAATTGTAAGAAAATGCAACCTAATAGAAAAGTAGGCATCAGCCTTTCGAAAAGAAACTTCATATAAAACAGTATCCAAATGGGCAATTAACAAATGTATGAAAATGTTCTCAATACATATCATTAATAATCAGGGAAATATAAGTTAAAACCAAAGTAAGATGTCCTTATATAGTCACCAAGATGGTTGAAATGAAATAATTGGCAATGTTAAATTTTAATAAGGATGGAAGGCAGCTGAAAAATGTATATAATGTTTTTACATACCACATAACCCAACAAAATTTCCTTCTTTCTCTCTCTCTCTCTCTACCCCTCCTTCTCCCCCTCGTTCCCTCTCCCTCCCTGTCTCTGTCTTGTCTAAACATCTGTACATACAACAAAAGGTATCAGTGCATCAAGAGTAGAGAGGATTATGTGTGTGAGTATTTGTAAGTGTGTGTTTTTGTTTATTTGGCATATTAAATTTTGGAACAAAACAAAAAAATTAAACAAAATGGATGAATCTCACATTCTAAAACAAATACAAAAGAGCACATACTGTATCAGTCCAATTATTACATGAATTTCAAAAAGAAGTAAAACTATCCTTTGATGTTAGTGTTTACATGTATGATGGGGGTAGATCAGATGATTGGAAAGGAAGAGGAATCGAATTTAGGAATGTTAATAATGTTATGTTTCTGACCTATTTGGGAGTTACTTGGATGTTTTCATTTTTTATTAATGTTTTGCACAGCACTTAGTTTTGCAGTATTCCAAATATATGATTATTAAATAAAGCTAATTTGGTTATGTTAAAATCCATTTTTCTAACTACAAAGAAAAACTAAAAATATAAAATATCATGAGAGAGGAAAGTATATTTATGAAGATAAAAGACTGATGCTTAGTCTTGGAAGAACAGGTGTTTCTGAGGCAGAAAGGATAACACCTTAGGAAGCAACAATGAATTAAATGGTAGCTGAAAACTTGCAAAGGTTAAAAAAAAGTAAGGACTTGACTTTACAGAGCAAATACCAGGAAAATATAATGTATACTTGTTTCTGTAAAAATTAGTAAACAGAAGCCTCCTCAATATTCTGTAATAACCTATATGGGAAAAGAATCTGAAAAAGAATGAATATATGTATATGTATAATTGAACCACTATATTGTACACCTGAACTAACACAACATTATAAATCAACTATACACCAATAATTTTTTTTTAAAAAGCCTTGATTAAATAGAGTGAGAAGACAAAATGTGGTGCTCTTATGCCCTGTGGTCGACCATACTGGAGCCCAACAAGAAGGAGAAAGACTCCTCTCTTTTCCTGGCAAGGACTCAGCCAATGAAAAGCCATGGACTCTCTGTTTACTATAGTCTTCCCACCCATCTTCCTTTCCCTTATTATAAATGTGTTCTCCTTCCCTTGCTGTGCCGGGACTTGTACAAGACTCGCTACAGTCGTAGACACTGAATTGCAATTCTCTGCTAATCCTGAATAAACCCATCTTTGCTAGAGAAATATTTAACAGTCTATTTGTTTTAGGTCAACATTTTACAACTCTATACCATCCCCTAGCATAATATTGAGCTTATAGCAGACACAGTGCTTTACTTTTATTCCATTATCTTCAAGGGTTATATTAACGGTTATGTTAAACATAGAAGCCAAATTTTAATCAACATATACACTCTTGCTTATTACCTAGTTTTTAAATCAGTGTATATATTCTTGCTTATTGCCTAGTTTTGAATGCTTACAATTTTCCTTTTAAATTTATTTATACTTATATGTATAATCAGAATTGCTTGTTGGAATTTGAGCCCAATATAGATTTTGATATGACACTAAACATATATGTGATAATACATACCAGCAATTATGAAATAGATTTCAGAGTGATTAATAACATACAGTATCTCTTTGTTCATAGAGTCTTTGAAATTATTGGTATAACTTTTAAGCATGTATTCCAAGTCATAGATTTACATTGTAAATTGTATGCTTAGGGGAATAAGGTAGATATGTCTATCATTTCTGATAAGAAATAACAATTGTCACTTCAGAAGTCACATTTATAAATTTCAACACTTTATTTAATACAAGTCCTCTTGTATTTGAGGTGACAGTGTATTAACAGATCAGTTACTTTCGACCAGAAATCCTGCAGCCCAATATCCTCAGGGATAACAAGTAGTACAGGATTTTAGGAGAACCAAAGGCAAGAGGATTATATGGACAAGTATATGAAGGATATGAAATAGCCAAGCTACAAAGAATTTTTCACCCAGTAAAAGCCCCTCTGTGTAATATATATATATATATATATATATATATATATATATATATATATATATATATATGCTTCTCCCATTACCAGAATCATCTTAGATTGCCCCATTGTGGACTTGATAGGCAATCTAAAACCACAGTCTTTACAAATTTTTTTAAATCTTTTATTTATTTATTTATTTTTGGCTGCATCGGGTCTTCGTTGCTGCTTGTGGGCTCTCTCTAGTTGCGGCGAGCGAGGGCTACTCTTGGATGCAGTGTGCAGGCTTCTCATTGTGGTAGCTTTTCTTGTTGCTGCAGAGGCCCTAGAGCAGGCTTCCATTGTTGCAGAGCGTGGGCTCAGTAGTTTTGGTGCACGGGCTTAGTTGCTCCGTAGCATGTTGGATCTTCCCAGATCAGGGATTGAACCTGTGTCCCCTGCGTTGGCATGAAGATTCTTAACCACTGCGTCACCAGGGAAGTCCCTAACACCGCATCTTGAGCAATTTGTATAGACTAAGGGAAACCATTGCTTCTTAGTATGATTTGTCATTCCTCTTTTCTTTAGGTAAGTTATAGAACATGTAAGGAAGATGATGGAGAAGAATCAGAGAGGTAAATAGATGAATACCTTGTGTTTGGCACAGATTTATCTACACTTAAAATAGAATTTGGGTAATGAATTTGAGGCTTTTCAAATAAGATAACAATTTTCGTTTCATTTAGTTTTTTAATATGTGAACTCAGTCAGAAGACAAGTAAAAAGAATATAAGTTGCTTCCTAGACTACAAAACCAGCTGATACATGTTTCTTTGAGATCTTATAGTCATTTTACTTTTATATATATTTAGTCCACATATCTCATAATTCTCAGGATACTGGTACAGAAAATGCTTGCTGTTAGCATGAGAACACAGTATGACTTCAGAAGAAACTTTAAATTTATCTCTGCAAAGCCCTTAGCAGGATGCTCCTGATTAAGAATACATTTAGTAAACAGAACCCAGGATTTGTGAGCTATGGTCCCCTGGACAATGTCTGATAAGCTGTCCAAGTCCCCAGGCTTCTAAATGAAGATTTTTCATAATTTAAACACACTCCACTGGGAAACATTGCAAGAAAAGAACTGGGTTGAGGAATTTCATGAGTAAATTGAAGGAATGGCATTGTGAGTTTATTTTGGAAAAACTTAAAAAAAATTGTGGTAAAACCTGCCACGAGATTTTCATATTTTTCTTAATCCTGTATCTTTGATAGTCAAATTTTGTACAAGGAAGGGGTTGGGGGATGTGGGTAAATAGTGCGCACATTGTATATGTATTATTAGTTCCATTATAAAGAATTTATGTCAAGAATAAATTATCAGAATTAGCCAAAAATGATTAAGGAAAAACTGTTAGTGTATTGACATTTACTGGTATTTAGAGATAGTAATAAGCTCTACAACAGAAAAGGGAGCAGGAATTTCTATGCTTTTACTATAAGTGGGTGAAAGATTTACAATTATGTCTTTACATAATAAAACGTAGCTATTAGAAAGAATAAAACAGCTGTATGTACTGATACTGAATATATTTAAATATTTCAGAATAAATTTACTTTGAGTCTAGAAAACAAATACACTTTATCACCATTTAGAGCTGTCCCACTGACTAGCTATATAATTTTTATTTTTTTAAGACTGTCACTTCTGATACTAAAGGATCTTTAAAATTCATAAAATACATTTCTTCATTAAGTTACAACATTGAGCACTGTCACTGAATTCATAATTCTGTAATAAAAAGGGAAAAGAAAAACCTCTTATCTGATAAAACTATGCCAAATTTAATGGATATGAATATTTGAAACTTTTAGTAATTAAAGTTGATTCTTTATTATATCACTTTTTTTCCCTGCATGTACACACACACACAGATGCACAGAGAAATACTATATAGCTTTTGACTTGCATTACACTGATATTCTTAAGTATAGTGTTCTTACATACTTAACAGGAAACTGCCCTGGTTATATATTTCCCAGATTGCACTGTAATGATAAACATTGATATTTAGTTAAGAAGTACAGTTTTATTGGCCATATTCAGAGATAGGTAGCTTTTACATAAAAAGTCAACAATTTTCAGTTCAGTGAACAAGTAGATATCAGAATACTATTTGGAATAATTAGAAAATAAATAGAAGCATGGACCAAACTACTTTCATTCATTGAATTTTCATGTATTTGGTTGTATAACATGTAATATTTTCCTAACTTTGCAATTGAAATCACGTCTTCCTATTCTTAAATTGATAGAGGGGAAAGATTGTCTTACAAATCTACAGCTAACCCAACTTCCATAGGTTTTTCTCCCTAAAAAATAAAAGGAGCTAATTGTCCAAAATCCTTCAACATATCGAAATATTGAGATTTACTTCTGAAGTCCAGAATGGGTCCCAAATGCTGCTTGACATATAGAAACACATTTCTCTGAACCCAGCTGCTTACTTGAAAGAAAGAAAACAGATTATCTGACTTTTTTATCTGGTTTTTACAAGGACTCATTTTCTTTTAAAGGTCAAATAACTGTGAGCACCTTGGTTTCTGGTCAATATGATTTTCTCTGGAAAGTATAAAGGGCAAAAGGGCTACCTGAAATGAGTAGCCTCCTTTAATTCCCAGCTGTGATGTGGATATGCGCTGATTGGAAAACAAAGACTGCAGAAGCTGAGCTAATTTTTCTCATTCAAGACCTGCTGTTGAAACAGCATCTGGCCCTTATCATTCCAATACTGTATAGCCACAATCTGCTTAGGAAATTCACAGTAGCTATTGAATTATAACACTCGGGTGAAGCAAAATTTAGTAAGATTATATCTGAGATTTGGATACTTTGAGATGCACATTTTTCAAGTCCCTCTCTTTTTTTTATTTAAAATGTCTAACTTTTTAAAAAGGGTCAAAGATTTGGCTGGTTCTGAATACCAAACTTAATATGAATGGGAATTATTTTCTATTTAATTTAAAAAGAGAAATCACATAAAGCAAATCTAGAATAGTGCATTTGAACCTCAACTTAGGAAAGATCAAGAATATACACAAATATTCAGGTAATTTTTTAGATATACATATTTCTTAGGCATTAGATACCCAACTATGGGGGAAAATGTGATAAAAAGTCATATTCCCTTTAGGAAATTCATATCACGTTTTAATAATTTTTGTTCTAAGTAATAATGGATTCATGATTGCTTAAATAGCTCTATTTCAGGATGTTTGAGGCTAATATAGATATAATCTCAACAAAGAAATCTTTATTAAACTTCTGTGTTATATCTATTTAGTAGTACTCACTGAATCCTCAAAATAAAATAAAATTTAAAAAACAGAATCAAGGAAAACAGGCTTTTCTGATTATTTTATACTTCATTTTGCGATATGACTGAAAGGCATGAAAATGGGCAATCAACATCTAGCAATGTACTTTTTCAGAAATCAAAAAAAGGAAGAATAAATTTACCATACTTGGCTAATTCATTAAAATACCAAATGCTATCTCTAAAACATACCCTAAATCAATGTCCATCTCATCTGCTGCCACCTTATATTTGGGAATCAGGCTTCAAATTAAATATTTGAGGTTTTGAGAACATTTTAAAAAATTGGCATTCGTTTTCAATTTTAGTGAAGGCTTGGTATTTCCAGCACTTGTGAAATTATATGCCTTAAATATAATATATATTTTACGTTTTTTGAGAAAGTCTGTCAAATAGCCTTACTTAAATAGGAGAACCAGTTAGAGAGCTTGACTTTATTATTTACAACTTGAGGTAAGAAAACAAAGTGCAGTTTAAAAATGGAACTTTCCAAGAAATTAAGATACGTTTCTTAACATAGAATATTACATAAATACAATTCAAATAATTCATTATTTTACTTTTTTGTCTTTTTATAGCTTTTCACCTAGAGATGAATCTCTTGACACCATGCACTTTTAATTGTTTTGACAAAAAATAGAATCTCACTGAGTCAACAATATAATGTGCCAAATGAACCATATTAGTTCAGGAAATCATAGTGTTTCTTTAGAGCATACGCTCTTGGAATTTTTACTAAAATGTGTTGTAAACTTACGATATAAGCACACTATAAGAAGTTACCTTAGTTTACATGAGCATAGAACACTTTTCTCCCCATTAGGACACTTTATTAACACCATGTGGTTTTACTAAGCACAATTTTAGTTACTGGAGCTTACGGTATGTGAGAAAACAAATTTTCTTTGTCTCCTGATCATACTGCATACATTCCAGACTCTAAGACCCTGTTTACACTCTTCTCCCCTCTCCCCTTGATCTATCTACATTTGAACTACATTCCAACTTGACTGTAATTTGCATAGAGCCTTAATTTTAATCTATGTATTAAAAATGTTCTTTAAATACTCATAAAATAGAAAGAACAATTTAGTCAGTTCAATGTGTAAATAATAAGATGATATCCTTTCTTTTTTAACCTCATGTGTTGTGTTCTGATGATAATTGTTTTTTAATAAAACTTCTTTTCTATAGTGAGTTTTCTTAGAATTTATGCTAATTTGTTCAGTATAGCATTAGTGAAATCTTAAAACAGAATAAAAATAAAATGATGATACTTTCTCTATTATTAAACATAGAACTAGGCCTTGAAAGAGCTAAATAATCATGTAAGAAATGAGACAAAGCCTAAAAAATATATTGTCATACAATGTAAGTGTTGAAATGTAGCTTTGAGATTATCTAAATGCATGCTTTTATTTTACAGATGAGTTGTGTATATGAGTCCTCAAAAGGTTAGGTGTCTTAATCTTGCATGGTAACATATGTATTTTACTAAATAAAATACATGTCAGGTATTTTTGAAATGATCATTAGTGGTTTTTAGTTACTGGTGTTACCATAAATTGAGTTTGAATTTAGGTTTAATATTCACACAATAATACCATTATTTATGTGGCATGGGTAGGTAAGGACAATGCTGTGGAAAATACACTTTTACCATGGCTTAATGTCTTTTCCCTCTTATGAAATGCTATTTTTATGGTACTATAATAATCTGCCTTTCACAAAACTTTATGGCCATATGAGAAACTTCTTGCATGCATTCCTGACAAGGTGGCAATTTAGTATCACAGTAGATCTGTAAAGGCAGAGGATTGAATAGGGAAAGAAATGAGAAGGTGAAAGAGTCACAATGTGGGAGAATCTGACTCCCTGGGAAGCAGATTCACTGTGCTGAAAGGATGAGGGCCTAAGCAAATCCTTCCTGGCATATGCTGACATGATGACGTGCCTTATTTCATGCTCCATTGAGAGAGAATGCAGCAGTTCAGCATTAATGTTCATTGTCACTTTCCTCTCTCTTGCTGATATGAGAGCCTTCATTACTGAGTGTAAATGCACTGCAGCATGCAAAATAACATCCCGTGGGTCATATTTTCCTCTGTCATTATCTAGCCTCTAAAATGGGTGCACAGTTTTGCTGCACAAGTTCACTTCTGTATTCCATACTTCAAAAAATGGTTGTAAATTGGCAGTAAAAATGTGCAAAGTGACTTACTCTAGATTCAAATGCTGAAGATCGACCAAGTTATACCAATACTAATAAATAAAATTTTTGCAATGAGAAGCATAGTATAATATAAAGAACATGATAGAAACATAGGTCCAGATACAAGCTCACTAGTTATTGTACCTTTGGAAAGCAATGTTTCTTGTCCCAAGTTTATCATCTCTAAATTACAATAGCAGTGCCTCTCCTGAAGAATTATCGTAAGGAATAGAAATAATGAATGTTAAAATCTTTCACAGTATCACATGGTAGTTATAACTAGAGAGGGTCTACAAGATTTATCAGTTAGGGTTCAATTAGAGAGACTGAACCAATATGAGTGGTATAGAATAATGGACTAATTACAGGGATTAGACCTTAACAGTTAAGAGAATTGATACAGGAGCCTATGAAATTCCAGTGATGACCCTAATTTTGGGAACACTAGAAGTATTGTGAGAGAGAAAGGAAAAACTGGACTCCATGAACCCAAATTGGAATTCAAAAGAACAAACTAGGTTTTTAACTCATCTGTCACCACCTGAAAGCTCTTGATGCAGGTAACCTGCAGGAGACCATGATACTCTTTGCCTTGATGCTGCATACATTTGGCCTAGGACTTTGAGAAGACAGAATATCTGGTGGAAGCTGGAGGAGTTCCCAGCAGAGCTGCTACCAGACTCCAACAAAGTAAAGCAGAAGATGAGCAACAATGCATGCAAGCTGCAATGGTGTCAGGTGCCCTAGTCTGACCATCAGTGCATGCTGGCTGCTGCTTTTCTTCTGTCTTCTGAATCTCATGCATTTTTCTCTTGAGTCGTGTTCTAACCCAGAACCATGTAGAGAAGAGTGTACTAATAAATATAGTTCTAGCATAGCTAAGCTGACATAGTACAAAGATACTACAATAGGATAGTCTATGCTATTTTGTTGTAATCTCTCCCAAATCTCAGAGGCTTAAGTCAACAAGGGTTTATTTCTTATGAAAGTTACCTGTTCATAATGATTCTGTGGTAGATGTGTCCCACATCCTCCTTCTTCCTGGGCCCAGTCTGATAAAGCAACATCTAACAGAAGCTGGTATTCATCAAGGCAGAAGCAAAGAAATAATGTCAATGTACTTGCTCATAAAGCTTTTGTGCAGAAGTGACATATATACACTTTGTTCCTGCTTACTATTTATTCATTGACCAAAACAAGTCACAAAGGCCAAGTGTAATGTCAGTGAGGCCAGAGAAATATAATCCTCCAGGAAGTGGGAAAAGGTATTCGCAAATGATAGTACAGTCTTCCACAGTCAACTATTCTTGTGAAAAATATTTTGTGTACTCTTTGTTCTATATGTAAGTACGCTCACAGACTCTCCAGGGTAGACCACACAAAATGTAATTTAGTAATGGCGTCATACTCAAATCCAGGTCTCTGTGGGTTTTCTTGCTCAGAGACCTTGCCAAAAACAAAAACAAAAAACAAGACAAAACAAAAACCACCAAGATAAAAGCCACACAAATTATTTGCTCCCCTTACTCCTCATATATTATGGCAAAAGAAGAGAGAAGAAACGTGATAAGATAAGAATAATAAAGATAAATACAAGAAAGAATAGAAAGAATAGCACATTTACTACACCATGGCAGTTCTGAAATCACAAAGGGAAAGATGGTAATTTCCACTGTTAATTTCTACTCCTTCTTGCTGGGAGAAGTTCCCTAATTCATAGCTTTTAGTGGACATAGCTTCACCCTGATGGAGAACATTCTCTGTCCATTATCTTACTTGGTTACATTTGAAGAGGAAAGATATGTCCTCCTTGGTGGCTGAGCAATTTTCAAAGTCTTTCTTAGCCTGTAGAAACTTGGCAGTTCAGGGATCATTTCGGGGGTAGAACAATCACAGTCTTGGTCCAGGCTGGTGGGTTCCTGCAGTACAGCTTTGAAAACTTAGCTTTTAATTCATTAATTCTGATCAGTCCCATGTGCCAAGAGACAGAGCCACAATTTGTTTTGACTCTTTACACATTTTTGTGGTCATTTTGAGGCTGTTCATTGGATGCCCAAGAGTCACATGTTTAATTTCTTTTCATTGAGTCATTTAATTCAACTGAAAGGCTTTATTGGTTTCTGCCTGCCAACTAGACTACTAATTTGGTTTTTGACACAAAGCTGAGATTTATTTGACCTTGTCACTCAAATATTATCTCAATTTTATATTTTACTGTTTACAGTTGATAGAAAGTTATCCTAAAGCCCCTGAATTTCTGGACCTACTTTTTTTTTTTTAATGAAAACCTCTTTATTTATTTTATTTTTGGCTGTGTTGGGTCTTCTTTTCTTTGCAAAGGCTTTCTCTAGTTGCGGCAAGCAGGGGCCACTCTTCATCGCGGTGTGCGGGCCTCTCACTGTTGCGGCCTCTCGTTGCGGAGCACAAGCTCCAGATGCGCAGGCTCAGTAGTTGTGGCACATGGGCCTAGTTGCTCCACGGCATGTGGGATCTTCCCAGACCAGGGCTCAAACCCATATGCCCTGCATTGGCAGGCAGATTTTCAACCACTGTGCCACCAGGGAAGCCCTCTGGACCTACTTTTTTTGGAAGATAGTTTTCCATGAGTCTAAGCCATTTTGCACATCTCATAAGTGAGACACTGATTGCCCTTTATTCTTCCTTATTTTCTCAAGGATAGTTCAATAGCTAACAGCCTTTGAAGAAGATACAGTGCCCTCCCACCAGGGCAAAGTGTAGATATGCTTATTGTCCAGGATAATGAAGATGAAGTCTCCTCTAGAGAAAGGGACAGGTATGCTTACTGTCTATCAGAAAATATTTGTGTTTCCTAAGCTCAGTGTTCCTCTCCTGTAATGCAGCCCATTGCATGTGCCAATGCCACCTGGCCTTCTTCCCACTCTATGAGAATTCGAGGCTCAAGAAACTGGCACAAAATCCTGACACTCTTGCTACTACTACTTCTATTGTAAACTTTGTCTCTGATCCAGAAGTCTCCTGTCTTCTACCAAGAGCCACCCATGAAATCGTGGCAGCCTAACTAATTAGCTTGCAAGTGGTGTATAATCTCAGACTCTGAGAGTTCTTAATATTTCCCTGTTATTTCTGTTTGCAAGCTGGACATTTTTTTAGTGAGTTCATGTCTTATACACTCTCTTGCTAGATTTAGCCAATGAAAACAAAGCACTTTACTAATATTTTGTTTTTCAATTTCTTGGCATGAAGTTTGCCCAGTACATTATTGCTTTTCAAATTTTCACAAATTTTGTATCAAATGATTCACAGTGGATTATGCGATTCCTATCACCCAGTAAGTTCCTCATCATGTTCTATCTGGCTCCTAAACCAATGTTGCACTTTATTTTTGTTATGTTGTTGTTGTTACATCAGAAACCCATCTCTAGACCGCCAGTTTCCATGATCCACTGAATTAGTTCTCACCTCACCATCCATTTTGCATCTACCAGAAAGTCATAAATTTAAATTACTATTTCAAGATCTTTATTATTATGTATAAACCCTATTTTAAATGTCACTGAAGTGGGATTATAAAAAGGGAGAGATGATGAACACTGACATTTTTTAATAAAGCTTTGTCTTGATTCTTTAGTTCCATTAAACCTTTTTTCTTCTCTTTCTCTTACAAAAAGATTCTGATGCAAGATTCTTGGCTTGACTAGGACTACTGAAAAGAAAGGAGAATAATGTCTAATGTACACAAAGTTTACACTTTAAAGAAATTCTCCAGCAGAAATTTTAGATTAACCTCTAATTATAGATAGCTCTTAACTTTTATGAAACTACACCATAACTCTTAGTAGTGAATAAACTCTGGTAATTGCATAGTTCAATACTAACTTCTCTTGGTTGGTTTTCTTGAAATTATATATTTTCCACTAGGGATTCACATTATTTCATTTTCTATTTAGCTCTACATATTTCACTCATTAAATGTTTCATTGCCATTCCATAATTTATTTTAATTATAAATTCAAACCCTGTACTGAATGAAACAATTAAATGAATGACTTCAAATAGTCCAAGCACTCCCAAATATAAATTGCCTTATGAAACGAAAACAGAACTAAGCAAAACATTTTAATATTGACCATGAGACCATAAGAAAGAGACTTATACCCCAATTGACCTTGATTTAGTGCCAGCAATCTCTAAATCTCATTCCATGTCTGCCATGTCATAAATCTTCCCCCATCCACACCACAAATACATGCTCCCTCTTTCTGCTTCTTTCAAATTTTTCACTGGGGGACAGGGGCGTAAATCTTCAGTCTGGCAGACTTTGCTGTTTTAAAACACCTGCACACTTGGTATTGGCTCTCTCAGCCCTAGACTTCCTCTGGGAGAGTCATCTTATGCCCTTTGCTTTGGGATTTTCCTGCCTGTGTAATAAATCCTTTGATCATACCAAAGGAAGGCTAGACTAGGGTCGTGAGTTTTTTTGTTTGTTTGTTTGTTTTTTCTTCTGTTTTTGCAGTATGCGGGCCTCTCACTGTTGTGGCCTCTCCCGTTGCAGAGCACAGGCTCCGGACGCTCAGGCTCAGCGGCCATGTCTCACGGGCCCAGCCACTCTGCGGCTTGCAGGATCCTCCTGAACCGGGGCACGAACCCATGTCCCCTGCATCAGCAGGTGGACTCTCAACCATTGCACCACCAGGGAAGCCCTCGGGTCATGCGTTTTGATGTCTGAACCTGACCTGGAAAGGGATTTTCCCCACACTACAGTAAGGATTTTATAACACTGATAAATGTAAAATTTATAATAAATCATGTTTATACTATCATATATGGATGTATACATATATACATGTATATACATATGTATATTTTACAATTTTGAAGAATTTCATTTCATTTCATAAGCAACTAAATTGTAACAGTCTGTATATTTTATGTAGCAAAACTGCTTTACTTCCTCAAGTGGATTCTTTTAAAATGGAGAAATAAGTACCAGTTATTTTCATTCAATTAAAGTAGAGGAATATAGACTGATTAATTGCATTATATTTATAACTTTAAAATGGATAAAAAGAGCAGAACGTTCACTTATACTTTAAAAATTGTTTAAGTATAAATCTTATATTTTAAGATATCTGTCAATAATACTTGATTTTCTAAAAATGGAGTACTGATTTGCTAATTTTTCATTATGAGCTTGATAATCAAAGAAATACTTCTTTGTCCTTTGTATACAAATTATCTCACAAGGCTAATTATCATTACCAGTCAATTATTCTACTTGCATGAAACTTCCAGATCATGGATCAAACTGCTTTACCCACAAAGAAAAGCAACTCTCTAAATATTGACTGAATTTATGACATGTCCAAATTATATAACTACAGAATTTCTTTCTTCCCATTGTTGAAATCTTAGGCCCTTACAGCTAAAAGTAAATGTTTATAATTCTCCCTAGTGAAGGCAAAACTAAGATAATAATTTCCCAATTAAAGTGAGAGCATGTATCTTCCACAATCCTACAAATTCTTCATCACCTGCTAAACTCATAATGGGACTTTTTACTTTTTGTTATTCATTGTTTAAGAGTGAGGCATATCACAGAAACAACTCACAATGTGTAAGAACATCTTATCTCACACTTTTACTCTAGATATTGTTTCTAATAAATAAAACTAGCAGTATCCACTGATTTTATTTTGGATTTCCTGTTATAGGATCCTTCCAAGGGCCACCTCCCAGAGAGAGGACCAGAACAAAGGGTTTCCTCACATGGCCCTAGTTCCCACCTCCAAGGACTGGAAATGTGGAAGTAAGTGTATTCCTTCTTAATGGTCCACACTAACGGCCACCTCTCAGGGTACACCACATAGCTGAGAAGCTTGTGCTCAGAGTACTAAGTATGCGAACATCTGCCTTTTCTTGTTCCCGAGCTCCCACTGTTTCCAAAACTTCAAACAATTGCACATCTCTGACATCTTCTTTTCCTTGTTTTTCTCCTTACAGGGTCTGGCTAACCTGTACATTTTCTCCTGAATATATTGGCTCCTTTGATTTCTATAAGCTAAACTCAACAACTTCCCTTGCTACTGAGGCGTTATAGAAGAGTGATTAAAGGAGAGATTTTAGAGCCAGAAAATGTAGGTCTTAATCTCATTCTTACCAAATATGGGCTGTATAAACTTTCCTCTGTTTCCTTATTCATAAAATGGAGAAAAAAACTGTAAACTTGCCCCTAAGGGGTGGTGTGAGAACTGGATGGCTTAATATCTATAAAGGACTTAGAAAAAGTGCTGAGGCTCAAAGTTAACACTGTATAAGTTGGAATGCATATTAAAATTTCTATAAAATAACTAAGCCCTATAATTTCTCCTTATGATCAATAGTTCCAACTTGACATCTACATTTTCTCTTTTCTGTCATTTTTATATTATGGGAGACTTTCTGCTTGAAGAAGAAACATAACTATGTTATGTAATATGATATAGTTGGTTGTCCTTCTTCAGAATCAGAAATTCAGTAGGATGTGCTTTATTCAGGCTTAAATTATTCTGGTTAAAATTGAAGAGAATGTTTGCTATTAGTAAGGAAAGATAAAAATTAAAACGTAAGAGAAAAAAGACCATAACAAATAATTAAGGAAATATAGGGTTTTTTTAACTTAAACTGCAAAGAATCATTAGGAAACAAAAGGCCTGTGTCATCAGTTCAAATGAAGAAATTCCCTAATAGGTTACTTTATTATTGAGTTTTTAAATTTATTCAGAAATCTCACGTGTATTGTAAACTTCATGAACTTTCTCAGTCTCCTGACGTTACTATAGCTCTTTTGACAGTTTCAGGCACATTTTTTTTTTTTTTTTTTTTTTGCGGTACGCGGGCCTCTCACTGTCGTGGCCTCTCCCATTGCAGAGCACAGGCTCCGGACGCGCAGGCTCAGCGGCCATGGTTCATGGGCCTAGCCGCTCCCGGCATGTGGGATCTTCCCGGACCGGAGCACAAACTCGTGTCCCCTGCATTGGCAGGTGGACTCTCAACCACTGCGCCACCAGGAAAGCCCTCAGGCACATTTTTTAAGGCAATTGCCCCTTCTATTTATTTAGTCCTGGACTATTTTCTTAAGATTGATTCAACACTAGCTTTATTTGGAATGATGTATCACCCACAGCAAGAGAAATGTGTAACTTTTATATGATTTTTAAATCAATTAAGTCAATATTCACATTATCAATATATGTATTTTAGAATAGTTTTATTTATTCCTCAACAATTCAATACCTATTATTATGCATATTATGTACCAGATTTTGTGCTAGGTCCTAAGGGTTATGAAGAAGATTAAATGTGCTTCTGATTTCAGAGAGTGGATGACCTCGTAAGCAAAAGAGATAAAAAAATGTAATAATAAATGAATATGAATTAGTTTGGCTAAGACTAATAAATATCTATACAAATACATTGAAAGAATAAATTTATATAGGGAAATTAGGGAAGTGATTCCTCAAAAAGACACACTTGACCTGAGATTTGTCATTTTCATTTCCTAATCATTTTTTATATATGTTCTATAATTTTCAAATGTCAGTTGCAAACCACACTAAAAAATAGTCTTTTTAAAAGATAAAATCAATGGCTTTCTTTACAAGCATTATACTCCTAAGTGAAGAGATCATTGTATCTGGCAAGATCTTCATAGACTTGTGTAACAGGAAGTGGTAAATTCCTGGGCACTCACCATCTTAATTAATCACTTTCCAAAAGAAGAAAACAATTTTTGTTTGATTTTTTTCCTTCCATGTCAGAAAATGGATACAAGTCTTCATTATGTTTCCTGTGGCCTTCAAACCTCTGGGTCAGATCTTCTGCTTCTGCTCTTTTTCCATGTTTTGTGCTTTCACTCAGTGTCCAGCATAGAATGAAAGCCATCAACACTACTTCTTAGAGCTTAGACCCTATGTACACATCATTATGTAGGAGTAGGAGGTGCTGACTTTCTATCTTCGTCTGTAACCCTTCATTCCCACCAACTGAAGTCGAATTAGGTTCCCCAGACAAGGGATATTGGATTGGACCCATGTACAAACTCACAGTCAGACTATGCAGGAGCATACTTTGAAGTGTCTATGATATGGATTTCTCTCCCTTGCCTGCAGTGGTTTAAAAGCCTCAAAATCAGGACCATGTCTTTTCTATGTTCATTTTCTTTGATGCATTTCTACATTTTCCATACCTAGAGGGTAGCGAACTCCTATTAATACTCACCCATATTTAGTGATGACCATAATGACAACCTTCCCAATGTCCTCAGGAAGTACTTGAACTTCCTGAAGTTATTCTCTTACTGAATCCAGCTACATAAATGTAAAGTGATTTTAAATAATCTTGGTTTTATGTATTGAAATTGTGATCTAGTAAATCTGACTATCATGAATTCTGTATACTTCTGTGCTTATCAGTCCAACTGTTACTGAATTTGATCAGATGGTTTATATCAATAAATATTGACAATTTATACATAATAAATATAAGTGAAATTCTTTGAAATTTTATCATACTGTCTTACATACTTTAAAAAAATCCATGCATCTGTTGGAATCAAATTGCTCAAAACAGTTTCTACACTTTCAAACATATTCCAAATTGTATTGCCAAATTTTGATTGATAGAAGTTTGAATTACTTCAAAATAGATTGACCATTAATAACTGGAGATAAATCTATGGTTATTATTTGAATAGCAAACTAGAAACGAATAATAAAAAGTTGTTTTCACTCAGCTGTTTGTCAAAATTCCCTTACACAATATTTCTGGAAAAATATTCAATGTTTAATTCTTGCACACTATTTGGAAAGGAAATTATTATTATTATTTTTTAACTGCACTGTGCAGCATGCGGGATCTTAGTTCCCCCACAAGGAATCTAACCCATGCTCCCTGCAGTGGAAGCGCAGAGCCCTTACCACTGGATCACCAGAGAATTCCCTGGAAAGGAAGTTCTTAAGTTTATTTCCTGATAAGCAATACAAAGTGAAAAATAGCATAAATGTTCTGGAAAAAAAATTACACTTTAGGATACGATCTAAAGTTTAAGATCTGTTGTGTGTGTAAATATACACAAAACAAACTGAATTGGTTTCAGTAATTGCACATTTTGAACTACAATTTGCTCAGTATCTCTTTCTTAAGCTCATAAATTATATGCAGAAACCCAAACTCAATATTTTATTTGCATACCTGGGATCGGTAAAGCAACAAAAAAAACAGTATTTAAGTGTCTATATTTCTAATATACCTTAGTTTTTTAAATAATTTCACTTCATTTTTATATGAGACAAAAGCTTTTTGGAAGAGCCATGATTATGGCGCCCACATGCATTGCTTTTCTGCTGCTTTGGGTGTAGAGCTGACAAACACTCAGCAAACAGATGGCTAACCCTCTGAATGACATTATTCATGTTAAACAAAACAGCTTTTTGACGATCATAATGTAGCACCCACTCTGGTGTTTTTCTTCTAAGGGTAGAGGAAATATGGTATTTAGTGAGACTGTCAAATGCAATACCAGACTTATGTTTGCCGACGGCCTTATTAAAAAAAAGGAAATTGCTAATCAATTAGGAATAACTCCTTATTTTGTAATGTTCATCACAGATCTGGAATTAAATTTAACTTGTCAAATGTTGCATATATACTTGTTGATATCAATGAACAAAAGGACTTTCGGTACATGTTGATAAACCTTAGGGAATTTTTTTTTCCAAATGTACTGAAAAGCTAAACTGAATCAATTACTACTAAAATTTTAAATGAAAACAAACATATATCACAATATTCAATTTTACCCTTATCCACTTGGTACTAATTTTCCAATCTTATTTCAAATTATCTCATAATATTTCACCACTGGTACTAGATGATTATTTTATGAATCTAAATTTCTCATTATGAAAACACCCTTCAGATTAAATTATCTTTCCTCTGTTTCTTATAGAACTGCATTTCTGATAAGTCCCTTCAATTTACAACAACTTTCCCCAATGAAATGTAAACCTGTTTAATCAGAATTCATTATCAGTCTTCAATGAAATAAAGTTGGTCTCCCCCAAGGTTTTACTTCTCTAAACTAATTGATGCTAATTCTGTTAGCATATTTTCACAGTTAACTTTCTCAAAATCTTTAATCATTATAGGTCTGTTGCCTGGCTACTCTACCAGTCCTTACTATTACTCAGATATATGGCTGCACCATACTGGCTGCAGCATAAAGACCAATAATAAACCTGAAGGAAGAATTGTCCTCCAAGGTTTTGAAACTACCACTGTCACCAAAGGCTAAGTATATCGACATTGTATTTGATGTATTTGCCTACTTCGGTAAACCAAAGACTATCAATAATTAACAGAAATAAATTGTATTTTTGCTATACTTTGTTGGTAATGCAAAGTATATTTCCTAGTGTCTTTTCCAGATGAAAAACTATCCATTGAGTTTAGAAAGGTACTTCATTATGTTTGTATTTCTACTTTCATACCTAGACTTCATAGTAACATTTTAAGCCATATTTTGATCTCTTATATACATAAATGAAATGTTAGCATGAGAACCAAACATTTTTAATACTGAAAGTTACAGAAATTACTCACTTTAATACCAATTGCACATATCTTTAAACTTAATATCTAAAGTAAAGACAAATCCTTAAATATATATGTTTGTCTGCCTTGGAAGTAACAAATATATGTTATTTTCACATTCCAAAAGCCTGAGAAAATGGAGGGTGAGTCATTCACAGACCAGCTAAGGAAAGGATCGGCCTATTTGTGATTGAGTGAAATTGAGGAGATGTTGAATGCCACTGAAGTTCTATTGATGTTCTTTATCTCCTTCCCTTTAGGAAACTGATTTTTCAGCATGATTTACATGCAGAACATAAAATAATAGCCAAACTACTTTAAGGGTGATTTCCCAAAAAATTATCTTTTCATTTAAAATATTATAAAAATCATAATAGCTGTAAAGAGTTATAAATAATATATTGAAATACAAGATTTGGGATAGTGGGGTGGTTAGCATCTGCTATAGGCAAAAAGTTGAGTTCACATGAATGCTTTGTTTTTATAAGTAAAAGATTGATGGCTATAGAATATTGTAAGAAATGAAGAAATGAGTACCATGTTGACAGATTTCTGTAAAGATTATGTAAAAATCTTAAATCAGATGAATTAGAAATTATTTTGGCATTTTATATCTATATATACAGCTACAGCTACATTTATACCTATATTTATTTAAATATATTTTGATTATGTTTCTTGATAAATAAGATTCACTACTGTTGACCCCAGCTGCCTATACAGAGAATAAATATTAGTCAATTTCTCTATTCAGGTAACAAAGTCTTACTCTTAACAATATGGAAGTTGACCTCAAATGAAAATCACTGTAGTTTGATTGCATCTGCTTTAAACCTCATTTGGCTAATATATGTGAAGCTATGCTCAAAGCAATAACATAATATTTTGGAAATTTTCAAGCCACATTTCTCTGTGTTGGACAGTGTTTTCTGAAAAGAATTTTGACCTACCCTAGAGTTCTTTTTAAGGCACATCTCCATGTCATGCCATTTTACTTGCATTTTATTTAGCTCTGTTCTGGTTTGAGATTCTAGATTCCATTAGGAGTTGCCAGTCCTACCTCCATCTACATTGATTATCAAAGCACAGAGATCTGTCTTTAATTTCCAAGGCTGAAGATAATATAATCTAATTTTTTTGCAAAAATGTCAAACTTTGCTTTAAAAAAAAGAAAAAAAAAGCATTATGTTGAAAATATGGGCATGAGATTCTTTAAAATAGCATATTTTTTTAAAAATGAGCCATTTTTCTTTAGAATGTATTCTTTGCTAATATCAGTCTAATACCATGGTAACCAGATGTGTATATGTAAATTGTTCTCAGTGATATGACTTCTAATACTTTTATTCTGTAAAAATATCTCAATCCATTTCCATACTCAGGGGGTTTATATTGCTTCTTAAGATCCATGTTGCAAGTGTTTGTTTTCTGGAGGGTAGCAGATTTCTTAAATTAATTTCAACCTTCACCTTCCCTTAGCCTTCTCATAAACAAAATATTTACCCCCTCAAATATATTGGGATTTTCACTCTTCAAGTCTTTAAATTCAGTGCCTAAAATATTCCAAGTTGGGTGGTTTATTCCTCCTTTTTTTAGATTATTTCTTTAGCTTAGATGTCAAATAATATCAAACCTAAGACTACCAGAAATAAATCACTTTATTAGATAGAAACTTGGCCATTTGTCTTTATTTACAGTTTTTCAGACTACATTTTAATCTTTTTTTTTATATTGTGTAAACAAAGATTTTAGAAGCAGTATAAGATACTTTCCCAAAGTCCAAACACATGACAGGGGCTCTATTTCTTTCCTCCAATAATTTTGTAATTGTATTTAAATCTGTCAAGTTAATCTGGAGTGATTATTTAAATCCTGTGCTATTAATCATGTCTCTACATCCTTAACATTTATAACAATTTATTTTAATATAAGCCTATCTTATTAATAAGAGAGAAAATTTTAAAAATATATTTTATAATATTGTTACCCTTAATCTTTCTATTTATAATTCTTTATCTTTCTATTATCTTATTGATTCTTCATTTTTCAGTAAAGGATTCAAAAATTTCATCTATTAATAATTGTGTAAGCCAGCTCTCACACTTACGTAGTTAACAAAAGTATTAGCCCATTTGCTTAAAATCCAGAATATTTAATGTTCTTAAATGATTTAAATTTTAATTTTAATATTTCTATGCATTTTAGAATAAGAACTTTACCCGGTCAGAAAATTTAATATTAGCCTTCATTACTCAGTCTTCCACATATCTTGCATATATATTGTCTCTTTCAAATGTCTCTCTACTCTGTTCAGCATTCTATATTTTTGCAGCTACAATCATAGTTCAATTATCACCATCTTTCTCTTGAACTGCAAAAATGGCCCCTGAATTGTCATCCTCACTTCCTTTCTTGCTGCTCCATTCCAATTAATTTCCTGCTTAACATTCAGAATGAGTAAATAAAGCAAAGCAAAGCAAAATGAAATAAACAGGAAAAGCATGAGTTGGGTCAGGTCAATGGCATGCTAGGAGTTTAATGGCTTCCCTTTTTCTTCAGAGTCCCACATGATCTATCCCTAAACATGTCTTAACCCTCATCTTGAGCTAGTCTGCCCACATCCATAGTCACTACACTACAGCTCTGCTCCAAATGATAATCATTGCATGTGATTTTCCCTCTATGTGCAGTACACTGGCTTGATTTTTATTATTTTTTCACTCCTTAGTGTGGGTGAGATTTCAAGTCTCAGCACTTTGACAGGTGATATAACATTGTGGTTATGGAGGCAGACCACCTACAGCCCTAATACTAATTCAACCTTTCATTACCATCTCTGTATTGCATTTTCTTCACTTATAAAATGAGAGTAATAATATCCCCCACCTCAAAGATTTGTCACACAGAATAAATAAACTAATACATGTAGAGAATTTAAAAGACTGTTTAGTATATTTTAAACACTTAAGGCAGTTATTAGAGTTTTATCTTAATAAAATGTCCTTGGTGAATACATCAGTAATTAATATAATAATAGCAACAATATAAGTATAGCTAACTCTTCAATAACTCTTGCTAAGTCTCAGGGACAGTCCTCTCTAATTACATTATTTCTGTGAATCTCTATCACAAAACACTGATTTTTTAAAACTCACATTAAAATCTTAAATATGTATTTATCTACTTATGTGTGTATAACCTATACAATCCACTAAACTCTAAGGTCCAGGAAGGTAAGTACTATGTCTGATTTGTTTATCACTGTATAACTAACTCTTATAACTGTCTGAAATGGAGATCAATAATTATTTTTGAATGAATGAATACTATTTATAGCACTGAGTTTCTTTAAGCAACAAAGTGGGGCAAGCTTCTGAGACTCAAGTGAGAACTCCTATACATGATAAAAAAGGGAGTCCATTAACCTAATAGAAGTGGCTAAAGAAGACAATTTGGCAGGCTGCTCTTAGTAATACTTGAACTTTCAGACCAGATAGTCAGCAACAAGCAGATTGAATGAAAGGATCCAATTGGAACACTTGTAGATGAGTAGAAGTAGCATGGGAGACACCTGTCCATAGACAGTGGGTGGAATCCAGGTAGTCCCTAAGTAAAGGGCATCTGTCAATAATTAGTGTGAATATCTGATCATTTGAGCTCTTTGGTTCTGGGTCAAATAAAACACTCACAACAAGGAATGAGACATAGGCAAACCAGGTAGGAATTAGTATACCAAGTGGAAATTTTGTCATAAAAAGTGAAATAAAAGCTTATAGCCGAAAATATATTGTGATGATAGCATGACACTGACCAACGTAATTAAAAGACTCTATTTCCTTAAGTAGTCATTGAATATTTTTTTCTTTTTACCTTTAATTTTCTTATGTCCTCATTGAGGGATGTTTATTTAGGGAAACTGTTTTTTTGGTATAAACTATACTAGGCACAGTCAAAAGCAAATTAGACAAACTTTCTTTCTAAAATGAATGAAGTTACAGTTAATGTGTATTTTGCATGATGATTTCATTGTGCTCCTCTTTGTCTTTGATTTTCTCACTCCAGTTAAGTCATTGTTGCAATTTTTCTTTGCTCTGCCTCCTCAGCCAAACAGCTGATCTTATTTGAATTAAAAAATGCAGCTGTCTTAATCAGTCTTTCATGGTATATATGGATTTAAAAAATACATTTCTAAGTACAAAAACTCATGACATTATTCAGCTTATGAGCTAATTCAAGATCTGTTTGTCATGATGTAGCTGTTTCCATTCCTATGCAAATTCCACTTTGTTCTTAGCATTGACATTTTCCCCCATTTCACAGTTGGCAGAATTAAAACATACACTAAAAACATTACAAGAAAACTCCCATTATATTAATGCAAAAGCTCAAATTATCCTAACTATAACTATTAATATAATTAACCTACAAACAAATGCTAAAGCCATTGTTAGTTTATGTGACCTGTCCATCATTTCAAATTGCGTATCTTTCTTAGGATTCTCCATTTTCACACCTCTAAAGTGGGAAAAGTTATGCAGAAATATTTCAAAGCCTCTAGAGTTTACCACATTGCCTATTAAGGCATCAAAGATGAAATTTTAAATAATTAAGCTAATATTTGACATTCGTTTTCGTCACGTTTGAAGATTATTTTGGAAACTTAGAATACCTATTTTGTGCATCTAAAACTGAATGTTTATTATTCTTTTTACATTGGAGTCACAGGTGTAGTTAGGAAGGAATGGAATTATTTTCTAGAGTTGGTTCATTGTATTTGATATGACTGAGAAGTTGCTATCAAAATAATTCACATCTAAATGAAAAAAATAAATATTATTACACATTTGCAACTTGCCAACCATACTGGATTTGTGAAAAAATACATGCTTTGAGCACGTTCTTGTTTTCAAACTTTTAAATAAATTAGAATACACCATTTTGCTAAGATCACAGCTCCCTCATCTCTGAATGCATTCAATCATATCATTAATGCATATTCAATTAGTATTAACCTTGTCTCCACTACATACAATTTTATAAAGAATGATATTCATATCTGTCAACTAATTGCACCAATAAACTTCACTGCAGTGACATAATTAATAGACCATAATATTTAGGAAGGTGACATTTCTCACGTTTTTAGAACTCTCAACTTAGAATTTGAAAGGAAAAATAAGCTACTGGTGTCAGGGTTTTAATCTAGAGTAGCATCTAGTTGGCAGTTAACTGAAATAACTTTCTTTCCCTTAACAGCAATGAAATAGAAAGGACTAATTACCCCTTTTATAGGTGCAATTGGAACCTAAAACTCTAGAGACAGTGTAAACCGTTAACCACTGATATGTCTATTTCACCATCTGCACCTCAAAACTCTAGCTACCAAATCAACAAACAAACAAAAGACTCAATCATGCTAAATACATTATTCCAAGTTTTGAAATTGTTTATTAACCTTCCCTGGTGACAGCAGTTAAAACAGATATTCATTTAAAAATAATCAGATTTTCAATTCATATGTACTTTTAGATAAGAGGATCCTTCAGAACTAGATATTTAATAAGTCATAAATCTGTTTTAGAACTTTTTAACAATAATTTTAAAATATCTTTATTTTTTATTGCTTTTTCTAAGAACATTTACTTTAGCTGAATAATTAAAGTTGTCTCCTCCAAAATCTGACCATTTAGAATGTTTCTTTAGTAATTATGATGCAATATCTTCTTCAAAATGGAAACCAAACATGATAGTCAAAAGTGCATTTATGTGTTGAGATACTCACCATCTTCAAGAAAGACAGTTTTAAATACATCCACAAACACAAGAATAAATGTTATTAAATACTTCTAGAATGTAATGTGCTGTTAAATGATTTCAGATATCACCTATAAAATCACATTCAATTTGGACCTACAGGTTTTCAAAACTAACCTTTCAACAAACTGAGTGGAGTTAAAAATAGTTTTTTTCTACTTCAGTCAGGAGAGTGTAAAATAAGATTAAGCATAAGGATAGGGTCTGGGAGGCTCTAAAATATTTTAAATAATTCTTTTTAAATTTTAAATTGCTGTGATATGCTTCTCAAAAATTTAATGAGAAGATTCCTTTATAGTCTGAAGCTATAATTTTCCAGAACCTGTTCTTAATTTGGAAATTGCCATCAATTATTTTTTTTTAATTAGCCATGCTAAAAATTTTCTAGAAAATCCCTCCTCCATACTCTTTTAAATATAAAAATATTTTCATTTATCATTCAGCAGAAATAGTCTGACGAATATTTCACTGAAATGAGATTAGATGTGGTGCATTTATTGGAAGTTATGATATCAGTTTGCTATGGACCTCATCCAATCGGTTGAAGGACTGAGTAAAACAAAACAAGACCAGCCTCCTCTGGCAAGAGGGAATTGTCGAGCAGACTGCCTTCAGATTTCATCTACTCCAGGCTCTCCTGGATCTACAGGCTGCTGGCCTTTGGAGTGGAACCCCACTAACTGCTGTTCTGAGTCTCCATTTGCTGGCCATCACTGCAGATTTTGGACTTGACAACCATAATTATGTGAGCCAATTCTTTATAATAAATCTCTTTCTTCACGTGTACACATATTGACTGTTTTTCTGGAGAACTCTGACTAATACATTGGTTTACCTGGTGATTAAAGTCATGGAATCTGTCAGAGATTTGGGGGGCTAATTGGGTGGATCCCACATGTATCACCCTCCTTCCATGAATTTTAACAGTTAAATGTTCCCATCTTTCAAACCTGTATCATATTACTTTACTGGTTTTTTCTCCCCCTTATCTTTGTCTTTTTTAGATTAGATTATTTATTTATTTATTTAAATTTATTTATTTATTTATTTATTTATTTATGGCTGCATTGTGTCTTCCTCGTTGCGCGCAGGCTTTTCTCCAATTGCAGCTAGCGGGGGCTACTCTTCGTTGTGGTGCGCAGGCTTCCCATTGCAGTGGCTTCTTTTGTTGTGGAGCACAGACTTCAGTAGTTGTGGCACTCGGGCTCTAGAGCGCAGGCTCAGTAGTTGTGGCACATGGGCTTAGTTGCTCCGCGGAATGTGGGATCTTCCTGAACCAGGACTCAAACCCATGTCTCCTGCATTGGCAGGCGGATTCTCAACCATTGCACCACCAGGGAAGCCCAGATTAGATTTTTTTAATGTGTTTATAATCATTATAGTAGAGCTCAAGAGGGTAAGTAAACAAGCTAGATATACATTTATATATTTTTAAATAAAATTGTCTACATTGGCACAGATTTACTGTGACTATATCTGTGGTTTGACTCAATCCTTAGACCCTGAAAATCATTTTCTATCTTCTGAATATTAACTTTTCAAAAATTGACATATATATATAATGAATCACTTTGCTGTATATCTAAAACATTGTTAATCAACTATACTATTAAAAATCAATTAACATTTCTTATAGAAATAAAGCTACTTATTATAAACTATTTATATTCAGTACAGTGAAATTGATGGGTCATAATATTTGGAATTGAAAAGAAAGTTAGGAATCACCTAATGAAGTCTGCACACATTTGAGGACTTCCCTCTATTACTTCTTGTTAGTATTATTAATATCTCTGCCTCAACAGCAAAATAGAGAATTCACAACTTTTTGCCACTTCATATTTTGTTTTCAGATACCTCCAGTTCTCAGATATGTCTTTGTCATAAGGATTGAATTTTTCTCCTTCTATCTCTTTCTAATTGCTACTCAAAGGTATCATTTGTATTTAAACATATTATAATTTAATAAATACAGTCTTCCCACACAGTAGGGTTTTTGCAATTGGAATATGACCATGAAGTTTATACTTTCCATCCTATTTTCCACCTGAATTCTTCACAATAACCAGTCAATATTTCAACTGTTGGGCATAAATGAACAATATTTTCTATGAGTTCATCAGAGTGTTCATCTCTGGATATGCTATATTTAGTTAACCTGCCGTTCAAACTATTCCTTGTATATCCTAACTGTGGCAGAATTCTCGGCACAGTACTTTATTAGGACTGCTGAATACTGATTTAAGCATTATCATATTGCTGACCTAAGTGAGCTAATAGTTTTACCCAAAATAATTAATACTTTTTATCTATCCCTACCTTTTACTTGTCTCTTAGGATTGTTTTGAGGGGCATAATTGCAACTTTTACAATTATCCTTGTTAAATTATATGATGTAGTTTTTAGTACACTATATTTTCAAAAACACTAATGCTGCCAACTTATACTTTTCTATCCCTCCCACGTTGATGTTATGTTGGAACTTGATAAGAATGCCGTCAATATCTTCCTTCTATCATTAATTTAAAAACTGTTGACAAGAACAAAGTTGAGGGTGGAGGCCTGTAACATAAGGTTGAAAACTGTCAAGACCTCATTGATAGGCACTGTTTTCTCACTGCCACAGTAAAAACACACTTCTCTGATTTAAATTATCCAAGAGTTCTTCTTTTGAACATAAACAAATTATGAAAAATTTGATCAAATCCTTTTACGAAATGTTGATACACAGTTTTTATGCCTGTCCCTGTACCAATCAACTTCGTATATAATAGGCTTTATTGACACCCACAAAAATTGTTCCACAGTTAGGTTTACTTTGGGTTTAAGTAACAGAAATCTGGATAAAATTTAAGCAAAAATAAATAAAATTATTTGAAGGGTAGTGAAATGTTTTATGGACTTTTATTCAAGGCCTCAAGAATAAAACTGGAGAACTAGGTCTTGTGGGAAAAGAAGAGGGTCATTTTACTTTTTCTTTGGCTCATCTCTGCATATTTCCTTCACTCTTCTCAACCTGCCTCCTATCTAAATGCTGGGACAGGACAACACCAAGCACATAAAATGTACATATTTCAGTATAGCTATAAAAAATAATTTTCTTTCACTAATTCCAAGTTTCAATTCCCAGGAAGGATCTTCAACTCACTCTAGGAGCCAATAATTGAACTATAAGCATTGACTAGAAGGATAGAGTTTCTAGAAGAAATAATGATTAGTTCAGACTTGTTCAATCTCTCTCCCCTAAACCAATAATCAATAACCTATACAAGTACAAGCCCTTACAGCAATAATTTAACTGAGGCAATGGTGGATCCTCTGAAACATAAGGAGGGGGAAACTCTCTAAAAATGTTTGGAAAGGAAGTTGAGATGAGAGATTATTATATGGTTTAGTAAGGTCTACTATTTGTTGTCCACTTATATATTTTTCCTGTATTAAAATACCCAATTAACGTCAAATATCAGAATCTAACTATCTGGTGTTCACAAACCGTGTAGAAGCTCATCAATTCCTGACCAGCTCTACCACACAGAAACCATGCCATAGAGTACTCTCCTATCACTTTAGACTGTTTATGGGGTGTACAGTCCTATTCCATTTTATCTTTATGTTTGTGTTAATCAGGACATCAAGATTTTTTCTTCTGTAAGTGACAGAAACCTAACTCAAACTTGAAATCCATTGGCACAATCAAATAGAAACTCAAGGAAGAATGGCTTAGAAAAAGTGACACCCAGATGCTCAAAGAATATCCTCAGCAATATGTCTTTCATTACCTTTTAGGTTTATTGATTTCATTAGCAAGTATCTCTTCCCATACAGGAGCAAAAATAACCACAAAAACACTCCAGACTTGTATTCTACCAGTTTGCTCTCTTTGGTGTAAAAGTGTCCCTCTTTTCTTTTTTTTTTTATTCAAACAGAAAGTCACAAAAATTATAATCATCCTCATCAGTTCACTCAGTCCCATGTAATTAAATTTTTTTTCATCTTGATCTTTTGTTAGCACTTTTATGAATTCATCAGTTTTCCATTAGAGTTCTGAAAATTCTTGTTCATTCAGTTCAGCAGTATAGTCAGTTATCAGAAGCCTGTACTTGTCAGAGTCTTATCCATGAATTCCTTAAAGATGAAACCCTTTTATAGGAACATTTTTGCAAAAACATCAGAGTACACCCAGAACTGTCTGTAAATGACAAAAGACTTAAAAATGACCATGGTTAAAGATTTGATGAAAGTTCATAATAATGCAATTGACAAGGAAATTCAGTTATTTCTGAGATGTACATTTTAAAGAAATAACTATAATAGTTACATTCTGTACACCAGAAAAAGGATACTGGTGGGAGGATTACAGATACAGCCACCTACAGACACAAAAACTGGTATGCTCATGTGGAAGAGACAAAGGATAGTTTTACCCTTTTGATATATCTAGTGGTGATACCCTGGCCTCTGAGCCAATCTTTTTGGTTAATATTCAAACCTATTCTAATTTTGCTTTAATGATTCATACTGCACACTACCTGATCAATTTAAACATGCCCAAAGCACCTAAAAGAGAAGGAGCAAAGTACCACAAATTGCCCACCAGTCTAAGATTAAGATTATCCTGCTGGATTAGTGTGGTAGGAGAACTGATTGGACCAGTGAAAAGAATGAGCATCGGTTAGTTACTTTCTTCTTTAGAAGTGGAGTATATCAGTTCATTATTAATGTCAGTTATGCCAGTAGAGTAATGGGGTGTACTTTCTTGAGAATAGAAATCATGAGAGAGAGAGAGAATGAGAGAAACAGAGAGAGAAAAGGTTTTCCAAGATGCTGTTCTTGAGAAGATGACAAAGAATGCAGCTAGTCTTAAATTGAGGTAAGTGTCAATCTTACATAGGAGTCAAGATATTTCATCCAGAGAAACAGCGTGGGAACAGTATATTGCACAGATTCAATACATTGGGTAGATGTGATGATGGAAGCTTTCAGAAGCAATCTTCTACATGTATTTTCCTTTTCTCAGTGTAAAGGGAAGTAAAAGTCATCAGACATGATAACTTTGGGTAGGGCTGGAAGTGTGGGAATAGGAAAGACAATGAAGGAGTTGTCTAGGAGATCAGGGGAATGACTGGACCAGGGAAATGCAGTACTAGAGACAAGAGCCGTTAAGGTCCACTTGACGTAAATGGTCATAAAGATAAAGTGAGATCAGACAGCCTTGTTCATCTCTATAGAAATAAGTGAAGTGTTGATTTTTTTGTCCAACATAAAATAAAAGAAGGAATAGAAAGAGAGTTAACAATTCAGCTACAGTGTTTATAGATGAACCACATTGTTTAACTTGTGGGAGAAAAACAGAGAGGAGTCTCAATGAAAATGTAACAGGACCATTGAATTGTAGGTACGAGGTGCGTTTGAAAGACGGGGTGTTGTAGAAAATGTTCTGGAAAGATAGGAGGTGGTGTTCAGAGACTGAATGCATAAATTGATCATGGGTTTGGGAAAGAGTTGTAGTCAATGTTGATAATAATGCCTAGGCCAGGGTAAGAAATGGGCACAGGCTGATGGAGAGTGGAGACAAGATAATTGGAGGAAAAGAAGTCAAGACACTGAGAGTCCAAGTGATTTGAAGGATTACTGACGTAGACATATAAGATAGGAACTGTAACAGTAGTTAGGAGAGGGCAGTGACTGATGTAAAAAATCTTCAAGAAAGCCCTGGGGTGTGTTTGTGGATGGGGAAAGGGGGTGACTAGGAAATGGGACAACTGCAACAGGAGGAGTTCTGGCTTGTACAGTCCAATGACTTGAAGTTCAAAGCAGGAGAAAAGAAGAAAGGCCCAGATGTACAACAGGGAGAGAACTTTTCCTCCTCTTCAAGACCTATGGTATTAAGCACCTGGGAGAAAAATAACAGCACTTAAAAGAGCTTAAAGGGAAGCAGCGTTCTTAGCAGAGCCAAGATTCTCATAGAGCAAAACATGAAGTAGATGTATAACATAATATGCATGTAATTATTATTTGCATTTTTGAAATACTAAGCTTTTGGAATGATCTCTTCATTTTAGATGGTTTTGATGCACTTCATAAGATGGAAAAACCTATTTTTACAGAGTAGATGGCAAGTCTGTCAGAATGAAGGAGAAATGTAGGCATTAGTATCTAAGCTTATAAAAACATCTTTTTGTAATGATGTGTTTTGACATTTTTGAAAATAAATTGCTGATGAGTCATTAATCAACTGTTCTCCTTTAATTAAGGAATTCAAAATAGTAATTGAACAAATAGCTGGGAATAGAAATGAAATCTCACATAGACCCATCCTCAGTCATTTGTGGGGGGGGGATAAATTTAAATGTTTATGAAACTTTAGATCTTGAAGTGAACTTACCACACATAAACTTATAATCATCATGCTTTTATATTGGGGGATTCAAAACTTAATTATGTATTTTCTCCCTTTTGATTTCACCACTGAATACAGTTTGTTGAAAATTCAGAATTATCACTTTCTGTTTTTGTCTAGTTTAAATATATATGGCAACTTTCCTGAAATAAACATCTCTATATCTTTGTTAACATTGATAAATGGTATTAAATATGAATATCATATATTTAATAAATACCAATGTTTAGAGATATAGAGGTCTTTATAAATTAATGTTAGTAGAATTACTCTATCATATTTTTCTAACAAAACTAAAAAAAAATAGCTATTTAGCAGTACCTTCAACAAATAAGTTTAATTCTTTATTTTCCTACACAGATTATTGAATCACACTATTATTTGCTTCTTCTAAACAAGATTTTTTTGGGTTAAATAAAATAATTCTGCAGGACGTTGACATACAACTCTCTTTCTTTTAGACTACGCACTTAATGACCCATATAACCATCTCAAAAATCTCTTAAACAACTTGCTGTAAAAAAATAAATAAATAATGGTCTTGTGCATTAGCCTTGCAGAGAGGTTATGTTAGAGATGAACCAAATTAGAATTGAAAAATACAGAATATAATAGCTTCTGTATGATTGTAAATGGAGGGCAGTACCTACCTGTATAGGAAATTGAACTAATCAATCTGAGAGTCTTTAAAATTATAAATGTTGTTCCTGTCTATGTGGACCTCAGCACTTTTTTCAGGTTTTAACATTGACATTTATGACTCAGAGATATTTAGCTATAATTCTTGTTCTCAGTAACAAATAAACACAAGAATAAAATGACTCCCTGGGCATTCAAATCAATTCATAGTTACTCAAAGTGATTGTGTAAGGAAGTCTTTGTTGAATGTTTCTTGTAGATTTTTGATTTTTTTCAGAACAATCCAATATGAGATCAATTCAGCAATTGCATACTGAGTATCAGTTTTATTCAAGTCACTGGATACAGCAGGGTAGCAAAAAGTCTATGAAAACATACTGCCATAAAAAAGCTGATAAGCCCTCCCAGGACATAAGAAATGCTTAAGTGTGATTCCTGTATCAGAATCCCCACAGTATTTATCTGTGTTTTAATCACTTGATGCCTTTCATATACACATTTCACTCACTTCTCATCCTAGAATTTTGAAAGCAGGAGCAATTTCTGTTTCTTCTTTGTTTCTTCCACCACACTTACAACTATGTCTTGCATAGTGAATACCTGCCTTATGAATAATTCGATATATGTTTCAATGAATGAATGATAATGCATTTTGGATTCCCCCCAAGAAGCACATTATGAGATAAAGGTAACACACAGAGGGCTTATGGAGGAAACTTTTAGGATTAACACCTATGGAAGAAAAGGGCAAAAGCAGGATTAAGCAGGGGGAGGAGTTGTTCTGTGATACAATCTCAATGAAGGGCTCTGCAACTGATCTACAAGGAACTCTTCCAAAGTGGTCTGCATTTGGAGAAATGGCCCTGGTGTTCATATCCACTTCTGAATCATCATTGATTTAGGCTGCAGGAAACAGAGGGAGTGTACCCTTGTGTGAGGCTCTGCTTCTCAGATTGAAGCAATCCTTAAAGATGGACAACATCTTAGGGCTGCCAGCAGTCCCACCCTCAGAAGCTGAAGCAATGAAAGCCCTGAGAAAGGCTCTTGGTGGTGCATCCCAGCACCCACCACAAATGATTACAGTATATCATAGGCTCATCATGTCTTTAGCATGCTAACAGATATACAAAGTGTTATGGAGAGTCAAAGGAAAGAAAAATAATATATGGATGGAAATATTATGAAAAGCTTCATGAAGCCTTTCTTCACTTGAGCTATCTATATATATTATATCTGAGATGTCTGTTGAATAACAAACACGAATATGAATACAATGAGTGCATATCACAGAGAGAATGCTTTAAGTAAATATCATGAGCAAAGGTGCAAAAGTAGAAATGACAAGGAAAATCAAGAAGAGAAAAAAGAATAGTTTAGTTTAGTTGATGTATTATGAGATATTTTAGGGAGAAAATTAGTATATGTGAATAAGGGTTAAATTATAGGAATAATTGAATTTCAGATATATTCATCTTCATTTTGTTTTAATAGTTCCATTATTTTAATGGAATAGCAGTTTTATTGTACTTGTTTCTTTATAATAGATTGAAGTCAATAAACCATAAATAATAATTAAATAAATTCCATGTAATGAGAATGGTGGTAATCAGAATAAATTAAGTGTTAGAGAACATTGGTGCCACTAGTAGAATGGTAACATCAGAATCCAGGTCCCAGGTTGCATTTTCCAAAGGTCACACATGCACTTGAGGTTGCAACTGCTCCCAACTCTAATCAGAATTCCAGGAACTATTGTATCCACTGGGACCAGAACTGAGCCAAAACTTCATTAGTAATACAGTCAGTGCAGACCAAGCCTGACTCTGCTAAGAGTTTGACTCCTGCACCTAACTGTTCTAAAAATTGCTAAATCTCAATATGCCTCCCCTACCTGTTATGCTGAGTTCCTGATCACAATTTAAATCTTTTCTTTAATCCTAATTCTTATCTGAACTTCTTTACCCTTACAAGCTTTCCACAGTTTCTTGATTTTTTATATCATTACTCCTTGTTTTCTAGGATCCATATAACTTGGTAATACCTTCTCAGCTAAAATGAAGCCAGACCCCAAAGTCCAAAATAGCTTCTTGGCTAAAAGAAGTAGGTAGGTGGGGGAGATTAAAATGACACTTCTCTTTCAGCCTAGGCAGCCCTATTTAAAGAAATCCCCCATATTTTTATTAATGTGACTTCTTCACCATTTTCTGAGTGTGCCATTCTTCCTCTCCTCTGTGCCTTCTCCTGAGCTACTTTGAAACTGCAAAACAAAGCCCAAATTGGCCCTACCCCGTTTCCAACAAGATACCGGGTTATTTTTTGGAGATAACAGGACAAAACTGCAAGTCACGCAGCTGAAGCATGAGCAGAGGAGAAAATGTTGACCATAAATAACACCTAGAACCAAAGCCTCCCCTACCCCCAACAGAACCGAAGGACTGGGTCAGGACCAAAACCTGAATGCAAGAACCCTTTCAGAGGGAAGGATTCACTGTCCAGGAAAATCTGGTGCTGAAGCCCCTTTATCCTACCTTACCATAAATGGCCAAATTCCAAAGCCCTCTAATCAAAACCTATCCCTCCAGCACTTCTGCATACCAACCCTCCTCCCCTAACTTAAGTTCGACCGAAACCCAGCTGGGGAGACAGATTTGAGAGCCTTGCCTTCTGTCTCCTTGCCAACTGACCTTGCAAGCTCTTTCTTTTCTCAAAAGCCAGTGCCATAGTAACAGCTTCTATGTGCCTTGGGCAGCAAGTCCTTGCCTTATAACATGTCCTCTACCAAAAGTGTTTCTCCTTTTCACCTGTCAGCTTCTTCTCCCTCTTTATTTACCTAACTTTTTCATTCCATTCAAACTTCAACCTTGATGGAGCTTCTTGTGAGTATTTTACCTTATATCTCAGTGTTATCCTTCCTTTCTGTAGAGTTGAAAACACTACTCAGAAATTAATTGTACTTGTCTTTTTTTTTAATGAGTTTTGACTTATTATCTTTAAAAGAACTATGAACAGGGGAGGGCAGCTTCGTATAAACACATTTTAACAGCAGTATCTACAATAACATCTTCATTGCCTGAGGTTAATATACAAATCTGTACATTAAAATTTTGTTCTGAACTGAATTCATACTTTAATTATGATCTGAGCTAGAGAAAATCAGCCACTTGCACACCCAACCCCAGGCCCCTCTGCTGGAGGGAACTTAAGGCCTCCATGGTCACAGGCTGCACCATGAAGAGACAGCCCAGGACTTTTCATGCTACTTAAGCTCTAAGATTTTATAGAGAATTTAGCTTGTACATTTGCACCAAGGATCTTCAATGTGATGACTGTATCACAGTATACATTGTCAAGGACATTCACATGTGATAAGGTGGTTGCAAAGTACAGATCTAAGGGATTCAGATCTATCAGGTGAGATAATGCTCTGATGCCTGAACACAGAGGCAAAGGAGGACTCCCCAGTAGAGAAACATAGAAACAACATTAACATTAACGTACATGGAGATGAACTTGTCGATTTGTGTGCACTAGACCGTCACCTTTAATTTTTGCTGGAGAGCAAATGCGCCTTCTGTTCATGGTTAAGTTCCTTACACATGCTATCTTTGCTCAGATTGAACATATTATTTTTTCACTGGCTAAGTTACCAAGAAAGTTATGGGCAGGTCTTGTTCCTCTCTGCCCCTATTTACTAGTCTTGGCTTGGACCTACTCTTTTGGTCTGGATACGATGTCTTGGTATTCGATTTTTGGGTGATTGAGTGACTGTCTTCTTTAACAGGCTGTCAGACATGCCAAAGATGTGGAGGTCATCCCACTGCAGGTCTTTGAGGGTGACAAGATTAAGTCTGTGGTTTCCCTGGTGACTCAGTTGAGGGCTCTCATGAGACATCTTGCTGCAATAAATACCAAACTCCTGGAGGGCAGTAAAGTTATGTTTACTATGGTATCACCAGAGGCTAGAACAATTCCTTGGTGATCATAGATGTTAAATGAGATGCTAATGGTATGATAGAATTTGAGGATAAGTAAAAACAAAAAGAAAATGATCATTCATTGTGGAATTAGCTGAGTTTGCAAATGAGACAAATAATAATTTTGGAATTGTTTAGCAGGCCTTGTGAAAATACAGGTCTGCAGCTTGGTGAAAGGTTGGTAACAGAGATCCACATTTGCAAGACATCTGCATATTAACTCGGCAAGACAGGGAGTGTGGGTGAAATTGCAGAAGCAGAAAATAGAGTGAAAGACCAGCTGTCTGCTCAGATCTATATCATGGGCTTGATTGCAATAAGTATCCTGATCTTTGATTTTCTTGTACGATGTTCTTGCCTCTTTATTATTCTTTTTCTTTTATCCGTATTGTAAATGTTACCTATTATGTATAGTAGGTAACATGATTTCCTGTATTTCTGGGATAAGGCAGGATAAGAAATGAAACAAAAGCTCAAAAAAAAAGACTAGTCATTGAGTGATAGAAGGACTAAGATTGGATCAAGACAGGAAGAAACAAGTTTTGAAAAGCAGGAAGCATGGGGACATCTGAGAAAAAGAAGTAAAAAGAGAGTGTGGGGTTTTATCTTCAGCTTCATTGTGACTGTGGAGAGCAGCCTTAGTGCACTGGTTGGAGGTGGATCATGGCAATGAGGGAGAATGGAGCTATTCCGAGACAAAAGACTGACAGCGAGTGTGTGTGTGTACTGACCACCCTGTGCAACTGAATTTAAGTTTTCTAAATTTGTCCAGACTAGAAGCATGTTTGATCCTGAACTGTGGGCAGAGCTGAGCCTGTGGGCAAGGGTCAAATGATAAAAGCAGACATAACAGGAGCTAAAGCCAAAGAATTTAATTTGTGGCACTGGTCTCCCCGGGAAACAGTTTTGCTTTCTACCCTTTGCAAACTGACTATTACCTTCACTCTTGGGAGCTACCTTGATACACAATGTAAATCTAACAAATCTATTGAAAATAAAACTCAAAGAACATGTACTTTTGATGTAGAGTTGGCTCTGTGACCTCAAAGTCCTGTCAATGCCCTTAAAGGGAGCCCTTTTCTGGCAAGTTGTCTTTTATGGTTCATTTAAAATGTTCGTTTTCACAAACGTATGGACACCAAGGGGGGAAAGCAGGGAGGGTGGGGTGGGAGGGATGGTGGTGGTGGGACGAATTGGGAGATTGGGATTGACGTATATACACTATTTTATATTATTTATATAAAATAAATAACTAATAGGAAACTGCTGTATAAAAAAATAATAAAATTAAATTTAAAAAAAATTAAATGTTCATTTTCTTTATCAAGATTCGTGTTCTTGCCTGGTCATGAATTTAATGGCTTGAACTCTTTCATGAATCTGGCTCTGATAATCACTCCGCAGTCATACATAAGTGTTTTTCTTCCTTCATTGAGTACTTTTGTCTATAAATTATGGATATTTTATTTTCATTGTAGGTCATGTGGATGTAATTTTTACTCAACCAAATATCTCTCTATAAGTTGGACTTTTGGTAGTCTAAGAGGCCAATAGTAAGCTGTATGATGATGGTGTCTTAATTTTTATTCCTTGAAAAGTAGTTCCTAAGAGAAGTGCTTTTGTGCTAAGAGTTTATTTGGAAGGTAAACCAGAAGCATGGTGAGAGACTAGAAAAGTAAGATGGGTAAGGGGGATAACGAATAAAAGATACATTAATGACCATTATACATACATTAATAACTACTGCAGGAACCAGAGTTCAATGCCAATGAGTAACTGCATTGAAAATATTTCAGAATAGTACCCTGACATATGAGTAAGGTTGGTTGTTTATTCACCAACATTCCTCCTCATTGTTTGAAGTTTGCTACTGTAATCATTAGTCCCTTGGCACTTCCAAACTGTCTTATGGGCAGGTTGATCTTGCTCATGTAACCAAAGAAAATTGTCAAACAAAGAGATATAGGTACCTCATGTAGGAAGCCATTACGTATAATGTGACTCCACTTCAGTCACAATTATCTTCTAGGGTGAACTAAGGGAATTTGAGTGAAGCACCAAGCACATCTTAGGTTCATCGTGCAGTCTATGCCTTGCACCATTTAGACATTAAATCCACTTAGGCCTTCACTGATTCTTCAAGGTAATGGATGATTATGATTCCTAGGAAAATAAGATCTGCCACAAAAGAGTTATCAAAACTAGAGTTTAAGCTGACACAGTCAATTCTAAGAACATACTAATATTCATTATCTTTCATCTACCACTTCTTTTAGTTTCTTCATATTTGCCTAGCACTTCTGCTCATCTAAGTTGCTTCACTAGTGGGGTAACACAGATCTTGGACATAGGATGCAATAGAAAGGACTGAGTTTTAGTTTACCATGTCCTTGTCAGGTCCTGGTTCCTATAATTTCCTATTCACTCTTATCCCTGGGCATAGAGACCTCATGAGATACTCAATCAAATATCTTATAGCACAGACATACTCTTTTGTTTTTCCATTATGTAAGACCACTGCTCGTGCCCTATAATAATCAATGTCAAAAATCACAGGCATGATAGTAACACTTATCTAAACTTTTAATCTAAAACTTCAGTTTATCAACATGAAAAGAACACAATGATCAGGGAGCAGTCAGTCACTACTATATATTAAATGGAAATCTTACAATGTTCTCTGATAGAAGCTAGCATATAATCCACTACATCCCTACTTTGGAGCATTAGCTTTTTGGCACTTCCTCTCTGTCCTGGGCATAAGCTGGTCATGCCCTGCAGCCAGAGAAAGCTCTCAAGTAGAGACACATTTTCATAAAGTAGGAAGAAATTGACATATATAGTAGCTGTCCTGCAAAGCTGAGGAGGTTAAGGGAATAGAGGTTGGCACTGGCAGCTACAGATTGATAGCTAAAATATTGAGTACACCTGGTGTGTGTGTTTATGTTTCTGCTCCTGGGAGATGAAGTATTGTAAATGATGGGTACAGAATTTATAATAAGATGGCAATAAGGTATATTGAGGAGAATGGTAAACCAGGGTAGTACATCCAGTGACCAGAATTCCATGGATGTGAAGGCAGTGAGAAGCATCACTAGGGGAGGGGCTAGAGGTAAGTAAGGATGGAGAGAGCTCCGTAGCTCTGTGGCTCAGCATCGGTGCTCACCAGACTCAGTTAGTGAGCCCAGATATGCTGTAACTCGTTACATGTTTCCTTGTGAGACAAGGAGTCTCATGTTAGGAATTTAGCGAACATAGTTTTTGTTCACTCTTAGAGGCGATGGTTAGTAAGAAATCTTTCTTCTGAATTTGATTCTGGGTCAAAGACTTGGTGCCAGAGAAAAAACAGTTTTCGATGCATTTCACTTGACTTCCTCCTTACTCTCCTCCTCTCTTATCTCACAGACTGGCTAAAATCAGTTTCAACTGTTCAATGCAGTGGTCTATGATCATTGAATAACAATATAATATTCATATATATATATATATATATATATATATATTTGTTTTAATTTGAAGTTCTTATGTACAAAATACTAGGTTGTATATCCAGAAGGAGAATCAAAATCAATCCCTGAGTAGCCCAAAGAACTTTATTTTGCAGTGACAATTACCTGAAGTCCCTAATACAATTTAAGTTTATTGAAGACTTTTTCTCTTTATTAGTAATGTGACCATAACCTCCAGTGGATATTGAGCTGGGTAAATAAAGAAAACTAAATTTTAATGGTTCAAATGCAGTATTTACTAGAAAATCTTAACAAGAATGGATAGAAATAGAATTTGTATTTAACATGTAAAAATTAGACTATAGGATTAAATTTTCATGATTATCACTTAGCCTGCTATCCCTTTCCACCTATATCCAGAATAATCAAAGTGATTTTCCTCTTTCTCTCTCTTCTCTCAGACACTCTCACTCTCTCCACTTTGGCAGGTTTACCTGTGCCTTCAGTTTTGGACCTATAATTTCCTGGACCTCTTCTAATCCCTAACACCAAAAAGTAGTCCAGCTGAAGTTTATGGTAACTTAGTGACAGATAAATATTGAACTAAACAAGAATCTTTTGATATTTTTACTCTCATTTGAGGATGCTTGTATATTTATAAATATGGTTGTAAAGTATCATCATAAAGCACTATTTTAATCATTTTTATACTCATGCTTTTGTATTTTAGGTGATTTTAGCGACATGCACAGTATACTTATTCTAATACATATATTTTGTGAAGCTTTCAAATTCAGTTACAAAGAGTAAAGTAACTGTTTTTTTTTTCATCTCTGGTGATTGCAATATGCAGTTGTATTTTTATTTTTATAAATCTGAATGCAGGTTATCTCTTTACCAGGGAATACACTAGTTGATATTAATCTTCCCAAACAAGATAATATTATGAGCTTTTGAAATTGGTATCAACACACAAGTTAATGAACAACTCAACATTCTAAGGAAAGCTACCTTGAATGTTTTAATTACCAAGTACAGTTAATTAACTTCTAAACTATAATCTGGGATATAAGAGATGTTATCTTTCATATTTCCTCTTAAAAATACTCAGCATTTATATGTTAAGAAAGCTGAAAGAAACATTTTCCCCAAATATTTTCTTTAATATTGGAATTATTTTATACATTTTAAATTTATCAACTTTATTGCATAGTATTTGTGGAACACTTCTTATCTTATTCCACTTACAAATCTGTAGTGTTTATGATGTTCTATATTTTCAACTTATCTACATTTTCACTTTTCTTTGAGGCCTACCTAGCTCAAATGGCAGTGACTGAATTATTCATTCTCAATTATCCAAATGAGCTGGGATCTGTGAGGTAGGGGAAAAACTAAACATGACAACTGGAGTCTGAAAAAGCTGGGTTCAAATCTTAGGTGCTGTTATTGTGACATTTTAATAAAATGAATAAGATCATGGAAAGTGCTTGGAACCATACTTTTTTTTTTAATGATCTCATATATTCTCTGAACTCATATATAATTTCTTGTATCTCTTTATTACATAAAAGTTAATAGCCTACTTATATACATGTCTTTTCAAGCTTGCAAGATTGACATTCAAGAAGGAAAGAAGGGAGGAAGGAAGGAAGGAAGGGAGGGAAGATAGAAGGAAAGATTATTTTAAAAATGATAAAAAGAAGAAAGAAATAAAGGAAAGAAGGTATCAAGGAAAGAAAGAGGAAAAAAATAAAGGGATCTGAAGAAAGAGACAAAAGTGGGCCATCTATTAAGCTCTTTGCTCTCAACTCCAGCTTCCTCTCCCTTCTACCCTCTCTTTTGCAATACTAGGACTGGGACCTGACAAAACACATTTCTTCCAAGAGGCCATAGTGCTGGGAGACTGCAAATTTGGAGGAGGAGGGACGTGCTCCTTCTTATTTGCTTCCTGCTGGTCCCCTATCCCACTGCGGTTCAGAAGAGTTTCACCCCAGCAGTGCTTCTTCCTCCCAGAACCAGCAGCTTCTCCCTGTAGCAGCATCTGAATCCACCTTGCAGTTTTTCCAACATTAACAGAACCCACTCATTATGCATCCCCAGCATCAGATAGTAGTTACTTCCTGTGATTGCTGCTTATGTGATACCTTATAGTTCTCATCTGGAGAAACAGAAAAGTTAAAAACTTACCGAGTTAACAAATTTATACATAGTTAACAACTGTATATATTAAATTCTATCTGGTAAAGTAACTGATACAGTTTTTGTCTACTGACGTGATTCTGACTGATGTACAAAAGAAGGAGAAAAATAAGATAATATTTATTTAGTGCCTAACATAGGCCAAGTACATTACAAAGCACTTCAGATGTTTATCTCATTTTAAATCACATACGAATTGTGTATAAAATAATATGTTTGACAATCATAGCAGTTGAGTAATCTGCCCAAGTCATATAGCCTGTGAATGGGAAAACAGATATTCCTACCATGGTATGTTTTAAAAAATAAAATATCAATTTTGATTCAATTAATATTAATTTAATATTATAACTTCTATGAATATTGTCTTGCAAACAATACACACTTAAAAAACACTTGTTGTAACAATAATATAATATAAATTGAGTGATTGTTATTCCCAGGCATTTATTTTTAATGTTTTACGTATATAAATTTATTTATTCCTCACAATAATCCTATAATGTTGGGACTTTAATGAATCTTGATTTATGCCACATTGCTTAGTTTTCATTTGTATTTATAGTTAATTCTAGCACAAGGGAAGACTTTGACAAAATGGTGATCCAATTGCATGGCCTATAGTGGGTGGGATTTAGATGGGAAAATATGAATAATTTCTTAATATTAAAGAAGTGGAAAACTGATATATATTAAAGTTCACTGATTATTTTTAAGGAATAAGGTGAAACTGTGCTTAGGAGACACTTTGCAAGCAGTGGAGTTAAGAAACCTGAACAAAGTGATGTTTTAAAATGTATTCCTTTCTCTGATGGTTAATTTTATATGTCAACTTGACTGACCATGGGGTGCCAGATTAAATATTATTTCTGGGTGTGCCTATGAGGATGTTTCCTAATATGATTAGCATTTGAATCCATGGACTCAGTAAAGTAGATTGCCCTCCAATGTGCGTGGGCATCATCCAATCTGTTGAGGGTCTGAATAGAACAAAGGTCAAAGGAAAGAGGTATTTGCCCGTTTTTTCCTGCCTCAATAGTCAGCTGGGACATCTCATCTCATCTCCTGACCTTGGCCTGGGATTTACACCATCAGCTTCCCAGGGCCTCAGGTCTTCAGACTCAGAGTGAATTATATTATATTCAGACTCACACCAGCTTTCCTGGGTCTCTAGTTTGCAGATGGCAGATGGTTGGACTTCTCAGCCTTTATCATTGTGTGACCCAATAATAAATTATTATTATTTAATAATAAATCTTCCATTATATACACATATTTACCCTATTGGTCTCTCTGTAGAACCCTGATTAATACACTTTCTTTATATCTACTCAATGAGTTCTGCTATGGGTCAGGTCCTAAATTTTGTCCTGGAGATTTGAACTGTGGTAGATTGAATTACTGGTCCCAGATCTTCACCCTGCCTTATAGCCTTGCCCTTTTCCAGGTAATTTAACAATTCCACTCACAAAACAATATGCTTCCATGTCTCTTGACTTTGGACTTGTGATTTGGTTGGCAAGTGGAATGTTAGTAGATATGACACAACCAGGGGCTTACAGAGCTCAGCTTGTTCTCTTTGTCTACTGCCACCTTTGTTCATTTGAAGAAACACCTTGCTGAGCTCTGGCTAGATCAGCCAACAGGTAAATGAGCCAGCCTAGCTGAGATCAGAAAGGCTACCCTAACCAATTCACAGAGGTTTAAGGGAAGAAAACAAACAAACAAAAAAGTTATTTTTATATGCCACTGAAATTGTGTAGCTTTGTTTGTATTATAGCAACAGCTGTCTGATACAGATGCATAAAATATAGTTTGTGGCCTGCAGTGATTCATGTTGAAGTATATAAATGCATACAATACTATTTGATTATGACACTAAGGCAGGTATTTAAAAAGTATTCTCTAAGCACATATGTGGAAAAACAAACACAGATTGTCTTCAGCATTGTGATTGGTTACTTGGTCATGTGTATACATTTATAAATTCAAGGATGAGTGTTCTTAACGGGTAATTTGGCATTTCAGTACATTTAGAGAGATATGAAAATTTAGTGTGGTAAAATAATCGTAGAGATTTCTGAAGAGCTTTCTAGTTGCCTACCCAATATCCATTCTCCTTTCCCCATGCAAAGGCACGTTAAATTTATCAGTAAAGCCAAGCTAAGACGACATCACCCAGCCATACCTGCAGCTTGGTGTGGCCATGTAACATAGAATCTGATAAATGTAATGTAAACAGAAGTGCTGTATTTGACTTTCAAAAGGCTCCTTAAAGAAAGCTGACTCAGTTAAAAATGAACCCTTTCTGCCGTTTTCCCCATCTTATTGTATTAAGGTGCAGACCCAATATCCTGGTAACCATCTTGAAGCATGAGTGGACTTGATGGTGGATATCAGCACGATGATGACAGCATAGAAATATAAAAGAATCTGGGCTCCTTTCAGAGGTAGAAAGCCCTATAACTTCTGCCCCTGGTATTTTGTTTTGTCTGTTTCAATCTGTCTTATTTTAAATTTTTAAATATTTTCTGAGTATTCATAGAGGCTATCCCTAAAAAATCATAATGTAGGTGAAATTTTTCCTGAAAATGAGTGTAAACATGCAAAATAATGTTTAGTTCATATTTTAACTCCCAAAGCCATATAGAAAAGGTTTATTTTTCCCAGTGTTGGTATTTAGGACCATAATGTCTCCCGGCTTCCCTATCTATACCTTCTGTAGCACGTCTGAATCTGTTAATGCTCTGCTTCATCTGCATTCGTCCTGCTAATACTGTCAGTCAGGAAGGATCTGAAATATTCATTCATTCATACAGGACTTATTCATTATTTATAACATTTCACTCTGTCACATACTCCAGGTCTATATCCTTTGGGCAATTTAAAAAACTGAAAGTAAAAAATGAATATCAAATATTAGAATTTTTTAAATAATCAACTTGATAGCCAGAACATCATATCATCTGAAATTTTGACATCTTCTATAAAAATATTTCATCATTACTACTACTATTTCTATCTCTTGAATAAATACTTTTATTAAAAATGAAAGTTCAGATCACTGAACTGATAGATGAATTTTATTCTGATGAATGTCAAGACTGGATCCACTCACCAACTTTACAATTCTTAAAGGCATTAAATACTCATGTGAAAATAAAAATAGAAGGAATAAAAATTCATTGTCTAGGACTTAGCCTGTTTGTCTCATCAGCTTGCCTCCACACCTCTCCTCTACATCTTCCCTCAATAATTGTGGATATTTTCAGGCCTCAGCTAAGAAAAAAAATCATTATTCTTCATAATTCCTGACTTACTTATTATTGTTGAGGAGATAAGCATCTCTTGTTATTCCATTTCATATGAAAAACCTTCTCTTTGTATCCTAAAACTTCATTTTAGATAATTTTTACTGTTTAACTTTTGACATTTATGTTTATATTTCATTTTCAGTTCATTTTTGTATACATTTTTAGGTATAGAACAAAGTTTATTATTTTTGTCACCTATGGATATCTAATTGCACTATTATCATTGTTGAAATGACTATCCTAACTCCTCTGAATTACTTTTATACCTCTTTTTGAAAATCAGTTATATGTATATACATATATACACACACACACACACATACACACCCATGTATATAGATATATTTCTAGATTTTTTTTGGTTATTTGATCTATTTCTCTATTTTAACAACAAAAACACAGTCATGATTATTGTAGCTTTATAATAAGTCTTGAAATCAGGTAATATTAATTCCCCAAATTTGTTATTCTTTTTTAATGTTGTTTGGCTCTTGTAGGTACTTTGCATTTCCATATGAATTTTAGAATCAATTTTCTAATTTCTACCAAACTTGCTGAGATTTTAATTGGAACTTTCTTGAATCTATAGAGAAAATTAGGATGAATTTACATCTTAAAATTATTGAGTCTCCAGACCCATGAACATGGTATATCTATTTATTTAAGTCTTCTTTGATTTCTCTCAGCAATATTATGCAGTTATCATCAGTTCTCAGGGAACAGGTATTTCACATTTTTTTAATCAGTTTCATTCCTAAATATTTTATACTTTTATACTATTAGAAATGATATGTTTTAATTTCTCAAATTTTATTGTTAGTGTATAGAACTTTAATTAATAAACTGATTTATTAGTTCTAGTAATTTTTAAAAATAAATTCCATTAGAATTTCTACATAGATAATCATGTCATCTATGAATAAAGACAATTTTTCTTCTTTCTTTATAATTTTTTTTTTTGCCTGGTTTCTCTAGCCAGAGTCTCAAGTACAATATTAAGGGGAAGTAGTGAGAGTGGACATCTGTGTCTTGTTTTTGATATCGGTGAAAAAGCATTCATACTTTCACCATTAAGTTTGGTATTAGCTGTAGATCTTGATATTAGCTACAGATGCTTTATCAGGAAGAGGAAATTACCTTCTATTCCTCGTTGGCTAAAAGTTTTTAACAGGAATGGATGTTGGATTTTTCAATTAAAAAAAAATAGAGGCAGAGGGTTTGAACAGATGTTTTACCAGAGAATATATATAGATGATAAATAAGGCTACAAAAAGATGCTGAACATCATTGGCCATTAAAAAAAATGCAAGGTAAAATTGCTATGAAATACTGTTATACATCTATCAGAATGGCTTAAAATAAAAAGGCCAATCACACCAAGTGTTTTTGTGAGAATGTGGAGGAACTGGAACTCTCATACACTGCTGTTGAGAATGTAAAATGATAAAGTCACTTTGGAAACAGTGTGGCAGTTTCTTAAAAAGTTTAATATATATCTCCACTTATGAGTCATCCATTCTATTGCTAGGTATTTACTCAAGAGAAATAAAATCACATGTCCATAAAATAACTTATAAACAAATGTTGTTAGCAGCTTTATTTGTAATAATCAACTCTAATGTCCATCAACAGATCAATGGATAAACACATTGTGGTATATACACACAGTGGAATAATATTCAACAATCAAATGAAATGACCTATTGATAATACACAGCACGCTTACTCTCAAAATAATTATACTGAGTGAAAGAAGTCGGACAAAAGAATATACACTACAAATAACTCCACTTATGTAAAATTTTACAAAATACCAACTAATGTCTAGTGAACAAAATTAGATGAGTGGTTTCCTGAAAATTGTGGGCAGGTGGGCAATAAGAAATGATTAGGAAGGGACCTAAGGTAACTTTTTGAGATGATGGATATGTTGATTACTTTGACAGTGGTGATGGCTTCACAGGTATATCCATAGATCAAAACTTGTCAAATTATATATTTTTAATTCATACAGTTTAATGGAAGTCAATCACACCACAATAAAGCTGATATCTGGAATAAGGAAGGGGCAACCTGAATCACTCACAAATCTTGTTAAAAACACTTATTTTTAAATTGTGAATTATATATATGCTTATCATAAATAGGACAGACATTATTATTTTGACAATTATTCAATACCTCCTCTAGGCAGTAGTATTATTGAATAGATTTTTTAAATGTGTTAAACAATATAGTATTTATAACTGCACCAGAAATCACTCTATGTTGGTTTGTTGTAAACCAGACTAGCAAATTATTATCGACCATCTGTTTGTGACTGAGAGTAGCTTGATAATGTTTCCTATACTGTATGCTGTTTACCTAGAAATATTCATCATCTATGTTCTAGTTATCACTACCCATCTATTCACCAATAAATTGCATTCCCTCCCAGACGTATTGACAAGAGATATTTGTCGAATTGTGCATTTTAATTTTAATTATTTTATACAATATTTTTAAACAGTAGATGTTATTTTAAACATCAAAATAACAACTTAGCTGATAAACCAGCATCAGTTACAAGATATTCCACTAATATCATTAAAATATATATGTGAGCAAAGTAGGTGATGCTAATAAGACAGTTTTTGTTCATTTGGGGAAGATAATTGGTTAATTATAATGAAGTCTCTATAAAAGTAACAGAGAATTATTGGTGGATCTTTAAGGGAAAAATATTGGAAATAGTCCTTTGGACTTCTGTAAATTATTTAAAATTCAAATATCTGATTAAATGTATTTTTTTCATGACCCTTCTTAACTCTCATCCCCAAAGAAGCTATAATTTGGGGGAGTAAAATATTAAAATTATGGATTAAAAAAATGAGAGAATGTAATATGTCAACTTTATGTGTCCACTTGACTGGGCTAAGGTATGCCCAGACATTCAGTCAAACAGTATTCTGGGCGTGTCTGAGATGGTGAGGAATTCCTTCAGTTATGTTAGGAAAATCTTTACTATGGCTCACAGTTCAGCTTTAACCCAGGAAGTTTAAGAAATGAAGCGTTTAGCCTCTGGATCCTCAGAAGACTTAATTTTAAAGGGACAGGTTCTGATAAGTTTAGAGGAAAAGGGAGTAGGGAGAGTTTCAGAGAAAAGGGGAAGTTTGCTGGGAGCATTAGTATGGCAAATTTGAGGGTATGTGGGTGGTGTAGAAGGGAAGGAGGGAGATGGAGCCCGACGTGGAGCCTGAGAGAGAGAAACCAAGGAAGAAGAGGTTTCAGGAGACATTTTGTTTTTCTTAAATACTTTTTGTCTCAGTTAGTCTTAAAATCTTATTATGCAGAAATTATTTCCTTATTAAGCAATTTTAGGCCCCTGAAAAGTTGAGCATCCTCAAAATACCAACAGTAATAAACAGTCCACTCACTTCTGGAAAATTTTGAGCTATTATAGTCCAATTCAGTTTCAAGGAAATTAAGTTTAGGGGTTTCACAAGTTTCCCATAGTGGCCACTGATATTCTAAATTGCCTTTAGTCATGCATGTTTATTTTAGTTAGAAATGAGCATGAGGAAGGACCTCGGCTTTTAAACATAAAACTGGCCAGAGGCTTTGTGAGAGGAGCATCCTCAAAATACTTAGATAACTAGGATCCCATTTTCTAGAGGTTTTTCCACTAGAGCAAAGAACAATTTTCAAGCAGCTTAAAAAGCTTACAGCAAAGACTTCCGGGTAAGATGGCGGAAGAGTAAGACGCGGAGATCACCGTCCTCCCCACGGATACACCAGAAATACAGCTACACGTGGAACAACTCCTACAGAACACCTACTGAACGCTGGCAGAAGACCCCAGACCTCCCAAAAGGCAAGAAACTCCCCACATACCTGGGTAGGGCAAAGCGGAGAGATTCCCGCACAGAGGATCGGTGCCGAGCGGCACTCACCAGCCTGAGAGGCTTGTGTGCTCGCCCCGGCAGCGCTGGAAGCTGAGGCTCGGGCTTCGGTCAGAGCGCAGGGAGAGGACTGGGGCTGGCGGCGAGAACTCAGCCAGAAGGGGGCTAATGAGCCACAGCTAGCCGGCAGGGAGTCCGGGAAAAGTCTGGAGCTGCCGAAGAGGCAAGACACTTTTTCTTCCCTCTTGGTTTCCTGGTGCGCGAGGAGAGGGGATTAAGAGCGCTGCTTAAAGGGGCTCCACAGACGGGCGCGAGTCACGACTGAAAGCGCAGAGCCCAGTGACGGGCGTGGGATGCTGGGGCTGCTGCTGCCGCCGCCAAGAAGCCTGTGTGCGAGCGCAGGTCACTGTCCACACCGCCCTTCCGGGAGCCTGTGCAGCCCGTCACTGCCGGGGTCCCGGGATCCAGGGGCGGCTTCCCTGGGAGAACGCACGGCGCGCCTCGGGCTGGTGCAACGTCACGCCGAACTCTGCCGCTGCAGGCTCGCCCCGCACTCCGTGCCCCTCCCTCCCGCCCGGCCTGAGTGAGCCAGAGTCCCCGAAGAGGCTGCTCCTTTAACCCTGTCCTGTCTGAGCGAAGAACAGACGCCCTCCGGGGACCTACACGCAGAGGCGGGGCCAAATCCAAAGCTGAGACCCAGGAGCTGTGAGAACAAAGAAGAGAAAGGGAAACCTCTCCCAGCAGCCTCAGAAGCAGCGGATTAAAGCTCCACAATCAACTTGATGTACCCTGCATCTGTGGAATACATGAATGGACAACAAATCATCCCAAATTGAGGAGCCAGGAGTCAGTGCTGTGCCTCTGAGGTGGGAGAGCCAACTTCAGGACACTGGTCCACAAGAGACCTCCCAGCTCCACATAATATCAAACGGCGAAAATCCTCCAGAGATCTCCATCTCAACAGCAGCACCCAGCTTCACTCAACGACCAGAAAGCTACAGTGCTGGACACCCTATGCCAAACAACTAGCAAGACAGGAACACAACGCCACCCATTAGCAGAGAGGTGGCCTAAAATCATAAAAAGTCCGCAGACACCCCAAAACACACCACCAGACGTGGACCTGCCCACCAGAAAGACAAGATCCAGCCTCACCCACCAGAACACAGGCACTAGTCCCCTCCACCAGGAAGCCTACACAACCCACTAAACCAACCGTAACCACTGGGGACAGACACCAAAAACAACGGGAACTACGAACCAGCAGCCTGCAAAAAGGAGACCCCAAACACAGTAACATAAGCAAAATGAGAAGACAGAAAAACACACAGCAGGAGAAGGAGCAAGATAAATACCCACCAGACCTAACAAATGAAGAGGTAATAGGCAGTCTACCTGAAAAAGAATTCAGAATAATGATGGTAAAGATGATCCAAGATTCTATTTCCCAGATCCAAAATCTTGGAAATAGAATAGACAAAATGCAAGAAACAGTTAACAAGGACCTAGAAGAACTAAAGATGAGTCAAGCATTGATTAAAAACACAATAAATGAAATAAAAAATACTCTAGATGGGATCAATAGCAGAATAACTGAGGCAGAAGAACGGATAAGTGAGGTGGAAGATAAAATAGTGGAAGTAACTGCTGCAGAGCAAAATAAAGAAAAAAGAATGAAAAGAACAGAGGACAGTCTCAGAGACCTCTGGGACAACATTAAACGCACCAACATTCGAATTATAGGGGTTCCAGAAGAAGAAGAGAAAAAGAAAGGGACTGAGAAAATATTTGAAGAGATTATAGTTGAAAACTTCCCTAATATGGGAAAGGAAATAGTTAATCAAGTCCAGGAGGCACAGAGAGTCCCACACTGAATAAATCCAAGGAGAAATACGCCAAGACACATATTAATCAAACTGTCAAAAATTAAACACAAAGAAATCATATTAAAAGCAGCAAGGCAAAAACAACAAATAACACACAAGGGAATCCCCATCAGGATAACAGCTGATCTCTCAGCAGAAACTCTACAAGCTAGAAGGGAGTGGCAGGACATAATTAAAGTGATGAAGGAGAAAAACCTGCAGCCAAGATTACTCTACCCAGCAAGGATCTCATTCAGATTTGATGGAGAAATTAAAACGTTTACAGACAAGCAAAAGCTGAGAGAGTTCAGCACCACCAAACCAGCTTTACAACAAATGCTAAAGGAACTTCTCTAGGCAAGAAACACAACAGAAGGAAAAGACCTACAATAACGAACCCAAAACAATTAAGAAAATGGGAATAGGAACATACATATCGATAATTACCTTAAATGTAAATGGACTAAATGCTCCCACCAAAAGACACAGATTGGCTGAATGGATACAAAAACAAGACCCATATATATGCTGTCTACAAGAGACCCACTTCAGACCTAGAGACACATACAGACTGAAAGTAAGGGGATGGAAAAAGATATTCCATGCAAATGGAAACCAAAAGAAAGCTGGAGTAGCAATTCTCATATCAGACAAAATAGACTTTAAAATAAAGACTATTAGAAGAGACAAAGGAGGACACTACATAATGATCAAGGGATGGATCCAAGAAGAAGATATTACAATTTTAAATATTTAAGCACCCAACATAGGAGCACCTCAATACATAAGGCAAATACTAACAGCCATAAAAGGAGAAATCGACAGTAACACAATCATAGTAGGGGACTTTAACACCCCACTTTCACCAATGGACAGATCATCCAAAATGAAAATAAATAAGGAAACACAAGCTTTAAATGATACATTAAACAAGATGGACTTAATTGATATTTAGAGGACATTCCATCCAAAAACAACAGAATACACATTTTTCTCAAGTGCTCATGGAACATTCTCCAGGATAGATCATATCTTGGGTCACAAATCAAGCCTTGGTAAATTTAAGAAAATTGAAATTGTATCAAGTATCTTTTCCGACCACAATGCTATGAGACTAGATATCAATTACAGGAAAAGAGCTGTAAAAAATACAAACACATGGAGGCTAAACAATACACTATTTAATAACAAAGTGATAACTGAAGAAATCAAAGGGGAAATTAAAAAATACCTAGAAACAAATGACAATGGAGACACGACGACCCAAAACCTATGGGATGCAGCAAAAGCAGTTCTAAGAGGGAAGTTTATAGCAATACAATCCCACCTTAAGAAACAGGAAACATCTCGAATAAACAACCTAACCTTGCACCTAAAGCAATTAGAGAAAGAAGAACAAAAACATCCCAAAGTTAGCAGAAGGAAAGAAATCATAAAAATCAGATCAGAAATAAATGAAAAAGAAATGAAGGAAACGATAGCTAAGATCAATAAAACTAAAAGCTGGTTCTTTGAGAAGATAAACAAAATTGATAAGCCATTAGCCTGACTCATCAAGAAAAAAAGTGACAAGACTCAAATCAATAGAATTAGAAATGAAAAAGGAGAAGTAACAACTGACACTGCAGAAATACAAAAGATCATGAGAGATTACTATAAGCAACTCTATGCCAATAAAATGGACAACCTGGAAGAAATGGACAAATTCTTAGAAATGCACAACCTGCCAAGACTGATTCAGGAAGAAATAGAAAATATGAACAGACCAATCACAAGCACTGAAATTGAAACTGTGATTAAAAATCTTCCAACAAACAAAAGCTCAGGACCAGATGGCTTCACAGGTGAATTCTATCAAGCATTTAGAGAAGAGCTAACACCTATCCTTCTCAAACTCTTCCAAAATATAGCAGAGGGAGGAACACTCCCAAACTCATTCTACGAGGCCATCACCTTGATACCAAAACCAGACAAGGATGTCACAAAGAAAGAAAACTACAGGCCAATATCACTGATGAACATAGATGCAAAAATCCTCAACAAAATACTAGCAAACAGAATCCAACAGCACATTAAAAGGATCATACACCATGATCAAGTGGGGTTTATTCCAGGAATGCAAGGATTCTTCAATATATGCAAATCAATCAATGTGATACACCATATTAACAAATTGAAGGCGAAAAACCATATGATCATCTCAATAGATGCAGAGAAAGTTTTCGACAAAATTCAACACCCATTTATGATAAAAACCCTGCAGAAAGTAGGCATAGAGGGAACATTTCTCCACATAATAAAGGCCATATATGACAAACCCACAGCCAACATTGTCCTCAATGGTGAAAAACTGAAACCATTTCCACTAAGATCAGGAACAAGACAAGGTTGCCCACTCTCACCACTCTTATTCAACATAGTTTTGGAAGTTTTAGCCATAGCAATCAGAGAAGAAAAGGAGATAAAAGGAATCCAAATCGGAAAAGAAGAAGGAAAGCTGTCACGGTTTGCAGATGACATGATACTATACATAGAGAATCCTAAAGATGCTACCAGAAAACTACTAGAGCTAATCAATGAATTTGGTAAAGTAGCAGGATACAAAATTAATGCACAGAAATCTCTGGCATTCCTATATACTAATGATGAAAAATCTGAAAGTGAAATCAAGGAGACACTCCCATTTACCATTGCAACAAAAAGAATAAAATATCTAGGAATAAACCTACCTAAGGAGACAAAAGACCTATATGCAGAAAATTATAAGACACTGATGAAAGAAATTAAAGATGATACAAATAGGTGGAGAGATGTACCATGTTCTTGGATTGGAAGAATCAACATTGTGAAAATGACTCTACTACCCAAAGCAATCTACAGATTCAATGCAATCCCTATCAAACTACCACTGGCATTTTTCACAGAAGTAGAGCAAAAAATTTCACAATTTGTATGGAAACACAAAAGACCCCGAATAGCCAAAGCAATCTTGAGAACGAAAAATGGAGCTGGAGGAATCAGGCTCCCTGACTTCAGACTATACTACAAAGCTACAGTAATCAAGACAGTATGGTACTGGCACAAAAACAGAAAGATAGATCAATGGAACAGGGTAGAATGCCCAGAGATAAACCCACGGACATATGGTCACCTTATCTTTGATAAAGGAGGCAGGAATGTACAGTGGAGAAAGGACAGTCTCTTCAATAAGTGGTGCTGGGAAAACTGGATAGGGACAGGTAAAAGTATGAGATTAGATCACTCCCTAACACCATACACAAAAATAAGCTCAAAATGGATTAAAGACCTAAATGTAAGGCCAGACACTATCAAACTCTTAGAGGAAAACATAGGCAGAACACTCTATGACATAAATCACAGCAAGATCCTTTTGGACCCACCTCCTAGAGAAATGGAAATAAAGACAAAAATAAACACATGGGACCTAATGAAACTTAAAAGCTTTTGCACAGCAAAGGAAACCATAAACAAGACCAAAAGACAACCCTCAGAATGGGAGAAAATATTTGTAAATGAAGCAACTGACAAAGGATTAATCTCCAAAATTTATAAGCAGCTCATGCAGCTCAATAGCAAAAAAACAAACAACCCAATCCAAAAATGGGCAGAAGACCTAAATAGACATTTCTCCACAGAAGATATACAGACTGCCAACAAACACATGAAAGGATGCTCAACATCTTTGCTCATTAGAGAAATGCAAATCAAAACTAAAATGAGATATCATCTCACACCAGCCAGAATGGCCATCATCAAAGAATCTAGAAACAATAAATGCTGGAGAGGTTGTGGAAAAAAAGGAACACTCTTGCACTGCTGGTGGGAATGTGAATTGGTACAGCCACTATGGAGAACGGTATGAAGGTTCCTTAAAAAACTACAAATAGAGCTACCATATGACCCAGCAATCCCACTACTGGGCATATACCCTGAGAAAACCATAATTCAAAAAGAGACATGTACCAAAATGTTCATAACAGCCCTATTTACAATAGCCCGGAGATGGAAACAACCTAAGTGTCCATCATCGGATGAATGGATAAAGAAGATGTGGCACATATATACAATGGAATATTACTCAGCCATAAAAAGAAATGAAATTGAGCTATTTGTAATGAGGTGGATGGACCTAGAGTCTGTCATACAGAGTGAAGTAAGTCAGAAAGAGAAAGACAAATACTGTATGCTGACACATATATATGGAATTTACGAAAAAAAAATGTCATGAAGAACATAGGGGTAAGACAGGAATAAAGACACAGACCTACTAGAGAATGGACTTGAGGATATGGGGAGGGGGAAGAGTAAGCTGTGACAAAGTGAAAGAGCGGCATGGACATATATACACTACCAAACGTAAGGTAGATAGCTAGTGGGAAGCAGCTGCATAGCACAGGGAGATCAACTCGGTGCTTTGTGACCTCCTGGAGGGGTGGGATAGGGAGGGTGGAAGGGGGACGCAAAAGGGAGGGTATATGCGAACATATGTATATGTATAACTGATTAAATTTGTTATAAAGCAAAAAAAAAAAAAAAAAGCTTACAGCACAAATGGCTCAATTCATAGTGTGCAAGCTAACCCCAGCCTGTCTTAAGGAGACAGTCTGGTCTTCGAGGAGCCAGGCCAGAGGCTTTTTCTTTAGCCAGTGCCCAGAAGACAGCTTTCCAAAGGAGTAGGCCAAAAGCTGAAAACCTGGCACCATTTCAGATAAAAAACACTTGTTCACAAAGGAATGGGTAGAGGCTAGACAGCTTCAGGATAAGCAGCCCCTGTTCTGAATGGAAAAGGCCAGAGGCTAGCCAGTTTCAGGGAAACAGTGTGATCTCAAAATCAGACTGAAGAGCCAAATGAGTACTCGCATACAAAACATGGCCTAACCAAAAAGACAGAGCCCTTAAATGGATCCCCAGTAAAGCTTGGAGAGGTTCAGATGCAAGGAACGCATGAGCTTGTATCCAGGAGAAGGATGTACCTTCAAACAGTAGGCTCTGTGAGAAAAGCAGTGAGTGACAAAGGTCTCATTTGTGGGTACTGGACCTTTTGCTCACCAGCTCAATAGCCCTTGATCTGTGAGGGGTCCCTGTACAGGCCTCCAAAACATTGACCTAAAACAATAGACAGCCAGATTTTTCTCCAGAAAAGATGGATTTATTTGGGATCAGTAGAGAACTGCAGTTCAGGGTCTGTAACCATGGAGAGCCATGTACAAGTTCCCACATGGAAAAGGAAGGAGAACACTTTTGTAGAGGGGAAAAGAAAGCTGGGAGAGAAATAGTAAACAAAGAACCCATCCATGGCTTTTCATTGACTGACTCCTTGTCAGGAAAGATGAGGAGCCTTTCTTCTTCTTAATGGTCTCTGCTATTGTCACAGGGTGAGAGAGCATCCCCGTTTGGTCTCCCCACTCCACTTAACTGAAGTTTCTGTTTATTAATTTTTTACAAGTTGATGGAGTGAGTAAAACAGATCCTCTCCAATACAAGTGGGACCAGTTGAAGGACTGAGTAACCAAAAGACTGACCCTCCAGAGAGTAAAGAGAACGTCTCCTACCTGACTGCCTTAGAGCTGGAATATGGATTTACTGATGCCTTTGGACTCAAACTGAAACATAGGCTCTTCTTGAGCCTCAAGCCTACTGACCTTTGGACTGGAGCTATACTGTTGGATCTCCTGGTCCTCAGGCCTTCAAACTGAGACTAGAACTACACTATTGACTCTCCTGGGCCTCCAGCTTGAGGGCTGCTGATATTGGGACTATATATATATATATATATATATATATATATATATATATAGTTTCTGTTTCTCTGCAGAACCTTGACTAACACAGATTTTGGTACCAAGAATGATTAAAGGGAACAGAATTGTAAGGATAAGTTTTCTAATTTAGTTCTGGGAGTTCTGGAACTGGCTCTCAAATCTTATTATATTTAAAGATATGAATGACTTTATTTCCAATAATAAAAGAGATCATTGATAGTCTACAGGATGATCTAGCAATGGAGGTATACAAAATGTCACCACTGGATCATCCTAATCAACTTTTTGTAAGAAGCAAGGAGCTTGATAACTGTGTATTTGATATTTTGGGATTTTTTTCTCAAACTAATGAATGTCAGTGAGACTGGTGGGTTGCTCCTAATGTCACTGGACAAAGTAGGGAAAGAAATGAATGAGATCAGGGATTTTAATTCCAAGGTCAAGAGTCACATGAAGACCTAAAAACTTCTGTGTGTGCCCTGAAAGAGACTTATCTTTGATAGGCACAAGACTGAGAACGTTGAAAACCTAACACAGAATTCCTTCCTGCCAATGGATGAATTTCAATACAAATTAAATTCCCAACCTCACAGAGTGCCTACTGTAAATGTGAGGGCATTACTTTGTAAAGAATGAGATCCTATAAGCTGGAAAGGGGACTTGTGGGAAGACTCCGGTAAAGCTGGGGATAACAAACCCCTAAATTCTGGTGAGTCTTCTTTGCCCATGGAAGAGACCTCCCCACTCCCAGTGGAAGCAGCCTCCACATCCTCCGTGTAAATGCCTCTCCACCTTGTCTGAAAAGATCAACTCTGCATTCCTTGAGGAAACTGTGATGACCTCCACAGAGGCAGTTGTTATCGCAAGACAATGCAGATTCTCCTCGGGACTCAGCCCCCTCCCCCAGTCTTCTTTGCTTCTAGGCCTATAATTAGACTCTAGTCCAGGCAGACCCCTAAAAATGAGGAATAAAGTGTAACCCATGAGGAGGTGCACTAACACCTCCAAATAGCTACTTGAGTTTTATAATTTACACAGACAGAAGTTTGGGGAACATGTCCTCCAGGCATGGAAAGGTGTGGGATAATGTTGGAAAAAATATAAAGTTGGACCAGGCTGAATTTATTGATATGGGCTCTCTAAGCAGATTCTACATTTAATATTGCAACTTGGGGAGTTAGAAATGATTAACAGTTTGTTTGCCAGAAACATAGATCACTGACAGGTGGCCCACAGTGAATGAGTTAGAAATGTCAGACTGAAACTGAATCTGGCCTCTGTACCCCAACACCAAATTAAATCTCAGAGCCAGAGTTTTGGATGAAGTAGGAAAGAATAGCTTTATTGCTTTGCCAGGCAAATGTGGGCCACAGCAGACTAATGCCCTTAAAACTGTGTGTCCCAACCTGGAGCATGTAGTGAGGAGTTTTATAATAATGGTCCAAAGATGGTGTGAACAACTCATGGACATTCTTCTGATTGGTTAGTGGTGAGGTAAGTAGGAGTCAGCATCATCAACCTTCTGGTTCCAACCTGTCTGGGGTCTACGTGCTTGTGGGCAGCATACAGTTAACTTCTCCCACTTGGTGAGAAGTTTTCAGTATGCAGAAATTTTTCAGTATCTGCAAAACAGCTCAAAGATATTGTTATGTATACCCCTTGAGGGAGAACCAGGACCTTGCTCCAAGGCTGCACTATTGTTTCTTGACTGTTTCTCCCTTTTCTCTGTATTGCCTCCCTTCTCTAATTAGCAACTGTTTTGGGCAAGGTCATGGAGGCTGAATGAAGCGTATTTCCTGTAATTGAGAAATGGTGGACACAGAAAGGCTTTTGTGCCCAGGAACCCCACAGGGTTCTGCTCAGTTTCAGAGCCTGCCTTGATTTAATGTAGAAGAAGTGATTCAAAGGCTTAGTGGGATTGGAATTTTAGAGTAGATTTGTCATTTAAAAACTACTCACCCACACTGAGAAGGTCCAGAGATACAACTTTCATCACATCTGTGAGGAATACTTTTGTAAGCTCTGTGATCACTCTTTGTTGTAGAACAGACCTTACAGTGGGCACTGTGGTCACTGAATTGGGAAACCTAAATGCAATGGGAGTAATTGATCCTGGAGTGGTAGGAACAAAGTGTCAGCATCAACCACTAAAGGCAAAGTGGGTGTGGTTCCCATAAACAGACCTTAGGGTGAAATCAGTAATAAGAATTGTTTGACTCACAGAGACCTATGACATTGGCTAGTTGATCCTGGACTTCCTAGAAGTGAAATAAATAGGAAATCTATTAAGATGTTACTTGATCTGTAAAAGAAAAATTTTAGAACAAGTGAACAAAAGTCTAAGCTGAATCAGACACAGATTTCTGAGCCAGTTTGCAGACCCAGAAAACTTTGAATGAAGAGAAGGTTGGGCCCCCTTGAGGAGGGCCCCTGGTACACTGCTAAAAATGTATCATTCATTTTTCTCCTAGCCTTACTAAAAGGGACCTATGATCTTTTGCCAGGGTAACTGTGCATTGGGGGAAAGGAAATCATCAGATTTTCGGGGGCAACGGCTCTGAACTGACACTAACACCAGGAGACCAAAAACATCACTGTTGTCTATCAGTCAGAGTAGGGACTTTTAGAAGTCTGGTGACCAATGGAGTTTTAGCTCAGGTCTGTCTCATAATGGGACAAGTGTATCTCCCAACCCATCCTGTGGTTACTTCCCCAGTTCTGAAATGCATAATTGGATTAGATACACTCATAAGTTGGCTTTGTCCCCTGACCTGTGAACTGAGGGCTATTATGGTCAAAAAGGCCAAGTGGAAGCTGCTAATCCTGTAGGGATTGCAGAGAACAGTGCCACCATCAAGGATTTCAAGGATGCAGCATGGTGATTTCTACTACATCCCCATTGAACTTGCTTATTTGGCCTGTGCAGAAGACACATGGGCTTCGGAAAATAACAGTGGATCATCATAACCTTAACCAGGTTGTGATTCCAATCGCAGCTTCTATACCAGAGGTGGTTTCACTGCTTGAGGAAATTAATGTATCCCCTGGTTCCTGGAATGCAGCTATTGATCTGGGAAATATTTTTTTCCTCCATACTTGTCAGTAGGATCATCAGAAACAGTTAGTTTATAGCTGGCAAGGCCAGCAATACAGCATCACTGTCTTACCTCAAGAGTCTATCAACTCTCCTGCTCTATGTCATAATTTAGTTCCCAGAGATCTTGATCACTTCCCTTCCACAAGGTATTACACTGGTTTATTAAACTGATGACATTATGCTGATTGGACCTCCTGAGCAGGAAGGAGCAACTACTCCAGACTTACTGGTAAGAGATTTACCTGTCAGAGTGTGGGGAAAAAATATGACAAAAATTCAGGGGCCCTCCCTCAGTGAAATTTCTAGGAGTTCAGTGGTGTGAGGCATGTCAAAATATCCCTTCAAAGGTGAACCTGGTCCCTCTTACAACCAAAAAAGAAGCACAACACTTAGAGGACCTCTCTTGATATTGGAGGCAACATATTCCTCCTTTGGGTTTGTCACTCTGTTCTATTCACTGAGTAATCCAAAAAGTTGCTAGTTTTGAGTGAGGCCCAGAACAAGATAAAGCTCCTCAACAGACCCAGGCTGCTGTGGAAGCTACCCTGCTGCTTGGTTCATATGATCCAGCAGATCCACTGGTGCTTGAAGTGTCAGTGGCAGATGGGGATGCTGTTTGGAGACTTTTGCAGTACCCCATAGGTGGATCACAGTGCAGGTCCTCAGGATTTTGGAGCAAAGCCCTGCTATCCTTTGTACATTACTATCCTTTCAAAAAACAGCTCTTGGCCTGCTACTGGGCAATAGTAGAGACTGAACAGTTAACCATGGGCTGCCAAGTTGCCATTATAGCTGCCTATCATGAACTGGGTGTAATCTGACCCACAAAGCCATAAAGCATGAACACCAATACCCCATCTTTGAATGGAAGTAAATATACATGATCAGATTTGAGCTAGCTCTGAAGGCACAAGTAAGTTACATGAAGTGGTGCAAATGCTCATGGTCCCCACTCTTGCTACACTGTTTTCTCTGTCCCAGTCTATACCTTTGGCCTCAGGAAAAATTCCATAAGATTGGTTGACAGAGAAAGGAACTATTGGGCCTGGTTTATTGATGTTTCTGCATGATAGGCAGGCACCACCTTAAAGTAGACAACTTTAGCACTGCAATTCTTTTCTGAGACATTCATGAAGAACAGTGGTGAAGGGGAATCTTCCCAATGGAGAGTAATTCGAGATGGTTACCCATATGTTCGCTTTGCTTGGAAGGGGAAATGGCCAGTGTTGAGATTATATACTGATTCATGACCTGTGGCCAATGTTTGGCTGAATGGTCAGGGATTTGGAAGGAACATGTTTAGAAAACTGGTGACAAGGAAATGTAGGGAAGGATCATGTGGGTAGACCTCTCTGAATGGAAAGAAAACATGAAAATATTTCTGTCCCATATGAATGATCGTCAAAGAGAGCATTTTAACAATCAAGTGGATAGAATGACACATTCTGTGTATACCACCAGTCAGCATTTTTCCTCAGCCATCCGTGGCATTACCCAGTGGACTCAGGAACAAAGTGGCCATGGTGGCAGGGATGGAGGTTATGCATGCATTCAGTGCCATGGACTTCATTCACTGAGGCCAACCTGGATTCAGCCACCACTGAGGTCTAATCTGCCAGCAGCAGAGGCCAACACTGAGTCCCTGATATGGCACCGTTCCCTGGGGGTGGTCAGCTAGCTACCTGGTGACAGGTTGACTAACTTTGACAGCTTCTATCTAGGAATGGGCTATGTTTTACTCTTACTGGAATAGATTTACCCTGAATACAAATTTGCTTTCCCTGCAAGCAATGCTTCTGCCAAAACCCTCATCTGTAGTCTTTCAAAATGCTCTATCCACTATCCTGATATTTTACACAGCATTGCTTCGGATTAAGGAATTCACTTCACAGAAGAAAAATTATGTCAATTTGCTCATAATCATGAAATTCTCTGTTTTCCATGACAGAATGGTATAATAGCTTTTTGAAGACTCAGTTACAGCACCAGCTGGGTGGCAATACTTTGCCAAGCTGAGGAAAGATTCTCCAGAGGCTACATATTCTCTGAATCACCATTCAATATATGGTGCTTTTTCTTCTACAGCCAGGATTAATGGGTCCAGGAATCAAGAAGTGAAAATGAGAATGGCACCACTTACTTTTACCTCTAGTGACACACCCTAGCAAAATGTTTGGTTCCTGTTACCATGACCTTATGCTCTGCTGTCCTAGAGGTTTTAGTTCCAAAAGAGGGAATGTTTTCACTAGGAGATACATCAATGTTTCCATTAAACTGAAAGTTAAGACTTTTGCTCAGCCATTTTGGGCTCCTTCTGCCTCCAAATCAATAGGCAAAGAAGGGAGTTAATGTGCTGTCTTGGGTGATTGATACTGACTACCAAGGGGATGTTGGACAACTACTTTACAGTGGACATAACAAAGAATGTGTCTGGAATATAGATTCTTAGGACATCTCTTAATATTACCATGTTTTGTGACTATGGCCAGTGGAAAACTACAGTCCAATCCAGGCAGGACTACTGATGGCTCTGACTCTTCAGGAATTCAGAAATAAAGGTGTGGGTCAGCCCACCAGTTAAAGAACTTCCACCAGCTGAGATGCTTGCTAAAAGCAGAGGGAATACAGAATGGATAATAGAAGAAGTTAGTCATAAATACCAGCTTTGAACACAAAACCAGTTACAGAAATAAGGACCTCCTCACTATGTAATGACTATGTTGGGGGATGTGTGTGTGTGTGTGTGTGTGTGTAGAAAAGATCTTTGTTTTTATACCTCTCTTATTCTCTTATTATATGACATAAAATGTGTTGAATTTATATTATAGTATTTAAGTATTATCAATTCTACATCATAGTATTTTAGTTATGGGATATCATAAAGAGTAAACATCACTCATGAACTTTACCTTCTCCTCTGTGGAAGGAGTTAGTGTATTCTTTATTGTATGCAGAATAGCTGTATCATTTTAGGTAAAAATTATGACCTTGTTATTGTCTTTCATTGGAGATTAAGTATGGTTTTAAGGAAATGAGTATGGGTGCCATGTTGACAAGGCATGGACTTATGATGATTAATTTGTGTCAACTTGAGTAGGCCCCCAGGGTGCCCAGACATTTGGTCAGACATTATTCTAGGTGTATCTGTGAAGGTGTTTTGGAAGAGATTAACATTTGAATTAGTAAACAGAGTAAAGTGGTTGTCCTTCCCAATATTGGTGGACATCATCCAATCTTATGAAGGCCTGAATTGAACAAACAGAGTGACCCTCTAGAGAGTAAAGGAATTTCTTCCTGCACTTCTGCCTCAAGCTGGGACATAGTTTGTTTTTTTGTTTTTTGTTTTTTTGTTTTTTTACTTTATTTATTTCTTATAATATTTTAATTTTATTGGAGTATAGTTGATTCACAGTGTTGTGTTAGATTCAGGTGTACGTCAAAGTGATTCAGTTATACATATACATATATTCGTTTGTTTTTAGATTCTTTTCTCATATAGGTTATCATAGAATACTGAGTAAAGTTCCCTGTGCTATACAGTAGGTCCTTGTTGGTTATCTATCTTACATATAGTAGAGTGTGTGTGTTCATCCCAAGCTCCTGATTTATCCCTCCCCCACCGTGTTTCCCCCTTGGTAACCATAAGTTTGTTTTCAATATCTGTAAGTCTGTTTCTGTTTTTTAAATAAGTTCATTTGCATATTTTTAAAAGTTAGATTCCACATATGAGATGAGTGGTATCATATATCTTTCTTTCTCTGTCTGACTTACTTCACTTAGTATGATAATCTCTAGGTCCATACATGTTGCTGCAAATGGCATTATTTCATTATTTTTTATGGCTGAGTAATATTCCATTGTATATATGTACCACATCTTCTTTATCCATTCATCTGTCAATGGGCATTTAGATTGCTTCTATGTCTTGGCTATTGTAAATAGTGCTGCAATGAACATCTGGGTGCACGTATCCTTTTATATTATGGTTTTCTCTGTATTTATGCCCAGGAGTGAGACACTGCTCTTTTCCTCCCTTTGGACTCTAACTGAAACATAAGCTCTTAATGAATCTTGAGCCTACCAGCCTTTGGAATAAAAATACACTAACAACTCTCCTGGTCTTCAGGCTTGCAGACTGCAGATCTTGGGACTTACAGGCCTCCATAATCACATGAGTGAATTGCTCTCTCTCTCTCTCCTATTTATTCTGTTTTTCTGGATAACTCTGACTAATACAGAGGAGGCTAATTGTTCATGTTTTTCTTGAAATCATTCTACTTTGTTCATCAACATTTGTAAAATTTCTTCTCTACTTCTAGTACAAACTGCATAAGACATTAAATCAATTAAGCTCTATATGCCAAGATATTGATAGGGATTCAGTGACCATTCCCCTATAAGTTAAAGGGTTTAACTGAATCATATAAATGTGTCAAAGTGCAATCATTTATAAAATTAGAAGTCTTAGATCTTCTTTGTAAAAAGTCTTAGTTAATTTTCCAAATGTGGTGACTTACTCTCTCTAATGTGAATTTGGCAAATGACTACCAGAATTAATCCTTCCACTTCTCCTTGGCCTCAGAAATCTTTAATAGGAATTGACTGAGTGGGAACTGAGGCTGTGCTAATACTTGTAAGTGCAAATGTGTTATCAAGGAAATTAGGTAGCAAGGCTGTCTGAGATATACTTATTGCTTTGCCCAACTCCCACTGCCCTCTCTCCTTTCCTGTGAACAATACACACTAACATTCAGTCTCTTTATTGTCCTGGTCTATATTTTAAGTAATTCCCAGAAAGAACTCATCTGGTATTTTGTTAAAGACTAAGTGCTCCTGTGATTGGTATTATATAACTACTGAGGGAATGGAGCCTTATCTCTCTCCTTGTGAAGCTATGCCGTCCTTCACTCTATTAGCTGCTGTAAAAGTCTGATGAAATCCTGAGCTTATTATCACACTCAATAAAACTCTCTTAGGTTTCAGATTCCTTTTCTATACATTTCCTGCATGATGCATAAGTTTAAATGACTCAATTTCCTATTCATCACATTTTTAAGCACTGAAAATGTAACCCAGTTGGCTGGGGTTGGAAACGAAAGTGAACCATTTTAAGAGGATGTTTTTTCCCTTTTACATCACATTATATGATTATACCATATGCTTTAAAAAGAAAGTAAGAGCTGGAAGTTAAAAGTTGATTAAAAGAAAAGTTTAGGTAGAAAATAAACTCTCAACAAAGTATCTCTAAATAATATAAAGATTGAAGAAATCTGGTGCTCTTCTTTCTACATCCTTCCATGATTAGGTCCATCCAGAGCTTCAAAACACTGAAATGTCATATGGATATAACTTTGTATGTATATGCATGTTGTTTGAAACTTTAGGTGGTAAAACTATTACTAAAAATGTGTGTTTCCACTGTACTTCTATAAATTCACTTACACTTAGGATACTATAATAATCAGTATCTTTTAACAGAATTTTATGATAAGCCCTTGACAAAGTGGGTTGTCATGCATAATTTATCTATGTTATGTATTCTAGTTTACCCAACATTTTCAATCAGTATGAGAAAATTTTCTGACAACCTTGAAATAATAAGATATCATTGTGTTTGTTTTCACCAGATATTTCTTAACCAGCCATGATGTATTTAGAAGGCAGGAACCTTGTCATCCTGTTTGAGATACAACATTAAACCTGACACTATATAGTGCCAGACTCTCAGAAATGTTATTTGATGGTGGCAATTCAAATTATCGCAGCAATGAAAAATGTCATACAGAAGTAGTAGGTGTTTTAAGAATGGTTGATAAAGTAATACATGTCAGCATTTACTCAAATTGTTAACTTTATTAATAGAACTTGTAGAAGTCTTTTCAGTATTGACCTCTGTCAGTGACAGTCACTGTTTTATTTTCTTTTTATTAGAGAGTGTACATTCCACTCAGACAAACAGTGGTAGAAATACTTGTAGAACACAATGACTGAAGGGAAATAACCTAGTGCTTTAAATTTGTTTGACCTTTCAAAAATATTTTTAAATGCCCAACTCACAGAAGCTATGTCCCTTGTTATTTTCCAAGGTCTTTGTGTGATCTGACAATTAAGCTTATTAATAAAATTAATAGTAGGTTATACAGTGGGGAAAAAGAATAATTTTATGTAGTTTACATTGGGTGGATTAAGACTAACTATAAATTCTTTGTATATCACATGCACACAGATGTTTTATAAAATTAATTGAAACTGCATACATAATTTCCAGGCAATAAACCTTCACATCTTTGTGGTAAGGCAATATTAATGTAACAACTTCTTTTGCCAAGGATAAGGAGCCAAAAAGAAAATAAGAAGAAATCATTTCTAGAAAGGTAATCAATATGTGTCCACATTTACTCAATTGTTATCTAAATAAGATGGGTTCAAGATCTATTAGTGGCTGGAGTTTCTGCACCTCACTCATCTTTTTTTTCTTAAGTATTCACAAAATATCCATCTGGTTTTCATGGCAGCCACACACACACAGGCAAAATCTGAAAAGTGCTAAAATGGACTCAGCTAACAAATCTAGTCAGTTCTCAAGTGCATATTAGGGATGACAGAACTCTGGTTTTGATTTCTCTTAGACTCCAATTCTCTTTAAAAAGAATCACACATGCTGTTTTTTAATACTGCATGGGGACAAAAAAAAGTCAGAATTTAATGAACACATCTACTAAGCATTTTGTTTCTGAATCAGAGGGAAAAGCTGTACCACTAATGAAAATTACAAAAGTGTTGACTGATTTGTTTTTGTTGTAAACAGATTGTGGCATTAGCAGAAAGGTTAATAGGAAAGAAACTGCTGTAAGATGATGCTTACTCACCATCCTATCATAAGATTACAAATGATTGTTCTTTGAGAGCAGGGAGCAATCAGTCAGTGGAAAATTATGTGACTATTATGAATGATCCTCATTGTGTTTTTAAGCTTAAGCCTTCAGGTAATGAAAATGTTTCCTAGGATTAACAAGCCTTGCTAAGGTAAACTTTACAAAATGGAAGGTGGAAGAAAAGCAGATGAATTATCTCCCTGAAGATACTTCCTCACTAAAGATTAAAGAGTTTATGAATTTAAAACACTTTACAATGATATTTTGCTTCAGTTTCCCATAAAAGAAAGACATGATAGATAGATAGATATCTACAAATACATGCATATACATATATTTGAGTTTTTCCTTAAGTGTAGTAGTTTTCCTAAAACTTCAGATATTATGCATGTAAATACATTGAATATATGTGAGTAGAACAAGGACCTTATAAATGAACATATTTATTCCTAATTGTTTCCAATGAGACCTGAGCCATCTCATACTGAGAAAGGTAATTAGCCTACTCTGTATCTTATTGTGATCCTGATAGAGTTCATTTAGCACTGACAGTCCTAAAAGAATTCCTATTTTGGCTTGTTCTTCCAATCTCCTTATAACTCACTGGTTAGCTTTCTTGATTATATAGACCCCAGATTGCATAAAGTACTCACTTCCTTCATGAGAAGCCAGTTTTTTGTTTGTTTGTTGTATTTTTTAGTTTTTTGTTGGGTTCTTTTTGGATCCTCATATTTTATTCCCATGATACTCTATTCTATAAGCTTAGTTTTAAAATTTTGTAAATAAAGCCATCACAGTGTAATAATACCCACTAAAAATTATTTATAATCTGTCAAAAAACAACTTTGAAAACAACGAGTAGCAATTTAAACAATATGTAAACATTCAAGAATTGCAGATGAGAAGAAAGAAAAATATACATCTGCAAAAATATCATACATCTGCAACATCTGCCCTATAATTGGATATTAAAATGCCATTTTTGACAATTACCAATTTAACTATTGGAAAAGTATAAATTTTCAAAATGGTAAGATGGACAACAGAATCTACTATTTAGATTCACAGAGTGAGGAGTAGGAATTTGAATGCCATTCTCTTTTGTAATGAGTTATTTGGCTGAATTGTTTAATTTTCTTAAATAAAATGGAGAAAAGCCCATTTTTTACTGTAAGTTTGTCAGTAAACATTGAATCAATTTTAATACCATGACTGATTCATTAAACTGAAGATTTTAACCTAATTTAGACATGATTTTCAGAATTCTACATAAGTCTTCCTTGATTTGAAAAAAGAATTTTGAAATTATTTGGAGTGTTTGCTCAGTATCATTTTTGATGAAAAACAAGAATATATTAGAAAGTTATATCAAAGATAAATGGGGCACTCCCCTGTTGGCATGGTGGTTAAGAATCTGCCTGCCAATGAAGGGGACACGGGTTCAAGCCCTGATCCGGGAAGATCCCACATGCCACAGAGCAACTAAGCCCATGCGCCACAACTACTGAGCCTGTTCTTTAGAGCCCATGAGCTACAACTGCTGAGCCCACATGCCACAACTACTGAAGCCCATGTACCTAGAACTCATGCTCCACAGCAAGAGAAACAACCACAATGAGAAGCCTGCACACTGCAACAAAGAGTAGCCCCTGCTTGCAGCAACTAGAGAAAGTCTGCACGCAGCAATGAAGACCCAAAGCATCCATAAATAAATAAATAAATAAAAGATTTGACCTTTAAAAAAATATATATAAATGGGAATTTTGCAAAATTGTTTTTCTTGAAATAGATTTTGTTAATAGATTTTCAGCATGCTTCCTACTTTATGTCTGATAACTGCATTAAAATGTGTTCTTCTGTGCTGCTGGGATTATAACAAAGATGACTTCAGTGGCAAGTTCTGTGTGAAAATCAGTAATAAACTTTTTATCAAACCAATTAGAACCTGCCATTATGTAGAAGATAATTAATGGTTCCTACAACAACTTTATAGGTGTATAATTATGCCCCAGGTGTCCATTTGTAGATCATAAATCAAACATCATAGGTTATGTGTGACCTAAATTTTTCAAATGTACTTATGTCTTTTAAATGGGGTCATGACAGACACAGCTATATTAAAGAAGGTGAGGAATGGTGAATCACTCTTTCAGATTGTAATTGTGTAAAATTCTTGTCATGATAATCATACTAACATTCATAATAATGCTTGTCTTTACATGCATCAAAGACCAGAGAAAACTTAATGGCTGGGATAATGTGCTAGTATCCTCTAGTGATAACCCCTATGTTCTGATACATCCACATACACCTCTCAGGAACAAGGGCACACAGTTCAAAATCATGTTGACTCTGAGTGTAAGAAACTCTTCTGTGCTTTTACATAAGTAGTCCACTGAACACACTGCAGACTTGAATAAGACTGACTGAGAAGAAGGTCCATTGTTTGACACAGAGATCAGATTCTGAACATGGTTTTAGAATCTTCTTTAAACCAATACAACAGTATTCAATGGGCTAAAAAGAACCCTTGGTGTAATAAAGTAATAGATGAGAACATCAGTATAGTGTGTACGTAAATGAATGCAGTTGTTTTTAATTCTGTAATTTTTTTTAAACTCCACCCAGATTGGTGTATCTACTGTGAATCAGTGAGGCATAGCTAAACTTCTGGATTTCTCAGGAAGAGAGATGGTTTGGGTAATGAACTATAAAAGTATATATAATTGAGCTATTGGCAGTATGTAATGTTTTACCATAATGTAGAAGTCTTCATTCAGCTACAGGTAAATGGGAAGATTCTTTTCAGTGTATAGGGAGTAAAAATTTGGCTATCCAAATTGTAGACAATGAAACAGATTTTCTTACAATTTTTTTTTTTTCCTGCGGTACGCAGGCCTCTCACTGTTGTGGCCTCTCCCGTTGCGGAGCACAGGCTCCGGACATTCAGGCTCAGTGGCCATGGCTCACGGGCCCAGCCACTCCACAGCATGTGGGATCTTCCCAGACCGGGGCACGAACCCGTGTCCCCTGCATCAGCAGGCGGACTCTCAACCACTACGCCACCAGGAAAGTCCACTTTTTTTTGTTTTTGAGCCAAATGCCAGAAGATGAAAGAATTAAAAAAAAATGTGTTGAAAACAAAAAGAGAGCAGTGGAAATTATAAATGGCTACTGAAGAAAATAAACTCATAATAGAAGGAAGTCAGTAATTAACAATGAAAAACAGAAAAAGAAAAATTGCTGTCCACTTAATTCAGGAAAATAAGACATTTGATAACCTATATTTGATTGGGGGTAAAGGATGGTTTAGCTAATTGACCCGGGATTTAGGAGTTCTAGAAATACTTGTGAGCAAAATTCTACATACCCTAACTAAAATTGGATTAAGCACTAAAGAATGGATAAGATATTTTATTTTTCATATATAACATATTTTCTGTCTGCTATTGACTTCTATAAATGAAGCCATTTGTTCATTGCTTTCAAAAAAGTAGGTAATTCATTAAACAATATTGTTTTCTAGTAGTATAGTGTAGTCTCTAGTAATGAAAATGTATGTTTTCATTAATCAACAGAGTTCAGTGCATTGTGAAACTGTCCTCCTGTAACCAATTCTCTCTAGGTGAAAAGAGCCTGGGTACCTATGTGGCTTGAAAACATTAGAAAATGCATGGAAAAAATTTTTTTCTACTCTAAGTGGAAGTATGGATTCTCCCAGACCTTAATCAATCTCGATTTTGATGGAGTAATGACATGGAAACAAAACAATTTTCACATGGACTTGGAACTACACATCACTTGGAACCACTGCCCCCTTGGTCTCTATGGATCATCACATCAGCTCCTGCCTCTCTCTGAACAAAATACCCATATTCCTCTTTTCTTTCCTGCAGAGTTGAATCTATTAGAACTTCTCCAGTCTATCAGATGCATTTGTGAAAATCTGAACTATAATATGCATTCCTTCCCATGAAGTTCCTGGATTCCTTTCAAAAGAGGACATTGACAGAATAAGTATTTACATGATGTCAAATATCCCTTGATAATTAATGAGAACTATGGCTGCCACGAGCAAACAGAGAATCTTTAAGAAGGTAGAGGAATATGGGTTCATAATTGGTAGGTAAGAGTTAAAGTGTTACTACCTCTGATTCAACCAAAATACATCTCTATGTGTTTATATTGATTCTTTCATTATTTTTGTAGCTTTAGTAAGTCTTGACTGAGAAGAGTAATGTTAGTCTATCTCCACACCCTTTTAGAAATTCTCCTAAATAGATAAAATTATACCTGGAAATACACTTTGTTTCTTGCACTAATTGTAACTTCACCAATTCAATTCTGGATGGTAGTATTCAAACAAAACATAATTGACAATTTATGAAAATTTTGTAGAATATTTTTGTCCTAATTGAAGAGATATAGGACTAAATAAAAATCCTGGAATTTCTTTGGCTCTAAGTTAAAGGTTCTTTTTGGCTTAGGTGAGTCGAGGAGGCAGAATCCAAGTAAAATTGAACTTTAAAGCCGACTTTTCATCTTAATCTTTCTGCAGCACTCACTGACTATCTTCAATTACTTGAAGGACTCTCCTTTGATTTCTATGTCAGAAGATTCCAGTTTTTCTTCTAAGTTTTAAACTCTTTCATTCTCTTTCCTCTGCTCATTTTCCTTCAACCATTTATGAAGTGTTGTGTTATTCAAGACTTTATACTTGCCTTCTTCATTATTCCTTGCACAAATATCTCAGCAGTCTCAAACATGCAATCTTCTACCTGCCCCTTATATGATATCTAAGAACAAATCTCTATGTAGGATCATTTCAGGAGCTTCATTCAAAAATATTCAATAGCCTCTTTACTACACATGGGTGTCCCAAACCTTTCTCAAAATTAAAATGTTCAAAAGTCAACCCATTATCTTTTTTCCATATTTCATAACATACACTCCCACCTCAGAGGGACAGACTGAGTTTGAATTCTGACTCAGCTACTTAAGGATTTCTCTATGCTTTCAAATCTTTTTCTATAACACCAGAAAAATAATGCCTGTATCACAGCATTGTTTGAAATAAGACCATACTTTAAATGAATCAAAATTGAGATTCAATAGTTATTACTATTATTATGAGTAGTAATAGTGTTAGTATTGTTAATAAGCCCCCAAATCCACCCAGATATAGTAGCAGAATTATTGTGTTCTTATGGACTCTTCCAATGTCCCACCATAACAAGTCTCTCATGAAATATTGACACACTGCTTACTAGAGATCAGTAGAAATCAAGGTTTAAGGTATGTTTGGTGGTTATAAACATATAAATGATATTCAAAGCCACTAATTAAAGATAAGGTATAAATATAGAAGAAAATATTGCCTTGCGTCTGATCTCATCCGACTCACTCCTCTAGCTTCACGTCTTTCTATAAATGCTAGTTTTTTTCTAATTAGCAGAACCAAAATTCACAATTTGGTGTAAACACTCCATATGATATATGATACTTTCTTTATTGTGAAATGCCTTCTAAAGTCCTTTTTATGGCACTTTATAACACTATATTACATTTATTTACATGTGTTTACATCTGCTAGACAGTGACTTCCTTGAGTACAAGAGCCATATATTTTTCACCAGTGTAATTTCAAACTCTTAATACAATGCCTGGTACAAAGATTTTAATCAACTAATGCCTGTTGAGATTTTTTTCTTTATTTTCTGCATCAATAAGTTATGGCCAGAGATTTCATATATGGTGTTAAATAGATCTTGTTTCCAAAACAATGTTTTAGATGTATAATGATTTACATGCTACACTAAAGGAAATATATAAAAGAGGACTTGGGAACAGAAATCTGAAAATTAAAAAAAACAAAAAAACCAAACAGGCCTCCTTTCATACTTTGGATATTTCTTGAGGTGAAAAGGAATATCTTTTGGGACTGTATTTTAAAGGTATCAGAAGACATGGAGGAGACAACAGTATAATTATCCAGTAACTGCTTTGGCAAAATAGACAAATTAAACAGAAAAAGAAAGTTTTTAAATTATTTATATATGGGATTTTAATGCTCAAAAATACATAATTAAAGTTAAAACATAAGTATAAAAGCATTTAATATTATTTTGTATCAGCAGATTGCTTACTGAATGCTCTTTGAAAACTATTTATGTAAAATCGATATTTAACACATTTATAAAATAAAATTTATGTGAATAGTAATAAAAATCAATAATAAGTTATTGTGCAAAGACCAGTGACCAAGAAATAAATAGATATATTAAGTAAAGTCTTACCTAATGTTGTACATAATTCCAGTAATTGTTTTGAATGTCTAATTTAAAATTGTTAATGGGTAGTATAAATCAAACACATCTTCATCATAGTCAACCTAATACAATACATTACTGCTCTTTCCATTTGTTATTTTTATTTGTAAGAACTGTGATATTTTGCATTTTGCTTCAAGTGATTTCATATTTATAAGAAGATTGTACAAAGAATTATGTAGAGAAGTTGTAGATCTGCTGTTTCAAAAACCACACTGTGGGAACTACAAAAGCTGGACAAAAAAGAAAAAGAAAAATATATATGTTAAAAATCTGTTTAAAAGAATTGGAAATTTGCTAAGGCTACAAGAACTTGAGGGGGAGAAAAGACAAGCTATCAGAAAGAAGAGAATCCCATGGATATCGGACCAATATTCTTCTTAGTTCTCTACTTTAGGTTATTTGCCAGCCCCAAAGCTATGGATGATAGGATGAACAGAAATATTAGAAAACTTATAGGGCTGGATGGATGAAATGTGCAGCTGAGGATCTACCAAGGATGAAGGACCTGTTAAGTAACACAGACTTTCAACTGTGCATAAACCCTAGGAGTAAGTTGAACAGAGTATAGATTAATAAACACAAGAATTAAAGTCCAGATAAATATTTGATAATATAACCTCAGTCTAACTGGCAGACTAGCCAAAACAATCCTTTATGGAGGAAAATATTATATTAAGTATTAAAATATATCTATAGTTTTTTATAAAAATATCTGTTATTCAATTTAAAAATAATGAAGTAAGCATAAGAATTGGCCAAAAGCAACAAAAAAGGAAACCTGGAATATAGACTATTCTATAAGACATCCATATATTGAAGCCATTTTTGTAGACATTAAAATAACTCTTAAGTATGTGCAAGAAAATAACATAAACCTGGTGAATTTTGACAGAGAAATGGAAACTTAAAAAAAAAGTCAAATGAAAGTTCTCTACTGAAAAATAAAATAAGTAAGCTTTAAAAATTCATGGACAATTTTAACAGACTCTACAAAGTTTAAAAGAATTATAAAGTTGAAAATGGAATGAATAAAATAGAATGAATGAATAAAAATCTCTAGAGAAAGGATAAAATTAAAGAAAAAGCATATAAAATACATGGAAAATGGTGAAGTGGTCTAACATATTAATGACTGAACTCTCAAAAAGAGAGAAAAAAGAGAATGGGGAAAAAGCAATGTAGAAGAGAAAAATGACAAAAACTGTCTCAAAACTGATAAAAGACATCAAGCCACAGTTTTAACAAGTAATTAAATTTCAAAGCAAATAAATATGAATAAAACTTGTACTGGATGTAACATATATATATATTATTGCTGAAAAGCAAAGACAGAGAAAACACACTAAAAGCATGCAGAGCAAAAATGCACAATACCTAAAAATGAGAAATATCAGCCACAGTTAGATTGACAGCTAAGACCACAGAAAGAAAAGGAGAAAAGAAAGGAAGGAAGGAAGGAAGGAAGGAAGGAAGGAAGGAAGGAAGGAAGGAAGGAAGGAAGGGAGGAAGGAAAGAAAGAAGGGAGGGAGGGAGGAAAAGTAAAAGAAACAAAAGTCACATAAGTATTGAAAAATATCTTCAAATGCTAAAAAAAAATAGACCTTAAAGTTACATGTCTAGTGAAAATAAACTTTCAAAATAAAGATGAAATACAGTTGTATTTTACAAGAAAAAACTGAAATAAGTGCTCAGCAGCAGGCTCACAATAAAGGAAATAGTAAAGTGAATTCTGCCAGCAGAAGAATAGTATCCAAGTGAGAAGACTGTGCAGTATGGCTATGCATGCATTGCCTAAGTAAGGTCTTTGTGTGAACATGTGGAGAAGTAGGCAACCTCATTAGTGATCAAGGGCATGTGGATTAAAAACACAACTGGATACCATAACACTCACAAGAGCAGAGCTAAATTTAAAAGCTGTGCTCTTTATTATGTTGAAGTAAGTTCCCTCTATGCCTATGTCTGGCGAGTTTTTATCATAAATAGGTGTTAAATTTTGTCAATAGCTTTTTCTGCATCTATTGAGATTATCATATGGTTTTTATCCTTCAGTTTTTTAATATGGTGTATCACATTGATTGATTTGTGTATATTGAAGAATCCTTGAATTCCTGGGATAAATCTCATTTGATCACGGTATATCATCCTTTTAATGGGTTGTTGGATTCTGTTTGGTAGGTTTTTTTTTATAAATTTATTTATTTTATTTATTTATTAATGGCTGTGTTGGGTCTTCGTTTCTGTGCGAGGGCTTTTCTCTAGTTGCGTCGAATGGGGGCCATTCTTCATCGCGGTGCGCAGGCCTTTCACTATCACGGCCTCTCTTGTTTTGGAGCACAAGCTCCAGACACTCAGGCTCAGTAGTTGTGGCTCACGGGCCTAGTTGCTCCGCAGCATGTGGGATCTTCCCAGACCAGAGCTCGAACCCGTGTCCCCTGCATTGGCAGGCAGATTCTCAACCACTGCGCCACCAGGGAAGCCCTGTTTGGTAGTTTTTGTTGAGAATTTTTGCATCTATGTTCATCAGTGATATTGGTCTGTAATTTTCTTTTCTTTTTTTTTTTTTTTGCTATCTTTGCTTTTAGTATCAGGGTGATGGTGGCCTCATAGAACGAGTTTGGGAGTGTTTCTCCCTCTGCAATTTTTTGGAAGAGTTTGAAAAGGATTGGTATTAGCTCTTCTCTAAATGATTGATAGAATTCGCCTGTGAAGCCATCTGGTCCTGGACTTTTGTTTGTTGGAAGATCTTTAATTACAGTTTCAATTTCCTTACTTGAGATAGGTCTGTTTATATTTTCTAATTCTTCCTGGTTCAGTCGTGGAAAATTGTACATTTCTAAAAATTTGTCTATTTCTTCATGGGTGTCCTCTTATTGGCACATAGTTGTTTGTAGTAGTCTCTTATAATCCTTTGTATTTCTGCAGTGTCAGCGGTGGTTTCTCCTTTTTCATTCTAATTTTATTGATTTGCATCCTCTCTCTTTTTTTCTTGATGAGTCTGGCTAAAAGTTTATCAATTGTGTTTATCTTCTTAAATAACCAAATTTTCAAATATCATATATTAATGCATATATGTGGAATCTAGAAAAATGGTACAGTTGAACCTATTTGTTGGGTAGGAATAGAGATGTAGACGTAGAGAGTGGACATGTAGACACAGTGCGGGAAGGGCAGGGTGGGACGAATTGGGAGATTAGATCTGACATAAATACACTACCATGTGTAAAATAAGTAGCTAGTGGGAACCTGCTGTATAGCACAGGGAGCTCAGCTTGGTGCTCTGTGATGACCTAGATGGGTAAGATTGGGGGTTGGGAGGGAGGTCCAAGAGGGAGGGGATATAGGTATGCATATAGCTGAATCACTTCATTGTACAGCAGAAACTTACAAAACATTGTAAAGCAATTTTACTCCAATAAAAAAAATAATTAAATAAAATAAGAACTATTGTCACCCAAGCTAATTAATTAATTAATTAATTAATTAATTACAAGCCATGTTATAATGGTTTATCTAGATAAGCATATATAGATAGGAAAGTAGATAGCTAAATAGATAATAATACAGATATATAGTGTGTTAGCAATGATTTGGAACAAAATATTAACTTTCAAACACTGCCTGAAAAAAAAAATTGTTACAAACTCTTATGGTAGTATGTAACAAAGCTGAACATACTGTAAGACCTAAAATTGTACTCAATACAAAAATTTTCATATAATTACAAAAACACATGTAAAACCTGTTCAGTACATTTTATTCATAATGGCTTCAAACTGGAAGCAAATTAAATGTTTATCAAAAGGTAATGTAGTGGGCTTCCCTGATGGCTCAGTGGTTGAGAGTCTGCCTGCCCATGCAGGAAACATGAGTTCGTGCCCCGGTCTGGGAGGATACCACATGCTGTGGAGCAGCTGCACCTGTGAGCTATGGCCACTGGGCCTGTGCATCTGGAGCCTGTGCTCCACAACAGGAAAGGCCACAGCAGTGAGAGGCCAGTGTACCACAAAAAAAAAAAAACGAAAGAAAGAAAAGGTAATGTAGTAATAGCAATGAACCACTGCATGAAAAATATAGGCAAATTACACAAAGAAAACATAACACTAAACAAATCAGAGCTGAATAAGACTTATTATTTGATTCCATATATATAAAGTTCAAAGGAAGCAACACTAATCTGTGGTGTTAAAATTCAGGGGAGTGGTTACCTTTAGGAGGAAGGTGGTGAGCAGCTGTATGGGTGTTAAGGTATTGGTAAGAAACTTTGTGACCTGAATAACGATTACAAGACTGTGTTCACATTTTGAAAATTTATAAGGAAATACATTTATGTATTTATTTATTTATTGACTTATTTATTCTGTAGTAACTTTAAAGTATCCTTCATTAGTCATGCATTGCCTTCCAAAAGTAAGATAGTACTTTGACTTACATAATGAGGCTAGATTCTTTCCTACTATAAAAATGATTAGGGGGCTTCCCTGGTGGCGCAGTGGTTGGGAGTCCGCCTGCCGATGCAGGGGACACGGGTTCGTGCCCCTATCCCGGAAGATCCCACATGCCGCAGAGCGGCTGGGCCCGCGAGCCATGGCCGCGGAGCCTGTGTGTCCGGAGCCTGTGCTCCGCAGCGGGGGAGGCCACGGCAGTGGGAGGCCCGCGTACAGCAAAAAAAAAAAAAAAAAAAAAAAATGATTAGGAATGGGATGTTTTCTATGGTGTTGACAGTCTATGAAGATTAATTTCAGCTCATAGAATTTTGACACCATGAGTTAGATTATAAGAATAATATCTTTTTAAAAAATATATAACCACATACATTACCAAAACTTATTAGACTGAGATCTCAAGAAAGGAAGAGAAATATTTCACCTATTAAAAAAATCAATTCATACTCTTTTAGTTCTGGTTAAGTGAAATCACAAGGGTAAATTCATTCGGAAATTATGACTCTTTCTTCAGCAAGTGGTGTAGCAAAAATCAAAACAAAACAAACAGAAAAAATAAAAACAAGCAAAAAAGGAAACTTAACCTTTGGTTAAGGAATTAAAAAGAGTCAATTCATAACATCAATACAACAATTATTAATAAGATATATGTCATGTGCATCAGAATATAATGTCAAGGCTTCCATGATTGCTATTCTCTAGTAAGAACTCCTGTGCACAAAGGTGTGTCACATGAGGCAGTGTGAATTAAAGTCTGTTCTGGAAGCCCAAAAAGACATTGGGAGCACAGGGCAAAATAAGATTTCTTTAGATATAAAGAATAAAGCTATTTCAGAAGTGTTTGCATTTTAGCTGGATTTTAAGAGGATAGTAGATTTTAAATAGGAAAAATTAGAAGGCATTCACCATATTTTGGAGAAAATGGCTCAACACATTCTTTAAAATGGGCAAAAATCATTAATTTTCTAAAGTTTGCATTATGATACATGCTTTTACTATTTAGAAAGGAATTTGTACATTAAAATGATACCATTATTTTTGTTATTTATAAAAGCAAATAGTTTTAGATACAAGTTGTACATATATGGAATATTGATTATAAATCTTGGTGAATAGAGAAAAGGCAAGAGTCAGGTAAAATCTATGTATTCAGACTTGGAAGTATCTCCTTTTTGCTAAAAGTCTTCATTCAATGGTAAAACTTAGATTATTTATAAATACTGGTAGCCACAGCTTATAACTAATTAGCAATGTAAGGTATTATTTAAGATAATGTTACCTGTTACACCAAACAAATTAAATGTGGTTGACCCCTGAATAACAAGGGTTTTAACTGTGTGGGTCCACTTATATGTGATTTTTTTCAGTAAATGTGTACTACAGCTACTACATGATCTACAGCTGGTTGAATCTGAGGATGTGGAATAGTGGATAAGGAAGGCTGACTATAAAGTTATACACAAATTTTCAGCTGCCTGAGAGTTATTGTTCTTCATCCCTGTGTTATTCAAGGAAGGAGAGAAAGAGTCTTCAAACATGATAAAAGGTTTTCTTTTTTTCCATATAAGTCCAAAATGCTAGTTCCTTATTGACTATTAGGTTTTCTCTAATTTTGTGTGCATGTGTTTTTCTTTCTTTCTTTTGCATTATTTCTGGGGGATGAGGGGTACATGCTGCTTCTGTATTTTTTCCATCTTCAATGTGTGACTTCCAAAATTTCTCCATTTTCATTGATATCAAGCTTACTTGGAAGAAAATACTTGGAAGGTCATTCATAAAAGTTTTTGATGGACCTTAGTATGAAATGACATATGGTACTTGCACTCTCTCTCCATTGATTCCAGTTCAGCTACATGGCCACATCTCACTACAAGGATGGTTGGGAAATGTAGTATAGCTGTGTGCCCTTAGCAATGATAAAGAAGATTAGTAATTAGTTAACCAGTTTACATGGTAATGAATTACATTCATTCATTCTCTTGAGCAGATGTGTCACATGGCTAAAGTTGTCATAAGCATTGTGCTAGATACATAAAATATGCAAGACAAGTATAAGTCATAATCCTTTCAGTTTAATAGCTTATAACATAGTTGAGGAAGAAAATATATAAAAATTGAGATAACAAGTTATCATAACATATAATTTAAAATTTCCAATTAAATGTAAAATGATCAGGATTTTACATGTTCAAAGAAAGAGCACCAATTTGTTGGGATTGTTTTATAGTAAATTTATATAGTATGTGTTTGAGGTCAATAGGAGTGAACATATTTGAAAAATAGCAATGTTTAGCTAGGATAGAAGACCAATTAAGTGAAGAGACTGAATGCCATTCTGAGGTATATAAAATTGTACCTATAAGCAAGGAAAATGTAAATGTTATTGAGCAGTAGACTGGTACAAAAGTATTGCAGATTAGAACAGATTGAGAAATAAGAAGGTGCTATGTTCTGAATGTTTGTGTCTCTCCAAAATTTATATGTTGAAAATCTAATATCCAAGGTGATGGCATTAGGAGGTGGTGCCTTTAAGAGGTAGTGAGGGTCATGAGGTGGTGAGGTCATGATGGTGTCCTCATGAATGGAATTAATGCCCTTAAAAAGGAGGCTCCAGAAAGATCCCTTGCTCCTTCCACTATGTAAGGACCCAATGAGAAGTCTGTAACCCAGAGAAGAGCCCCAAACCAACTGTGTTGTCAACCTGATCTCAGACTTCCAATCTCCAAAACTTTGAGAAATAAAGTTCTGTTGTTTATAAGCTACACAGTCTGTGACATTGTATTATGGCAGCCTGAACAGACAAAGATAGAGCAGTAACCTGGTAAAAAGAAGATTGTTATTTGTAACAAGTTGAAAAATAATAAGGAGAGTGATTTCAATAAAAATCATGGTAATTGCTACCAGTTACTAAGATATTCTGAAGACTTTGCCTTATGGCTACAAAAGGGGTCTAAGTGGTATTAGAGACTATAAAAGGAGTCTAGGTGAAACGTGATTTGCAAAGGAAAACATACTTGAAAAGAGAGTTAACAATATGAAAACAAATTTTAAGAGGAATATCATTAGTCCATTATATATGAATATAACATATATATATATATATATATATATATATATATTTGACATATATATGAAATAAAGATGATTTGACAGTCCCCACTTAAATGCATCATCAGTACTGACCTGTGTCCAGCTTGAAAAGTACTAGCTGCTTTTCAAAGATAAACTATCAGAGTCAGAAAAATAAGTAAAGTAGTAGTGTTAAATTAAATAAGAACCAGTAGACTGCACTGTCAAACAGAACTTTAGTTTGCATTAGTATAGGGTTCAAAGAGCAATCAAGAGCTTGATTATTTCATTGGAGTTCAAAACATAAGGCTTAAATGAATCCAAATCAAAACCACAATGAGATATCATCTCACACTTGTCAGAACGGCCATTATCAAAAAGACAAGAAATAAATAGTATGGGTGAGGATGTGGAGAAAAAGGAACCTTCATACACTGTTCGTGGGGTTGTAAATTGGTGCAGTATTACTATGTTAAGCATGGAAGTTCTTCAAAACATTAAAAATAGCACTACCGGGGCTTCCCTGGTGGCGCAGTGGTTGAGAGTCCGCCTGCCGATGCAGGGGACACGGGTTCGTGCCCCGGTCTGGGAGGATCCCACATACCGCGGAGCGGCTGGGCCCGTGAGCCATGGCCGTTGGGCCTGCGCGTCCGGAGCCTGTGCTCCGCAGCGGGAAAGGCCACAACAGTGAGAGGCCCACATACCGCAAAAAAAAAAAAAAAAAAAAAATAGCACTACCATATGATCCAGCAATTCCACTTCTGGGTGGTTACCTGAAGAAAACAAAACATGAATTCAAAAACATATATGGGGGCTTCCCTGGTGGTGCAGTGGTTAAGAGTTCACCTGCTGATGCAGGGGACACGGGTTCGTGCCCCAGTCTGGGAAGATCCCACATGCCGCGGAGCGGCTGGGCCCGTGAGCCATGGCCACTGAGCCTGTGCTCCACAGCAGGAGAGGCCACAGCACTGAGAGGCCCACGTACTGCAAAAAAAAAAAAAAATATATATATATATATATATATATATATATATATATATATATGTGTGTGTGTTCCTATGTTCATTACAGCATTACTTATGATAGCCAAGATATGGAAGCAACCTATGTGTCATGAATAGGTGAATGGATAAGGAGGGGTGGTATGTATATATACAATGGAATATTACTTTGCCATATAAAAGAATGATGTCTTACTATTTAAGACAACATGGATGGACCTAGAGTGAAATAAGCCAGACAGAGAAAGATAAATACCATATGATTTCACTTATATGTGAAATCTAAAAAATAAAAAACAACAACAAATGGAACAAACAGAACAAAACAGAAATGGACACATAGATACAGAAAACAAACAGGTGGTCCCCAGAGGGTTTGGAGGTAGTGGAACGAGTGAAATAGATGAGGGAGTTTAAGAGGTACAAATTTCCAGTTACAAAGTCAATGAGTCATGAGACTGATATGTACAGCATGGGAAATATAGTCAATAATATTGTAAAAATAAATAAATAACCAAGCACATAAATACATAAAGTTAAGTAACAGGTATCTCAAAAATGTAGACAGTTATGAATATGTTTTGGTATATTTTTGGAGGCAGAATGTGTCATTTGAATCATGTTTTTCCTGTCCTTGCTTAACCAGTGCCCAGCAAAGTGTTTTTTTCTACGAGATTCAACTTACTCCTTTAGTTGTACTATAATTGATCAACCAACTTATCCTTTGTATTTAGTCATAATGCATTAATTCTACAAAACACATTGAAAACTTGCTTTTGTCCAGCAGGACAACATATAGTTTTTATATCATGCCCCACAGATATGTGAATCTCTATGGCTTGGGCATGTAACAATCTAGGGCGCTTTCTATTATATATTAAATATATGTGGTGTGGATATGTACTAATATATTCCACCTGTTTTTTCTCCTATGATGTGCTATTCCTAGATGCCTCTGTTACATCTACCATTCAGAATACAACATCTAAAACTCTAGAAACATAGTGATTATAATCCTACCGTGTCAGAATAGGACACTGAATTTACAGGTAAGTCAGTTCAGACAAGAACCTGGAAAATAAGAAAAATGTAAGAATATAATAATGAAGGATTATGCAGATATGAGGAAGTTTTCTTGAAGTTTTTCAAAATGTACATATTTGTAAGCTGCTGTGATTGCTGAACACCTTCTGTAGGGTGTCTCGCTGTACTTTTATACACTTAATTTTAACCTAAGAATACTTTTTTTTTGTTTTTTGCGGTATGCAGGCCTCTCACTGCTGTGGCCTCTCCCATTGCGGAGCACAGGCTCCGGACGTGCAGGCTCAGCGGCCATGGCTCATGGGCCCAGCCGCTCCACGGCATGTGGGATCTTCTGGGACCGGGACACGAATCCATGTCCCCTGCATTGGCAGGCGGACTCTCAACCACTGCGCCACCAGGGAAGCCCCTAAGAATACTTTTAATAAATATTTCATCTTGGTTATCACTCAAAAAACACCAGGTGATTATGCCAATCACATGGAATTCTAAAAACAAATTTATGATCTGACAACTATTGACTGTTGATTCTCTCTCCTAGAGAAGAACATAAACACTCTTCAAATACTGAATATAATAAAAGTTAAGAAAAATAATTTATAAAGTGATAGTAGGGGAAACATCTCGTGAGAAGATCACCTGAAATGTGCTAAGTGATTAAACTTTGGAAATGGCATATTCTAGGCCTCAAGATTTACACACCACCTCTAAATCAGGTAATCATATTAAATCAGGTTGATCGCACCCAAGGAGATTCCTGCGATTGTCCGCTACTTTGGAACTGAAATAAAACCTGGGAAGATGATCAGTAGGTTTGTGTTACAACAAGAGTTTGTTCATTTCATTTCACTTCTTGAAATACTACCCAATAGATAAGGCAGTTATTCCTAAGAAAGAAATGCTGTTACTTGTTTCATATTAATATTAACTGACATTATTTCCTTAATAATTTCAGCTCATTATTGACTGTCATGTCAATTTATACCAGCTGAATTGAACCATTATATGTCCTTTGATGAATAATTAATAATCTAAAATCTTTAATTCTCATTTTACATTAAAAATCACTTTAGGGGTTTCCCTGGTGGTGCAGTGGTTGAGAATCTGCCTGCTAATGCAGGGGACACGGGTTCGAGCCCTGGTCTGGGAAGATCCCACATGACACAGAGCAACTAGGCCCGTGAGCCACAACTACTGAGCCTGCGCGACTGGAGCCTGTGCTGCGCAACAAGAGAGGCCGCGATAGTGAGAGGCCCGTGCCCTGTGATGAAGAGTGGCCCCCACTTGCCACAACTAGAGAAAGCCCTCGCACAGAAACGAAGACCAAACATAGCAAAATTAAATAAATTAATTAATTTTAAAAAATCGCTTTAAACTACCACAGAGATCATTTAAACATTATATATCTTAAAAATGATACAGTATTTGAAACATGGCACATAATATACCTATTATATTCAGTATAAAGTTATACATTTTTATGGTTTGCAATTAATTTTAAATTACCACTATTGTGCACTTAAAAATGAGTCACACCATAAAGAAACTAAAGGTAAAGAGCAGATCAAATATATAATTTTTTAAAATAGAAAGATGTTTTATATACTAAGCTCTGCTTTTAGTCTTATCTTGATTGTAAAATTTTGCTAAAGAGAAAAGAAAGAAGATATTAGATGAACAAAAAATTTAATATCTTAAATCTTCTGATTTCTGAGTGTCAGATTTACTATTCATATGAAAGCTTTCTTTTCATTTATTTTAATATTTTCTTAATTAAAATTATTAACCTAATAATGAAACCAATGTAATTTGAATCACAGATAGACACCAAAGAAGATCCAAATACAAGCACACCATAAGTATAATTATAATTTGGAAATAATTTTAAGTGTTTAAGAACAAATTATAAGAATGTCATTAAAGAATAAAATGCACCCTCTAGTTATACTTTAAAACTTCCCAGATTAATTGTACGGTTGTAAGAGAAGTTTGCAATGTTCCTATGATTTGGAGCTTTTGGTTAGAATAAAAATAGGAATGCATTAATGCTTCAGGCTTTCCAGAGAAATGCTAGTGTTAGCAATATGTATATTCCTGCCAAGACAAGGATAGTGTGAGTCATCATGTGTAATGACTGATGTGTCACTTTGTCAGTCAGATATCACCCAGCCTGAAAGTGGAAGCACCGAAGTCCTTGGCAGTGACAGCTGTGTTTCTATATAGAATACTGTGAATTTGGGAGGTGTGAGTGAGACAATAAGAAACAGACCTCCTCAATGTTAGAATCCTTTTCTTTACGACATAAGACTTTCAGACTTCATAGAGTAAAACTCAGCTCAAAGAAATACTTTTGAATTGTGTATTATTATCCAACTCATTAAAAAATATGTATATAAAAACTTGGCAAAGAATAAACAGGTAACAGAAAAGACTTAACCTAATACCACTAATTGTTTCCTTTCTAGAAATACAAAATCTTTATAAAACCATTATGTTTTGCTTTACAACTCAGCATCGTAATTATGAAAAAAATAACATAAAAATGACACATTAAAGGATAAGTTCAATGTTGTAGGAAATCAGTTTGTCATATATATTTTAATCTTCCTTGGGGTTCTGTGGCAAATTAACAACGGCCTTTGCAGGTGGGACAGATGATAGATATTTGAAACTCTTCTCAGAGATGGGGAATAAGGCTAAGATTTTTCATTTAAAGTAAATATCATTATAAATTGTGTTATGTATGTATTTATATTAATTCATATTGATATTTTACAATTATATACACAATTATGTTTGTGTTATGCATGTATTTATTATTAATTTCTTTAAGATCTGAGAGGAGTTTATAAAGATCCCAGTAACAAAATCTTTTAAACTCAAAATAATTATTGATTCCAAATAAAATATGATAAGCAATTAAGACAAAAGTCAGAAAAAGTAATCTAAGAATGTATTGACTGTGGGTTTCACCTGAGTCAGAAGGGAAAGTTTTTACTAAAAGTTGGCGTTCTTCTTCAACACTTATTCAAAAACCAAGTAAACCTCAATATTTGTCTTGTGATTTGTCTTGTGATATTAGTTGTCTTTGGTGAGAAACCAACTACACACACATACACACACACACATAGACAAAAAGACATTTGGATTAGTAAGAACAATAGTTTAGTATTCACTTCCAGAGGATATGTGTACTTAGTTTCTTCATAGGGGTTTTAGATGCATTTTGCTGACTTTGTCCTCACAAATAATTGTATGAAAGAGAAATTAAATCCCATAATAAAAAATATTTGAGGACTTTCCTGGCAGTCCAGTGGTTAAGACTCCGTGTTTCCAATGCAGGGGGTGTGGGTTTGATCCCTGGTCAGGGAACTAAGATCCCACAATATCGTATATTAACGCATATATGTGGAATCTAGAAAAATGGTATAGATGATCTTATTTGCAAGCAGAAATAGAGACACAGACGTAGAGAACAAACGTATGGATACCAAGGGCGCAAGGGTGGGTTGGGATGAATTGGGAGATTCGGAGTGACATATATACACCACTATAATGAGACCCTACTGTATAACACAGGGAACTCTACTCGGTGCTCTGTGCTGACCTAAATGGGTAGGAAAACCAAAAAAGAGGGGATATATGTATATGCATGACTGATTCACTTTGCTATACAGCAGAAATTAACACAACATTGTAAAGCTACTATACCCCAATTTAAAAAAAATTTGAAATGATATGAAGTTGAGAGAATCTAGAATAAACAGAAATGGATTTTAAACTATATTTTCACAAAAGTTGCTAAATGATTAACTTAAAACAGAAAGAGACAGTCATTTCAAGAGAAGAATCCAAATTATTATTCAAAAAATGTCTTCAGACTAGAAATCAGCACATTTCATGCAGAATGTAACATATTTGGGGAGTGCTGGAATGAATCATTTACTTGTTTTATTATTCAGTTATCCATTGTGGAATGGAGTAAATACTTGCCTCCTCCTTTATTTTCATGAACTTTTAAGTCACTGGTTCTCATTTCTCCTGTGCATCAGAATCACCTAGAGGGCTTAAAAGACTGATTGCTGGTTCCACACCCAGAGATTCTGATTCAGCATATCCAGGATGTATCTATATTTCAGCAAGTTCTCAGACGTCAGTGATGCTCTTGGTCAGGCAACAAACTTTGAGAGCCATTACTCTAGAGTAATGATTCAAACTGCATATAGGATAGAAATTTAAAAAGAAAACAGTGGAGAAGGGAGTATTTCAAAGTGAAATAGGCACCACCTGAAACAGTTCCTACTGGCCAAAGGTAGAATAATTTAAGCAACATAAATAAAGTAGTCTTGGATTATAACCCAAAGTATAAAATACTGATGAGCCCATACTGATATGAAATAATTGTATAAGTAAATAATTGAAGGAAAATGGGCAAATTTGTGCAGAATTCCAAATAATTTATATAGAAATCCCCTCTTGAGGAGATAGGGTATAACTCCCCATCCTTAAGTGTGGGCTGTACATAGTGACTGACTTGCTTCCAAAGAGGAAAGTGTGAAAAAGAGGAACTTTACAGTAAAAAAAAACCTGTCAAACACTATATGTCAAGTGATCAATGTTAACATCATGTCAACGTGATGTCATGTTGACAGTATGTATACTTGATATAATGTGGTGAAAAAGTCACTTTACTCCACATCTTCCTCTCAAAAACCCATAAACCCACTCTCATCATAAGAAAAAAATAGGACAAATTCCAGTTGAGGACATTCTAAAAACTCACTGAATCCTGAAAGTTGTCAAAGTCAAGCTGTCATCCAAAACAAGGAAAGTCTAAGAAACTGTTAATAGCTAAGATGAACTGAAGGAGAAATGAAGACTAAATGTACATGTGGAATCTTGAGTAAGATTCTAGAGCGCCAAAAGGACATTTGTTAAAAACTAAGGAAATCTGAATAAAATGTGGATTTTAATTAATAACAATGTGTCCATAATTAATTGATTAATTGTGTTGGTTAACTGTGACAAACGTGCCATAGTAATGTTAACATATAAATAATAGGGGAAACTGGATGTGGTGGTATATGGAAATCTGTACTATTTTCACAACTTGTCCATAAATCTAAAAGCATTATCAAACAAAAAGTGAATTGCCAAAAAAAAAAAAAAAAAAAAAAACAGTGACGATGGAAATGGTTAAGCAATTGGGAGACTGGGAGAAACATGTTACCATGTCTATAAGCTTTTTGTTTTTTATAAGAACAAAGTTTCTAGACACAATCACACACACAAAACAGAGAGAGATGAAGCCTGGAGAGACAGATAGAGAGACACAGAGAGAGAAGGGTGGGATGAGTCTTATTGGACTATTTTAATGGATTTTTAGCTGTTTCCCAATATCTATTTTCTTTTCAGTTAAATAGTCAGACTTTCCCCATTGAAACCATACATTTTATTTTATTTATTTTTTTTTCTTTTCTTTTTCTTTTTTTTCTTTTTTATTTTTTTCTGCTTTATAACAAAGTGAATCAGTCATATATATACATCTGTTCCCACATCCCTTCCCTCATGCATCTCCCTCCCTCCCACCCTCCCCATCCAACCCCTCCAGGCGGTCACAAAGCACCGAGCTGATCTCCCTGTGCTCTGCGGCTGCTTCCCACTATCTATCTACCTTACGTTTGGTAGTGTATATATGTCCATGCCTCTCTTTCGCTTTGTCACAGCTTACCCTTCCCCCACCCCATATCCACAAGTCCATTCTCAAGTAGGTCTGTGTCTTTATTCCAGTTTTACCCCTAGGTTCTTCATGACATTTTTTTTTTTAATTCCGTATATATGTGTTAGCATACGGTATTTGTCTTTCTCTTTCTGACTTACTTCACTCTGTATGACAGACTCTAGGCCTATCCAACTCATTACAAATAGCTCAGTTTCGTTTCTTTTTATGGCTGAGTAATATTCCGTTGTATATATGTGCCACATCTTCTTTATCCATTCATCCGATGATGGACACTTAGGTTGTTTCCAGCTTCGGGCTATTGTGAATAGAGCTGCAATGAACATTTTGGTACATGTCTCTTTTGGAATTATGGTTTTCTCAGGGTATATGCCTAGTAGTGGGATTGCTGGGTCATATGGTAGTTCTATTTGTAGTTTTTTAAGGAACCTCCATACTGTTCTCCATAGTGGCTGTACCAATTCACATTCCCACCAGCAGTGCAAGAGTGTTCCCTTTTCTCCACACCCTCTCCAGCATTTATTGTTTCTAGATTTCTTGATGATGGCCATTCTGACTGGTGTGAGATGATATCTCATTGTAGTTTTGATTTGCATTTCTCTAATGATTAATGATGTTGAGCATTCTTTCATGTGTTTGTTGGCAGTCTGTATATCTTCTTTGGAGAAATGCCTATTTAAGTCTTCTGCCCATTTTTGGATTGGGTTGTTTGTTTTTTTGCTATTGAGCTGCATGAGCTGTTTATAAATTTTGGAGATTAATCCTTTGTCAGTTGCTTCATTTGCAAATATTTTCTCCCATTCTGAGGGTTGTCTTTTGGTCTTGTTTATGGTTTCCTTTGCTGTGCAAAAGTTTTGAAGTTTCATTAGGTCCCATTTGTTTATCTTTGTTTTTATTTCCATTTCTCTAGGAGGTGGGTCCAAAAGGATCTTGCTGTGATTTATGTCATAGAGTGTTCTACCTGTTTTCCTCTAAGAGTTTGATAGTTTCTGGCCTTACATTTAAGACTTTAATCCATTTTGAGCTTATTTTTGTGTATGGTGTTAGGGAATGATCTAATCTCAAACTTTTACATGTCCCTGTCCAGTTTTCCCAGCACCACTTATTGAAGAGACTGTCCTTTCTCCACTGTACATTCCTGCCTCCTTTATCAAAGATAAGTTGGTCATATGTGCGTGGGTTTATCTATGGGCTTTCTATCCTGATCCACTGATCTATCTTTCTGTTTTTATGCCAGTACCACACTGTCTTGATTACTGTAGCTTTGTAGTATAGTCTGAAGTCAGGGAGCCTGATTCCTCCAGCTCCGTTTTTCGTTCTCAAGATTGCTTTGGCTATTCGGGGTCTTTTGTTTTTCCAAACAAATTTTGAAATTTTTTGTTCTAGTTGTGTGAAAAATGCCAGTGGTAGTTTGATAGGGATTGCATTGAATCTGTAGATTGCTTTGGGTAGTAGAGTCATTTTCACAATATTGATTCTTCCAATCCAGGAGCATGGTATATCTCTCCATCTATTTGTATCATCTTTAATTTCTTTCATCAGTGTCTTATAATTTTCTGCATACAGGTCTTTTGTCTCCTTAGGTAGGTTTATTCCTAGATATTTTATTCTTTTTGTTGCAATGGTAAATGCGAGTGTTTTCTTGATTTCATTTTCAGATTTTTCATCATTAGTGTACAGGAATGCCAGAGATTTCTGTACATTAATTTTGTATCCTGCTACTTTACCAAAGGCATTGATTAGCTCTAGTAGTTTTTTGGTAGCATCTTTATGTATAGTATCATGTCATCTGCAAACAGTGACAGCTTTACTTCTTCTTTTCCAATTTGGATTCCTTTTATTTCCTTTTCTTCTCTGATTGCTGTGGCTAAAACTTCCAAAACTATGTTGAATAAGAGTGGTGAGAGTGGGTAGCTTTGTCTTGTTCCTGATCTTAGTGGAAATGCTTTCAGTTTTTCACCATTGAGGACAATGTTGGCAGTGGGTTTGTCATATATGGCCTTTATTATGTTGAGGAAAGTTCCCTCTATGCCTACTTTCTGCAGGGTTTTTATCATAAATGGGTGTTGAATTTTGTCGAAAGCTTTCTCTGCATCTATTGAGATGATCATATGGTTTTTCTCCTTCAACATGTTAATATGGTGTATCACATTGATTGATTTGCGTATATTGAAGAATCCATGCATTCCTGGAATAAACCCCACTTGATCATGGTGTATGATCCTTTTAATGTGCTGTTGGATTCTGTTTGCTAGTATTTTGTTGAGGATTTTTGCATCTATGTTCATCAGTGATATTGGCCTGTAGCTTTCTTTCTTTGTGACATCCTTGCCTGGTTTTGGTATCAAGGTGATGGTGGCCTCGTAGAATGAGTTTGGGGGTGTTCCTTCCTCTGATATTGTTTGGAAGAGCTTGAGAAGGATGGGTGTTAGCTCTTCTCTAAATGTTTCATAGAATTCGCCTGTGAAGCCATCTGGTCCTGGGCTTTTGTTTGATGGAAGATTTTTAATCACAGTTTCAATTTCAGTGCTTGTGATTGGTCTATTCATATTTTCTATTTCTTCCTGATTCAGTCTTGGCAGGTTGTGCATTTCTAAGAATTTGTCCATCTCTTCCAGGTTGTCCATTTTATGGGCATAGAGTTGCTTATAGTAATCTCTCATGATCTTTTGTATTTCTGCAGTGTCAGTTGTTACTTCACCTTTTTCATTTCTAATTCTATTGATTTGAGTCTTCTCCCTTCTTTTCTTGATGAGTCTGGCTAATGGTTTATCAATTTTGTTTATCTTCTCAAAGAACCAGCTTTTAGTTGTATTGATCTTTGCTATCGTTTCCTTCATTTCTTTTTCATTTATTTCTGATCTGATTTTTATGATTTCTTTCCTTCTGCTAACTTTGGGATGTTTTTGTTCTTCTTTCTCTAATTGCTTTAGGTGCAAGGTTAGGTTGTTTATTCGAGATGTTTCCTGTTTCTTAAGGTGGGATTGTATTGCTATAAACTTCCCTCTTAGAACTGCTTTTGCTGCATCCCATAGGTTTTGGGTCGTCGTGTCTCCATTGTCATTTGTTTCTAGGTATTTTTTAATTTCCTCTTTGAATTCTTCAGTGATCACTTCATTATTAAGTAGTGTATTGTTTAGCCTCCATGTGTTTGTATTTTTTACACCTCTTTTCCTGTAATTGATATCTAGTCTCATAGCATTGCGGTCGGAAAAGATACTTGATACAATTTCAATTTTCTTAAATTTACCAAGGCTTGATTTGTGACCCAAGATATGATCTATCCTGGAGAATGTTCCATGAGCACTTGAGAAAAATGTGTATTCTGTTGTTTTTGGATGGAATGTCCTATAAATATCAATTAAGTCCATCTGGTTTAATGTATCATTTAAAGCTTGTGTTTCCTTATTTATTTTCATTTTGGAAGATCTGTCCATTGGTGAAAGTGGGGTGTTAAAGTCCCCTACTATGATTGTGTTACTGTCGATTTCTCCTTTTATGGCTGTTAGTATTTGCCTTATGTATTGAGGTGCTCCTATGTTGGGTGCACAAATATTTACAATTGTTATATCTTCTTCTTGGATCGATCCCTTGATCATTATGTAGTGTCCTTCTTTGTCTCTTCTAGTAGTCTTTATTTTAAAGTCTATTTTGTCTGATATGAGAATTGCTACTCCAGCTTTCTTTTGGTTTCCATTTGCATGGAATATCTTTTTCCATCCCCTTACTTTCAGTCTGTATGTGTCTCTAGGTCTGAAGTGGGTCTCTTGTAGACAGCATATATATGGGTCTTGTTTTTGTATCCATTCAGCCACTCTGTGTCTTTTGGTGGGAGCATTTAGTCCATTTACATTTAAGGTAATTATCGATATGTATGTTCCTGTTCCCATTTTCTTAATTGTTTTGGGTTCGTTATTGTAGGTCTTTTTCTTCTGTTGTGTTTCTTGCCTAGAGAAGTTCCTTTAGCATTTGTTGTAAAGCTGGTTTGGTGGTGCTGAACTCTCTCAGCTTTTGCTTGTCTGTAAACGTTTTAATTTCTCCATCAAATCTGAATGAGATCCTTGCTGGGTAGAGTAATCTTGGTTGCAGGTTTTTCTCCTTCATCACTTTAATTATGTCCTGCCACTCCCTTCTGGCTTGTAGAGTTTCTGCTGAGAGATCAGCTGTTATCCTGATGGGGATTCCCTTGTGTGTTATTTGTTGTTTTTGCCTTGCTGCTTTTAATATGATTTCTTTGTGTTTAATTTTTGACAGTTTGATTAATATGTGTCTTGGCGTATTTCTCCTTGGATTTATTCTGTATGGGACTCTCTGTGCCTCCTGGACTTGATTAACTATTTCCTTTCCCATATTAGGGAAGTTTTCAACTATAATCTCTTCAGATATTTTCTCAGTCCCTTTCTTTTTCTCTTCTTCTTCTGGAACCCCTATAATTCGGATATTGGTGCCTTTAATGTTGTCCCAGAGGTCTCTGAGACTGTCCTCTGTTCTTTTCATTCTTTTTTCTTTATTTTGCTCTGCAGCAGTTATTTCCACTATTTTATCTTCCACCTCACTTATCCGTTCTTCTGCCTCAGTTATTCTGCTATTGATCCCATCTAGAGTATTTTTTATTTCATTTATTGTGTTTTTAATCAATGCTTGACTCATCTTTAGTTCTTCTAGGTCCTTGTTAACTGTTTCTTGCATTTTGTCTATTCTATTTCCAAGATTTTGGATCTGGGAAATAGAATCTTGGATCATCTTTACCATCATTATTCTGAATTCTTTTTCAGGTAGACTGCCTATTACCTCTTCATTTGTTAGGTCTGGTGGGTATTTATCTTGCTCCTTCTCCTGCTGTGTGTTTTTCTGTCTTCTCATTTTGCTTATGTTACTGTGTTTGGGGTCTCCTTTTTGCAGGCTGCTGGTTCGTAGTTCCCGTTGTTTTTGGTGTCTGTCCCCAGTGGTTACGGTTGGTTTAGTGGGTTGTGTAGGCTTCCTGGTGGAGGGGACTAGTGCCTGTGTTCTGGTGGGTGAGGCTGGATCTTGTCTTTCTGGTGGGCAGGTCCACGTCTGGTGGTGTGTTTTGGGGTGTCTGCGGACTTTTTATGATTTTAGGCCACCTCTCTGCTAATGGGTGGCGTTGTGTTCCTGTCTTGCTAGTTGTTTGGCATAGGGTGTCCAGCACTGTAGCTTGCTGGTCGTTGAGTGAAGCTGGGTGCTGCTGTTGAGATGGAGATCTCTGGAGGATTTTCGCCGTTTGATATTATGTGGAGCTGGGAGGTCTCTTGTGGACCAGTGTCCTGAAGTTGGCTCTCCCACCTCAGAGGCACAGCACTGACTCCTGGCTCCTCAATTTGGGATGATTTGTTGTCCATTCATGTATTCCACAGATGCAGGGTACATCAAGTTGATTGTGGAGCTTTAATCCGCTGCTTCTGAGGCTGCTGGGAGAGGTTTCCCTTTCTCTTCTTTGTTCTCACAGCTCCTGGGTCTCAGCTTTGGATTTGGCCCCGCCTCTGCGTGTAGGTCCCCGGAGGGCGTCTGTTCTTCGCTCAGACAGGACAGGGTTAAAGGAGCAGCCTCTTCGGGGACTCTGGCTCACTCAGGCCGGGCGGGAGGGAGGGGCACGGAGTGCGGGGCGAGCCTGCAGCGGCAGAGGTTGGCGTGACGTTGCACCAGCCCGAGGCGCGCCGTGCGTTCTCCCAGGGAAGCCGCCCCTGGATCCCGGGACCCCGGCAGTGGCGGGCTGCACAGGCTCCCGGAAGGGCGGTGTGGACAGTGACCTGCGCTCGCACACAGGCTTCTTGGCGGCGGCAGCAGCAGCCACAGCGTCCCACGCCCGTCACTGGGCTCTGCGCTTTCAGTCGCGACTCGCGCCCGTCTGTGGAGCCCCTTTAAGCAGCGCTCTTAATCCCCTCTCCTCGCGCACCAGGAAACCAAGAGGGAAGAAAAAGTCTCTTGCCTCTTCGGCAGCTCCAGAGTTTTCCCGGACTCCCTGCCGGCTAGCTGTGGCTCATTAGCCCCCTTCTGGCTGAGTTCTCGCCGCCAGCCCCAGTCCTCTCCCTGCGCTCTGACCGAAGCCCGAGCCTCAGCTTCCAGCGCCGCCCGCCCTGGTGGGCGAGCAGACAAGCCTCTCAGGCTGGTGAGTGCCGCTCGGCGCCGATCCTCTGTGTGGGAATCTCTCTGCTTTGCCCTACCCAGGTATGTGGGGAGTTTCTTGCCTTTTGGGAGGTCTGGGGTCTTCTGCCAGCATTCAGTAGGTGTTCTGTAGGAGTTGTTCCACGTGTAGCTGTATTTCTGGTGTATCCGTGGGGAGGAAGATGATCTCCGCGTCTTACTCTTCCGCCATCTTACCCGGAAGTCCCATACATTTTAAATAAACTGATATCCTCATGGTTCAGTGATTGGGGCATGTGGCTGATGTGGCTGAAGCCTAAGACAATTTGCTGAAATTCATCATCAGAGCCACAGACTGATAAGTATAGGATCCAATTCAGCACATCTGTCTGAACAAGACTGATACTGAAGTCTTCTGAGGAAGAAAAATCTACAGAATATATGGTAGACAGACATGAATTCTGGAATGACTTTTGCAAATTTCCCAATATAATGGAGTCCAGCCTTTTGATAAAACTACTGAAAATGAGAAGGAGAAAGAAAGAAAGAGAGAGAGAGAAAAGAGTGAATGTGGGAGAGATAGAGGGAGGAAGAGAGAGAAAGAGAAAGAAAGAAAGGGAAAGAAAAGAAATATGAGAGAGAGAAAGAGAGGAAAGAAAGAAGGAAGGAAGGAAGGGAGAGAGGGAGGAAGGGCAAGCAGTGGGAATAATAATAATACTAAGTTAGTGATAATATTATCCTATTGCTTAAACCAAACAACCCAGAAGCTTCTCTACCTCCAGACTTCACAGATACCTAGGCTAATAAATTTACCTTACAGTTTAAATTAATTTGAGTTAGAATTTCTATTACTTGTGACTGGAAACATTATAATTGATAAAAAAATATGAAAATGTATTCCACAGTAAACATAGATCAACTTAACATGTTTTAATAGACATACAATGATTTGAAATGTGTTTTTAAGGAACAACAAGTGATATAGCATTTAACTAATCTAGGTAACATACACATTAAATTTCACTGGCACTAATATGTGGAAATACGCTTGTTATGGAAATTTTGTGACTAGTAATAGATTTTATTTGCTTTGCTGCAAATAAATATGTATTGTATTTCATCTTCCTATCTCTCCTTAATTTTAGGTAAAAAATTTCAAACTTTTGCATTGACCTGTTAGCCACTTAACCCTATTATTTTGAGAAAATTCAAAAGCATTTTAAATGTTGTGATAATATTCTTAAAATTAATTACATAATTTATAAAGTCATGACCAAATCATTCACTAAATTATTTGAAAGATAACCAAATAAACTATATTTAAAAATAGAAGATTTTTCCAATTATCATCAGGATCCAGAAACTCGGAGAAGGCTTACTAAATTAAAAAAAAAAAATGGCAAGGACTACATCATAGCAGAAGATTCAGCTGTGTGCCTAAGATGATATATTGAATGATTTGAATTTTTCAGTGGTGAGAAAATATCCCCTTAACAGATATCATTAACTTAGGATATTTCAAGGAGGCCTGATATGAGTTGGAGACCTTGAGGACAGGAGCACTAATGCAAATCAGTCCCTGAAGACAATGGATTTAATTAAAGTTCACAGAAAAAATGTCCCTTAACTAAAGTGCAAGCAGAGCTAAGTGAAATCACAGTAAAAGCTGCTGAAATAAACACTCATGTTCTTGCAGGATACTGCCAAGTATCTTTCTCTGAAAAATAGTTGGAAATGTAAAATGACAATGAGTCCTTAGGATTGTTTGAAACTGTATGCTTTGCACACACCCTCACTTGGTGAAAAGCAGGAAATAGCAGCCACCCTGGATGCACCTCCCTCACCAGTGTAAGTGTTGGAATCAGGAGAAGTGTCTCTCCTGTCTGATTTCGTCAGTCTTGGTGCTTTGGGGATCATATCTGTTTCTTTCATCAGAAGAACTAGGCACAGTTTATCGGTGGCTGGCACAGAGACCTATATCATGATTTAGAGGGTTCCGAGGCTCTAGAGAATTCTTTGTCTTTCTGCACTGAGTTCACGTTCGGAACTGCAAAAAAGCAAAATGATATAGCCATTCATTTTTCATTTAATTTTCCTGCTTCAATTCAGATTCCAGCATCCCAATAAGTAGATGTTGACAACCATGGCAAGCACTTCAGGCATCTTGTAATGTGGACAAAAGTGCAACAGTGTGTCTCTTAGAAAATCATTGGCTTTGCTTATCACCTTTTTAGCTTTTCTTGAGCAGAGACACTAACACCTGAATATAAAAGCTTAATACAGGGCTTCCCTGGTGGCGCAGTGGTTGGGAGTCCACCTGCCGAGGCAGGGGACATGGGTTCGTGCCCCGGTCCGGGAAGATCCCACATGCCACGGAGCGGCTAGGCCCGTGATCCATGGCCGCTGAGCCTGCACTTCTGGAGCCTGTGCTCCACAACAGGAGAAGCTGCAACGGTGAGAGGCCAGTGTACCGCAAAAAAGAAAAAAGAAAGAAAAAAGAAAAAAAGCTTAACACAATATCCCACTCAGCAGTCTCACGGAGTCAAAACAAATTATAATGAAACCTTATTTTGGCTATTTTAATCATGACTCAATTTATGCAGCCAAGAAATTTAGGGCACTTCAGTTTAATATTCTCACTAAAAATATTATGAAAAGCAAGGCTTCATTAATTACTTACCACTTGACCTTGAAGTCTTAATTATCAAATTCTTTAGTGTCAGTTCTGAGAATGATGAGGTTTTACCATTCATTTTTCAAGCCATTACCATGATATTTTTTATGAAATAAATAACAATTTAGGCAGTCTATATTTCATTGATTTGCATGTTCTTTATATACTATCTATGTTTGGGATATTAAAATATATCACTCAGATATAACAAATAGCTACAAAGGAAGAGCCACTTATTTCACTTGAAGCAGTTCCATTTGTCATGGCAGTTAGCTTTAGACTCACTGGTTTGATGGAATCCCTAAATATGCTTTTCTTTAACAAGTTTTAAAAATACTAAATTGTCGATTAATTTTAAGCAGTAGGAAAATGCAAAAAAGGAAATGACAAAAGCCACCTCCTTAATATTTTAAGTTACAGACCTTGGAAAATTACAATGGCATCTGTGAGTCAAACTGAAGAGAACCTATTGACTACTGAAGTTTTCAAGCTTTTGTACAGAATATTCTAGGCATTGGAGGCTCTTAGTTTTCTTTTTCTTTATCAGTTAGGTGGTATTTTAGTGAATGAACATGCTATTTTCACTAATTTTCCATATAATATTAAAAATACTTTTATATATGCTACTTCCCTTCCTTTAAAACCCCTCTCTGCCCAAATACACCAACTCCCTCTTCATCCTCACAGACAAAAATCCTCCTTAAATTTGTACATGTATGTATATGTGTGTACATGCTCATACACTATACCCCAGTGATGTGTTTTCCTTTGTCTACAGAGGGATGACCTAAAGGGACAAGACTCTTGGTCTGCTCTATTATTATTATTTTTTCTTTCCTGAAGAAAATATATATGTCTTCTTTACCCTGATCCTATTATGGCTAAGGTATGGAGCATGCTTTGAGAAGGGGTTTAAATCTGGGCAATTTCTTTGGAATGGGGTCAAGCTTAGAAGGACTCAGTTGGTTGAGTGTCTTCAAATTGTTGTAATTAGCATGCACCTGGATTTTTTTCATTTAGATTGTCCATTTATTTAAATAGTTTAAAACAACATTCAGACACTGAACAGGGTGTTTGACTTTAAGGCTAATGGAGACTTATTTTTCTTTAGAGGGAAAGTCTAAAACCTCTCTAGAAGCTACCCTTGGCATCTCTATTATTTAGATCATAAAACAGTGCAGACTCTGGGCTAGCAGTGATCACGCTGACCTGTGAGCCCCATTTACTCTTCTTTCATGAGCAAGAGATGTTCTTTCTGCCCTGGCCTCAAAGGGAAAGAAAGACCTGGAAGCTTTCTGACCTTGCTTACTTGAGGGACAGCGTGTCTGTGGCTGCTGTGAAAGATAACTGCATTATGTTAAGTCCCTCTGCCCTCCGTCATATGCAACATAACCTATGTTAATATGTGACAGTTTTTGTATTGATTTCTCCCTTGTGGATTTCGTTCTGCACATGTCAGATATAGATAAAAATTATTATATATACTGAATTTACCTAGTAACTAACACCACAACTAGATTTCAAGTATATAAAGGTAGCTTACACGACCTTAAGAAAGAGTGGATGCTTCCAATTTAGGCTTAGCTCTACCATTGAAGTCTTTTTTTTTTCTTTTTTTTTTTTTCTTTTTTTTTGCTGTATGCGGGCCTCTCATTGTTGTGGCCTCTCCCATTGCGGAGCACAGGATCCGGATGCGCAGGCTCAGCAGCCATGGCTCACGGGCCCAGCTGCTCCGCGGCATGTGGGATCCTCCCGGACTGGGGCACGAACCCATGTCCCCTGCATCGGCAGGCGGACTCTCAACCACTGTACCACCAGGGAAGCCCCGTTCAAGTCTTGACTCATGAATACATTGTGAATACACAGCAAACACATCTGAATTTTCCTTGAAAATTGTATTGAGAAAATTGCCCAAGAAACTCTGTGTGTTTCATGGTCCATGAGTGCCCTCCACAGAGTGCAATGCAGATTTTTTTTTTTTTTTTTTTTTTTTTTAGTGCTGTGTCTGTTTAACTTTCTTGAGCATTCTGTCTTGGATCATTTCTGTATTAGAGAAAATTCATAAAGACTTGAAAAGAAATTAAATTCCTTGATCTAATTTAGTGAAGGTTTAATCACTTAAGTTACGAAGCAAAATGTCAATGCCAGCCTAACCCTCACTCTCACTGTACATCATCCTGCTGCATCCAATTGCTTGACGAGGAGCTTCTGAAAAATGCTATTTTGCTTCTTAAACAACAGGTAATGGATTTTTAATAGTTTTTGCTTTTTTAGCTGTTCCTTCCGTAGGAAATTGAGTTAAGAGCACAAATGTTGGCAATTACTCCTGTACTCCACGGCATTTGTTTGGAACTACTACTTAATAAATCTACTGCAGCATTTATATTTTTTTAAACCATTCATTCCAAGGCTCCTGCTTAGATTTGTCAACAAATAGAAAGACCTCCTGACTCTTTCAAGGGAATATTGTGTGATAGAGTTTAACCAATGGAGAGCAAAGGTCCAACTACACTCAAATTCATTCATTTTGCTGACTACTAATTTGATGTGCATAGACACAAACCATTGTACATTGATCGAATAAATAGAAGGAATATACAAGGCCCACATTAGAGAGCAATTCCTTTTGAACAAATAATTATTACTCTGGCAGTTCCTTGGAGTCAATCCTGGAGAAAGAAAACTGAGAGAAATATCAGGCAAACCAAAACAAAGAGCACTCAACATTGTGATCAAAATGGCCCTCTCAAAAGAACCACTGAGAATGCATTGTCATTTTAGGAATAGATGCTGAACAATAGCAACCATGTTCCCCAAAATATGAAAGAAATGGTAGGCTTGTTAGCAACACCAGTGCTGGGCTGACATGACAAGTTTAACATTAGACAGCCCAGTACAACTCCACTCTTCCCAGCATAGTCCCTGGTCTGACCAAGCCTGAAGACCAGCAATGCTGAGGCTCCTCCAGTCTCAGGATGGTCCGAGTCCTTGACCAGAGCTGCTCCTTTTGTAGCTGAAGCCACAAATGCCACACAAAGGCCTGGAGTGAGATGAGCAAAATACTTCCACTTTGGTAAGACACAACACACACACACACACACACACACTAATTTGCTTGATATTGAAGATAATTTATTAGCCATAAATTTAATTTTCTAATTATAAGAAGGACAAAGACAAAAACAAGAAGGCTGACCCATGAACTGAGCTCTGCCATGACTAGTATATAATTTAGAACATCTTCAAAAAGATAACTTAAGAATTATGTGTTTTAGTTGATTTCATGACTGCCAGAATCAATCTATAAATTAATTTTAAGAGATTTGAGGAGGTTAGCTGTGTCCCATAAGTATTTTTAATGGAAGATAGCACATTTATAAGCTACAGGGACCCAGGCTTCTTCTGTCTTATAGCTCTGCCATCTAGAAGAAGAGGCTTTCAAGGTTACTGCATATGGGAAAGAGGAGCCTGGGGGACATTGTAGGGTGATTTTTAAGACCAAGAACTGGTGGGATTTCCCTGGTGGTGCAGTGGTTAAGAATCTGCCTGCCAATGCAGGGGACAAGGGTTTGAGCCCCGATCTGTGAAGATCCCACATGCCGCGAGCAGCTAAGCCCATGTGCCACAACTACTGAGTCCGCGTGCCACATATACTGAACCCCATGCACCACAACTACTGAATCCCATGCGCCTAGAGCCTGTGCTCCTCGACAAGAGAAGCCACTACAATGAGAAGCTCATGCACCACAACGAAGAGTAGCCCCCACTCTCTGCAACTAGAGAAAGCCTGTGCGCAGCAGCAGAGACCCAACACAGCCAAAAATCAATAAATAAGTTTATTTTAAAAAGAAAGAACAAGAGCTGGAGGTGGCTTACATCACCTCTGCCCATAAGTTACTGACCAAAGCTCAGCCAGTAACACCCCATCCTGACTGCAGGCAGGTGTACGAAACATGATGATCTAGTAAATGTTTTTCTGTGTCTGCAGGGGGAGGAAACAGTATGGTGACTATGTAACCTTGTCTCTGTCTCACTTTCCTCTAAGGGATAAATACCTAAGTACAATCTAAGCACATTGTTTTCACTTTGGGCCAGTTTTCCTAGTATTATATAAATCGTTGTAGTTTTCCTTAGCACACTTGTATTTTTTTTTTAATTTCTCAGTATTTCAAAATGCAAGCTCTTAAATTTAATAAATGACTATCTTTACTTTGTCTTCCTGTTTCAAAACCCTTTATCTAATAGATCCATGTTTTTTTGAGGTTATTTCTAAAGAAGCAAAGCTTTGGGATAATATATTAATGTGTAGTTTGGGACACTTCACTTATTTAGGTCAAAGAGTTAGGAAGAAGCCCTTTAGGGCACTTACTGGGAATTGAACACTCAGGCATCTACCCCAGTTTTACAATAATTAGATAAAGCAAAAGAAATCCTTGTCAATTTAACAGAAAATTCATCATCAGAGAAAAGTCTGTTGGCTTGAGCTTGCAGCAAAGCATGTTTATTGCTTGATTAACTATTAATATGGTTAGAGGTTATGCTCTTTGGTAAAATCCCATTAGAAACACACAGTGGAGTAAAAAAACATTCAACATCAGCATTATTTGGAATACATTTAGAACTATGTGACTAACAGCTAAAGAATGAAAACTTGAGCTTACTTGCATATAGAAACCATAGACCAGACACTGCCATAATGCAGTAATGTCAAGGGGAGATTTAATATACAAGAGATAAAAAAGGAACAGTTTCATTCTTCTGACGGTCTAGACAGTGCAAAACCATATTTCAAGATCAAATGGCAGTTAAAATAAGTACATGTGTCTGTACTAACTAATCAATCATTATGATTATACAGTCTAGTTAAGTAGAATTGAATTGTAGCGTATCTCAAACTGGTGATTAAATGGTAAGAAGGAAAATCCGAGGACCTGGCTCTATTAATGTGAACACAGATAAATGACAGGTTCTTGGTACCACCCATTTCTCTATGTGTAACACCAGGATGATCCCTACCTGGACCTGATAGTTTTAGGATACTTTTGATAAGGAATTCCACTCAAAATGAATGAAGGTTCAAATGGGGAATACAGAAAAGATAAAAATAAATGTACAAACAGTGTAAAGACTGCTTATCTTTGGTGTCACTAACATTTTCCATAAACACCAAAATATAAACGTATCAACATTGAATTATTAGTTAAAAACATATGTTATGCAATTAAGAGCTAAGCTGACAAATAAGGCCAGTTTCTAGCTTAGTATTTAGGCTGTAGAGGCATTTAGAGATCCTTTACAGCCGCTACTGTTAAAAATGTTTCTAATTTATATTATGTGCGAGCAACTTATTTTTATACACTTTTCTACTTGAATAATCATTCTTTGAATTCCTGTCTGAGGAACTTCTCTCCTGGTATCTTAATTTGATGGCATGTATTTTCTTATGAGATAGCTGGAATCCAGGATTATAAACTATTAATTCTTTAAACTTACTTTTTACTCATTATAGCCTAAACTTAATATTCAGAAGGTTAAATCACACACAATTTAAAGTCAGACTCCTCTTAAAAACTGGTAGGTTTTTTTTGTTTGTTTGTTTGCTTTTTGTTTTATCTTCATGGGCTTAAATAGAAAGCATTGTAGAAAATAATGCCTCCCTTTTTAATTGTATTTCAAATCAAATGAGTATGCATGAAATTGGGATGGTACTGTTATTTGAGAAATAAGATAAAACTCCACTACTGGTGTTCCCACAAATAAGAATCTGGGAATTAAATGAACAAGATAAGCGTCTATGTTAAAACAAGATTTAATTCAATTAAAATTGATATCTCTTTCTGAATTGCATAAGGGAGTGCTGTATTTCACACAAGGATTCAGTATCACACATACATCGTACAGGAGTCATTTATTTCAGACCTTTAACATGCTACTCTTTCAAAGGCGGTCCATGACTTCATAAAGGATCTGATTGACAGTCCTAAAGATCTCTTGCTTATGTGTATCCATAACACAGGCATCCACTGTGCAAATTTCTCCACAAAACCGGCATTTATGTGTGAACTATACACATCCTGAACTGATGACAACAGGGTAATTGTTGCACTTGGTTTCCAGGGAGACAACACTTTACAGGATTCCGACTTATGCTGCTCCATGCGAAGCTGCCTTAGAGTCGCCTTCAAAGGCCCCTTGTCTCCATCTGTGAGCTCGAGGTAAAGTGCTGTGATGGCAGCTGCTAATGAGCTGACTCGCCTTCATCAGGACAGCCTGAATTTATTTCTGCTGTCCCCCTAGGGAACTGTCAACTAGGAATATGAATGAGAGGAGAAGAAACGATTGCCCCTTCCCAGGAGCATGGCACTCTCTCGAACACACTGGCTAATTTGATAGTTACAACAAAGAATGGGGGAAAAGAATCCATGTACATTTGCTGATACTGCAATGTCAGCTAAGTGTTTTCTTCCTAACTTTTCCGGGGGCAGCTTCACCCTGCCACGCTCTCTGCATGTGCCCGTGACTCTTCATTTTGTCAGCTGTGCTTGTTCCTAATTGCAGATTTTGTTCCCGTGCTCCTAACCTGCAACTGATGACAAAGAATTTTAACAGAAACTACTGAAAACATAAAAACATGTTTGAGATCGCTCGTTGAAAAATTTTTTTGATCTGGTAATATTTATTAATGGGACACTGCAATGAGAGTATTAATGGCAGAGGTCCTCTGTACACTGGGTCCCACGTCAGGACCATCACTGTGAAGCAGAGACACGGTTAAGTTAGGCTACGAAGCCCTGATTTTGAGGGGTAATTAGATAATTTTGCTGATATTGGAGCAAATTCATGAGTGATAGCATGCTTCTGGTTGCATATTTTGGGGACTGTTATATTCCATTGGGAGGTTTACTTCAAAATAATGTAAGTAAAGGACAAAAGGATTCTTACTAAAGACACTGGAATAGAGGAAGCATTGTGAGAGAAGAAACTGATAAAATTAAGACCACCAACTAAATTTACAGAAGGTGAAACAATTGGTATCCCTTGAATTGGACCCTCATTTACACATCAGCTACAACTCCTGTAGCTGAACTTAATTGTCTTTTACAGAACAACACATAATCTATGTAGCTAGACCTTGGACATTTAGGAGAAAATGATGGTGAGATTTAGATCATTTAGGCTTTCCAGAAGTAATTCATTTCTTCGGGGAAACTTGAAGGATACAGCAGAGCACATTAATGTGATATAAGATCATAAAGAGTGTATGTGGGAAATAAGGGGGCAGTTATTTGTGTGACTATGTGAGTGTGTGTGTATGTGTGCATACACACTTGCATACAGAATCTTTAGGTTCAGAAAGCCGTTGTAGTAAAATTATACTAAGAAAAGTATGTTTGTTTTCTATATAACTGAGTGTAATCCTTATGAAAGTATAGCTAGGAACTGGAAGCAGCCATGGGTCAGGTTGAAAGGTGAATGGAATAAGAATCCTTAAAAACTAACAAAAGTGATAGTATGGATGGAAAACAAAAAAGCCATCTGTGAAGAGAGAAAAAACCGTGTTCCAACGAGTGCCATGTTTTCCTTTTCTCCCTTCCAAAATCTGAGTTTTTGTCCAAATACCAGCGTAGCATTGAGAGAAGAAATTACAGGTTCTCCTTAAAAGAAGATATAAAGAAATGCAATGAGGCACACGACTGAGGACCTGACAAAGATGGCAGAATCACTGATGGCTTCTAAAAGAATTAAGCCTAATTCCCTGAAGAGAGGTTCTTCTGAGTGTATTAGTCCAGAAACATGTGCTTAGGGGGTTTGTTTAAGAGTAAACTACCCCTGCTACATATATATATATATATATATATATATATATATATATATATATATATATATATATAAAATGCTTGTTTCTACACTGAAACTTAAGTAAAGATAAACATGTCAATGATAACCTTTGATCCATTGTTAATATCCAAAGAAATAAGAGCCAAAGGAAAACTTGATAATGAGATCTAAAAAGAAAGAAAATCAAGAGTAATGTGTCATTAAGAATAACAACATACAGTAAATAGCTCTATCTAAAGAAATTACCCTTTTGTGTTTGTTTGTTCGTTCATTTGTTTGTGTTCTGAAAATGCCTGTATTCAAAGGCAGCTAGGTTTACAAGAACCAGAAGTTGCTCTAGCTTTTTGACATTCTCTTATCATCCTCAGGAATCAAGCAACAAATTTCACTACACTGTGGCAAAAATATCCTCAATGATCAGAAATTGCCAATAGTTGTGAAAGCCTTATCTGCAGTCTCTCAAGCTGGTTAGCATAGTCATGGATGTGACTGGATTGTTTCTCTTCCCTCTAGAGTTTACTGGATCCCCAGTGACCTGGTTCCTTTTTCTCTGTTCTCCAGCTCAAAGCTGCCCCACTTCCATTACCTCAACCCTTTCTAAGTGGAGACCCAGAGAGCTAAATCTAACCTGCAGACTCATTCCTGTGCCCTTTGATTCAGCAGACAAAAGTTTGAAAAATTAAGAAACTTCATATAAAAGCTCAGTTTCCAGCTACTTTTTAAATAATCCAAGAAGGTATAGCAATACTGAATCTGTCTGGAGTTGAGGACCTCTTGACGCCAAAATTTTACTCATTAATTCAGAAAAAACCCCATTGCTACCTGTTGTCCAGTACCTGTCCTTGTTCAGCAATTTGAGTCACCTGAATGGCTTCTTAAGACATTTCAGTTTGGGGCCCTTAAAGGTCCTGATCCTCTTTTTTCTCAAGTCTGTAGATAAATAAACAATTTTCACTTTTTAAAAATGGTATGTATCTGGACTATTGCACCCATTATTTTATCACCGAAAATTTGCTTTAGTTCTCTAAAGATCTAAGATAAGCTTCATATGTATTTGGGAAAGCACCTAAAAATGTTACTGGATAAGCAGCTATACTATATGAGTGATATGATAGAATTTTGTTTGGGTTTGTACTTTGAGAAAACCTATTTCTAATATATAAAATAATTGAGATGAAAACATGAGGATTAAAGGAAAGTAGTTAAATTAGTGTTGGAGAAAATAAATCAATCATTGAAAACTGAAAAAGGTTTTTGAAGTTTGCTTTAGTTCTGTGTTACAAGCTACTTTTTATTAAATTTACATTTCTCAGAGAATGATAAAGTAAATGCATTGCTCTAAATTGCTGAAAATACATATCTTTAAATGTTAAAAAGATCAAATGTTTCCACAAATGCACATTTCTATAATGTTTACTCCTTGCAGAGCAAAAGACTTCTAGAAAGTCAAAATACCAATAGAAAATTAGTGCAATTATGGGGGACAGTTCTGCTGTTTTGTTACTGGCTCTCTGCTTTCTCACTGTCCTCACGTGGTTTCATGAGAGAAAAAGGAAGCAAACTCTCTCAGGTCTCTTATTAGGGCACTAATCCCATCATGAGGGCCCACTTTCATGACCTAATTACTTCCCAAAGGCCCCATCTCCCAATACCATTGCAATGGCATTTGGTGTTAAGGATTTCAACATATGAATTTTGGGGGAGACACAAGCATGAAGTCCAAAACACTGGGTCAAAAGGTATTCATATTTTACATTTTGATAGGTACTACAAAATTACCTTCTTAAAGTATTATATTTATTTCCACATCTATCAACAATAAAATAAGGAATACGTATTTACTAATATTTTATTTATCAATAAGATCTCAACTCAGATTTCACTTTCTCAGGGGAGCTGACACTGACCACATTTACCACAACTAATAATTCCCATTAGTTATAACTTCATGGCACACATGCTTGCCCTTCTCAGGATTTAGCATGGTTGCAATTATTCATTTATTTCTAAAATCTTTGATTGTGTCTCTTCATCTGACTCCTAAGCTTCATAAATATGCAGCAGGATTTTTCCTTGTTTGTTTCTCCCTTCACTGTTGAATCTCTGAGACTTAATAGAGTACTGGGTACATAGTAGGTATTCAACAAACATTTGCTTAATGAATTCTTTTTAGTAAATAAATATATTGCTAGTTCCCTAATTATTGCTAATGTTGCACAACTTTGACTCTAGTCATCATTTTGAATCTTCTCTAATTTTTCCATACTCCACTCTGTCTGAAATTCTTACACAAAAAGACAGCCAAGGTAGTTGTCTCAAATTATTTTAGAAATTAGGCAGAATATAAATTAAGCAAATAATGATCAATAAAATGTTAATGCATTTGGTGAATTCCAACATTCACAGAGAACCAATTAGCTGTCCTTTGGTAGGTGCCATGCTATCAATGAAGTCTGATACTTAAAACATTTTAGAAACAAACTCACTGTTGATTTGTGTCAGGCTCAGAGTTTTTTAAAAATCTAAAACTTTTTTACCTATTCTTTGATTTTGCACTTGGTTGAATAGGGTTTTCCATTTGTCACTATTATATGATGCTTTATTAGATTCACCTTATAGATTCCAACATGTTAAAATATTTTTGGAACTTGATGATGAATCCAAAATCTAGGGTCCAGAGTGCTATGGCCTCCTGGTAGAAACCCATCTACATTAATTTTAGGGCTTTTCCTGTCAGTATGAATAAGAGGTCTAAATTAAGCTGCAAATATGGCCATTTGTACAAATATGACCATTGAACTATTTACGTATTTTTTCCATGACTTTTTTCAAATTTTTCTTTGTATAAAACATTCCTACCCATCCCCTTTTGTCCCCTTCTTTATTTGACTGAGTAAAGGAAATGTGCCTTATGCATGCATGCCTGGCAGTATTCATTTTAACAGTGATTTGTACATTCTTGGTCAAAAATGTATTCATTCAACCACTTAAAAAGTATATGTTGAACTTCTACTCTGACTTATAAACTATGCTATAAATGTGAATAAGACATAGAATTGGAGAACAGGCATTCACAGTTCTAGCAAGGTTGCAGGCACATGAAGCATTATGAAACAACTGAAAAATGCAATTGTAGCAATGAGCAAAGAATATGTGTCAAATGTTAAATTGAGTTGAAGTAATCCTGTCTGCCCACCTCCTCAATTATTTTTAGTCCTGAATTCTCAGAATAGCAAATGATAGTATGAGGTCCAGAGGCAATCAATCCACCTCTTCATCACCCTAAACCAAGCCCTTCATTAATATCTCCTCACCCAGAGAGGTTTTCAATGTATTATGTTAATCATATTATGTTATGTATATCATATCATATCATATTATATCATATCATATCATTAGTATTTGGGGAGACAGTTGATGTCCTGCATAGTTCTCATTGTAATCCTATTTCAGCTAAAATGAGCTCTTCTTGTCCAGACCTTGGAAATGTGTAGAATTCTCCAAGGCATCTACAAGAAAATTTTATTAATCTTTCCACCACCTTTTTTTACAGTAAAATCTAAGAATTTGTCACAAAGTACAATCAAATTATTGGAAAGAGATATATGATATGAGCTCTTCTTGCATAAGACCTTGAAGGGGGACATGATTGTAGTTTATCAAGACAGACATTGAAAAAATACTTGTTAAGCATCTGCCACATATTTGTTACAGTGCCAAATGTAACATAAAAATAAGAGCTCTTGCCCATGAAAAATAGAGTATAAAGACAGATCTATATATTCGTTCATTTATTTAACAAACATTTATGGAGTTCCCACTATATATTCAGCATTAAACTGGGTTCTGAAGAAACAATAAAATATGTTTTTTACCCTCAATCAAATCTAAGTTTAATGGGGGAAGTAGACCCAGAAGCACAGTGACACTATGTTGTACATGCAGAGGCAGAAATATGTACAGGGTTTTATAGAAAAAGAAGAAGCACTCAGCCTATTTGTAGCACCAAGTTAATGTGGAGATGTGTAGTATCAGGAAAGTCATCTCAAGGTGATCCTTGAGCTGAGTTTCAAAAATTGGAATCTTTAGTCCTGCTAATAGTTGTTGAAAGGGCATTCAAATGCAGAGGGGCAATGGGACCAATGTCAAAGAAGGGAGAAAATCCTAGAATAAAGAAGGTCAATTCAGGAAAGTATAACAAGCGTTCTAGGAAAATATGATGTTGCCTGAACTAGGACAAGACACAGAGGTATGGAAAGGAAGGAAGTGATTCAAAATGTTTCTAGATGTTTTGGTGAAGGATGAGAATGAGAGGGAAAGACAGTTGAAGGATAATCCTCACATTTCCAGGTTGATTGACTGGGTGGATGATGACTCCCAAGCAGAATTTCCAACCCAGTATGGTAACTGGTTGAAATTTAGCAAACTTTATGATCCCCTAAGCTCTCACAATGGTTACTATGGCTTGGGATAGATGAACCCCTCAACACATCTCCACAAACCTTGAGAAGCCTGCTACATTTCTTCAGATGCATGTTAACATATTTTCATTTCCTAAGAATCGTGTGGTATGGGAAAAGTAGGAAGAAACTACATGAAGAATTTATACACAAGTAATAATTACCCCTCTCCTAAACATCATGCCATAATAAATCTTTCAGAAAAGAAGCAAAAGAAACATTGGTGGTACTTTCTTGTTATTGAATTCATATGGGTAAGATATACATGTGCATAATAGAATCAATTAAGATTTTTTTCAGCCATAATTAAGTCTAAAGTGGTTCTGTCTTAAGAGAGTTACATAGTTTTAACTCCTAGAAACAATTCATTATAATAGTCCACAATTGGGATCTTAAAAAATATTAAATAGAACTCCAGTCTATCTAGACCTAGATAATAGCTAATACATTATAATGAGATTAGTTGCTGATTTTTCTCCCTGATGGAGAAATAGTAGCAAGTATACCTTAAATCTTGTGAACATCCAATATAAGACATCTATTATAATTCTACATAAAATAAATCCACAACCAAGTTCATTACCTCCTTCACTCTTTCCTATCCATTTAATCCCCATCACCCAGGATTAGTAAACCTTGTCATCCTCTTTAATTGCTCTTCCATTAGGACTTGAGGGAAAATGCTTTTCTGAAGGAGGATAATGAGTCAGGATTAAAAAAGGCCAAGCAAGGCTTGCTGAAGATAGGGTACAGGAGTCCAGGCAGGCAGTCTACACATATCGACACATCCTACACCAAGTTGGAAGAGGCCATTTAAGACTCAAGTAAGCAATATTTGATCAACAACAGTCTAGGTACAGGAGGTCAGAGCATGGTAGTCGATCAGCTAGACAGGCAGCTGGGGGATCAAAAGTACACAGGTAGGGAGATCCTAGAAAAGATGCTGGGTGAGTGAATGGCTGAGCAGGTAGTCAGGAATCAGAAAATTAAAGGAAGCAAAGAGCAGAGCAACGTCAGAGGGTCTGCAACCAGATCAGCACAAGAATGAGGAAATTTGACAGGCAGGACATCTCACCAGCAGTTCTGTACCAGTCAGGATCAAATATAACCAGCAGACTTGCTGCTCTGCTGTTTGTAAATTACAGAATATTTCAGACTTTTAATGTTTGGCTTTTCAAGATGGAAAAAATAAAAACCCATAAAGCTAAATGATGAAAACAGGTAGGTTTAGAACATTGGTCGACAGGCTCTACTATTGCGACTCTTCAGGATTACAAAAAGGCTCAATTTGCTTTTCATGTGTTATTTGATTTAAATAGGCACATCGACAGAACAGTCTTCATGCAAACTGTGATTCACACATTAGAGCCCAGATTTTTACTCAGCAATGAACATCAGGAAGATTGTGAGGCAGGCAAAATTACCTTTTGTGCCCCCCCCCTTTTAGTGTCATCTCATCTCCTACAACATAAAGATGACTGAAGCGATTCTGGTTTTTATGGATTTACTTGTCCCTTATGTAATTTCAAAATAGATTTGAGATAGCTAAGAATATCCTGATGTAAACCCACCGTATAACATATCTCTTCAGGCTTATCAAAAGATGTATTATCACAGCTTTCAAGGGATATTGCTTCAGCCAGGGTCCTCGGTCCCCTCTTTTTATCTCCTTTTGTCCTTGGATTATTCTCTCTTTAGTTTGGATCTTTCATTTCTCATTCTCTTTTTCCCCTTTGTCTGCAAGCATGCAATCTACTTGACTAAATATTACAACACAATATTTCCTAAATATTGTAATGCAATATTTCCTAATCTTATAACATGATGTTTGAACCTAATGGTAATCCCTTGATCCCAGTTTCCTATTTATTTCACTGCCTGTATTCTCAAACGGTGATTTACCCTAGCATCTATTTCCCATTTTCTCTATTCTAACCAGTCAACATATTTCTCCTATCTCTATCATTTTGATGAAAGGACACTTTCCAATATGGCATTGACCTATTATTAATTACTTAACTCCATGATATTTTCCCCAGCCCTCTTGACCTATTTTTAAAGTTTGACTTCAGGGAATCCCTCATTCTGTGCTTCTGGTTAATTGATCTTTTGTCTCCTATGCACATCTAAGACAATCGTTTTGAATATTTCAGTACTGGTTATTCTTTCTCTAACTATTAAATTCAGATTAACCTGTATTTTAGCTTTTAGTCCCCTATTTCACTATTTTTTCCTTTCACTCAAAAATGTATCACCTCCTTCTGATTAAGTTAGCATTTGTAAATACAACTATAAATCTATACTGACAATCTAACTCCTCTCTGCAGCTCTGCCCTGCATCTCTGAGGAGAATCATTATATTTAATCAATGAAAGACATGTTAACACATCTAAAACTGAACATATTTTTCTCTTTTATCCTCAGTACAAATCCACTTCCTCTGCCTTTTGTTTCATGTCCTCTGGGCTTAAATTCTCAAAACTGTTTCTCATCCCCTCTCCCTTCTGAGACCTCCACATTTAATCAACCCAAATCCATACCGTTTCCTATTTCTATCTCACTTCTCTTTTAGTCCTTTCTTTGTTATGCCCGTAGCCACTGTTCTAATTAAGGCTCATAGCATCTCAGGTTTGTTCTATGAAACAGATTCCTCAAAGGTCTTCTCTCACTCAAGTTTCTCCTTGTATGAATCTATCTGGCAAGCAGATTAATCTTTCTAAACACTGCTTTGATCATGCCACACATCTGATTCCAACGCTTTGGATCAAATCAAAGCATCTCAACCTGGAATTCAAAATTACATACAATATATCCCTAATGTAGCTTTCTAGATTCCTCCAACTACACCTCCCTACCCCTACTCACCAAAGCAGATGGCTTTAGATACTGACTGGCATCGGTTCATGTCTGGACCATCCAGATCTCTGAGTCTTCCCATGTTTTAACATCTTCATCCCCTATCTGATGTTGTCCCAAATTTCAAGACCAAGTTTAAATTCCTATCCCCTCTCCATAGAACACTTTAGTTTACTCCAACCCATGATGATCTCCTAAAGTCTGTATATACAACACCCAGCATATTTCTCACACAAAATTATGCAGTATAGTCTATTTTGACATGTGCATTGTCTCTGCAACTATATTTCAATTATTTACTTCAAAGAATGTGTCTAATATTTCTATATTAGCCACTCATTTTTAGTTCATAGTAAGGACAGTGAACTTTTCATTGCTTTTTAAATTAAGGAGCATAATATTTATTGGTGAAACACAATAATTAACTTCCTTTTCTCTCTCCAATATGTGTATGTTATATGTATGTATGTAATTCATTATTTAATTGTGGATATTTCTTTCTTTCAATTTTATTGGAAAAGTATTTCTTTATCTCCATTTTTGCCCCATATGTGCACATACACATCACACATATTCACTCTCTAATTTCTTTGAGATTTAGACAAGCAATGACATTCTGTACCTCAATTTCTTTCTTTTTAAGTTGGTGATTATACTACCTGTCTTTACTGCCTCTCTTTGGCGTGTAAACATGAATATATATACTGTGTTATGAATATATACTGTATATGTATAAATACATCATAGCCCTTCTGAGGAACACACCTAAGTTATTATTACCATTATTATCTGACATTATGAAGAATAGAAATCTTTACAATAAAAAGATAACAGGGCTGATCTAAGCAAAACTACTGTGGCGTTCCATAAATATCTTTTTCTTTATGTACATTTTTTTTTCCTAAATGTACATCACAAAGTCTAGTAAAATTAGTTTGATGGAAGTGCCAATTTAAGTGCTCAGAGTTTTCAAATCGTCTGATAAATAATATTAACAGTAACAAATTTATTTTTCTTCTTTTAGAGCATTTCATATTACAATCTAAACATGCCACCTTGAACCCCTACCTTTTAAAATCTTCAGTATTTATTGCGGTTACACGCTGGTTTAATATAGAGCAGCAGTGCCCTCTAGTGGCTACTTTCATTTAGGAAGCAGCATGGTTTTTTTCCTTAAATAATTTTAACCACTTTTGACTGACTTTTCATAAATGTTTTCTAGTGAAATGTGTCACAAATTATAATTGGGTACACATTTTTTCAAATTATCTATCCTTCCGAAAATATATCAAAACATATACGAACATTAATTTAATGATTTTCAAATATTTAACTTTTTTTTAACGTGGAAATCAAATCTCTAGAACATTTCTGACAATTTTCCACCCAAACCAGTTTCAACTTCTTGCCAAATATGACTAGAAATTCAATATACATGCGAAACTTTGAGGCAGTTTGAAAAAATATCTTTCATATATTTTATCTATGGCAAATTTTAATGTGAAATGGCTAAGGGGGTCATGAGGAAAAGGAACAGCCTGATAATAAGTTCAAATATTTACTCCTCCCCCATTACTAAGTTGCCCAGAATACATAAAGATGTTCAAATAATAATTATCTTCCAGTGGCTTATATACCTAGGAAAATGAGCAGATGTCTATTGCTGTTTAATCCAGTTAAATAAATATGTGTATCAGCACTGGGTTGTGAAGATACACTAATAAATGTGCTTCAGTCACAAACAGCATTTCTCCAGCACTTGTTTTATTAAAATAATGTCCTGTAGTAATTTCATTTGGTTCTTGGATATCAATAACTTTCCTGCCGAACCAGTAAAACAACTCGATTGTAGAAAGTTCAGAATGTGTCCTAGTGCATTTTGAAAACAGGAGCAGAACCCTGGTAGGCATTCAGCATTTAAATCTTAGAATACCTGTCAACCTGTGTGATGTTTTAAAATATACAGTGTTTATAAACACAAGTAGACATACACTTTAATCAAAAATATGAATAGTTCCATAAGAAGCAAGATTTTTAAAGCTTCCAGGGCAGGTCTATATTGTTGAGAATATGTTATACAAAACTTACGTTGTTTTCATTAACTCCTCAATTATGAAAAAAAGAGTTGTTAAAGACTATTATACTAGACCTAGTTTGCTGACGCCTTCAAACTGCAGAAGTGGCTACAAGTGATTTCCATGAAATAATGTTGAAATTTCCTTTTCGCTGGATATCTTTCGTTTGAGTTTTCACATCCTCTCTTGCCCCTTCTCAACCTTGCTCTGAGTGCTAGCAGGCTGACGTGGATGCACTACAGAAGTGGTCTTCTGGCCTTCCTGTGGCTCCCAGGAGTCAAAGGGAGAGAAGAATTCACTCCCCAGCCTCCTTTCCTCTGGGGCTCTGTTTTTTCTCTCACCAACACTCAGTTCCCATCATGTATCTCTCTGCAAGGTCTTCTCTGTCTCTGGGTTCATAGAACTGTTGCTTCTCATCGTTTCTTCAGGTCTCGCTTTGCCAAGAGCACTGTTATGGACTGAATTGTGCTCCCCAAATTCATATGTTGAAGTCCTAACCCCCAGCACTTTGGAAGATATTTGGAGCAATGGTCATTAAAGAGGTGATTAAATTAAAATCCAGCTGTTAGGGTGCACCCTGATCCAATCTGCCTGGAGGCCTTCTATGAAGAGTAAATTAGCACAGGCAAAAGGGGCACCAGGACTGCATGGGCAACTAGGAAAGGCCTTCTGAAGACACAGCAAAATAGCAGCCATCTGCAAGCTAAGGAGAGACCCTCAGGAAAAAACAACCCTGCCGGCGCTTAGAGAGTAGACTCCTATCCTCCAGAACTGTGAGAAAATAAATTTCTCTTGTTTAAGCCCCCACCCCACCCCCCCGTCTGTGGTATTTTGTTATGGCAGACCTAGCAAACAAATACCTGCAAGTTTTCCTACACCCTGATCACACCTTTATAAGGAGTCATTTTCTTATATTTTCTTGAATACCCTATTAGAATCATATAGTTCCTAATTGATTTACCCTTATGTATTAGTCCCATTTGGGGCTTTTCTTTTGTTCATATGCTTGTTTTTTTTAAGTCAATGGCAATGATAGCAGTCATTTCCTAGAATAGTTTTGGTGACCAGAAGTCTGAAAGCAAGATGTCAACAGGGTTTTACCCCCTCTGGGGGCTCTAGGAGAAAATCTTTCCTCACCTCTTCCAGCTTCTATTGGCTCCAGAGGTTCCTCAGTGTTCAGGACTCCAGTCTCTGCCTGTTTTCACACAACCCTCCCCTCTATGTCTTCCGTTCCCTTCTCTTCTAAGTGCACTTGTTATTGTATTGAGAGCCCACTTTTAATCATCCAGGATATTCTCATTTCAAGATTCTTGAATTAATTATATCTGCAAAGACCTTTTTTCCTAAGAAAGGTCACCTTCAGAGGCTCTGAAAATTTCTTTTGGAGGACCACCACTCAACTTACTACAGGTAGAAAAAAAAATCTGAAAAGGAACTTAATATCTTCTTATCTGATGTCTTTTATTCAGTGTAGGATCTCTCTTGAGAAGAATAATAGAGAAGTATCAATATTAGAAAGCATAAGATCCCATAGAATTAATATAGAAGTAGAGATTGCTACATTGTGCATCCTTGAATTTCTTAACTCAAAATAAGGCACAAAAGTACTTGAGCATAAAAAAGTGTTAACTAAAAGAATTTTTATAAATAGAATATAATACCAGTTAGCACGTTTTAACAACTATGTAAGGAACCATAGTTATTTAAGAAGAGCAACCTGTTGACTCATTCACAGGGTGTTTTTATGCCTACTATTTCTAAGACACAGCCTTTTCAAAAAAAAGAAATAGTGGTTCTTAAGAATCTATATTATGAATCACAAAATAATAAGAATTAAGTTGAGAAGATGATTTAATGTAATCATTTATTATACACACAAGAAAATCGAATCTTTATTCATAACGCTTTTAAATCTTAGCATGAGGTTCATACTCAAATTCCACACCACACATTAACTCTTTCATATTAGCTGTCTTACTTTTTTTTTTTTTTTTTTTTTTGGCAGTTGGGAAAAAGAGGATAGTCATAACTATTCTCTCTATAAAAAAAACTGATAATATCTTAAGAGACATATAGAAACACACAGGCCAAAATTGAGCTCTTAAATCTGTACTTGGTCAATTATGGTCAGAAAATGTATCCTTAGGTAGTTTTCATATTTTTAATTTTTTGAAAGAAATCGAGAAATCATTTCTCTAAGGACTCATCTCTCTAAGGACTCATGGTCTAAAGGAGTCCTATCAGGTTTTCGAATATCATGTGATTAAGAAAGATTGTTTTAAAACCTGATCATAGCATTTAATGAACCCATTGTGCACCAATTAGTGATTCATAAAAATCTGGTCCTACAATGTTCACGACAGAAAAATGATAACTCTAAAGCAGTTTTATCTCTGATTCCTCTTTCTCTATAGTATTATGCCCAACTTACTTCCCTTTGTTTTCCAAATGGAGTGTAAAGAGAACGTTATTCTCTAATCTCTGAGATGTTTATTTTACATTAGATTTGATGATGCTTTCACATTTCAATCAGACATATTCTTTTACATTACAATTATTTTGAAAAGAATAGATTTGGCAGTTTTTGAGGAATGGTTAGTATTGCTTCATGACTACCTGACAGTGTAATTATTATATAATACAAGTCCTTCACATAAAACCATCTTTTATCAATTTAAAACTTCTTTTGAAGATAGTAAACTTCATGGAGTCATTCCAAAAAGTAACAGGTTTAAGATATTTTCATTTTTAGTTTATTTATATGTGTCCGCTAAACATTTCCTTCCTCTTCAGGAGAATGAGATTCCAGCACTAAGACAGTTTTATGCCTGATGCTTCAAGAAATGACCAGCCAAAAAGAAAAAAGTCGAAAGAAACAAAAGAATTTCCTCTTTGGTTTATATTCGATTCATACACAGATTCAGGCATTTTATTACATTCATATTCAACAAAATGCCTGCTGAAAACCGACGCAAACGTTGAATACTCCCTGAGTATTTCCACAGGAGGTTGCAATCCACATCAGGCGCTTGGTGCAGTAACTTTTCATGCTTAGTGTGACTCGTGGCTCACTAGGAAGACACCACATGGTGATGGAGTCATTAAATTCTTCACAACTGGACAGGTGAGTTAAGTTCATTCTTTATTTACAAAGAAATATGTCCGTTTTAGGAATTACTACTAAAGATTCGAAATCAAAGGATCTTAGAATGCAATCATCTATGTAGTAATAGTGATAAATGCCATCTTTAGTATCAAAACCAAGACTATGTGGACAGCCATGGAAGTCACTGATGCATTGAAGAGTCAAGGGCATAGAAGACATGAATCAAACAGGATGTCTTTCTTTCTCTCTATTATTTCATAAAGTAAACTTTGTAATGATGAATGTACAGAAGATACTTATTTCTGGAGGTATACAATGAGATGTGCTGAATATCTAAAGATTCCACATCAAAGCTAAGTGTATCTGGCTTTTCTTCACTGTACAAGGCAAATTGCAGGCAGGAAAGTTGCAGCTTTACCTTAATCATGAAACTCAGGGTTTAAACACAGTTCACATAAGTTGTAAGCGAATAGGCACATCTGGGTTAGTGACTTCTACATTGTGGCACCAGGCCCTGCAAAGACTCTGCAGCAAGCTTCCTGTTTTTCTTCCCAATAATGCCTGCTACTGCTTGTAGATATATCATTGTCCTCCAACTCTCTAATCAAAGTTAACAATTTCCTTCTTTTTGCTTCCACTTTATTTAAGTCACTAGCAAATTATTATATACCCTGAAATAATTTGTGCTTATATATTTCTAAGTGTGTCTTTGTCCCTTAGCATGATGCTTAACACAATGAATACTCAATATATTTTGCTGAATTGCTAGTAAACCTAACCATGATGAACTTTAGAATTTGCTTTTATCTGAATACTGTCTATAAGCAATTTTTGCACCTTGGGTAAGTAACTCATTTTCTCTAGAGCAAGCTCTTATTCAGCAAAATAAATTGTTTTAACCAGAACTAAAATTCTACAGGCCTAAGTTTTGAGCACCACAATTAAAAATGTAAAGGAGTAGTCTTAGAATTTCAAACATAGTAGAATCTTGGTCTTTGGAAAAAGTATTCAAGATTGAGAAAAAATATTTTGTCTTTAAAATACCAGAGAAAATCTATATCCTTAACATGGGTGCTTAAAATCAAAGGCCTAGTGATCATTAAAACGAGTAGCTACATACGCATTATGTAGCAACACAGTGAAGGTTAATTGGTTTGGGAAAACAACATTTGATCATAACCGCCAAATGCATACGATATACAATGATGAGTGAAATAAACCTAGTGCAAGCTCTGTTCCCACTGTTTAGCTGTAATTATTAGTGGCTGCCTACCGCCTTGCCCCCAGCAACATCAGCATTGCTAGAGCCCCTGAACCCATTTACTCTCCATTCACTGCTTGCCTTGCTGCCTGCAGCTATATTAATACATTCCAGAAGAATTTGTTTCAATCAATTATAGTAGCAGCTATAGGCATTGTTCTGTGACACATCAGCACTACTGCAAGCAGACAAAAAAAAGTATATAAAATAAATAAAATGGAAACATACTCAGCTCATGAGTTAGTGCAATTAAAATGCTGAGATATGAGTAGAAGAGAAAAATAAAAGGCACCTCTACTTTACAAGATGAATTCATAAGTAAGATATTGCTAACAGAGTTTAAGAATGATTTCTGGAATGACCAATGCATTTAGGGTTAGTTCAATTTTCAGACTGAGACTGGACAATCAGAATGAAAGGTGTACAACACTGGAGAACCAGACTAATTATTTTGAGTCCTTACTTGTGACTCCCCTGAGTTTATTCTTAGAAGATTACTTTTTCTCTTAGGAATCTCTTGTTAAACTTGTATTCCTGCTAACAGAAATTATTTGTAAACAAGAAATGCCATGACTGATAAACATTATGGTGTTGCTAAGATTTGAATAATAGTCCTAGAAATAAAAAATAACACTTTTATGTATGTTTATTACTATGATTACTTATGACTAATATGGACTCACTGAATTTTAAAGGCCGAAGAAAATCTGGATTCACACAGCTACATCAATTCATTAATGAAGAAACTGAAATACTTTACCTGGGTACTAGGGGAAATTAGAGCCAATCATAATAGTCTATTTAATACTGTAACCTGCTCATCTCTCCCTGAATATCCCCGATCTCCTTGACTTCTATCTACTTTTTTTTTCGACTTACAAGTTTCCAATATCTTATCAAATCTACTTATTTATTATTATTTGTCCCTTCCTCCCATTATAATGGAGAACAGGTTCCTGTATCTATTTTGTTTGTGAACATATGCAGAATATTTGGTGTAGTATTAATACACAGTATTATGCTGAATAAATAATAAAGGAATGGGATACTTCATGGAAAAAAATCCTTCAAGGAAGTAAGGGAGGAAATACTCTCAGACACATAAGTGGAAAGACATTTTTACCAATAACAACAGAAGAATGAATTTATATAAGGGTAATGTGGCTACAGATGGGGTTCTTCATATTTTAATATAAAAAGTTGGTACGTTTTTGTAATCTAATATTGTTTTATTTCAAAAGAAGTGGTCGAACAAGAATATTAGTTAAAAGTGAGAGTTGAAACATGGACTACAACCCTTGAAGAGCCCGTGAAAAATTAAAATAGCCAGTGAGAAAATAGGAAAGAAATTTCCCAGCGAGCAGATCCCTTCAAGAAGCACTGAGAGGGTGGAAGATGAATATAGAGTGTCCACAGTTCAAAAGGCTCTTCGATATTTTTCTGTATGGAAGCAACACTTCCTGTGTAGTTGTAGAAAAGACAGACAATCAATACTGACAAAGACTCAGGACTTTGCTTTCCTCACGTTGTGGAGATCAAAGGATACAGATGCTCTAGTGAAAATGGTTGATGTGGCCTTGACACTGAAGGCTACACTGCTGTCAAAGGAAATCTGCACTGGATAGAGAGCAATGATAACTGCAAAGGGGGGAGGTTGTATTGAGAGCAGGATGTTGAAATTTGAGATAAGAAGTGTAAGAGCCAAGGTTAAAGCAAGATACTTTGTATTTGTCTCTTCCTGGCCCTTTATTCTTCATCCCATAAAAGATTCCTGCCTTCTGCCCTATTTTGCAATTCTGTGAATGGAGACTGTCTGCTTCATGAGGTTCAACAATAGCATTTGTATTATATAAATCGTCTTTAATCATTTTTCAACAATTTATACAAAATGCTGTGGAAAATTCCTTTTTATCATATTAAATATGTACCTCTTTACCTTGATTAATACCCCTTTATCTCTGTCAATACTTCATTTTGTCATTTTTTCACTTTATTTATTGAGATATAATTTACATATAACATTAGTTTCAGTTTTAAAACATAACGATTCTATATATGTGTCTATTGTGAAATGATCACCACAATACATCTAGTTAACCACACATAGTTACACATTTTTTTCTTCTTGTGATGGGAACATTTACAATCTACTCAACTTTTTCATTTGACAGATAAAGAGACAGTGTCTATAAAAATGTGATCTTTTACTAACTACCTGTATAAACTTGGGCAAGTTGTTTGTCCTCCTTAAACTCCAATTCCCTGTTTTTTAAAATATTGCTAATGCCTCATAGAGTTTCTATATAGATGAAATAAGATAATCCATCTTAGTGGTTTTCCTGAAACAAAATATGACCTCACTATGTTACCCTGTAACATTTACTACAAGTAGTAGTTTAAAAACTCTCGTCCAACCCTAGAATCAGAAGGATTCCCTGGAGACTTCTATAAGATATTTAAAGAGGAAAAATGACAAATATACAAACTCTCCACGTGTTTTTGCAAGAAATTCCAGAGTTCTAAAAAGTTATGAGACTAGCATCATCTTAATATCAATATCTGAAAATATGTGACAGGAAAGGGAACTACAGATTTATCTCATAAACAAAATATTATCCAATATAACACAACAATATACACAAAAGATGATAAATTATAACAAAGTATGGTTTATTTCAGGAATTCAAGGAAAGTTAAATTTCACAAACCAATTAATATTATTCACCATGTTAACAGAATAAAGGAGAAAAATTAATTGTTTTAATAAGTGCTGAAAAATGATTTGATAAAATTCTGTACTCATTCACAATTAAAAACAAGTAAAACAAGCAAAATAACTTAGCACATAAGAATAGTGTGGAATTACTTTGATATGAGAAATGATACCTAAAAAATACCTATAGTTAAGATTATACTTGATGACTTTTCGCATTGACTTCAAGAATAAAAAATAGAATGCCCGCTATCATCCCTATTTATTCTTCATTATAGTGAAGGTTTTAGAGAGTTATAATATGGAAGGAAAAAATACATAAAGGTTCCAATAATTAGAAAATAAAACTGTCATTGTTTAGAGATGAACTGATTCTGTGCATAGAAAATCCAGTAATTTAGCAAATGTATGGGATACAAGTCAACATTAAAAAAACAACTGTATTGATTTTGTTTACTAACTACAAACACATGGAAACTGAAATTGTAAAAGATACCATTTATAATAGCAACAATATACCAAACAAATTATATACAATTTTAACAAAATGTGTAAGAACTCTATATGAAAACAAAGAGACAGAAAGAGAGAGAGAGGGAAAGAGAGAGGGGAAGAAAGAAAGAAAGAAAGAAAGAAAGAAAGAAAGAAAGAAAGAAAGAAAGAAAGAAAGAAAGAAAGAAAGAAAGAGAGAAAGAAAGAGAGAAAAAAACAGAGGAAGAAACAGAGGAAGAAACAGAGGGAAGGAGGAAGGAAGGGAGGAAGGAAGGAAGAAAAAGATGACTTAAGTAACTCAATATATTGGAGGGCTTCCCTGGTGGTGCAGTTCTTGAGAGTCTGCCTGTTGATGCAGGGGACACAGGTTTGTGCCCCGGTCCCAGAAGATCCCAAATGCCGCAGAGCAGCTCGGTCCGTAAGCCATGGCCACTGAGCCTGCGCGTCTGGAGCCTGTGCTCCGCAACGGGAGAGGCCACAACAGTGAGAGGCCCGCGTATCGCAAAATATATATATATATTGGAACACTCAATATTATAAAAGTGTCAATTCTTCCTAATCTGATATGCAAGCCCAATTAAAAATCTCTCATTTATGAGGAAAATGAAAATTGATTCTAAAATTTATAAATTAATGTAAAGTGCTGAAAATAGGAAAGATAATCTTGAAGAATAAGAACAAAAACAGAAACATGCACACTTGCACATATTTTACAACCTAATAGTAATTAAGACTGCATGATGATGGTGCTAGATAATTATGGTAGAAATAGATAATAAAAACAGAATATAGAATATGGAAACAGACTAACACATATATGATCACCTTGCTTATGTCAACAACCTGCAGTATAGTGGGGAAAGGTAATTCTTTTCAATAAATAGTGCTGAGTCAATTGGAAATCCAATTGGAAAAATATTATATCTTGATGTCTATATATATCATATTATCCATAAAAATATACCAGTTGGTTTGCATATCAAAATATATAAACCTTATGTATGAATGAATGAAGAGATAAATAGACAAATATAAACATTTTTCTGCATGAGGGTAGGGTTAAAATTAAAAGCAGGTTTGTAACCTATTTTCTTGCTTCACTGGGACACTTGAGAAATGAAGAAATAATCTGATCAAATCCCCTTGCAATTATGCCATTAAACAGATGTATTTGTAAAGTCATTGCATAAACATCTCATGTTAAATCCAAACCAGAGCATGTCTGAATGCAAGAGATTAAGAGCCTTTGGGGAGTAGCATTAACAATTTTGGACCTCCCCAAAGCCTAGTCATGTCTTTTGCTACTGCCTGTATCCTCTGAATTATTAGTAATTTGGTACTGGGTAAATTTTTAAAAAAATTATATTGCATCTGATATGACAATTTGACCTTTATTGTAGGTAAAGACTTCTTAGTTCACCAAGTAGCAAATCCCTTCTAAGAATAGATAAATATGCTATGTATAGTCACACAATGGTATACTACGCAGAATATGAAAAAATAACCTACAACCATATGCAACAATATAGATAAATATTACAAAGATAATTTTTTTAGGAAAAAAAGAAAAGGTAAAAAGTCATATATACTATGATTCCAATTATATAAAATTCTAAATCAAGGATTAGTTAAGAAGATTAATCTTTGGGGTTAGATGTCAGAATATTGTTTATAATTGAAGATTAGCTACTGGATGTGGACACAGGAGAAGTTTCTGGCATGCTGGTAGCAGTTTCTCTATTGGATTCTGGTTACTTGGGTGTGGTCACCTTGTGAAAATCCATCAAGGTATACGTGTACGTGATGATTTGTGCATTTGGGGGGGGTATAAATGTCATGCTCCAATTAAAAAAAAAAGACTTAAAAAACCAAGATCTAGAAAAGTAAGGTGGGTTGTTAATAACCACACAATTGCTTTAAGAAAACAGGCTGAAATAATATCACCCTGGTCTTGTCCTACAATTTTAATAATGAATAAATATGAATAACACACACCTACTATATAAATTCACAAATCTTCAAAGAAAATTTGTATGTACAACTTTCTAATAATTTTGATAGGCTTGCTAACAAAAAAATATTGTGCTCTATAAACACTACTAAAAGGGAAAATTTACATAGAACACCTTAAAAGATTTGCCCAGGGTTTCAAAAATACCATGATGTAGCAAATGTTAAAACAAAAACTCTGACATTAGAACCAAAGGACTGAATCACAAGCAGTTGCTAAACATCAGAGTACAATCTATTTTAGTTGAGAAATAGCCCAAGGTACAAAGAACCTAACTGCTAACTTTGGAAAAGTAATAAATAGCAGTGACAAGTAAAGACTACCTATGCTTTCCGCTGCTTGAAAATCACATTTCATCTGGACTCTAGTGTGCTTTGAGCAAAATTATTTTTAAGAATTACAAAGGAAATTAAATGTTACAAATAAAATACTAATAAATTTGGAAGGGAATGTAGAAATTTTATGGTAACAACTCTAATGATGTAAATCAGGAATTTCTATGATTAAAGCCTATCTGGTACTATAGATGCTAATAGTACTAACCATGGTTGTTTGGAAAGAATGAACTTTCTGCTATTTAAGTGCCAAGACTTTAGAGATAATCTAAAGGTATGGAGAAAAAAAAAAGAGATAGAAGCATATTAGGATAAAATAAATTATTAATGAGAAAGTATTTAAGTTGAATCTAGGAAAGAATTACTCCTTATAGAAAAATATTGTATATTGAGATGTCAAATTGGAATAAAGGCATAAGTATTCTTGAAAGAAAATAAATATAATTCATAAAATTACAGGACAGATTTCAAATATTTTTTTAATATTTAAATGGGTTTGGAAATGCTTACCTAGTTTATTTATTTATTTAGCATTTGGACTTCAGAGGGATAGTAAGAGAAATGAGAAAGAAATACACTGAGGCACAAAACTGCAAACAATCGTCTTTCTAGACCTTTTAAAAGAATCACATAAAATATTTTCCTCGGAGTTTAAAATTATATCCTTTGTCTTATACACATTCCAACCAAAATTGCAATTACCAAAAAAAAAAAAGGAATAAATATAAAACTGAATAAAATTAGGAGATCTGATTTGCAAATATATTCTCTCATTAGGTAGGTTATCTATTTGTTCTGCTGATGTTTTGTTTTGGGTTTTTTTTTTTCAGTACAGAAACTTTTTTGTTTGATGTAGTCCCATTTGTTTATTTTTGCTTTTGTATCCCTTGTCTGAAGAGACATATCCAGAAAGACATTGCTAAGACCCACGTCAAAGAGCATACTGCCTATGTTTTCTTCTAGGAGTTTTATGGTTTCAGGTCTTAACATTCAAGTCTTTAATCCATTTTGAGTTGATTTTTGTGTATGGTGTGAGATAGTGGTCTAATTTCATTCTTTTGCTTGTGGCTGTCCAGTTTCCCAGTACCATTTATTGAAGAGACTATCCTTTATTCATTGTATATTCTTTGTTATTTGCAAATCATATATCTGATAAGGGGTTAATATCCAAAATATGTAAAGAACTCATACAACTCTATAACAAAAGAGCAAACAACCCAATTAAAAAATGGAGAGAGGCCTAATAGACATTTTTTCAAAGAAAACATAGAGTTAGAATGGCTATTATCAAAAAGGCAAGAAATATCAAGTGTTGAGGAAGATGTGGAGAAAAGGAAACCATTATATACTATTGGTGGGAATGTAAATTAGTGAAGCCGCTATGGAAAACAATATGGAGATTCCTCAAAAAATCAGGAATAGAGCTACCATATGATCCTGCTATTACACTTCTGGATATTTATCTTAAGATTACAAAAACACTGATGCAAAAAGATATATGCACCCCTATGTTGATCACAGCATTATTTACAATAGCCAAGATATAGAAACAACCTAAGTGCCCATGGACAGATGAAAGGATAAAAAACAGATGTGATATATATATATATCTCACATATATATGTGTGTGTGTGTGCATATATATATATATATATATATCACGTATGTGTGTGTGTGTGTGTGTATACACACACACACAATGGAATACTACTTAGACATAAGAAAAGATGAAATCTTGCCATTTGGGACAATACAGACAGAACCTGAAGGTATTATGCTAAGTGAAATAAGTTAGGTGGAAAAAGACAAATACCATATGATTTCATTCATTTGTAGAATAGAAGAAAGAAAAAGAAATAAATTAACAAATCAAACCAAACAAATACAAACATAGATACAGGGAACAGAGTAGTGGTTACTAGAGGGGAAGAGTAAGGGAAGGGTCAAGTGAGTAAAGGGGTCAACTGTATGGTGATGGATGGAAACTAAATTTTGGTGGTGAGCATGTTGTAGTATATACAGAGGTCAAAATGTAACATTGTACATGTGAAACTTATATAATGCTATAAACCAATGTTACCTAAATAAATAAAATTAGGAGAAAACTTATGTTTTTAAGAATATATGCTTATTTGAAAACACTTTGAGATATACTGTTCTTAGAAGTGTGAAATATTGATTTAAATACATACTTTCTGAAATCAAATTTATAAGGGTGTCATCAAAATCAGTGTTCAAACTGGATAATTGTTAGTTAAACTCAGTTTATCAATTATTTACATTATGATTCAAATTCATTAATATTAATAAAAGTGAATAAATAAATTAAAATAATATCATTTTAGTTGAAATACATTCACAAGTGTTTATATATAAAATTATTAAAACCATAGCTATCATTCATAAAATTACAACATTAATATAATTTCCAAAGCAAAATAAAATAATAATTAATTGTATTACACAAAAATTATTAGTATTCAATTATATCTGAAGAAAAACGTGTTTAACTTATGAAACAAGTATTTTCTCAGAGTTCTCTTTCATGATTTCTCTTTTTCCCCCACTGCATTTGATTAGATATATTAAGGTTAATTCCTACTGAAAGCAGATCTGCCTTGTGGTTATAAAGTCTTGAAATAGGCCCTTGATTAAAGGATATATGTATTGTTTTGTCTGCCTGTTGTTGCTATACAGGCTATACAGGCAACTTGTTGCTATACAAGTTTGTGGATGGTTGTTTTAAGTTAAAATAGGAAAAAAGAATAAAAAATAATTAAGAGATTATAAAGACAGAACTGTATATAGGCCTGGAAAAAATGTCAATGATTAAGGCTTGACTTTTTATTTTATCTCAAGATAAAAATTTTTATTTTCTGATCTATCTTCCTTAGTTTTGCTTTTCACGGGTTGATAATTTGAGTACAAAGTTCATGAGACAACACCCCTCACCTTGACGTCAAGCAGGAATCAGCAAAAGAAAACATCAAGGGGCAACATAGATTATCCTACAAATGAAAATTATGTGTAGCTTAACAAACCAGATCTTTCTTCTTTGATTTATTAGGATAAAACAGATTATACATAACACCTGTATAACCTAGTGACTTCGATTAGGGACTTGATATACTTTATTTTATTTTATCCTCACAAATATAAATTGAGGATATCAAAGCCAGTATTTCATAAATGAGCAAAAAGAAGCTCAGAACAGTCAAGAAAACAGATTGAAGTCATCTAACTGATGATCAAACAAGAGAGGAACTGTTAACAATACTACTTTATACATAAAAAAGCAAAGACTCAGAAAGGTGAAGTAACTTTCCAAAGGCCACAGTTATCAAATGGTAGAACCAGGATTCAAATCCTGATATGTAATTGAGTTGGCCCTCAGTATCTGCAGATTCTGCATCCTTGGATTCAACCAACCACAGATGACGTACCATGTTTAGGTTCTGTGTTGGCTGAATCCAAGGATACAAAAGACCAACCATGAGGCTTGAGTATCTGCGGATTTTGGTATCTGAGGATCCTGGAACAAAGCCCCAGTGGATACCCAGAGACAACTGTATATCAGGTGTTACTCTGTGCTTCTTCCCATTATAGTTCTCTTGGGATTGACATGTACACACTGCTATACAGATACACGCACCCCAATGTTCATTGCAGCACTATTTACAATAGGCAGGACATGGAAGCAACCTAAATGTCCATCAACAGAGGAATGGTTAAAGAATATGTGGTACATATACACAATGGAATATTACTCAGCCATAAAAGAAGAATGAAATAATGCCATTTGCAGCAACATGAATGGTCCTAGAGATTGTCATACTGAGTGAAGTAAGTCAGACAGAGAAAGAGAAATGTATGATATTGCTTATATGTGGAATCAAAAAAAAGGTACAAATGAACTTATCTACAAAACAGAAATAGAGTTACAGATGCTGAAAATAAACTTACAGTTACCAGGGTGTAAGAGGTGGGGAGAGGGATAAATTGGAAGATTGGGATTGAAATATACACACTACTATATATAAAACAGATAACTAATAAGGACCTACTGCATAGCAAAGGGAACTCTACTCAATACTCTGTAATGGCATATATGGGGAAAAAAATCTAAAAAAAGAGTGGATATATGTATAGCAGATTCACTTTGCTGTACACCTGAAACTAACACAGCATTGTAAATCAACTATACTCCAATAAAATTTTTTTAAATAAAATAAAATAGCTAATTAACAAGGACCTACTGTATAACACAGGAAACTCTGCTCAATACTCTGTAATAACCTAAATGGGAAAAGAATTTGAAAAAGAATAGATACATGCATATGTATAACTAAATCATTCTGCTGTACACCTGAAGCTAACACAACCTTGTTAATCAACTATACTCCAATATAAAATAAAATATTTTTAAATTTTTGATTCCAAGACTATAATATTCAGACCTGATTAAATTATATTAATGGGACTATTGATGACTCATAATGTTAATTAGAATTAGTCATGTTTCCTATTGTTCTTTCATTATGGTATCTTGTTAAGAGTCAGTCATTTTAGGAATAATGACTGGAAAAGTAACCTCCAACAACTCTTAATAATATAACAAGAGCACGTGAAAATGAGGTAAGAGTTAATATTCTTTATCTTGTTCACTTGCTTTGTGTTTAGTGTTAATGAAACAGAGTCATGAATTTAAATCCCATTTGAGTCACATAAATTTTCTAGACTTGATAGCTATCTATTGCCCTCTCAGATCCAAGCTAGTCATTTTTTTCTGACAAATAAGTAAGGCTGGTCACAAAAGAGGCAAGATAAGAGCTTATAGATGAGACCTCATCATCACACAGGCCAAAGAACTAACGTCCATCCATCGATGTCGTTCAGTCATTTCATTTTAACTTAAAAACTAAACTTGTAGGTCTCGGTAAAATTCAATTCTACTTTAAGAATATGTCATATATTCATTCAAATTTTTTATATACATAGTTGACATGACATAACCTGGCCTGGTTAGACTGTAGAAAGCTTACTAAAATCTCCTGGAGAAGCTATTGTAAAAAGCTGTTATCAACGTAAAACGTCACTCAAAAGAGAGTCAGAAAGACAAGTAAACACTCAAGATGAACTGGACTGAGAAGTTTCTCAGGGTGTGAGAATTCCAGTGTTAAAAGCAGCATAGTCCAGCACTGACTGGGATGGCTGGCCACCATATTATTATGACGAGCAGTTGAAAGAATTGGAGAAATTTAATGTGAAATAATTCAGAAAAAAATGATGCTGGATTAGTTTTCTCTGGTCACCATAAATAATTACCACAGACTGGGTGACCTAACAGAAATTTATTTTCTCATAGGTCTGGAGGCTAGAAGCTGTGATCAAGGACTTGGAAGGTTTGTTTTTCTCTGAGGTCTCTCTCCTTGGCTTGCAGATGGCTGACTTCTCCCTGTGTCTTCACATGGTCATCTCTTTGTGAATGGTTGTCCCCCTTGTGTTCAAATTTCCTCTTATAAGGACACCAGTCATACTGGATTAGGGCCCAATGTAAAGGCCTCATTTTAACTTGATCATCTATTTAAAAACCCTATCTTCAAGTACAGTCACATTCTGAAATAATGAGGTTAAGGATTTCAATATACGAATTTGTGAGGAACACAAGTCAGCTAATAATAAAAACCTTCAAGTATTTGAAAGACTCTCATTTTAGATAGGTTTTTAAATGTTCTTTTAGGCCTCAAAAGTGAGAACTGACCATGAGAAAAAATTACCATAAATGTATTTGTGACTCAAAATTATACAACTTAATATGCTTCCCTGTCAGTTAGTTAACAAATTTTAATCACCAGATACTTGGCAACCTGTCACAGAGCTGTCTTCTCTAAAAGGAAATTTTGACTTATTTACCAGTACTGTCATTACTTAAGAGTTAGTGAATTCTGAATAGACCACATCTGACATTAAAAGTCAGGGTATACATGTTTTGGGTTTTTTTGTATAAATGTATGTATATGCATGTGTTCAGTCATACAGAAACTTCAAATTTAAGGGCCATTGATATATGAAAGCATTATACAAAGAGAAATTATAGCTTAAGATTGAAGCTGATAAATGTAAAGATAGAGATATAGAGGTAGCCATACTTTCAGAGAAGGGAGTACTGAAAGGGAAAAATAGTAATTTTACAGTGAAGAAACCTGAAAAAATTACCTTAACCAAATGAAGAAGGTTAACATCACCAATAACTTTATGACAAAATCCTGCATTCCCTGATATTACATAATGAGATCACTTCGTATCTGTGTCATTCTTTCCAAAAACCCATAACCCCAAGTTAACCATGAGGAAAACATAAGAAAAAATGCAAATCTGGGGATATTCTATACCATCCCTGGGCAGTATTCCTCAAATCTGACAAGGAAACGAAGGAAGACTGAGAAATTCACACAGACCAGAGGAGGTTGGAGATATATAACAACTAGATGCCATGCGGTATCCTGGAGTAGATTCTGAAAGAGAAAGAAGGCATATGTGGGAAAAGCGGTGAAACTCAAATAAAGCCTAGAGTTTAGATAAAGTCATGTACCAATGTTGATTTCTTATTTGGTAAAATGTACCATGACCAGGTAAGATGACACGGGAGGAAACTAGTTGAGGGGTACACAGTGATTTTCTGTATTACCTTAGTCATTTTTCTGTTAAGTTAAAATTATCCCAAAATAAAGAGCTATTTTTAAAAATCTGATAGCCTATAAAATAGATAATGAAGGATTAAGCTTAATGAGTGGAAGGCATAGCAAAACCCAGATGAGAGATCATGGAATTGGTTTGGGGCAGTGTGGAGGGAGGGATGAAAATAATTCATTTGAAAGTTAAATGTTACAAAGGGCATAACTCAGTGACACTGTGGTTTTTCTGTTTTTTGTTTGTTTGTTTGTTTTGTTTTTAATATTTTCAAAAGCCTCATTACTTTTTCTAGCTAATATATCACATGGTTAATGTATATGGAATTTACTTTGGAAATAAATCATTAGCCTTTCCACAATCATAAATAAGACATTTCAACATCCTCTATAGCTACAGCTGCATTTATGAACTCAAGTATAGGATCAGATATCACCCTTATGAATTCAATTCCTCATGGATAACTTTACAGATTTGAATGGATATTACTTACTTTTGCCACTCAAATCCATTCACTGTTGTCCTGGAAAGAGGACCTCTCCCAAATTATGGGTGGTTACCACATCTCCCCCATTCTTAAGCATGGAACTAGAGTATAAATCCAGTCTAAGAATGGGCATGTAATTTAGACCTGAGCCAAGCCGTCTAAAACAATACCATGGTAAAAATGATTAACTCAGAAAGGATAAGTGACCCACCTATGGCATACAACTTTAATCATACTCTTAGGAAAAGGAAAGTAAACCTTGTATTTTCTCTAGACCTGCACTTTAATAAATGAAGTCCTGGAGTTGATAGAAACCAAATGTCATGATTGAAGTCTGCATGGAAAAGAACACGTCAAGAGAGACCATCTTCAACTGTATCAGTCACGCTTCTCAAATCCTACAAGACCTGATTTACGTGATTCACTTTTCTTTCCCTTTTCTGCCCATACCAGTTCAATCTTCATGTTTGTTACTTGTGACCAAAAGCCCTAAAGGATAAATGATATCTATGATAAAGAACTCTATCATTTTTATGCACTTCGTATCTGTAGATTTGATGGCCTTTTATGACTCCTAATTGTTTATTTAGATCATGAGAAAAATGTAGAAGAGCCCAGAGATCAGTGAGAATTCTGAGATGAATGATGAGAAACCTCACTCATTCATATCCAGCCTCTGAGAACGAATCATGACTGGTGTAAGTCAGTTATTTTCAGACATCAGAATACATCAAAGCTACCTAAAGATCTTGGTTATCCTCTGCAGACTCCAATGCCAGAGTGTCTGGCAGAGGATTGGTTTGGGACATGAGAATTTGGATTTGTAACAAGTTCCTAGAGATGGCACTTTGAGAACCACTGGTATAGGCATATAATTTTCATGTTGGGACTTCACTACTCTCTGTAACTCAACTAGAGGCTTTCCAGGAACACTTTTCACTGTTTTAAGAAAGACATAGGGTAATGGAGCCCTCATTTTCAAGTTGTTTTCTTCCAGTGTTGGACCCTGTGATGAGAGAGGTAGTGCTGGGAGTTGACACAGTCACATGGGAATCAAGAGAAAAAGCCAAGGGAATTACATCTATGCAATGCCCTGACCAGACCTTGGACTATTGTCTTTCAGAGTTCTTGTTAGGACAAGCAAATCAATGTCATTATTATTATCCAACCATTAGTCAGGCACTGTGTTACTTCTAGCTGAATGTTCTGTTTGAGATGCTTATAATGGCCTATTTGTAGGGCAAGAATAGAGATATAGATGTAGAGAATGGACATGTGGACACAGGGGGCAAAGGGGACGAATTGGGAGATTAGGTTTGACATAAATACACTACTATGTGTAAAATAGATAGCTAGTGGGAACCTGCTGCACAGGGAGTGCAGCTTGGTGCCCTGTGATGACCTAGATGGATGGGATGTGGGGTGGGAGGGAGGTCCAAGACGGAGGGGATATAGTTATACATTTAGCTGATTCACTTCATTGTACAGCAGAAACTAACACACCATTGCAAAGCAATTTTACTCCAATAAAAAAATTAAAAATAAAAAAAATTAAAAAAGGAACGCATTCTTCTGGTTGTAAGTTATTTTAGTGCAGCAATGTTTTGCTTTAGATTCTATAAACCCACAACACACAGCACAATTTCTTTTTTTATTTTCATTTTTTTATTAAAGTAATGCATGTTCATGGTTTGAAAAGCCAGTTAATATTGTAAGGCTCTAAGGAAACCATGCAGGCTCTTCCTCTCTCCTCACTGCAGAGCACAATTTCTTGAACATAATAGAAGCTCAATAAATATTTGCTAATTTAATGATAAATGATAGCAATAGTTTGGCTTCAGTCTAAAATAGTTTGGGGTTTTAAGCATGAAATTTCTTTATGTATTTTTTTTCTATCCCTCCCATTAGTTACACAAACATTGCAAAAATCATTTATGTGTTTCTGATATTGTAGTTCATTCTCCCTTTTGAGAGTATTTCTCTCCCACAAAGATCTGAAATACATTTTCGTACCACATATCTAAAAATAACTTAATATGGGAAAGAATCTGGGGTTGTAGTTTGAAGTCATAAAATATTGCATGCTAAAAACGTGGAGTATATGTATCTTTTCTTGTCATGGAATATTTATAAGTGCCACCTACAAAGACATCATTTCTCAGGATGTTCTAAGGCCCTAAGTCAGCTATTCAATGGAGAAGAATACTAAGAAATATGATTCAGATAAAATAGTTTTATGGTATATAATTCTTTTTTCATACATAATTTCTTAATGTTGTGTGAATGTTCCTATAATTCAGACTTACACATGTTACATCAAACATTTTTTGGCTTCTTTGCAACAGAGTAAGATACAATTCTCATTAATACTTAACTTACTATAATCTGCATCACCAAGCCTTTTGTAATTAATGTAGCATTTCTAGAATTGTCAATAAAATTAAATCTTATATTTAATAGAAGTAGATAAGGATCATAATTTTATGTGAGGAAATAAAATCTATACAAAGTCCACAAGTGATCTTGTTTAAAAAAAAAAAGCCAGAAGTTCAAACTAATACAAGCTACAAGTCAAAACAATTGCTCCCTTGTTTGTAGTACATGTGCTTTATCTTAAAAGTTATAGCACTTGCTGGTAGTGCCTGATAAAGTTAACAGCTTTCAGCCTAATTGCACTGCTATCATTATTCAATATAATTTATAATTTATTATCATTTATTCAAAATCAGAAGAAAAATCAGCATTTTTAAAATTAAACCTCTCCCCTTTTCCCTTCACTTTGAAATGATTGGGAGGACAATTATATATTAAGCATAAAAAAATTGATACTAATTCACTGTTTTTACCTCTTTTTGTTTAATAATAGCAAACATTCTAAAGACAGACTTTTTTTTTTTTTTTTTTTTTTTTTTTTGCAGTACGCGGGCCTCACGGGCCCAGCCGCTCTGCGGCATGTAGGATCTTCCCGGACCGGGGCATGAACCAGCGTCCCCTGCATGGGCAGGTGGACTCTCAACCACTGCGCCACCAGGGAAGCCCCTAAAGACAGACTTTTATTTTAGCTTCCAGTTTGGAATTTTTTTTAACATTTGTGTGAATAAAAATAATAATTTGGAATTGGCATTTATACATGGTTCAAATCAAATTTAAAAATGACTAATTTTTCTACTGGGCTATTACATGAGTCCATAATAATTTACAGCCTCTATTGGAAAATAAAGCAAAGCAATACATTTAGGTTTCAGCTCCCTTAGAAATAATGTTGCTATTTTAAGGGTCATTATGAGTGGGATGCTTACAGGGAGACATTCTACACCATTGTCTCAGATCTTTCTAGTCCAGGTAACTGCATGGTCTCATCCTGCTCACGTGAAGCAGGTATCTCTGGGGAGGCTGCCGAATTCATCATGATTTCGATTCTGTGACAGGGCATACTTGTGCCTGTGTTTGTGCCCCATGACCTTTGCTCCTCTACCACGGAAGATGAAGGTACATTTGTGTCTTAGATTAGGTTAATCTGCTTCTCCCCCCTCCATCCCATGAAATAGACAATTGGAATGGAGAATCATGGACCCAAGTAGTGCTAAAACCTAATAACATCTTTTGTTGACACTATGAAGTGTCTGTGAAAAGTTGTTTTTGGTACCTCTGGAACTTCCTTCATCCCTGACCTTTCTAGAGCTTGGCTAATTAGCTCTTCCTAGCTTCTCTGCAAAATTCCTTTCTGTTGATCACAATACCCAGTTCACATATCACATGTCCTATCCATAGCAAAAATGTGTATCTTTCTTTATATTGTTGCCTACATACTTATCCATGTACCTCTGTTGATATATGGATAGATGGCTAGATGATAGATAGGTGATAGTTGATAGGTGACATATGGATATCTTTATATCTCTGTATATATGATATATATTGATATATATGACATTTTATACATTTCATAATACACATAGGGTTACACTGGACTTAAGAGCTGCCCCTTTAAAAGTAAAATGTCCCTGATCACATTGAATAACTTAATGGTCACTGGCTTATGACCTCTGTTTAATACCATCTATCTGTACCAAAAGACTCAATGACATGCCAATGAGGCTTTGACCAAGATAGCACAAATTCTTGATAGCAACCTAGCTGGAATAGTCTAGAAAAGGTAGATAGAAAATTATATCAATAAAATCAACTTTCCTGTTCATTAATGAAAAAAAAAGTACATTAACAAGAAGATTGCAATTTACAAAAAAACTGCCTTACTCAATAATTAGTTATAATATGCAGTTGATAAGATGGAAGAGAAAAATTAGGAATGGATATTCTCAGGGTGTGAAATGGGTGGTATAATCAGTTGTATAACCAATTTTCTTTATTAGAAAGAGTAGTTGTCTTGTCCAATTCCCTGCAGCTGCTATAAGAATCTTTCCTAGATAAAGATTGATTTATTCAAAATATTTATGTGAAGAACAGATAACTAAAAAGGGATTAAAACACACAGACACACATATCCATTTATAACAGATATGAAGAAAGAAAAGATAGTGAAAAGAATACAAGATCGTTGTAAAAAAAAAAAGTCAAAGTTGTGCCTGTATGGATACAGCCTTCAGACTTTATCAATTAACGCAAGGACAAATTTAAGGATCATAATCACAAAATGCACATTTTATAAAATAACATTCTGCTAACCAACCTGACCTGAATTTTCAAATAAGCATAATATTCCTTCCGTAGTCAATGACCTCTCTTATCTTTTGCACAAAGTAACTACTCAAAGGCAGAGAGAAACGTGTGCTTTGATAAAACTGCTCAATTTTTTTTTTTTTTTTTTTTTGTGGTATGTGGGCCTCTCACTGTTGTGGCCTCTCCCATTGTGGAGTACAGGCTCCGGATGCGCAGGCTCAGTGGCCATGGCTCACGGGCCTAGCCGCTCCATGGTATGTGGGATCTTCCCGGACCGGGGCACGAACCTGTGTCCTCTGCATCAGCAGGCGGACTCTCAACCACTGCGCCACCAGGGAAGCCCAAAACTGTTCATTCTTAAAGAGCTTCTGATTTTTATGCTGTACCAAAAACTCAGCTTTAGATAAGAGTGTTTTATTTCCATTTAACTCATTTATTACCTCTCTCCCTTGGGACTTGAAAAATTAGGCTAGAACTACAACTTGGACAGATTCCTTACCTAGCCCTTAAAAGTGATTTCAATAGAATTTTATTTAGATACAAACAACATCCATCTCATAGTACTTATTACTATAATCACATGCTTTATTAAAATAGTCTTACCAAACTTATATGTTATCGTGCCCTCTTATTGAACTGCCTCTAGAATTCACATTTTCAGTGAGGTCATTCATATTCTACAGTACTTCTAGTGTAGTTTTTCTTATTGCCCCAACCTCACACATTCCCATTTATTGATCTAAATATTTATGCAATTTCTTTTTCTTTCCCCATGGAATTACTGTATGTAAAATTTTGTGTATTATTCCTATTGAATCTCTGGGCATATTTCCCCTTCCTAACTCCTACTGCTTGTCATGAGCTGCTTTATTATTGGTTTCATTTCTTGGTTGTTTTGTGTGTGTGTATGTGTGTGTGTGCTTGTGCCATTCATTTAAATTCATCTAATACTTTATTTCGGTACTTTGTGACATAATTTTGAGCTACTTTGTTATTATGAAGCTAATAGGAACCTAGCCAATTAGATGATTAGATATGTATCACTCATTTAGCTTTAAATTTTTCACATTACCCTGTTTTCTATGCTATGAGAAATATCACGCAAATAATTGACTGAGTTGAGTTCCACATATGAAAAGAAATAAGTTCACCTCTAGAACATAACCCATTTATTTATTTTCAGGCTAGTTTCTGTTAGAATATGATATATAAACTGTGAGACTTATTCATTACTTCTACCTCCAGATTTCTTTTCACTGAGAGAAAATGTTTGTTTAGTGATATGAAAATAAAATTGCAGGCAATCCCACAAAGGGCAAGCATCACTCATTCAACAATTATTTCTTAATATTTAATCTAAATTTTCTATCTTGATAGTTATTTCTCTATTGAGTGATACCCACTTCAAAGCAACTTCTGACTGAAGCAACAATATCTTCAGAAAAAGATGAATTGTGCTGTCTCTCCCTAGGAGTTTTATTTTACTTCCTATTTTATCAGTTTGTTTCAGCCACGGTTACACAAAGGACAACTGCCCGTATTGCCTGCCCTTTGCTCTCACCCCAGCAGGCCGACCACAGTGATTGTGTTGTCTTGACCCCCATAATGTTACTGGATGTATTTAATTCTCCTGTCTGTCACATGGAAAAACCTCCTTGGCTTCTGCCTTGCAGAGCGAGACCTCAAAAATCTACCCTAGCTGAAAATAGCAGCATAGCTACTACAGATAGAAAAAAAGGTATAGTTAATTCATAGACATGAGATTACAAAACCACAAATAGAATACTAAATTCTTTTTTTTTAATATCAAAACAGCCTAACTTCTTTTAGGAGACAATGTGTAAACTTGATACAGTTCTATTGAACTTCAGACTACTGAAACCCAACATTTCTGCCCTTAACAGTGAGAAAAACTGAGTTCCGTCTCTTCTAGTTCACTCTGTAGTGTGTTCCACTATAGACAATCTTGTCCGGGTACCCTCTTTTGTATATCAATCATACCTGGAAAGAGAGATTTAAGAAGTCTTAAAAACAATGACGCTAACTTTTACAAACTTTGTGACTCCTCTACTTCCAGACTAATATTTTTAAAGATACAAAGACTGGTTTCCCAGAAAAGCATTTTGTGGGTATTTAGCACTAAAATATCTATTAGTGGAAAAAGCTTACCTTATACCAGTACATTTCAAGTTTTTGAAATAGAGGAAATAAAGCCTCTCTGGCTTTGATTTTTACAATGTTAAATACTTGAGGTAAGATTATTTACCCTTTGTTTCCCCCATTCTTTCATATTTCTTTTCCTCTCTTCCAAAAGCTTACATATTAATACAATAAAGTTTATCACTATCGGTAACTGCTTCAAAAAAAAAAGATAAAGAAAATAATCTGTGCAACTCAAGTGAGACGTATGTGAAATCAATGAGTAGACCTTATCAATATAAATTTACATTATAGATGAACTTTAAGACATTAATCTCTTCTTTTTCTGCTTGTTTTATACACGTTGATCACCTTCACAAACAGATATAAATCAGTATAGTCTAGGTCTAGAAGCAACACATGGTAATATTGAAATGTGTAATTCTTAGCCACTTTCTACAATATTCTTAAAATTTTACAAGAACAAGGAAGCTCTTAAAAAAGCATTCTCATTTTTGTTTTGTATATGGGAAGGGAATATATGAGACCAAGTATTGGGATCTGGAATTGTATGTAAGAAAATCATAACTAAGGATGACTTGGAGCCATAAAGAAAAGTTGGAGGGAAATAAAAGAAATAGAGAGTGAGTAATACGGGTGCTTTAGTGTCACTTACTCTGGGAGAGGACAAAGGATATTCCCCAATTAATCCTCACTTGTTCCACAAAGTAGAACTATGACTCTAGTAGATTTGTTCACCTGAAAATTTACTAAAACACTCAGCTACCCTTCCTTTGTTTCAGACCCAAGTAAATAACAAAATATATTTAGGACAATTTACCCAATTTACTAAAAGCTAACAATGTTTCTAGTTCAATTTTAGTTTTCACGGTAATTGAAAATTCATAATCATTTTATTTACTGTAACATGAAAAAACCAAAGTTATATTTAACTTTAATAAAGATACAGAACTATAATGCATTTGCAGAGATAGTATACAGTACTGAGTCTGAGTTAGTCCTGTGACTAAAAGAAATAAGACTGATTACTTAAAATTTTATGGCATACTTGTGTTGCCATTCCCACAGGATTACAGAACAGAGTTTATAGGAGACTCTCCAAATTAATTCTGCCCATTAATAACATTAAATTCCCACCAAAATCTGTTATAATATGTGGCTCTTGCACTATATACTTTCTCCCTTCCTTATATCAAGGTTTTAATTATTATAAAGAATATTATAATAATAATTTATGAGGAACAAAAAACAAAGACCCAGATGGAATTACACGGTGATTTACTACACAGGATCCAAGATTTTCACAAAATTTTTAAAATGCTAAGTACAAAATTTAATTTTAGTATCTCCTGACAAATAACAAATATTAATAATTTATCCAAGTGATTCTTTTTTTATGGTAAAAATGCTGCTTCAAGGCCCAGGAAGGCAAACTGAATTCCGGGGAAATTCCAGAACTTAAGGTATCAAATTAGGTAGTTAAATTGAGGTAAGAAATTATAAACAATAACCTCTCAATATATGAAGGCTATATTTAGGCATTCAAACACTTAAGAAGAAAGTGACCTCCTTCTTTTATTACAAACATTTATTTACATCCAGAAGAATTCTATAATCACCCATGTCCTCCTCCTGCCTCCGAACTGTAGTCAACAAAAGGAAACTGCTGGAAATGCAACTGTAGTGAAGGCTATGTTCATTAGTCAGGTGGACCCGAGAGCCAAGGTTTTCAACAGCCAGCTGCAATTGCTTTTTCCTCTGACGGTTATGCTAAAGCATGTGATTTTCTACTTTATATACATGCAAATGTTATTAGCACCAGAATGATTTCTTTTCCATTCAGAGGAAGTCATAACTTAAGACATGCCTGAATACTCCATATTTTGTTTTGCTTTTCCAAAATGAAAGTTATTACTAGAACACATTTACTGAACCTAACAGGGTGCAGCTTGCTCTGTGAAAGGTAGAATTACATATGGTACCACCTGGAGGTCTTGAGAGGGTAAATTAAAAGGCAGGGAACTAAGTATACATACAAAGCATATGAAATACAGTTACTCATTTATTGTAAATGAAATAAAATGAAACACTGACTGTGGGTAAAGGAAACAGTTATCCACTTATGAAGCAGGTCTTATATTTTTTAAGCTTTGCCTCATTTCTCAATGTGTAACTTAAATATGACTCATAAAAGTATATAATGAAAAAGTTCTTAGAAACAATTGATGAAGCAGATAAAAAGTATGCAAAACTCTCATTGATTACATTTTTGATAGAAGGACTGTATGTTTCCCTGGTTTGTTCTGTTCTATATATGCACCAAAATTAAAGGTTCCAGAGAGCTTTGGAAAGGAAGCCAGTAAGAGACATTGCAGCACAATGAACAAGAGTAATATCTCCTTCATTAACCAGCAATTACATAGCAATTATATATCAATCTGAATTAGCTGGAGTATTCCCATAATGAAAATAAAGCAGTTGTTTATTGTTTACAGCTTCATTGAGGTATGATTGGCAAATGATAATCATATATATTTAGGCTGTGTAACATGATGTTTTGGGGTTTTGTTAGTGTATAATGTGATGATTTCATATACCTTCCCATTGTGAAATGATTACCACAATCAAGTTAACATATCCATTAACTCACATAGTTAACTTATGTAGTGTATGTGTGTGTGTGGTGAGAATAATTGAGATTTACTCTCCTAACAAATTTCAAGTATGCAATACGGTATGATTAACTATAATCACCATGCTGAACATTATATCCCTAGAACTTACTCATCTCATAACTGAAAATTTGTACACTTTGACCAACATCTCCTAATCTCTCCCACCACCCAGCCCCTCACAATCACCATTCTAATCTCTGGTTCTGAGTTTCACTTTTTTACCTTCTATATGGAAATGACATATGAGAATATTTGTCTTTCTTTCTCTGGCTTGTTTCACTTAGCATCATGTCCTCCAGGTTCATCCGTGTTGTTACAAATGGCAGGATTTCCTTCTTTTTATGTTTGAATAATATTCAGTTGTGTGTATATATACCACAAAATGGCCAATGGGTCCATGGTAAGGTGCTCAACATCACTAATCATCAGGGAAATACAAATCAAAACTACAATGAGATATCACTTCACACCTGTAAAGATGCCTAGTGTCAGCAAGACAAGGGGTAACAAACGTTGGCAAGGGTGTGGAGAGGAGGGAATGTAAATTGGTATAGCCATTATGGAAAACAATATGGAAGTTCCTCAAGAAATTAAAAATATAAATACTATGTAATCCAGCAATCCCACTTCTAGGTGTATATCCAAAGAAAATGAAATCCATGTGACCAAGAGTGATCTGCACTCCCACGTTCAATGCAGCATCATTCATAGTCAAGATATGGAAACAACCAAGTATGGGTACCTGAATGGATAAAGTAATTGTGTATTTTGCCAGTGAGTGTGATAGCCTGGAAAGAGAAGAGAGGAAAAAAGCTATAGCACTAAAGCTAAATCACCCACTGAAGGGATTCTCTTTTTTCATTGTTTGTAAATGAATGGGTTCGAAAAGAGAACGTCAATTATCCATATAAGCTTTCTAAATCTCTAAAGAGCTAAAAATGAAAACAAAATCTCAATGTTGTAACCACTCTGAAAATAGAAATCTGTAGAATTTGTTTGAATTACTCAAGTGTATATTCAATAATTTTGTTATTTTTATGTAAATATGGTCTCATTGTAATTCACACAATTGGCCTGAACTTTCCAGTGAAACTCTAACCAGTTCCTTTTCTCTTTTTCTCCTTCCCCATCATCTCTCTCTCTCTCTCTCTCTCTCTCTTTCATCTCTTCTGTCTTAAGAAAACTAAAATTACAGAAACTCTGGATTCTGAAATATTTTCCTTTTTTCTGGGATTATCCAACCATAATCTTCCTTTTCTATTTACTCCCTTATCTTTTTAGCTTCATTTATTGGTAGCATCCACAGGGCAATATTATGAAATAATATCTTCATCATATTGTCATCCTTGAAATATAAATCTTACATCACGGTCTCCTGGTCCTGATTGACCCCCATCCTCCTCTTCATACAGACACAGGACTTCTCCCTCATGATTAAACCTGTATTTCTCAGGTTCAAGAACTCTACTCTGTTCCTCCTCTTCTCAACTCTACTCTAAAACATTTTCCAAGAAGAAAAAAAAAAAAGACTTTTTTCAAACCCTGGTACATTAATTATTTTGTATTAAAGTAATTAAAAGTAAATTACTCTGTGTCATATTTGCATCTCAACATTGGATTCATCAAGGTTTATTACTCAACAGATTCATTGTTGTTCTCACATTTTAGCTCCACAATAGGAAAGTAGGAATTTGTTTTCCTTTAACCTGAGATTTTAAGCTGTGATATTGAGGCAAGCATTGCTCTTTAACTGAAAGCTATTTCTACAATCAATTTTTCTTCTTGCTGTCACCTCTCATTTTTATTTTCCTTAGACCAAGTTCAAGTTTGCAACATCTTAAAAGGTAATTTTTAGGTATATTCTACCTATGTGTTTCAAAATTTTTATTTTATTTTAATAATGTGTGAGACAACAAGCAAAGACTATGGTGTTCTTTCTGTTCTTTCCTCATATGTGACCATTTACAAATACAATAGTTACTTGATTGTGTCTAACAGTGATTTTCCTCACAAAATGCATTCCTTTCTAGGTATAACATACCCCCTCAGGTGAGAGACCTGCATTAGAGACGTCATGGATAAAACAGCAATTCCAAGCTGAAATTGTGAGACTATATCACACTCTCATAGAGCAAATGTTTGTGGAAACAAACTATTAGAATTTATTGTAATTCACCACATTGTGTTTTATACTGCTATTGTACATAATCATGAATAACATTTTAATGCAACTTTTAATCTTTTAAGACTCCATTTCTCAAAAACCCAATTAACTGCAGCATTCTATGACCTTGAGTGCTAGCAATTTTGGCTATTTTTAGGATGGAAATGTAGTTTCTTTGTGTTATCAATGCTGTAACAACATTAGTTGTGACTCTTTCCCTATCACTTGAATGTGTACAATTGCATTAGGAAGAATAAATCCAAGTCATATCAGAATTATAACCAAACACAGAACAAAACATAATGACTCTCACAAAAACTTGACTTTTAAAAACTTAATATTTGACCAAGGCAATTTTGCATAGAAAGTTTATAAAATTTTGCAAATAATTTTAATAAACAAAAATATAGAAAGAAATTCCTCTTCCCAGAAAGGAAGTTTATGCCTATTTTAGAACACATGGAAGTAAATTCCAGACAACCCCAGTAGCCAAAGATAATTGATAACTTTAAAAGGGCACTGAAAATAATTCATTTTAAGTTATGACCAACATTCCATAGTAAATAGTTAAAAGGAGGGGAGGGATGTCTGAAAGAAACATTGTAAAAGAAGAAACTAAAAATTATGAGACAAATTTTATTTCATAAGCTATTTCAGAAAATTTTGCTTAAAACAGAAAATATGTATTATTTCTGAGAGTGGAAACAGCATTAATGAAATGTTGATTTTTCCTTCCTATAAAAAGGGAAATGTTGGAGATTTTAGTTTTTCATGATGTTTAGCTATTATTAATGATACAAGCTACATAAGGTATATTAATATTCTTTTTTCTTAATTGAGGTAACATTTATAACATTATATAAGTTTCATGTGTATACACTACAGCATGCCCACTACTGAAAGTTTAGTTTCCATCCAACTCCATACAGTTGACCCTCCTTTACCTACTTCACCCTCCCCCCCACCCTCCTTCCCCCTGGTAACCACTACTCTAGCTTGGTTTTGTTTGGTTTGATTTGTTCATTTACCTTGGGGTTTTTTTTGTTTGTTTGCTTATATTTCACATGTGAGTGTAATAATACAGTATTTGTCTTTCTCCCTCTGACTCATTTCACTTAGGGTCATCCATGTTGCAAATGACAAGATTTCATCTTTTAATGGCTGAATATTATTCCACTGTATATATATACCACATCCTCTTTATTGATTCATCTATTCATGAACACTTAGGTTGCTTCCATATCTCGGCTAGTATAAATAATGCTGCAATGAACATATGGGTACATATATCTTTTCTAATTAACGTTTCTGTATTCTTCAGAATAATGCTCAGAGTGGAATAAACACATCATATGGTAGTTCTATTCTTAACTTTTTGAGAAATCGCCATACAGTTTTCCATAGTAGTGCAGCTATTTTGAGTTGATTTTTGTGTATGATGTGATATAGTGGTCTAGTTTCATTCTTCTGTATGTAGCTTTCCAGTTCTCCCAGCACCACTTACTGAAGAGACACTTCTTTCTTCATTGTAAGTTCTTTGCTCCTTTGTCATAAAATAATTTTCCATATATGAGTGGGTTTATTTCTGGGCTCTCAGTTCTCTCCCATTAATCGATGTTTCTGTTTTTCTGCCAATACCATGATTACTATAGCTTTGTAATATAGTTTGAAATCAGGGTGCAAGATACCTCCTGCTTTGTTTTTTTCTCAAGATTGCTTTGGGTATTCAGGTCTTTTGTGGCTCTATATAAATTTTAGGATTTTTTGTTCTATTCCTGTGAAAAATGTTATTGGGATTTTGACAGGGATTGTATTGAATCTGTACATTGCTTTAGGTAATATAGACATTTTAACAATGTTAATTCTTCCAATTCATGAGCACGGAATAGCTTTCCATTTCTTTATGTCTTCTTCGATTTCTTTCAACAATGTCTTATTGTTTTCAGTGTACAGATCTTTCACTTCCTTGGTTAAATTTATTCCTAGGTATTTTATTATTTGTATTGCTATTATAAATGGAATTGTTTTTCTGATTTCTCTTTCTGCTAGTTCATTGTTAGTTTATAGAAATGCAACAGATTTTTGTATATTGACTTTTACCCTGCAACTTAACTGTACTCATTTATTACTTCCAAAAGTATTTTGGTGGAGTCTTTAGGATTTTCTATATATAAAATTATGTGATCAGCAAATAGTGACAGTTTTACTCCTTCCTTTCCAAGTTGAATGCCTTTTATTTCTTCTTCTTGCTTAATTGCTCTGACTAAAACTTCCAACAAAATTTTGAATAGGAGTGGCAAGAGTGAGCATCCTTGTCTTGCTGCTGATCTTAGAGGGACAGTTTTCAGTTTTTCACCATTATATATGATGTTAGCTGTGGGTTTTTCATATATGACCCTTATTATGCTGAGCTATGTTCATTCTATACATGTTTTATTGAGAGTTTTTATAATAAATGGGTGTTGAATCTTGTCAAATGCTTTTTCTGCATCTATTGAGGTAATCATGTGATTTTTTTATCCTTCATTTTGTTAATGTGGTGTATCACATTTGCTGATTTGCAGATGTTGAACCATCCTGGTATCCCTGGAATAAATCTTAATTTATCATGGCATATGATCTTTTTAGTGTTTTGTTGTATGTGGTTTGCTAATATTTCATTGAGGATTTTTGTGTCTATGTTCATCAGAGATATTGGTCAATAATATTCGTTTTTTGTGCTCTCCTTGTCTGGTTTTTGTATCAGGATAATGTTGGCCTTGTAAAATGACTTTGGAAGCATTCTCCCCTTTTCAATTTTTTGGAAGAGTTTGAGAAGGATAGGTATTAAATCTTTTTTTTTTTTTTTGAATGTTTGGTAGAACTTCATCTTTGAAGTCATCTGGTCCCAGACTTTTGTTTTGGGAGAGTTTTTTTTTTTTTTTTTTCTTTTTGCGGTATGCGGGCCTCTCACTCTTGTGGCCTCTCCCGTTGTGGAGCACAGGCTCCGGATGCGCAGGCCCAGCGGCCATGGCTCACGGGCCCAGCCACTCCGCGGCATATGGGATCCTCCCAGACCGGGGCACGAACCCGTATCCCCTGCATCGGCAGGCGGACTCTCAACCACTGCGCCACCAGGGAGGCCCTGGGAGAGTTTTTAATTACTGTTTCAATATCCTTCCTAGTGATTAATCTATTCAAGTTTTCTATGATCCAGTCTTGGAAGTTTGTATGATCTTAAGCACTTGCCTGTTTCTTCTAGATTGTCCAATTTGTTGGCATATGATTGTTCATAATACTATCTGATAATCCTTTGTATTTCCTGGTACTCCTTGTCATTTCTCCTCTTTCTTTCTGATTTTATTTATCAAAGCCTTCTCTCTTTATCTGTTAGTGAGTCTAGCTAAAGGCTTGTCAATTGTTTTTTTTTTTTCCTTTCAAAGAACTAGCTCTTGGTTTCATTGACCTTTTCTTTTGTCCTTTTAGTTTCCATTTATTTCCACTCTGCTCTTTATTATTTCTTTTCTTCTACTGATTTTGAGCTTCGTTTGTTCTTCTCTAGTTCCTTTAGGTGTAAGATCAGATAGTTTATTTGAGATTTTTCTTGTATCTTGATATATACCTGTATTGCTATAAACTTCTCTCTTAGGATCACTTTTGATGTATCCCACAGAATTTGGAATGTGATATTTTCATTTTCATTTGTCTTCAGGGAATTTTTGCTTTCTCCTTTGATTTCTTTGTTGACCCAATAATGTTTAGTAGCATGTTGTTCATTCTCCACATATTTGTGATTTTTCCAGCTTTCTTCTTGTAGTTGAAGTCTAGTCTCATATCATTGTGATCAGAAAAATGCTTGATATGATTTCAATCTTCTTAAATTTAATGAGACTTGTTTTGTGTCCCAACATATGGTCTATCATTGAGACTATTCCATGTACAGTTGAAAAGAATACGCATTTTGCTGCATTTGGATGGAATGGTCTAAGTAAATCTATCAAGTCCATCTGTCCTAATGTTTCATTTAAGGTTGCTGCTTCCTTGCTTACTTCCTGTCCAGATGATCTATTGATTGATGTAAGTGGCATGTTAAAGCCCCCTACTATTATTGTGCTGCTGTCAGTTTCTCCTGTTTGATCTGTTAATAATTGCTTTATATATATTAGATCCCCAATGTTAGGTGCATATTTATTAATAACTGATTCTGTGAGTTTGTTATCAAATTGAAGACCTCTGTTAAGCAAGAAGGAATTCTGTAGTACATAGCCTTCAGACTTGAACTGCAACATAGACTCTCTTTTGAGTTGCCAACCTGGTATCTCACCTTTCAAGTTTGGGACTTTCTGGTCTCCATAATTATGTGAACATATTCCTTAAAATAAATCTCTCAATCTCTCTCTCTCTCCTATATATATATATAATATATATATATATATATATATATATACACACACACACACACACACACACACACACATTCTATTGGTTCCATTTTTCTGGAGAAGATGATAAATACATAGTGTAAATAAATAGTTTAATAATTTAAGTAAAATGTTATAATGTTATTACAGGGGCTTATTCAAAGTACCATTGAATTCATCATCTAAACAGAATAAAAAACAAAAATCATACATTCCTGTCAATAGATAGAGGAAAAAATATGTAGCAAAATTCAACAATTTATTTTTTAAAAATTTAGTGAATTTAATTTGATAAATGGTATCTATGAGAAGCCTACTGTTATACCATATTTACTGGTGAAGTATTGAACTCATCATTGTTATGACTGAGAACAAAGCAAGAATATCTTTTCTTAGAATATATTTTTCAACATTTTGTTAGTGATCCAATCCAATGCAATGAGGTAAGAAAAAGAAATATAAAACATAAATATTAGAAAGTGGTAAAACTCCTTTTGTATAGTGCATTCATAGCCATTCAGTTCTACAAGTGTTTTAATTTCTATTATGATTTTATCTATGGTCCATAGAGTTATTTAGGAGTACTTTATTTTTTCTTTCCAAACATTTTATTCTTGAATTATAATCTTTTTTATCCTGGACAGAGAACATGTTTTATGCATTAGCTGTTCTTTGAAGTCATTGAACTCTCTTTGGTGATATAATATGTAGTCATTAAAAGGAAAAAGAAATGTGCACTTGAAAAAAAAAGTAATAAAACTACCTCTGTCCCAGATCACATGATAAAAAAAGAAATCTATCAAGAAACTACAGCAATAATAAGTAAATTCTTAAGAGTCACAGAAGAAAATGTCAAACTTTAAAAATCAATTATATTTCTTTATGCTATCAATAATGTAACTTTTAAAAATTCACATATAAATAGCATCAAACAAAATTCTTAGAAATCAATTTAACTTATTATGTGTAAGCCATCCAAACTAAAAATTACAAAACATCTCTGAGCTAATTTATGACAAATGAAATAGATGGAGAGATGCACCATATTTATAGATTAGAAAAATCAATATGTTTAGTTGTTAATTCTCCCCTGATTGATTGATATAGTCTCACCAGAATTCCAGCAATTTTTAAATAGAAATAGGAAAGCTGATTGTAAAATTTACATAGAAATTAAAAAGACCAAAAATATTGAAAACAGAGCAATACATGGGCAGGATTTACACTATTTGATAAATATTTACTTTAAAGCTATAGTAATCAAGAGATAAGATATTAGCTTAAGGATAGACATATAGATAACTAGAACAGATTGGAATGTCCAGAAATAGATGGATACTTATAAGATACAATTGAATACAATTTTTGATAATGTACCAAATTCATCAGGAAAAAATGCATTTCAATAAATCATACTGAAAAATGTATACCCATGTAGAAAAAAGCAAACCTGACTTTATACACACTATGTACTTCATACCACACACACATTAAAAAAAAGACATATTATTGACACAAACATAAATGATAAACTGTAAAGGTACTAGAACAAAACAAAGGAGACCATCCTCACCATCTGAGTTAGACAAAGAAATAAGACAAAAATTCAACAACAAAAGAAAAAAATGATGAATTTGATTTCATGAAATTTTAAATGGTACAATTTTCCATTATAAGATGTTTTCCACTACAGAAAGCTAGCATGATCAATAGGAATACTGCTCATGGTATTTTTGGCACCTGTTTCAGTCTTTATATTTCTCAGCTAAGAATTTTATTTTGAGAAAAAAGTCATGGTCTGGTAGGATTGAATCTCTTTTATAGATATTACAGAGATGACATTCAGAGATCACCCTTTGGCTATGAAATGTATAGATTTTGCAGTAGGATGTTAATTTTGAGGCTTCCTATTCTTAGAGACAGGTTCACTTCTCACCAGTTTATCTGCTGCCACATGTCAGAAATTTCCTGAATGGAAATTTTGTCCAACCACTTTCTAAAAACAGCCCCAACTCTTCTGAGTGCTACTCTGACATTTATTAAAAGATATCCAGCTACTGTTATTCAATTTCATCTATTTAGTAAGTGCTTGCGATTTTTATTTTGAAATCTCAAAGTTCTAACAGCTCTGGCTCAGTGTGCATTCAATATTCCTGAGTCAAATGTCTAAAATTTCTCAGCCTGAACATGGATGCCAAAAGTAGACTTTGTCATGCCTTCACCATGGTACCACTCTCAATTTTTGCTGGGGAATGCCCGAGCACTTCAATACCTCTAATTCTTTTTTTTTCCTCATGCAAAGATTCCAATAGCCATATCCAAATAGTGTCTGAATTAGCTAAATGACAAAATAAGAGTGGGGGAATAGCTTAATCTCAATCCTCCTTATCCTGTCATTCTAACTGAACTACTTTAATAATATAAGGCTATTAAAAATAGATTTATTTGCTTCTGATTAGTGAACAAAGAAAGAGGTAGCTGCACCAGCTATACTTCCATTAAACTCCTGGCTTTGGTCTCAAAGCAGTATCCTCTCTCAGTCTGAATTAAATCATTTTAAACAAAGGATATTACTTACAATATAAGGACATACTAACAATGTAAGTGGTCACTCAAACATTATAATTTCGGGGCTCCCAAACTAATTTGGTTGTTCAAAGTTTATCCAAGTGTTCAGGCTACAAAATGTTAAACAAAAAAATGGCTATATTAGTTATGGCCCCATCCATTGATAAGGATTCTTAAAAGTTTTCACCTTCTTCTTTAATATCTATCATCACTAGAAATGGAAAGCATAACCTTGTTGCCTGCTTACTATCAAGTTCTTCACATTAGAAGTGAGAGCCTACTTCTTTTTAGCCCAAATGTTTTACCTTCTTTGCTGAAACTAAGTTTTGTACTTCAGGATTTTAAACTCTTTCATTATTAATGACTAGTATAAGATTTTTAGTTTCAAATATAAAACAATGCTAAGCACTGTTTTATACTCCTAAACCTCCAGGGCGAGATAATCACACAGAGAAAATGAAGCAATCTCCTGTGCATAGAAGATACTATACCACCTAAGGTTCTTAATCAGCACCCATTCCAAATTAAGTGGAGGCATAAAAAGTTGCTTACGTGTGCATGCTCTGAGACAGAACTTTATTCCTCCCAAGGAAGTTGGGGTAAGAGAGAAACATATGTGTCTCCAGTAGTGGCCTAGTTAAGGAGAAAACACTCAAATATTCTAAAGCTGACACCATCCACATTCTAACTTTCCTTCTTCATGCGTAATCCTGTACGAAAAATCATTGTGATAGTAGACCACACAGATTGAGGCACTTGGTATAAACACAGTGCTCAGCAAGATACATGTAATTTTCCCAATGCTTTCAACAATCCTATGAAATAGTTACAATTACTCTCTACAATTCACAGTGAGGAAACTGAGGCTTAAATGAGTCAGGTGTTTTACTGAAAAGGTCACACAGTAAGGAACACAGAACAAATTCATGTGCAAATCTATCTGATTCCAGAGCCCACTTTCTTAATCACAACATGATATTTCTTAAAAGTGATGGGCTAAAATATAGAAAATTTTATTGCCTAATTCAGGCTATTTAAACGTCTTATTGTGAGGAGCAATATATCTTACACTAAAGAATGTTACTTAACTTTTGTAATAACTGTGCACGTATTTTTGAAGAGAAAAATACAAATCTCTGGGGAAATCTCTTTTAATTTTGAAGTGTGTGTATCAAGGATAATATGCTTATTCCAAGTATAAACTTTTCTGACTCTTATAAGCAGCAGTAACACTACTTACATATTAAATTATTCATTTATGATTTATATTCATGAACAATATCCAGCTCTAATTAACAATTCTAAACAGCTCTGCAGTAAGAATCTTGCTAAATATTTGTACTGTTTCTCCATGCTATTTTAAATAAAGATTATCTTAATTTAGTGATTTGAGTATCATATTGGAATTTAGAAAACTATATAGCTCTCTTCAGCTCCATTACTAAATTTCTCCTAAAATATGCAGTTGTTCAGTTTAAAAGTCCTAAACACTGAAAGATGTAGCTGGCAGAATAAGTGGACTTTATGTGCTCTATATGTTTTATTAAACTGAATTCTAAATGACATAATTTTAATTGTTAACTTTTTAAACCCTATTTGACTAATAATTTCAAGATAAAAATAAATTTGCCTAAATAGTTGCTCAATGAAACAGAGTTTGCACAATCATTCCATTTTAAGATTTGGAAGGGTTTTCCTGGTGGCACAGTGGTTGACAGTCCGCCTGCCAATGCAGGGGACGCGAGTTCGTGCCCTGGTCCAGGAAGATCCCACATGCCACGGAGCGGCTGGGCCCGTGAGCCATGGCCACTGAGCCTGTGCGTCCAGAGCCTGTGCTGTGCAACTGGAGAGGCCACAGCAGTGAGAGGCTTGCATACCACAAAAAATAATAATAATAAAACAAAAGATTTGGAAATAAATGCTGAAGTTCTAAGGAATCTCCTGTAAGAGAGAGTTAATCCCTGAATGCCCTGTACATATTTTACTGATTAGTTAAATTTCCTTCTGTAGGCTTTTTAAAGTTTTCTGTTAAATAATTCTGTAGTATCTGTTCAAAAAGTAATTGCTGTAATTTTATTTCTTTGAAGAAAAATAATTATTTGACTTTTCTAATTAAAGGATTTATTTCCCATGTTAATTATATTCCTTTGATTATATTCAAGAAATTCATTTTGCTTTAAATAATTTGCAAAAAGATTGGTTTATTCATTTTAGTGATCTACAAATAGCCAGAACTTAATGCTTCTGAGGAAACCAAATCAAATTGTGTCTAGATTGTTATACAAAACTATACAAGAGGAGACATTTTACTTTTACTCCCCTTTGGTCCTGATTTCATCCTCTCAATTGCTAAAATTAGTAACAGTTATTTGTTATCTCTTGTCTCCTAAAATATTTTATTGAGTTAAATAACTATACTTCTTTCCCCCAAACTCACTGATTTTCACTGTTAATATCTGACATAAAGCCAGAGTCTCTTGCTGAGGAATTTACGGAAGTCTTCTCTCCCTGAGCACAGGACTAACGGATGAGCAGCCATTCCCTTGCAATGAGAAAATGTTCAAAAGTGAATTTTGATAAATGAATAATTTCAAGGTATAGGAAGTTTAATTGGGATTTAGAAACTGAAGTTCTGATATTTCTGGCAATTAGAGGTGATGACTTCACCAGGTCAATTATTTCCTAATAGCAGATATATTTTTAAGTAACTCACATTTTGATGAGGAAATATCTAGAACATATCTAAATAGCTTTCCGTGAAGGACTACAATTACACAATTCCATTGGCAATAATGAAGCCTTATCAAAACATTAAAATTAATCTCACATGCTCCTAAGAAGAGCCATGTATTTTTATATTAAAATGGCTTTGGGGGCAAAAGAGAATATTCTACCCTAATTGAAGAATTTAATCACTTTTAATTCCAATTGAAGGAAAAAATCCCATCAGGATAAAATGGTACTACACCAACAAGGGGGAAAAAATGATGCATTCAACATCTAACCAGTTTTTCTAGAAAATGACTTTCAGAATGCCCAAATTTCAAATTAGAGTTTATCTCATAATTACGAGTATCCTCTTTGAAACTTTGTAAATTGAGTTCTTTATATGAAATTGTCTCCATTATAGAATAAAATACTTCAGATATTCCAATATTAAATTTCCAATACTCACATTTCTACCTTTGATAACTAAGTCTCAAGGAACAAAGGATAAGTTTGAAAATGCTTTCTGCTGGCTTAGAGTATCAACTCTGTATTGAAATTTTTATCAATTAGTTCACATTTACCTGTATTCCTATTCAATAATACAGCACTCAAAATATCCTACTGAATCATAATGTTGCATAATATGCACCTTTTGTGTGTGTGTGTCTGTGTGTGTGTGTGTGTGTTTGAATTGTGAGCAGAGAATAACCTAAACAAGTTATTGCTACTCCTCATACCTATGTGTGCTAATTTCAACAAACCATGCTTAGGAAATTGTAAACCCAAAACAAAGAATCCCGATGTATGGGGAAAGGCTTAACTAAGTTGCTAACTCATTCAGTCTCTATGTATTTGGAGCTGGCCTCACATTAATATTAGCTCATTTATTGCCAGCTGATTTCTTTCCAAGAGCCACAAAGTAGGAGATAGTTTTGCCATCCTGCACTTGTCTCCAGAAGCCCAGAGACAATTTTTTGTCTCAAGTAAAAATCATAACAAATGTTTTTTTTTTTAAATTCAATTGCCTCAGTTGGAAGCAAAATTCACAATGAAAGAATAAAATCACAACTAGGAGAGTAATTGCTCTGTGCATGCCATGTGTGTGAACCTTGACATTGGATTGACAGTAATGATTGCCTCTAAATTCACCTGAGCCAAAACTTATAGCCTGCTATTCTGTTTTCATCTTGAACTGCCATATGAAAACTGAACCTCTTCCTCCAGGGGAGTATACAAAACAGACTGGAAATAAAAAACAAAAGTAAATTTAATAACAAGTAAAATATGTTAGTGTCTAGAAAAGCACAAGCTCTGCTGCAAAGATTTTTTTGTAATTGCAGAAAACTGTTGCAAGGAAGACAAACCAGAGCCTAGGTAAGTATATAAGACTCTGTTTGTTTGTTTGTTTAGGAGCTTTTTAAAAATTTTTATTGGAATATAGTTGATTTACAATGTTGTATTATTTTCTGCTGTACAACAAAGTTTATCAGTTATACATATATATATTCACTCTTTTTTTTAAGATTCTTTTCCCATATAGGTCATTACAGAGTACTATGTAGAGTTCCCTGTGCTATACAGCAGGTTCTTATTAGTTACCTATTTTACAAAAAGCAGTGTTGTATATGTCAATCCCAATCTCCCAATTTATCCCTACCCCTACCCCTTATCCCATGGTAACAACATTTGTTTTCTACATCTGTGACTCTACTTCTGTTTTGTTAATAAGTTCATTTGTCCCCTTTATTTTAGATTCCACATATAAGAGATATCATATATTTGTCTTTCTGTGTCTGACTTACTTCACTCGGTATGACAATCTCTAGGTCCATCCATGTTGCTGCAAATGGCATCTTTTGTTCTTTTTTATGGCTGAATAATATTCCATTGTATATATGTACCACATCTTCTTTATCCAGTCCTCTGTTGATGGACATTTAGGTTCCTTCTATGTCCTGACCATTGCAAACAGTGCTGCAATGAACATTGAGATGCATGTATCTTTTCAAATTATTGTTTTCTCCAGGTATATGCCCAGGAGTGGGATTTCTGGGTCATATGGTAGCTCCATTTTTACTTTTTTTAAGGAACCTCCATACTGTTCTCCATAGTGGCTGTATCAATTTACATTGTCACCAACAGCGTAAGAGGGTTCCTTTTTCTCCGCACCCTTTCCAGCATTTACTAATTGTAGATTTTTGGACTCTTCTATACTGGAGTCCCAAGTTAGCTTGAAGACCTCAGTGTGGCATATTGGGAAACCAAGATTTATCCATCCTAATTAGAGTATTGGTTTTCATTTTGAGGAGTTTACATCTAAACAAGATTATACATTTGCAGTTTTGTACAGTATCATGACTTAACATCTTATAAAAGAGATGTGGCAGAGAAATCCATGACCAATCCACTAAGATTAAAAATAGACATTTAATTCAGTAGGTTTTTTGGTGAACTGCTTGCAGTTAAAATAACTTCATAACTATCAGTAACCTGATAGTAGTGTTTGACATATTATTTCATCTTACCTTTTTCATTTTCATCATGGACCTTTCATTAAGAAATGCCCTTTTACATAGGTCCAAACTCCCAGGAAACTGAAGAACTGTATTATAATAAAATTCCTAACAAAATCACTGCATCAGAAATGAAAAAGAAGCATTCAGTGTTTTTTGAAAAGTAGGTCAATCATCTGCATAAATTTTATAGAACATTGCACTGTAATGTTGTGCCAGTGATTAATTGTGGATTATCTTGAAATGAGTAGGATAGAAATAATCAGCCAATTTGTAATGAATTTCACACATAACTATAGAATTTATTATACAGGTTCAAATATTAGAATGTCTCCCTGGATTTGTTATTGTTTACTGTGTATACATGGACTAAATATTTATAATCCAGGTCTGTATTTACTTCTATTTCACCTGACAGATGTAATAACTTCCAGTATTTTATTTGAAAAGGCTGGAATTTATACACATGACAATCGAACCCCTGAGGCTGATACCAGAGTGTGCCAGGAGAATACTGACATTCAAGGCTGCGTGGATTTTTTTCCCAGCAGAAGGAGCATTTAACTGGGTCATGGCCCAAAGGTATTGAACTTCCTCCCTGGCTGACAGTTATTTACCAGAGCACAGTAAAGTAAAGGAAGAGGATTAAAGAGCTCCAGTTGATCAGAAAATAGCATTCAAAATTGAAATCTGTCTCTACTCCCAGGACTCAGCTTTGGAAATCTTTTAGTGAAACCATTGTCAAGGGATGGCATAATCACAGAATGAAGTAAGAAGATTTAAAATTCTTAAGCAGACAAAAATGCGTTGAGAGTCTCAGTTTTAAGGGCTCTTAAGACATAGCCTTGTGAAACTGAATCACAGGGAATAGTCATTGATCCTTTCAAGCTATGACAAAAGATTTCAGGAGAAAATAGATCCTTCCATTCCACAACCACAAATGGAATAGAATGTTAGAGAAACGTGAAATAATGGAATATGCATTTTATTTAATTTGAAATAATTCATACAAGCAATAAAAAAATATAAGGTTATTTCATTATCTTGAAAATGAATATGCATTGTATATAAAAGAATGCAAAAAGTGTATATAATGAACTATGTTCTGTGGCTGTATATTCCCGTGGAGTTTCCATTCAACCAATTTCTGCCACAAGTTGAAAATGAAAGACTTAAGCGAAATGTAAGTGATGGAAACCTGAAAAGTACATGTTTTAAGAAAAAATTGGGTGGAATCTTATAAATGATATATATCTTATTTTGTATTTTCTAAGGGTTATCATTCCATTTTGTGTGGATTTGTCTTTGTGAAGAGAAGATTGGTGAGTTTCCTGGGTCACCTCAGAGTAAGATATTTCCCATTGAAGCCTGTGTAAAAAAAATCTGAGAGTCATTCAAAGATTTCAGTGAAGGTCTGGACATTTCTCATTGCTAAGATACTCATAATTTTGAAAGTTTGGTTTAAAAACTGAAATGACAATAATAAGTGGGAGGCATTGAGTGCTAGTCATGTACCAGGGACTTTTCTAAACACTTTACATAAACTGACTCAATTACAGTCACAAAGACCTATGGAAGGAAGTTCAATGAGTATCCTGATCTTATTCAGGAGGATACTGAAGTACATAAAAGTTCAATAATTTGACCAAAGTCAACAGTCAGTAAGTGATAATATCAGGAATTGAACTCAAGAATGTTAATTCTTGTTTATACAAGGGAAAAGGATATTGGTAGAACTTGTAGAGTGATCCTGAAGTAAGAAGACACACACGCATGTAGTACTTTGACAAGTCACCCCAACTCAGAGCTACTTTTCACCTGTGAGATTGTAACTGAGTAGGGCCCTATGGGGCCTTCCTGAGACAGACCCATCTCCCATATCTTCTGCTTTAGCTTCCCTCTGAAGTACCTAGATAACAGTATCTGACGTACATTTCCTGAGCTGTTTTACAGATGCTAAAACCACCACCAAATGGAAGAAATTAACTACTTGATGACCAAGAGCACATAGAACCCCCCCTCCAGACCTACTGATGCCTAAGGATTGATAATGCTAACCCCTGTGACATCACCCTGGTACCTCACCATCAACCAATCAGAGAATTGTGCAGGGGCTGATCACACACCCTGGGACTCTCCTATCTCACCTTTCCTCTAAGAATGCTTTGCTGAAACCCATTCGGGAGTTCGAGTTTTTAGAGCATTTGCTGCCCTGTCCACACTCCTTGCTTGGTGCCTTACAATAAATGCTGCACTTTCCTTCACAACAATCTGGTATCAGTAGATTGGTTTTACTGCACGGGGGTGAGAGGACCCGCTTTGGTTCATTAACAAGATGGATTAGCAGTCTCCATCTCACAGCATTACTACATGCATGAAATAGAACCAAATACATGAAAGGTTGTTTTTTTGTGAACTGTTAAATTTTGTATTTTATATAGAAATCCTATTTTTCGTATAAAAGTACATTTTCAAAAGCTCTTTGAATAAGGTCATAATTCATCTGATAAATATTAGCCTCTTCCCTTCCTTTTCCCAAATGAAGGAACAAAAAGAGCAGCAACTCCTTTCAGTGTGGCCTTTAGGTCAGAAAAGCAAATTATGTTTATATATTTTAATTACTCAAACATCTATTCTTCATTTACCAAATAGGCTCATATAACTCACCTATACAAACAGCATAATTATCAAATATATTTTGAGCCAGTTTTGTTTAAAAAAAAAAGAATAAGACATGGTCCATATATTGTAAAATATCAGGCAACTTTCAAATCATTGATAGAAATATTTTATTTATGTTAATATATGGTAGTTAATTATTATTACTATTTTTTTTTTTGGTTACTAAACCTAACAGCAGAAACTGTAAAGAATAGCTTATCTAAACAATAGTTTTTGACATTTATAAATAAAAATCGTAAAGCAAATTCAAATATAATGGATTCTGGGACTCTGAATATCATAATGGGACAACATTACTACATGATATTTAAAATTATATAAATATATCATGTTGTCATTATAAGGCATATACTAATAAATTTAAGTTTTATCATATTCTATGCTTAGAATTTTTATATTTTTTCAAAAACCAACCAAGCAAAAAGAACAAAACTTTACTGATTCCTCAAAATGCATCACGAATCTTCTTAGTGTGTTGCATCTATTGCCTTATTCAAACAGCAAACAGCCTTATGCAGAAGGTGCTATTATTACCTCCATGTTGAAGATGGTGGAAGTGTGGCAGGAAATTTACCTAATCCCCCAAGTTCCCAGAGCTTGTGTCAAATAAACTGAGCTGTGCAATGAGGAAATCTGGCTCCAGACTCAGCATTCTTAGTGACCCTCCTGTAGTAAAGTATATTAAGATCTAACATCAGTTAGACACAATGTCATAATCCTTTTTGCAGATGCATAGACCACTATTCTCAAAATATACTAAGAAAACCAAAAGACTGTGGACCATGTTGGCAGACTGTTATAAAGCATCTTCTTGGATCACCCAGGGCCAATGAAATCAGAATCCTTGGTGATGAGTCTAGAAATATTTTTTTAACCTAACTTTAATAAAATCCCAAAATGATTCTCAAATCCATGAAACTTGAAGAAAACTATGTGCTTTTCAAATAGGATTCAGTCTGTGTTCTCAGCCCCTAAAACAGACACAGTAGGCAAGCTCAATAAATATGTTAAATAAAATAAATTATAAAAGAATAAATGTGTATCAACAAATCCTTTACTGCACAAATCAATAATAAATAAAAGCAAACATATTTGTCATAGCAGACACTCCACGCATATACGTTCAAACCAGCCTTCTTTGTTTCTTTCTTCTCTCATTTTGCTTCACCTGTTCCACCACTATGACAATCACTCCTGGACACCATTCTAGGGTTGATGAGATATAAATGTGAAAGACTTTGGAATTTTCTTAAATGTTGGTAACTGCCTTGAAAAACAAAAGAGAATCTCCTGTGGAGATTATATATGTCCAAAGCACCAAACTTAGTGTTTTTTAGAATTAAACATAGAGAGGAAAAATATAAATATTCTCATTTTTAAAGATAAAAATACTATAATTTTCACTGCCAACTTTCTCAAGCAACTAACTGTGTTCCTCATTTTCTTTTCATTTATCCAATAATTCCCAAAGTTGCATTTACATATACAACTAAGAATCCCGATACAAAAATGTCACATGACCATAAGTGGTAGCTCTAGGCTTCTGTGATAAAAGAACTGTTCCCTTTCCCATTAGATATTTATGTCTGTTTTATATGGATGTTTATTATGCTATATTGAAGGCCACATGTCTAAGGTTATCTGTAGCTTTCCCTAAAAGTGATTGGGTTAATCATATGTTAGATGTTGTGTGAAGACAAAGAAATACAGATTTGAAATGCCAACCATAGAAAAACTGTTTCCCTAGATAATGGGTTTGAGTATCAAAGATGATTCTGCTTGTGCCCAGATGGTATTGATTAATGACAGCCTCTGCTTACCTGGCCATGAAGATTTTCCTTTCTTTAACTGTAAGTTTAAAATAGTTGCCTTAGACTGTTCAGGCTGCTACAAATAGTAAAAGACCATAGTCTGGGTGGGCTTATAAACAACAGAAACTTATTTCTCATAGTCTGCAGGCTGGACAGTTCAAGGTCAAGGCACGTGCAGATTGTGTCTGGTGAGACCCCCTTCCTGGTTCAGGGGTGGCTGTCTTCTCCCTGTGTCCTGACATGGCAGAAGGAATCAGGGAGCTCTCTGCGATCCCTTTTACAAGGGCACTCATTCTATTCATAAGGGCTCTACCCTTATGACCTAATCACTTTCCAAAGTCCCCACATCCAAATACTGTCATGTTAGGGAATAGGTCTCAACATACGAATTTTGCGTGGACACAGCATTCAGTCTATAGCAGTAAGTTATTTAAACCAGATAATTCTCTTTGAGAAATTTTGTGTTAAGCTGCTGTTAGTGGCTATTAACTGTTATTTACAAGTTCTAGACAAGTTGTGAAATACAGTGTTAAAGAGCTGCTCCCCTTGAGGCCAGGTTTGACATAAGAGCAGCAATTAATATTCAGAGGAAATTAGCCAAGGGAAAAGGGGACTCATGGGACAAAGTGAGAATCTTCCCGCATTTCCAATAAAAGCTTTGGAACTTTATTTTAGAAAGACAGCAGTCTTGTATGTTTTTTCCCCTCTAGCTTTAGTTCTTCCTTTTGTCTCTTCTCTTGTTCTGTTTCCTCATTTCTTATTTTTCTACACTTATTTAATTAGAGTTAGCTTGATGATTTATTCTTAATTGTAAATACACACAAACAAAATGTTCATGGATAGTCTTCGGGTAATGGTCGGGGATACACAAGGCCAACATATTTGAACTTAATTCTTACCAACACACAGAGTCACCTGTTTCTCCTAGCCTGTTCAATAAATTCCTTCATAATATCTTGTGGTGACTAACTACATTTATCATCTCCAAAGTTGATTTTTTTTGGCTAAATAGAATTTATAAATTAGAAACATAATAAAATATATTCTACTTTTACACTTATTTTATTCACTCAGAACACTGTCTTTGTGAACCCCAGAAAGAAATAGTCACAATAAACTTTTTGATGAACACTTTGATTTTAGCTTAGGAGGAATTACCATTGACCACATGGATAGGAAAATAAACAGTAATATTTTGTATTCTTGCTCAGCTAGCTGAATAACTAGAGAGCCTCATAAGCTGTCCCAAATTCACTCTAATAAGAACTGTTATTTTCAGGGTTGTGGGGCTTTGGCCTTGTGTGATGGAGGTGAGTTTCCTCTCCCAACGATGCCTAGAGAAATTGTGTCATTAAAGAAAACCTAGTACTGATGAATTTAATAATTTCTTTAAAAATTTAACTATGTTATAGCTTCATTTCCATTTGGAATAAAAGTTTGAAAGAGTGAATGAAAAATACATATGAGGAGAAAAAAGCACAGAAACATTTGTTTGTTCACATAAACAGTCATATGATGCCAGAATGTTTTATTACTTATAGCAGATAATCTGCTAGAAAACACATCAAGTGTGTCCATGTCAAGAGCTAATGATAGGGAAAGTAGGATAAATATAATTATGGGAAAGAGTTGTATTTGATGGAAATGAGGCAGGAGACAGATGGGCCCTCAAGGCAAATGGTTTAAGTTCGTTCCCTGTGGACCGAAACTCCGAGAGGAGAATAACAGGACAGTTGAGAGAGGAGGCTGAACTCTGTCCAGATAGAAGATAAGTGACCACATATTCTCGAAGTCAGGAGACTTCCCCAACTACACATGTGCAGAAAGACTCCTTGGAGGTCAAAAGGGGAGTGATGCTCTCTACTCATAGGCCTCTTCGGTAGAATCCATCTTGGCTAACAGTTGCATGCGCACACATGGGAAAATTCTGAGATACACCAAATATGGACTCTGAACCAGGCAAATCAAAATGATTGGTCAAAGGAAACATGGAAGAAATGCCCCATAAAAGTGATTCAAACTGCCACGAGGGCACAACTACTCTCTGAGCTCACCCATGTGTCTATCTACATGTACGGTACTTCTTTTTTTCCTAATAAATACTTTACTTGTTTCACTACTTTCCATCTTTGTGGGAATTATTTTTCTGCAAAGTCATAGGGACAGGGCCTAGTGACTGACCACTGGACTAGTGGCCAGGATTCAGTGCTCTCACCGCCTCGACCCAACCTCAATCACTGGCCAGGAACTGAAAACCTGCTTGAAGGTGCTACAGGCCAAGGCCACCCAAGATCAGAGAGAGCAGAGAAGGTGTGGGAATAATTTTTTAAATGAAATTAATGAAAATAACACTCAAGATAACTAAGAAAGAATGCTCATTGATATTAAACTTTAAGCTGTATCATTGGAGAGATAAGAATTTTAATAACAGAAAAGAAAATTGTAGTGAAGTAAGAATACAGGAAGAGGAGGATAAAATGAATAGGAGATTGGGTTAAATTAAGGAAGAATTTGCTCACTGGAGGAGGGAATTTAGTAAAATCAAGGTGTCCTAAAGCTGACAACTTCTATAATCTCACTTTTCTGCAAGTCTCCTGAATGTTCAATTGTTCAAATAGTTCATCTTAACTCTTGCTTTTGGACAGTGCCCTGACCATTTTGCAACATAGAAATAGTTACCATTTAAGCAGAAAAAAGCCATATTATTATCAATCATAATAGTACACTGATTTCCATGTTAATCAGGTCTTTAAAGAATGGAAGAGTGGCTTCCCTGGTGGTGCAGTGGTTGAGAGTCCGCCTGCCGATGCAGGGGACACGGGTTCGTGCCCCGGTCCAGGAAGATCCCACATGCCGCGGAGCGGCTGGGCCCATGAGCCATGGCCGCTGAGCCTGCGCATCCGGAGACTGTGTTCCACAACAGAAGAGGTCACAACAGTGAGAGGCCCGTGTACCACAAAAAAAAAAAAAAAAAAAAGAAAGAAAGAAAAAAAAAAGAATGGAAGAAAAGATATTACATGAATGCCTAGCTAACATTCATATGAACAGGTCATGACAAGAATTTAACAAAACATTATTTGAAATTTTAAAATACACAATTATTCAAAATGCATGAATATTGGCTAATTGTTTAAAAAAAAAACGAAGTGTTTTTATTACTTAACTTCAAATTTTAAAATTTTAGAATTTAAAAAACATACGTCCAGAATTCTGATATACACCAGATCTGTGAAGTTGGCAAGGAAAGGCAGGTTCCAAGTGCTCATAATCTCAATTCTTTCTCTTATCAGATTATACAAATTCTTTGTATTGACCCCCATAGAAAGAAGTATCACCACAGTTTTGTCTAAGTAAATCCACATAGGTAAGATTTGTCTATAACGTTCCCTAAGCACTTTCCCTGAGAACCTAGCAACCCCATGCTTTTTAATTACAGGACTTCATGATAACTCCCTGCCCCCTTCACAACTATCCTACATGCAAATATTCTGTGCCATTTAAGTCATTATCTCAGACCTCAACTCTCAGTTCTTAAGTGATTTCTGGCTTCAGATAAGCATCTCTGAAATGGGTTGCACTGCTATCCACTAAGAATATTTTACACTCTAATAGGAGATTTAAAGATGATATCGCTTTTCCCCATGCTATAATTTTCTGCCTTTAAACCTAACTAATCTGTTCTTGTCCACCTATAAATCCTACTTAATATATACTTCTCCTTAACCTGCCTTCCCGTTATTGATTGTTGCTACTTTGATCATGATGCTTTTATAACTCACCTCCTTTCAAAACCCTATTTCTCTAAGAAAATGTGATAAATACTATTTCAATTGGAAAAAAATAATGCAGTAGGTGTGAAAATTCTCAGCTATATATTTTATACTCTGGTAACTCTAATACTTTAAAATTTTTTATTAAAATAAAAAATGCATTCACTCTTTTTGTCCAAAATTCTTTCAAAACTTTATTGAACATACTGAAAAAAATACTGCTTCAATGAAAGAATGAAGACTGCTGAAAAATAAGTGTTCCTGCCTTGTTATCATCAACTAAACTATTCCCTTGCTGACTATCTCTTGGTACATCTTTTAAACCCTCCGAACTACAGTTTCTCCATCAATAACATGATCACAGAAATCATTGCTTCCTTTTGGAGATATTAGCAGAATTACATTAATTTTTAAATGTAATGAACTATTTAAATTCAAAGCATTATAACAAAAAAGGCCATTTGCCATGGGTAAATTTGTAAAAGGAAATTCAGATATGAATATGTGTAAACCTCAAATGGCCAGCAGTAATTCCTGAGGAGCATATGAGAAATTTTATCTGGAATTGGATATAAAGGGAGAATTGACTTTTTAGAGCAGATTACTTTCAACATTAACCATAAGAAAAAAGGTTTATGAGAAAGAATGCAGAGCAGATTAATTAAAAGATTTCAGAGAAAACCGTATGGATTTAAGGGCTTTGTGACTCTAAGAAAGAACAAATGAATGATCTACAGCATTCTTCATTAAAGCATTCTTTCGTGATGATTTGAAGTTGTTAATTAAATCTAGTTCAGTGTTCTTCTAGTGAAATTTCAACTTCCTTTAAATGGTGGCTGCAAAAAGAAACATAAGTTGATGTGCACCTATGCCTGACACAGAGGTTTTCTGCTTTAGATTTATTTTCTAGGCCAATGCTCACAGTGTGTCAGTTTTCAATACCACACCACCCAACCAAATTTCTACAAAAAAAAAATGCATACATGCATGCACATTTTTTTGCATATAATTAGAGTGTGATTTGTTATTATTGTTGTTTCTGTTAAAGTCCCTACTGTGACTCAGAGCTATGTTTATAGTGTTGGCAGTAATTTTTAGTATTCAGTGATATGAAGGTCCTTGAAAAAAAATAGCATAAAGCACCATACAAATGTAAAGAAATGTTTATGGTTGTTGCTTAACCACTTTTGTATCCTATAGCTTACCATGTGCTGGTATAAAGGATAATCTGACAAGGAATTAGCAATTATGTTCACATTTCCTTGAATAACTGTAAGTTTTGGATTTTATTTGAGGAAAGTGGGATATAATGATGGACAGATGTTTTCAACTGATCAAAAGGAGAGAAAAGTTCATTACAAAATGTCTGCAAGACGCCAGAACAAATTATTAAATAACAAGGTTTTATGAAAATGTATAAAGTTAATGTCAGTGACAAGAAGGTATATCAGAATGTATTTGGCCCTTATCAAAATCAGAGGTAACTATCTTTTGGGGGAGATAGGCTAAATCTTTGTTACTTTTAAGAGAAATGATGTGGCAGAAATTCCAGAACATTAATCAAAGAGTTTCTCTTGCTCCTTTAGTTTCAACACGAGAGTGTGCAGCATGTGGATAGCATCAAACCGGTTTCATTCCACTGTTCCTGAAATCTCTTTCTGTTTTATCAGTTGGGGTGGATCAGACCACTCGTCCCCATGAGTTGGGTTATTGGACGGCACTAAAATTAAAAGGACAGATATTCCTGGCAGTGGTAAGGTCAGACAATATCTCCATTGCCCCACTGAAGGCCGGTCTAGTGGGCAAGGCACTCTTTATTATTTAATATTAACATTTTAAAGAGTAAATTTATATCCTTTATGAATTGAGGTTTTCACCAGGTTATTTTAAGTTTCATATCTTCAATTTCTTTCCAAATAAGAACTTTGTCTTCCTAAGAAAAGTACACAGAAATTTTTGTGTGACTTACTGATAAAAATAAAGTCATAAATAATTACTCCCAACTTTTTTCTAAGATAAAAACTTTTGTGATAATTGATGGGTATAAAACAATAAAAGAATCTGACTATTTCCATAATACCTAAGATATCCAGATGTATCAGTTTCCTAGAGCTGCCATAACAAAGTACCACAAAGTAGGTGGCTTAAAACAACAGAAATTTATTCTCTTCTACTGAAGGCTAGAAGTCCAAAATCAAAGTGACAACTAAGACTGTGCTCTCTCCAAAACCTCTGAGGGGAGGATCCTTCCTTGCTTTTTCCAGCTTCTGATAGCCTCAGGCATTACTTGGCTTGTGGCAGCATAACTCCAATCTTTTTCTCTGTCTTCACATCACATCTTCCCTGTATCAGTGTCTTCGTATGTCCATCTTTCTTATAAAGACACCAGTCATATTGGATTAGGGGTCCGCCACCCCCAGCATTATCTCATTATAACTTTGCTATTTACATCTGCGATGACCTTATTTGCAAATAAGGTCAAATTCTGAGGTATTGGAGGTTAAGATTTCATATCTTTTTAGAGATGAGACAATTCAATCCAAAACATGACACAAAACTAAGCTTACTTCATTTTTATAAGGTTATTAAATATTAGATAATTAGATCAGAAGATTGATGAAGACATAATGTCTCCAACTAGTAAAAGAGTTCAGAGAATTCTTATCAGAGGAGAAAATTATTGAAATATGTCTTAAATAATATATGGAGGGCTCTAGTAAGGAAAGAGGAGTGTGTCATGGTCCAACCTCTGAAAATCCATATTTCTAAATGCACTTCCAGGTGACTCCCATTGCATAGATCCATGGTTGGGCATTTGGGAGTCACTGGATCAGACTATTCCAAGATCATTCCCTAGTCTAAGCTTCCATAGCACAGGATGACAAGTGCTGACTACATCCAAGTAGCGAGCACTTTGCTCAGTGCTGGGGTTCCAAAAGAAATACAGTATAACCCTGCCCTTCAGAACCTACAGATGGTGGGAAAACCAGAATATACCAATAACTTTTCTTTGAGGTAAGGGGAACTATTCAAAACTATTATTACAATGAGGGGAGGAAGGCTACTGCAAAAGGAGAGTGCTCTGTTAACAGGCTGTAAGATCTGCGAGTACCTCCTAAACTGATAACTTTAATACAGTGTGAGAAGTACTGTAATAGCACATGCATAAGAAAGAGGCCTAGGACAGAGACGAGGGGGTGGTTAATTCTGCAGGTACAGAAAGGTATAGAGCAATGGGAACAAGTGAACTGGGTCTTAAGAAGTGAGAAGTCATCCTCAGAATTAACAGTGGCTTAGCATTTAATTTTTGAGAGCTTACCACATGCCCATTATGCTAATTGATTTCCATGCATGATCTCAATTATTCCTCATCAAACTCTTGAGTCAGGTATCAATATATTTCTGCTGAATTTTGACTAAAGGATCTTCCCAGTAAAGCACAAACATGCTGAGGCAGGAAGGTGGTAGCTTTGGGAGCAGGCAGAAGAGCAGGGAGGGGGAAATGCTGAAGCTGCAGAGCAGAGGTTTCCTCATCAAGCTCTTCTTTAGCCGAGGCTTCCTGAGCTGTTGACTCCAAAGGAATCGGGGGCATGCTGTCAATTCGTTCATGTATCTATTTGATCTTCTTCTATGTGCCAGGCATTGAACTAGGTGCAGAGACTACAACTGGTGGGCAAGAGAACATGGTTCCTACCACTGTGGAGTTTACATTTTGGTAGGGGAGACACACAGGCCAATTCAAACCCAGTGTGATAAAGAGGGAAGAAAGGGTGCTGAGAGCAACTCCTGGTCTTGCAGGAGGAAGTGGGGCTTACTGGAGGACCTCGAGCTCAGGGTAGCTGAGCACCACCAGAGAGGCACAGGAGCTGACATTGTCGTCCTTCACAAAGGACACATCCACGACCCTGACCCTCTGCAGATCTGAAAAAGTGGGATCCCATTGCCACGCCTCCATGTCCCGGTCCACAACAAGTGTCTTCAACAGGGCTTGCTCCCTGAGGGAAGAAACAGGTTCAGTGGGCTGTCCAGCCCAGATCCCCCCAACCCATGGTCCAGCGGCAGCCACCCACACATTGAGAGTCCAGACCTGGGGGTTGGGGATCTACCTGCGGACCCTCCCATTCTCACACCCTCCTTTCCCTGGGACCTAGATGTGTCACCAAGAAATATCTTAAATAAACAAACTAACCTTACACCTAAAGCAATTAGAGAAAGAAGAACAAAAAAACAAAAACAAAAAAAAAACCAAAGTTAGCAGAAGGAAAGAACTCATAAAGATCAGAGCAGAAATAAATGAAATAGAAACAAAGAAAACAATAGCAAAGATCAATAAAACTAAAAGCTCGTTCTTTGAGAAGATAAACAAAATTGATAAACCAGACTTCATTAGCCAGACTTATGAAGAAAATAAAGAAGTCTCAAATCAATAGAATTAGAAATGAAAAAGAAGTAACAACTGACACTGCAGAAATACAAAGGATCATGAGAGATTACTACAAGAAACTCTATGCCAATAAAATGGACAACCTGGAAGAAATGGACAAATTCTTAGAAAAGCACAACCTTCTGAGACTGAAGCAGGAAGAAATAGAAAATATTAACAAGCCAATCACAAGCACTGAAAATGAGACTGTGATTAAAAATCTTCCAACAAACAAAAGCCCAGGACCAGATGGCTTCACAGGTGAATTCTATTAAGCATTTATAGAAGAGCTAACACCTATCCTTCTCAAACTCTTCCAAAATATAGCAGAACACTCCCAAACTCAATCTATGAGGCCACCACCACCCTGATATCAAAACCAGACAAAGATGTCACAAAAAAAGAAAACTACAGGCTAATACCAATGATGAACATAGATGAAAAATTCCTCAACAGAATACTAGCAAACAGAATCAAAGAGCATATTAATAGGATCATACACCATGATCAAATGGGGTTTATCCCAGGAATACAAGGATTCTTCAATATATGCAAATCAATCAAGTGATAAACCATATTAAAAAACTGAAGGAGAAAAACCATATGATCATCTCTACAGATGCAGAAAAACTTTTGACAAAATTCAACACCCATTTATGATAAAAACCCTCCAGAAAACAGGCATAGAGGGAACTTACCTCAACATAATAAAGGCCATATATGACAAACCCACAGCCAATATCGTTTGAAATGGTGTAAAACTGAAACCATTTCCTCTAAGATCAGGAACAAGACAAGGTTGTCCACTCTCACCACTATTATTCAACATAGTTTTGGAAGTTTTAGCCACAGCAATCAGAGAAGAAAAGGAAATAAAAGGAATCCAAATTGGAAAAGAAGAAGTAAAGCTGTCACTGTTTGCAGCTGACATGATACTATACATAGAGAATCCTAAAGATGCTACCAGAAAGCTACTAGAGCTAATCAATGAATTTGGTAAAGTAGCAGGATACAAAATTAATGCACAGAAATCTCTGGCATTCCTGTACACTTATGATGAATAATCTGAAAAAGAAATCAAGGAAACACTCCCATTTACCATTGCAACAAAATGATAAAATACCTAGGAATAAACCTACCTAAGGAGACAAAAAGACATGTATGCAGAAATCTATAAGACACTGATGAATGATATTAAAGATGATACAAACAGATGGAGAAATATAACATGTTCTTGGATTGGAAGAATCAACATGGTGAAAATGACTCTACCCAAAGCAATCTGCAGATTCAACGCAATCCCTATCAAACTACCACTGGCATTTTTCACAGAACTAGAATAAAAAAATTTCACAATTTGTATGGAAACACAAAAGACCCCATAAAGCCAAAGAAATCTTGAGAAAGAAAATGGAGCTGGAGGAATCAGGCTCCTAGGCTTCAGACTATAATACAAAGCTATAGTAATCAAGACAGTATGGTACTGGCACTAAAACAGCAATGTAGATCAATGGAACAGGATAGAAAGCCCAGAGATAAACCCATGCACATATGGTCACCTTATTTTTGATAAATGAGGCAAGAATATACAATGGAGAAAAGACAGCCTCTTCAGTAAGTGGTGCTGGGAAAACTGGACAGGTACATGTAAAAGTATGAAATTAGAACATTCCCTAACACCATACACAAAAATAAACTCAAAATGGATTAAAGACCTAAATGGAAGGCCAGACACTATAAAACTATTAGAGGAAATCATAGGCAGAACACTCTGTGACATAAATCACAGCTATATCCTTTTTGACCCACCTCCTAGAGAAATGGAAATAAAAACAAAAATACAAAATTGGACCTAATGAAACTTAAAAGCTTTGACAAAGCAAAGGAAACCATAAACAAGAAAAAAAGACAACCCTCAGAATGGGAAAATATATATGCAAATGAAACAACGGACAAATGATTAATCTCGAAAATATACAAGCAGCTCATGATGCTCAATATCAAAAAAGAAACAACCCAATCTAAAAGTGGGTGGAAGACCTCAATAGACATTTCTCCAAAGAAGATATACAGATTGCCAACAAACACATGAAAGTATGCTCAACATCATTAATCATTAGAGAAATGCAAATCAAAACTACAATGAGATGTCATCTCACACCAGTCAGAATGGCCATCATCAAGAAATCTAGAAACAATAAATGCTGGAGAGGGTGTGGAGAAAAGGGAACCTTCTTGCACTGTTGGTAGGAATGTAAATTGATACAGCCACTATGGAGAACAGTATGGAGGTTCCTTAAAAAAATAAAAATAGAACTACCATACGACCCAGCCATCCTGCTACTGGGCATATACCCTGAGAAAACCATAATTCAAAAAGAGTCATGCACCACAATGTTCATTACAGCTCTATTTACAATAGGCAGGACATGGAAGCAACCTAAGTGTCCATCAACAGATGAATAGATAAAGAAGATGTGGCACATATAGACAATGGAATATCACTCAGCCATAAAAGGAAATAAAATTGAGTTATTTGTAGTGAGGTGGATCGACCTAGAGTCTGTCATACAGAGTTAAGTAAGTCAGAAAGAGAAAAACAAATACCATATGCTAACACATATATATGGAATCAAAAACAAATGGTCATGAAGAACCTAGGGGCAAGACGGGAACAAAGACACAGACCTACTAGAGAATGGACTAGAAGATATGGGGAGGGGGAAGGGTAAGCTGGGACAAAGTGAGAGAATGGCATGGATATGTATACACTACCAAACATAAAATAGATAGCTAGTGGGAAGCAGCCGCATAGCACAGGGAGGTCAGCTCAGTGCTTTGTGACCACCTAGAGGGGTGGGATAGGGAGAGTTGGAGGGAGGGAGATGCAAGAGGGAGGAGAATGGGGATGTATGTATAGGTATAGCTGATTCACTTTGTTATAAGGCAGAAACTAACACACCATTGTGAAACAATTATACTCCAATAAAGATGTTAAAATATAAAAAAATAAGAGCAATAAAAAAATTTTAAAAAGAAATGGTTTGAGCAAAAAAAAGTCTTTAAAATTCTTAATGAATATGAGAGATATCAAGAGGTTCAATGATAGTAAAGCATGTTGGATGATTTTAGGAACAAAACTGTGAAGCTGCTAGTACAGTGCAAGTGATCCCAACTCTCCAAAACTAGATTTGAAACTTGGTTCATTTAAGCAGGACCTCAACAGGGGACACACCAGTCATTTAAAAACAAGACAAAGAATTGTTACACTGGAGGAATCAATACAAATTTCCCACTACAAGATACAAAGGAAAATATTTTAAGTAGAAGATAAGAATGAAATCCCCCCTCTCCTTGACCAGTAACAGTAGTCTTGAAAAGACTCATGAGACACAGTAAATGTCTCCCAGTATCAAGTTGACTTACCTTTAAGAAAGGATCCAGGACGGGTCACACAGCATGCAGTGTGGAAGTCATGTGACTCCCAGGCACAGGTTGCAACATTTCTAAATCACTCTGCATTTGGGACATGTGTGTGCTAATAAGAGAAAAAGCTGACTGAGTACCACCTCAGTACAGGTAGGTTGTCAGCTCTGGAATCCCTTCCATCTTTATACCTTCCTCAGCACATAGCTTCCTTGGGCTGTCTAGTGCCATTCTCCAGTGTGGTTGCATCTCATCCATTACTAGTTACTCAGTGCTTACAGAGTTCTCAGTAAGAATTTTGGTGACACAAGACAGGCACTGAATTGGCACAGATTATATTCTGCAATTTTTTCCACAGTTCATTTTGATCCTGTGAGCATTGCTTAAGTAAGTGTTGCAAGAGGCATTTCACCAGAGGAAATGTCACAGATCAAAGAGTAATTCTTTCTTTCCGGAGAAATATTGCATCATGATTTTCAATTGGATTAAATGAAAGAAAATTTTGAGACAATTAAACACTGTTTTCAGCTGAGCAACATCAGTTCCAAATTGAAAAGTTCAAAGAAGTGTATTGAATATTGAAGTCGTATAAATCAAGGACATAAAAGACCAACTGAAGAAATTGGGACATCAGAAGAAAAAGCTTGTGTGTGTGTTTACATATGAATATCTATTAAGTACTAAACATTATACGTATGAAAATACTTAAAATTTAAGAGGCATGGATACTAAAGTCAGAAGTTTTCCTATATGTGAACTGGGAATTCTAACAAGAATTACATGGATGAAGAAAAGGGAAAAATTAAATAAATGATAGACGAAAAATTTCCTGATTTAAAGAACGATTTGAGCAAACACGTTTATTAGGCCAATTTCATGATAAAATGTAAATCCCCAGACACATTTTGGTGAAACTTTTTGTATTTTAAAGATCTGAGAGGGCTCCTCTGGTGGCGCAGTGGTTGAGAGTCCGCCTGCCGATGCAGGGGACATGGGTTCGTGCCCCGGTCCGGGAAGATCCCACATGCCGTGGAGCGGCTGGGCCCGTGAGCCATGGCCGCTGAGCCTGTGCGTCCAGAGCCTGTGCTCCGCAACGGGAGAGGCCACAACAGGGAGAGGCCCGCGTACTGCAAAAAATAAATAAATAAATATCTGAGAGGAGAGGACATAACAGATTAGCCATGGAAGAAGCACACGTGCAGGGAACAGTGCTTTGGTCTTGAATGTTGCCAAAATCTGCTCCTGGATAAGACAAAGGGGTTAAATCAAGAACAGTTAGAACCTCGCATCTATGACATTTTCTTGAGGGAAAATAAGCTAGTGAATGGAAATGTGATGGGACAGCCTTAGGGGAAATAGAGCACCACTGAGTAGCTCTGCTTCTGGTAGCGAACTAATAATAAATGACGTGACTGTAACTAAAGTCCTCTACCAGCTGTGACTAAAACAAATAGCTTTTATTCACATAGCATCATCCAAAAAGAGGGTCTGCCTGCATCAAAACAACTGCTTAATGATATTAAAAGGTAAGAATTTTCTTTTGAATCTTTAGCATATTGACTTTATTTTCTTAAATATAACAGCAAATGAGTTGGGGAAAATAGGTAGGTTGAAGGTTAGACTAATCGCAATGCTTTGTCGAGGTCTGCACACATTGACACCCTCATCAAACTTGGGGTTCTGTTAGCAAAGAAGAAAGGAAGCAGTATTTTGGTTATGCAGCTAACACTGTCTGCCAGAGACACAGGCAAATGAGCAAGTGTCAGGCGGGGAGCTGAATCCATTCTCAGAGGACTGCTGCCAGATACACCTTACCTGCTAATTTGATGCTTAGAGCCAATCACTCTCTGTAAGAACCAACTAACCAACCAGCAAAACTAAGTTACAGTGAAAGCGGTTCCAGTGGCATCATATTTTATCAAAACCTCCAGATAGGATTAATTGACTCTAAACCAGGCATGGTGGAGGATGGGAATGGGGAGGGGAGACTTTTTAAAAATTTTTATTTCATAACATTTAAGTAAACAGTTTTTTTGTTGTTCTTTTAATTCCTGTGGTAAAAAGAACTCATATTATGACAAGTGGGTAAGCTAGGAAAAACTGAAAAATATTATCGTTATACTATTAGTATAATTGGTAAACCATTTGGCAACACATTTTCCCGCCTCTTTATTTTTCAATTTTTTTTTTGGCCGCACCCTTAGTTCTCCCTCCAGGGATCAAACCTGGGCCTACGGCAGTGAAAGTGCAGAGTCCTAACCACTGGACTGCCAGGGAATTCCCTGTTTTTCAAATTTTATCAAGGAAAATGTACAGTGTTATAATGATAGAAATCTTTGGTAAGAAGGAAATAATATAAGCTGAGTTCAGCAGACCTTAATAATGGAACACATTTTATTGAGATGGCCAATTTATCAGGAAGGATGTTTTAATAAAACCAAGAAATAGAAAGTCTTCTAATCAGAGAGTGGAAGTCATTGAATTCAACGCCTCATGGAGCACCTTGCTACACATCACAACATTGCACAATCGAGCACCTCTCTGCGGCCAGATCATCTGAATTCTGAATCTGCCACTTACTTGCTAAGTGACAATGGAAGAGTGAATTAACTTCTCTATTCCTTGATATCTCCCTCCGTATAAAGGGAATTATATTAATTCCTACCTTATAAACTATATATGAAGATTAAATGAGGTTGTATCTGTGAAGTACAAGTACTTAGGTAATCTGTATACATAGTAGCTAAACAAGAGTTTGTAAAATAAAGCAACTGTGTGTCCTTGAAGCTAGAAAATAAAACAAAGACCATTACAGAAAAAGGTATGCAGAATTAAAAAAGGTTTCCTGAAAATATTTAGGGAGGGAATAAATATGCGAATGAAAAGAGATATTTTGTTAACATTTGTCACATTCATAGTATTGAGTCTGGTGCATAGCCAAAAATCAATGATACTGTCTTTCTCTTTTCCCACCTCAAAATATTATGCTTCATTGTTATGTTTCATTCAGGTTACTAAAGGCTTTTGACACCAAGCCTGCTTGAAGATCAGAATACTGATGTATCTGAATCATCAAAATATGTAAGAGAATTGGGTACAAGTATATTTGGAAGATATTTTTAAGCTTTTTTTCCCTGAATGTGGTATAAAGCAAAACAGTTTTCCAGTAAGATAATATTATCACAACATTTGAAACTTTGAGAAGTTTCTCCTCAAAGTTGGAGAAGTTCTTATCTGCATATATATTTAAATTTCTTAAATGATTTACCTATGTAACTACATAAGTAGTTGCTAAAGATTAAGATATATCTTATGATTCACATACCATGGAAGACAATGACAGAAACAGACACACCCCAGGAGAAACTGAAAGAAACATAGCTTCTCTAACAGCAGAAATATTTTAGGTTACTGGTGGAAGCCTTTTGCTCAATAAAGACTTACATTATGGGACTTCCTTTCTTACTATCTCTTGATTTTTTAATTAATTTTTTAAGTGTAAGAAATATTACAATCTATGCAGATTTCCTTTACGCTGCATTCAAAGGAAAGACAGCAGATAAGTTTTGAAAACCTACTAGCCATAATTTTAAATTCAGATTTGACTGTGGAGTCCTACCAGGCAGATTTTCTGATTACAACAAAACACGGATAGCCAAATCAATATGAATGAAAATTTTAATAAGAATACTTTTCTGCTGGCATACAGCTATTTTACTGGTTTTTCTTGAAGAGATTTTAGTGTCGACATTCCAAAAATGTCTTCCTCTATTTTGGCTTCTTTGTGAACAGATACTATTCTGTATTGTATTAGTAATGCATTGCTAGGGATTTCTTTGTCTTTAAAATCTTTGGCATATTACATTTTTGACATTCTATTAAGGCTCATTGTTTAATTTCTTCATCCTTTCTAATGCTGTATTTACATCAAGAAAATATAAACAGCATGCAACTTAGTAAGTGACTCTTGCTTTTCTGTACATCTTTTCTCTAGCTGCTGTATCCACAGCCCTTTTGTACCGGGTTTATAGCTTATGGGCTTAGAGCTTGTAACTTTTCACAAAGCATAATGCACTCATGTGCACAGTCCTTTGCATGAATCTGCAGAGTTGGCATTACTTAGGTCTGACTCTGACTTAAACCTATCAGGGACTTGCTTATTTTGTGCTTCTTATTTTAAGCAAAACAGCACCATGGGTTTTATGAATCAAAGGACTAATGAGCCCATCTGTCATATTTTGCAGGAATGCCTCAGTGAAGCACTTTTCTGACTTTAACTGGCACTGGGAAATTACTACATGTAAATAGACTCACTGAGATGTCAAAACAGGAGTGTAGAGTAAAGGAATGGCTGTATAGTTTCTCCACAGTGCTTTGCTGGGTTTAGAGCTTTGTTAGACAATTTGGAGAAGTCTGGGTACTAGAGGATAAGTAAGAAGTTCAGTATGTGAAAGGGGTGAAAAGGAGTATGAAAGGGCTGGAAAATAGAATCTTCTCTCAAGTTAGCAGAAGTTATGAGGTTTGGAAATTATTGCTGACCTAAAAGGAAGCCTAAAGAATCAACATGCCTCAGATAACACTATTGGTGAAGAACATTTAAAATACTTGCTTTAGAGGTGGAAAACATAATGGCTTTCCATTTGAGAACTTGTGAAGGAACACGCTTTCTATTAAAATATTTAGGCATTTCTCCAAAGGAGATATACAGATTGCCAACAAATACATGAAAGGATGCTCAACATCACTAATCATTAGAGAAATGCAAATCAAAACTACAATGAGGTATCACCTCACACCAGTCCAAATGGCCATCATCAATAAATCTACAAACAATAAATGCTGGAGAGGATGTGGAGAAAAGGGAACCCTCCTACACTGTTGGTGGGAATGTAAATTGATACAGCCACTATGGTGAACAGTATGGAGGTTCCTTAAGAAAACTAAAAATAGAACTACCATACGACCCAGCAATCCCACTACTGGGCATATACCCTGAGAAAACCATAATTCCAAAAGAGTCATGTACCACAATGTTCATTGCAGCTCTATTTACAATAGGCAGGACATGGAAGCAACCTAAGTGTCCATCAACAGATGAATGGATAAAGAAGATGTGGCACATATATACAATGGAATATTACTCAGCCATAAAAAGAGATGAAATTGAGTTATTTGTAGTGAGGTGGATAGACCTAGAGTCTGTCATACAAAATGAAGTAAGTCAGAAAGAGAAAAAAAAATACCATACGCTAACACATATATATGAAAACTAAAAACAAAACAAAACAAAACAAAAGGTCTGAAGAACCTAGGGACATGAGAGGAATAAAGACGCAGACGTAGAGAATGGACTTGAGGACATGGGGAGGGGGAAGGGTAAGCTGAGATGAAGTGAGAGAGTGACATGGACATATATACACCACCAAATGTGAAATAGGTAGCTAGTGGGAAGCAGCTGCATAACAGAGGGAGATCAGCTTGGTGCTTTGTGACCACCTAGAGGGGTAGGATAGGGAAGGTGGAAGGGAGGGAGACACAAGAGGGAAGAGATATGGGGATATATGTATACATATAGCTGATTCACTTTGTTATACAGCAGAAACTAGCACACCATTGTAAAGCAATTATACTCCAATAAAGATGTTTAAAAAAAAATATTTAAGCAAACTCTTGATGCCTTGTTGAAACGATTTCTTCTTTAACTGAAGCACACTTGAATCTCCCCTTTTTGATTAGCTTTGTGATAATGTCTCCATGAATTTTTAAGGAGGAAGCGGATGAAGACGAAGATGAGTATGATATGGAACATCACTAAGTGATCATAATGTCTCTGGCATTATGCTAAACACATTGAGCCATAATCGGTTAATATCAGGAAAGGCTTTCTTTTATAGATAATCAGTATTTTTGTTTTATAGAGATATGTACCAGTGATGGTTCTATTAGAGAAGGAGAACCATTGAGAAATATAGAGTAAGAAATTCATTTTGGAGATTAGATTTTCTACAATTATGAAAGAATGCACAAAAGGAAAGATTAGGAAATGTATGGTTGGAGGATCAGAGAAAAGTCACTAACAAGGAATCACAGTCCAGAGTTAGTGAAAGCTATAGAAGACTGTTGCCTCTGCATTCGGGAGGGGACAGGCTATAGATCAGCAGGATAGGTAATTTTGAATAAAATCTGTATCTAAAATGAGAAAAATGAAAAATAAATAAGAAACCATGAGGACAAACCGAAACCCACGAGGATAAACTAAAACCCATACCCGTCTTTCATTGTTTTTCTTGCTGTTTCTAATGCAACATGTAACCTTAAGTGACCTGCAGAAGAAGCAGGGGTCCTTCACCTTGGCACTGCAGAGGAGCTTGGCCCACAGCTTAAAGAACCAGAAGGAACTCTGTGCTGGCTGCAGCCCCATGCTGAGATGAGCTAGCCAATCAGCAACAATGTGAAACCCACAGTGATGCCTGGAGCCATGGCACCAGCCTCCTAGCTTACTAGCTACTGTTTCACATCCACCTTCCAAGTCTCATTCATTTCTTTTGGGGCCAGCCTGGCCTAGAAACCTACAGAGAAGGGCATTTGAAAAATCAAGTTAATTTACCTAAATTGACACATGTGAAACCACTGAGTTTACTGTTTAGACCTAGACTACTTGAATCTATTTCCTGAATCTGGTGTTTATTGGCTTTAATACCTTAGGCTAGTTACTCAAATGTTCTGTGCCTCAGTTTCCACATCTCTCAAGTGTGAATAATAGTAACACCTAACCCACAGTGTTATTGTAAGAATTAAATAAAATATACATGTAAAGTTCCTAGAATGACACATAGTGTAATGAATGACCATTAAATGTAAGAAATTTTCTTTATGTGTTTTATCTCATTTTATTCTATTTAAAAAATAATCACATGAAATAAAGATCTGTTCCCAAATGACATGTTTCTTCTCTGAGTTAGACCATACTGTGATTTTTAAAAATCATAATACAACAAAATATCAAGACTCCAAGGGTTTCATCTTCCCTTTATTGTCTATTAAGGGTAATACGTTGCTTTCAGCCCTCTGCCTGAAGGCAGAAACACCAATAGTGCGAGAAGTCTTTTGCTCAAAGCTGGCATTGTAATTTTCAGTGGACATAACCGAAGAGATGTGTCAACAATAATTTTTCTTAGGGCAGTGAAGGTTGAACTTAAAACATACGATGAAATGTACTTACAGTCTCCATGAGACTTAATCCATTATCTTTCTGGGCAAAATTTGATATCAGAAAAATGTTATTCAGACCTTAAATAAAGGAGCAAACTATTCCATAAATAGATTAAGGAGAAATACATTCAATAGAGTGAGAGCACAATCCCCAAAGTATGGAAATTGCACATGTTATCTGTTTTTCTTTAATGAAATTATGTAGTTATCTTACAAGAAACGTGCTGACCTCTGGCATCCCTAAATTAAAACACTAGGTAGAATTTGATTAGAACCCTACAAAAGGGAAAATTGTTATCTGACCAGGCATAAGAATATCTGGTCTGAAAGGAGAACTTTTTCTGAAGTTTTCTCTTAATAGTTAGACAATTATTATACCCATTATATTGATGAGGAAACTGACAGGGAAATTAAGTGAAAACTATCCACATTTTTACAGTTAGTAACAAGAAGCCAATATTTGAACTAAAGAAGGAGGACTCAAAGTCAATGTTTTTTACAAAGCAATGCCTTCCCTTCACAATCAGGATGGAGCAATGAAAACTGTGACCAAGGTCTTGGAACATAAAATTCCAGATTCTTCTACACAAAGACCAAAAGCCGATTTGAAACGTTTAATATACTGCACATTTTTATATCATTGTAGGTCACATTAATCCTACGTTAGTGCTGTTTCCCCAAATTGGTATTTATTAGTATTAATAGTCTCAATGTTCACAAGTATTAGTATGTAGCATTTCCCAATATTAGTGGTATGGTATTCAATGGTATAGTGGTCCCAAGTCAGACGTTTAAAATAACAGTTAAAAAGAGAATTTCTGAGTTTCTCACTAAGCTTATTCTTTGAAAAGTCTGTGCTTTTAGAACTTCAATGTGCATATAAGTCACCTGGGCATCTTGTTAAATCAGAGATTCTTGGTAAATTATTCTGGTGAGATTCTGCATTTCTAACAAGCTTCCAGATATTTTTCAGAGACTAAACTTTGAATGGTAAAGATATAACCTCTTCACACCCTCTCTATATACCTCTTGGGGGAGAAAGAAAGCCCACACACCAGGAAACTCTTTGATTATATATTGCTGGGACTTAACTGCAGTGATGTCTCTAATGTAACTAAGACCCAGAGTGACATCTACATGGTGCATCCCACTGGCACTATCTTCCTCACTGCCCAAGCCTGGCCATGCTATTTGTACTTAACAGGAAATCAGAGATCAAAAGCTGGTTTCATACAGCAGCAAGATCAAGTGTGCTTGTTATATATTACACAGTTTAATCCAGTATGGTGTCATAAAGGATAACAATACCACTAAATCAAGTTACTAGTTGTTTTAGGTGATATATGAGTTTCAATATGTGCAAGCTACTGATGGTGATTGAGTTAGTATTCTATGCAACCACAAAGTGCCTTCCAATTACCTAATAAAAAAATAAAGAAAGGAAAGAGTTTACAGCAAAGCTAGATAATGGTGTTAAGGACTAAATGTCTGTGTTCCTCCAAAATTAATATGTTGAAATCCTAGCTCCCAATGTGACATTATTAGGAGGTGGGGAGTCTTTGGGAGATGACTAGGTCATGAGGTGAAGTTCTCATGAATGGGATTAGTGCACTTAAAAAAGAGACCCCTGATTGCTCTCTTGCCTCTTCTGCCACATGAGGATACAATGAGAAAATGGCCATCTGCAACCAGAAGGGGGTCCTTAACATAACCTGATCATGCTGACACCCTGAGCTCAGACTTCAGACTCCAGAACTGTCAGAAATAAATTTCTATTATTTATAAGCCACCCAGTCTATGGTATTCTGTTGTAGCAGCCTGAAATAAGACAAATGGTGACTTTAGCAATGCTGTTTAAGGTTACTCTTACCATAGACTCAGGGATGCTAAAGCTGGCTAATATTGTCTCGTCTAAACCATTCATTGTGTAAATGCAGAAGCTAAAACTCAAACAACTTACTTAAGTTGTTTAAGATAACGTTATTAGCAAAATCAAGAAGGAAACTTTAGATTTTGACTTCTAGTCTGGTGTTTAGGAAAGAAAAGCCTCCTATTTGCATGTACCTACCTCCACTATTACTATATCAGTCAGTATAGGCTAAGTTATGCTGCATTAGAAAATGACTCTCAGGTCTCAGTGACACAAAACAACCATCCATTTCTTGCCCACGTTGCATGACCATTGTTGGTCAGAGGTTGACCGAGCAGCCCTATCTGGGCACTTGCTTTTCTCATTGCACAGGGGAAAAATAATGCCTTGTTTTTACTTACATTTCATTAGTCCAAAAAATCATAACATGACAACATGTATTTTCTACTTGCAGGGAGGAGTGCAGCAAAGGTCATGGTCAATCTTGATGTCAGTGGAGCAGAGAAGGATACTTTCCTACTAGGGTAGTATAAATAATATTTTTTTAAATACAATTACAAATGATGTGAATTCTGTTGCTTTGGCATAGATCTAGTGTTTATAGTATACACTTAGTAAACAGCCTGTAGTCAGTCTATTTTCTTTCCCTGGTGGTTCCAATTTCAACAATGTTTTCTAGCAGAGATTGGTCAGGTTTATTTTGAAGTACTTAAATGAGAGTATTCTCTCCTGTGAACAAGAATACAACTATATGTATTTTTTATAATTATTGAGAGGGTGCGTTTTTCTCTGTATTAACAAGAGGTCACACATATGGCAACCTCCAAGCACAGGAAGGTCGACTCGAGCTTAAAGTTATAGCATAGCCGTCTGATGTATATAGGCAGATAATTTCACTCTCACAAAGTTGTGACCACTGTCATTTCTACATATGTGACTATAAAATCATTGAGTCTACCTCACTGGCTGCAAAATGACATCATTCCAGCTGGTCACAGCAGATAAAAATAAGAGATGCAGGAAAGAGCACAGGAGGACACTTTTCAGAATAATGGACTTAACTCCCTCATGCATAATTCACAGAAGCAGGGTATCCTTTAGACCCTCTCTTTTGGATATTGTCTGCCAGCTGGTACCAAATATTAAAGAAATTAATGGATGAAATGAAACCAGAGAGGAGGGTGTGTTTGGGAGAGATGGAGAGAAGGTATCATGTCTTTCTTGTTAATTGGTCATAATTGGGAGAACAAATGAATAACATGTGTAGTTACCTTTTAGCTGAATAGAGAGACCAGGATGCAAAGTGACTGTTTTTCTTAAATTGCTAGGCAAGCTCAACTTCTCCCAACAACTCTGCTAGGGTAAGGTTGGCTCTTCAATTCTTTCTAACAGGTTCCTTGTGAAACGGATATAGCATTTTTGGAAATTATATTCCAATTATGTTTGTGTGTGTGGGAATATATGTGTGCCTGTTTTTGTATGAATGCGTATGCAATCCTGAGTATGTGTATGTATGTATCTGTGTATGATTGTGTGCAGGTGCATGTGTATATGTGCTTATGTGTGTGCTGTCATGTGAGTCTGGATGTACGTGTGTTTATATGTGTGTAGGCTGCAGTTCTGACTGATACATAAAGCTGTTTATGATGACAACATTCTCTTCATTATTTTCTTTTTTTAATTTTCATTGGAGTGTAGTTGATTTACAATATTGTGTTAGTTTCAGGTGTACAGCAAAGTGATTCAGTTATACATATACATCTACTCACTCTTTTTTTTTTTTTTTAGATTCTTTTCTCAAATAGGCCATTACAGAGTATTGAGCAGAGTTCCCTGTGCTATATGGCAGGTTCTTATTAGTTATCTATTTTATATATAGTACTGTGTATATGTCAATCCCAACCTCACAATTTATCCCTCCTCCCCCTTATCCCCTGGTAACCATAAGTTTGTTTTCTACATCTGTGACTCTATTTCTGTTTTGTAAATAGATTCATTTGTACCATTTTTTAGATTCCACATATAAATGATATCATATGATAATTTGTCTTTCTGTATCTGACTTACTTCCCTCAGTATGGCAGTCTCTAAGTCCATCCATGTTGCTGTCATTATTTTCATAATATGGATCAATTCACATTGAGCAAGATTAGTTCCTGACAGTCTATTTGGATCATTACACTGAAGAGTTTATTTTATTTTCTAGATCAGAAACACCTAGAGGATACAGACATCTGAGAGGGTTGTGGTCTTATTTTTATCACAGGGTTATTGAGTTTGAATTTAATTGAAGTGTGAACATAACAAATCTTTTTCAATGTAGATACTAATTTAGTAGTAGGAATCTTAAAATGTTTCTAAAGTAACATTTTTTTTAGTAGTCTTCTCTTGAAAAGAAATGCGGTAGCTATTTTAATTGCATTCCATGCTTTAATTGCACATTTTAACTACATAACTATGTTTGGGAATCTCTCTGTAACATCTCTGTTTATTCTTTATCTTCAGAGACCTCCGTCAAGCTGTCATTGTACTTACTTATTTGCTCTGGCAGAATTTTTATATAAGGGAGACGATAGTAGGATTATGTGAGCTGTTGGAATGGTTTATTTTTCCCTTCTTATCTTCACAAAGTGGAGACTTTTTGATTGAATCTTTAATACCGTATTTTTGGTGAAAAGAGGTAAAAAATTTTAAAGCAGAAGTGTCAAATAAATGGTAATTAGGTTTACATGTCCAAAATCTTGAAACTATTTTTCAAGGCATTTTATGTAAAATTTGTCTGAAATGTTACAATCAACATGATTTTTTGATTATGGTTTATTCTATATACACTCACTTCAAACTGCTACCTCACACAAAAACATTAATCTTATAATTAATCAAAATGTAAATTGATATGATCATTTTACCATTATCTTCAAAGAGATAGAAAGTTGACTGGCATGGCTTATTTCAAATTAACCTGTTATGAGCAGGCTTTGTCTTCAGAACTAACATCTTAAAACCTCATTAAAGCAAAATAAAGATCACAGAAAATGTGTACACAGTAGATAAGTACATTCAAGGTATCAGCAGGATATAAATGTGTATATTCTTGAATTAATGAGCTTATCATGTCCAATAGAAAGAGATAAAGTCAAAAGCTCTGGATATTTTAAAGTCAAAACTAACAAGAAGACATTTTTTAAATGCTTTAGAATATGTTGCAAATAGTTTGTGACTTTATCAAAGGATTTCACATTTTGGCTAAATATTAGAACTTCACAAACTAAAGAATACCATCTCCACTTTGTTAATGGTATAGATAAATCATAGGGATCTAATGTCCTTTAGACACCATTGCAAACCAGGGAGATGGCAAACTGAGCTCTCAAAACAAATGCCTTACGTTAACAGTACATCCACACATGTCCATTGTCTAAAAGATGTTTAGGATGATCTGAATTTTAATCTAGGATATCCTGGAAAATTGAAGGTTACAATGGAGTATAAATACTGTAAAATCATAAGAATTTTTAAAAAATTTTTAAAGAAACTAAGAAAAAATAGACATGATATAATAATTAATATTTTAATGGCAGTCTATTAAGTTCAGAACTAATACATTCTTACACTGGAACACTTACTCATCGAAAAGAAAAATGTTATTAAAATATAGCAATTAAAGAATTTCTACTTTCAAATAAACAAGTGAGCACTTTCTAAGGATATTTTTAAAAAATCTTTTAAAAGTACATCATGAATTATATTTAAGTTCCTCATAAAAACCCGTAGTTAAAGGTTATTGTAAAAGTGAAGTAAAGAAGTAATAGGTTGATTAAATAACACAGATGTTTGTTTTCCTCTCACATATTAGCACAGATATAAAGGGCCAGGGCATGCATCTGGCTCTGCCATTCACAAGTAGCTTCCAAGACCACTACTTTTCCCCATTTTATAGACTTCAGGAAGAAAGAAAAAAATTATAACAAGGCTCCTTAAAAAGATGATCCAGAAGTTGCACATATAACTTTCTCTCATACCCCATTTTCCATAAATTAATCACAAGACCACATCTAAACTGAAAGAAAGCTGTTGCTCATGGCTCACAGGTAAAACTCAGGGAGTTCCATCACTAAAAGGATGAGGGAGAATGAAAAGAGGGGAAGAGTGATCTCCACCACAGTATGTCTATATAAAATTTGTCTTAGTTTTATGTAATCTCTCCAATGACTTAGTGTAAGAAATCTCAATTAATATATATGTACCCTACTTAATTCCTTATGTCTAACCAACTTCACCAAACTCATGCCTCTGTCATTCATTGAATTTGTCACCTTAAAATAATGACTTAACAACAACTTGCAGTAGCAAGTTATTTTATTTTATTTTTAAGGTCAGTAGTCCCAACTCAGCAGTAGCAGCAAGAAACATTCATTAAACACATAATTCTGGATACAGTACATTATTTAAGTAAAAGCTCACTACATACCTGGCCACTTTCATCTAGGAACTGACACTCAATAATAAAGGAGAAGTAAACAAAATTCATGTAAAGAAGCTATGCATTTACCTAGTAAACAATATTACCAAAAGGGTTTATTTGGGTGATATCTAAAAAGGCATAGTCATAAAACAAAGTGCAATATTTTATGTGGGAATTTTGACGTCTGGATCAAAGCTGAAAACTTCAGTTTCCTTAACTAGATGGTCTCTTAATTTGATCTTATCTTTATTCTTTCAGTTAGAAAAGAAAAGAGGATGAGCTTTCTGGAACTGTTTTAATGACATGACAGTGAAAACTGCTTCAGCAAGTTAATGTGGAAAATTTGTTCTGTGGAAAAAGTACAGCTTGACCAAAGACTTTGGTGATGATAACAAGGCAATTAGATAAAAAAAGCACTGAGAAAACTTGACAAGTAGGCTGAATCCCTTTCAATATCAAAAAATCTTTTGACCTCCAGGCACTAAGATGATTAAAGTTCAAAAGTAACATGGTGAGATGATAAATCCAGCCTGAGCTACACATGTGGCCACCACAATAATATAAAATCATGGGGGTGTGAATTGGTTAGGATTCTGGATACACAGGGGGTTTCTTTGAAAATGACCTAAACTAGCAGGTGACAAGGAAGAACATACTGATATTTTTTCAAAGCTCCCTACGAACCAACTAAGATGCTATAAAAAGTGTGGTAACCCCTATGAGAAAAAACCAATCTCTCCCAGCCTAGCTCATTTTTCTTTCCTGAAATACAGGTCTATTTTTGAATACTGCCATGAATAGAGCTCTCTTTGGGAACAGTTAAGTGCTATGCAGTTCAGCATGTCCAGGTATAATACCCTTGATTCAAAAGTTTCATAATCCACTTTACAGACAAAAGTAGATTGGGGAGATATGCTTGGTGAGAGTGACTTTCATATGGCAAGGTAAGAAGCCACGTGTAGAGCAGGAACAAAGGATGAAGAAGGGGAAGCAGAATTTGCATTAGCAAAGGGAAAGTAAATATGATTCCACTGCAGTCAGACAAGAGAAGGATAAAAAGAAAAGCTGCAATGAGACTGAAAGGTCAGTGGGAGAGATGAAGGAAAAGATCTTAAGAAAATGTTTGAAAAGACCTTGTCTCGCACAGGTGATTTTTAGGTGAATCTCTGAAAGCAATCTGGGAAACAAAGACTTTTTAGTGTGAAGAGACATAAATTGTATACTTTCCTTTAGAAGGGGCCATAAAAATCATAAACTCAGGAAATTTTAGAAATGAAAGTGATTCTAAGATCAATAACTTTGTCCTCCAGATGAGAAAACTGCAGCTCAGTAAGAGGTTTAGTGAAATGCCCCAGGTTGCATAGTCAAGGTCCATGTCTATATGTAAAGGTGGGTGTACTGTCTATAGGACTAATGCGTTTTTCATATCACACCACCTTCTTTGAAGGACAAGTACATTTTTTACTAATTCAAGAGATGCAGTTTTGCAATTTAAACAGAATATTTCAGTGTGTAACAACTATAAAGGATTTCTTTTTACTGTCAACTTAAAAGTAGTACAGGAATCCAACTCCTGTTTGATTGGACTGTTAAACGATGCAAGAGATTACTGTAAATTGAAAGGATTTTTATTCTCTTCATTTTGTTTTCATGTACGTATCCGTTAGTAAACTAGTATTCACCTGAAAACATTGTCCCTAAATGAACTAAGTAATATTGTTTACTCAAATTTTTTCAGAGCCAGGAAGCTTTGGTATGACATCTAAACTAATTTTTAGGTATAGTTTAGTTGAATAAAATTGAAATAGCCTTTAGGTCAGAAATTACATTGGATGAACTTTTGGGTAAAGTCTGAATTGAAGCTGAAGTTTAAATCACCCTTCTCAAGAATCTAATTGAATGAGTTATAAACTAGTTATAAACTAGCCAAAATTCACCAGCAGGGGCAAAAAAAACCCAGAAACAAAACAAAGAAAAAACAACAAAGTTCATGGCAAAAACTATATTCAATAGCAAGAATATTATGAAGCTCAACATGGTTCTTTTTTCTATCAGTCATCTATAAACCCTATCCTCTCCACCAGTATTGCTGAAAAGAACTCCAAAAAAGTTCTAATTTTCATTAATATCCTGCAATTTGTAGAAAAGCAGGTCAAATTGGTGAGTCAGCAGCCTGAGAAAAGAGAAAATATCTCAGGACTAGCGACCCCTAGTAGCTAATGACGCTAGGGCATCTAAGTGGAGACAGGCAGAAAACCACAGGACCTTGTGATCTCTCAGTGCTATTCATCAATTTGTAGGAAAGAGTATGCAGCACAGTTGTACCTCACACACATTCACAAACAGAAAAAAACCCACATTAGTACAAAGGAACCTTTTGACAGGGTGTTTGGTAAAATTGCAGAAGAGAGAAAGGGATATGAGCCATCATACAAAGGGGGTATATAGCCTCCTATGGGTTTCTTCTCCTCTCTCAACACCTTCCCCCAACCCCTCAGTTTATAAAAAGTAAAAAAGCAGATCATATGCATTCCTCAAACTGTTGTTCATACAAAAGCAAAGAGAATTCACCCACTCTATGGGAAAGCCATGGGAAAGAGCCTAAGAGAACTAAGTAAAGCAGGAACCAAACAAAAAGTAATATCAAGGCAGCCATGCAAATATACCTCAGAAGGAAAGAAGGAAGGAGGGAAAGGAGAGGGGAAGAGACTAGTTTATAAAATGTTGCCCCAAGCTTTGATTCTAGAAGCAAATTCAACAAAAGGAAAGTTTTCTACAGTACTATTTATTATAAAATAAGTTAATAAGAAAATAAGTTCAAGACAATAATAAGATAATAAAACACAGAAGTGGTTAAAAGAGAAAGATTATGATTTAAAAAAAACAATTGCAATCTGAATCAGCAGCATTATACAAACTAACAATAACTTACAAACAACAGAGAACAAAAAACCCAGAGTTGAACATCGTATATAATTAAAATGTATGAGGGAGTTACAGATATGGTAACAATTAGGAGAAATGTATAAATGATATAAAGAAATAACTAAGAGAATCCAACCTAAAAAAATTGGACTCCAACCCCCAGTAAGACATCTAGTAAATTGAACAACAAACAATTTCAAAATTTTAATAAAGGAAGGTTAATTTTTAAATGAAGTGGAAACTGAAAAAGGTACACAACATTCCAAGAAAACTCATTTCAGAATAATCAACGCCAACTTATTTTCTATTGAACCTCATGTATGAAACAAGAATTCTCTAGGCAATCAAGGAGATATAAAACATGGCACATACAGAAGTAAGATATGGAGTTAGCTTTAGACATTTTCCCCATTATGTTCTGTGTCAGAAAGACAATATTAGAAAAATATCATCAGAATTCCAAGGAAAAGAATAAACTTGTCATTTTCCCATGCATATAATCCCCAGAAAATTATCATTCAAGTATAAAAGAAAGAAGAAGTTTTCTCACATATGAATAAACTCAAGGAATATATAGAATCCATCAGCCCTAAAAATAACACATACACATAAAGAAAAACTGGCTGACAGTGATGATGCACATGCAATCAGAAGATGAAAGAAAGTCATAAAAGAAGGCTAGTTCAATACTTGGTGTCAGAGAATAGCAGAGGAATACCTACAAGCTTCTGAGGGAAAAGATGATATGGCACCACAATTTTACATCCCGTCAAATTTTTCTTCAAGTGTCAAAACTATAAAAAATAATACCTAAGGATCCTCACTGACAAAGATGTCTAACAATATTTAAAGACCTACTCTTTTTTTCACCCCATAAGATGTTTATCAAAGTCCTCAGATATTTCACAAAGAATGATTACTGTCCCTTGTAACATCTAAAATATAAAGAGATTTATCAATTAGGTTTTAGAATACTGTGTCGAAATTATATGACAAGTCAAAGAAAAACATACCAGCCTTGGAGACAGGAAGATGTGTATTTCATACAGCTCTGTCATCCTTGAACCAGGAATCATAGGAGTCACCTAAGTGTTAATTGACTGACTACACTGGAGTATTTGGACACATTTTCAGAGAAAAAAATCATCTGTAGAATATCCAAAAGTATTACTGATGAGTAATATTGATTTTCTTGTTTTATATTAGTTTTTTTTTAATTTAATCTTTATTCAAGAAATGTGTCCAATAACAACCCAGTCACAGGAATTTATTTAAAGATGAAAGCTATTGGGAGTTTCTCACATTATGCTGAATAGTGGAAGAAATGTTTTATAAATGCTCAGGGCCTTAATCTTTAGAGACTGTTTGCAATTACTACAGCTACATAGAGCAGTCAGAGTATAAAATCACACTGAGCAAATGAATGAACTATGTTATGGACCATGATTCTTAACTCTCTGGTCCTTATGCTTCAATAATATTAACAAGAGCTTATACACTCTTAATCTTCTTAGTTTCCAATTCTTATCCTTTCATTCATTATAGGCTAAAATACATATAATCTCCCCTAGGAGTCTCCAAAAGTTCAATATTGGCTCTACCTACTCGATTTTTCACTATCTTCAAGTATCTTCCTACTTCATTATTCACTTAACTGGAATGTGTCATTCCCATCACTGAACTGGTCACGATTTTGATTTCCTCACTGAAAGTTTCATTAAGAGTATTAATAATGCTGACCTATCCAGAGCTACATATTCTCTTCATTGACCATACCAGATATTTGTTCTTACTTAGTTTCTACTTTATCTAGATCATTTTAACTTATATGGTTAAGTTTTTAAATATATGTTTAAAATAAATATTTTACCCTCCTATAAATATTCAATGACTGACTTAAGGGGGGTGGTTCTGTGACTTCCATATTTCTCAAAGTAGAAAGTTCTATGCATAAAGATTTTTAAAATTTAGTTGTTATTTAATAAAGATGAAAATAATGCACAGAGACATCAATCACATGCTCTCCCTTTCACTTTGTATGTATATATATATATATATATATATATATATATATACATATACTTATAAAGTGAAGAATATATATATATATATATATATAATAGAAGAATGCAGAAAACTATTAACTCATATGTCTTAATCATCTAACTCTGTCAAGTTAACACGGTTCACTAATTTATTTCAAAAATTTTAAGAGAACTGACACAATTCAAATACAGTTGAAGTCCCCTTGGTTGGTATTCCACTCCCATACTATCCAATCCCATCCCTACCTAGAAGTAATCATGATACTGAAGTTTTTATTTACCATTCCCATGTAATCTTTTATTACATATAACTGCATTACTCAACAAATTATTTTCTATTTTGACTTTAAATAATGTAACACTGCATATATTCTTCTGCAACTTGTTTCTTGTTTTTTATTGAAATATAATTGACTTACAATAGTATGTTAGTTTCAGGTGTACAACATAGTAGTTGATTTCCAGTCTCATAGTACTGTGGTCAGAAAAGATGCTTGATATGATTTCAATCTTCCTAAATTTAATGAGACTTGTTTTGTGGCCTAGCATGTGATCTATCCTGGGGAATGTTCTGTGTCACTTGAAAAGAATGTGTATTCTGCTGCTTTTGGACAGAATGCTCTATGTATATATCCATCTATCTATCATCTATCTATCAACTATCTGATGATGGGCAGGGCCAGATCCTGGGGTACAGCTTGTTTCTTTGTGTAAAAGTTTTTTTATTATTTCCAAGCTGCTACATAGAGTTCCAGTTTGTACACTTTTAACTTGTGTATAATATTTTATTATTTAAAAAGTACAATTCATTTTCCTATTGATGGACACAAGTTTTCTCTCTATTTTGTGGGGCTTAAAATAGTGTTGTAATGAATATCATCTCATTGCATGCAAGTGTTAGAGTTTCTCTAGGATGTATAGTTAGTAGACTAATTTGGGGGTCAAATTGTATATGCATATTTAGTTTTGATAGATATTACCAAATTGCTCTTCTATATGATTATTAGAATTTTCTTTCTCACAAGCAATGAATGCCACTGCTTAGTAATGCTAATGATGTTAATTGTTGCTAGTATATTTGAGGTCAGTAATATTTCTTTTTTATTTTAATTGGAATTCCATAATTACTACTGAAGTTGACCATCTACTAAAAGTGAGAACCTATAGAAATTTGTGTGATCATGTTTTATTTCCTTATTGTTTGTTTGGTTTGTGTTTTTGCTAATTGCCTGCTGTTTGTCTTTTATGTGTTAATTAGTAGAAATTCTCCATGAATTATGGAAAATATTTTTCAGTTGTAAACTATAAGGGTACTTCCCACATAGGCTCTCTTCATCTCTGCAAGCTGAGGGCAGCTTTTCATGAATGTTCTACGCACACACAGGGTAAGCTGAAAGTAGGACAGTTAAAGCCCCATAAGCTACTCTGTACAAGTGAGCAAAGCTTTTTGGTTAGTAAACATCCCTGCTTCCTTGCCCATTAATTGGGGTAATCCTGAGGGCTTTTCTCTCTGTCTCACGCAGTTCCCAGCAGGATTATGTTCCTGAGCCTATGGTAGTTTCCAGCTTGATTACATACTTGCATTGGCTTTATTTTCCCCGCTTTTCACTTCCCAACTAATTTCACGGACTTTCCATGGATTACCTTCCAAATAAATTTCAGAAACTCATACGAAGATCTTTGCTGCACTTCTGTTATGTTGTAGCCAAACAAAAACATACGCAGGGGCTTCCCTGGTGGTGCAGTGGTTGAGAGTCCGCCTGCCGATGCAGGGGACACGGGTTCGTGCCCCGGTCCCGGAAGATCCCACATGCCACGGAGCGGCTAGGCCCGTGGGCCATGGCCACTGAGCCTGCACGTCCAGAGCCTGTGCTCCACAACGGGAGAGGCCACAACAGTGAGAGGCCCGTGTACCGCAAAAAAAAAAAAAAAAAAAAAAAAAACAGTAAAAAAAGAAAAGAAAAACAAGGAAACAATCTGTTTTGTGTCTTGTTTTTACTTTCTTTTTATATATTTTGTTTAAAAATCAGTCAGTGTTATTATTGGCTAAATTTATCAGTATTTTTCTACTTAGTTCATCCTTTTTTTTTTAATAAAATAAAAAATGTTTATTCTTTTTTAAAAACTCCTTTAGTATCCCACATCAGGAGGACATCTTCCTACATTTTCTTCAAACATTTTTCTGTAGTTTTTCTGTATATTTAACCCACCTGGAATTTATTTTTCTTCATGATGTGAGATAAGGGTCTAATTTTATTTATCCTGAGATGAATAACCTGCTGATCCAGCATCATTTCTTGAATAGCCATCCTTATCTCATGTATTGGTAAGACTATCTTTTTGACTTGTGAAGTTTCCACATATGAATCAGGATGTTTGTGGGATCTTTACTCTATTCCACTGAGATATTTTTCTACCCCTGGACCAATACCACTCACTCTTTATCATTATAACTGTCTAATGAGTTTTGTTATATGATATGCCAAGTTCCAGTTTATTTTAGTAAATTTTTCAATTTCTGGACATATGATTTGTCGTTTTTCACATTAACCTATTTGTTTTATTTCATTCTGTCCTTTATAAATTAATACCTTTTTAAAGGAAAGCTATTCTTCCACTCATTTATTTGAACATATTAAGTATAATCACTTAAAACATATAATTTAAGGAAAATTTATAATATGAATGCAGATTTCATTTCTGAACATAAGTATATAATTTTTTATTTTCAATCTTATGTTTAATATATTATTGTCCTGTGCTTGGAGCATAGTATGTGAACTCATTTTGTTATCTTCTCCCTCCCTTATAAAGTCAAAATAAAACAAAGTTCTACTTGATTTTCTGAAAGCAAATATGCTGCACCAGCATCAGCTATAATGAAGAAAACACTCATTGTACTTCCATATTCTTGGCTCCCCAAATTCAAGTGTCATTCTCCAGGCTCCCATTGTAAGGGAGGGTCTCACCTATTACTAGAACATAAGTAAGATAAAGCTCTCCCAACTCCAACAGTGGTGTCTCTCATTTCATGTGTATTTTAAAGGGATTAAGAATACAGTTAGTATTAATTCAGTTAAATAAAAAATATAAATACATCCCATGACATACCTTTATTTATTTATATTCCACTTTTTACCAGCAAGGCTTTCAGAGAGCAACATGTGGTTCTTTTCCTTCAAGAGTGAAGAAGAAACAAACGTGGCTCTTGCTTATTTTAGTCAATTATAAAATGCCACAATTCCAGCACATTAACCCCTGAGCTAGTACTTCCTTATCTCTGGCCAGTTTTACTTTCCAGAACAAGAGGTAAATTAGCTTACTTTAGAACAGGTTTGGTTTTATTTATTAATTTTCAATTCTAAACTTATTGTTATTCAAAGTGTGGAAGTTCCCATGATAAACTGTACTTTAATTATCAGAGAACAGTCCTGGTTTTCCCATAACCACAGTTATGAGTGTGGAATTCTCAACATGTCCTCGTGTTATTATTGGCATTTTTAAAAAGATAAAGTCCTGGGCAAGTGAGTAATGTCTTCCCCACCCAGAATATTTTCTTAAAATAGAAAAAAAATGCTTAATTCCTCTCACAGCTGCTACTCCTGTTCATTGATAACTACATGAGGCCATAAAAAGTGGGCATATAAAGCCATGTTTCAGTGGACTTTCCTTTAGGTTAGATCAATACTCCCTTACACTGCATAACTTCACATGGGTGACATAATGAAGATTACAAAATTTGTGATTGTTTCAATAAGAAATATATATATATATATATATATATATATATATATGTATGTATGTATGTATGTATGTATGTATGTATATATACAGAGATACAGAAAAAGAGAGAGAAAGTGGGATAGAGGGAGGGTGGGAAGCGAGATTAAGTATTAATATATATGTTAGTCTATATATATATATATATATATATATATATATATATATATATATATATACACACATATGTGCTTAAAATTTATCTTTAGAATGTCTGCACCTACATAAAACAGGAAAAAATGCCTTAATAATGACTTGAGTCAGAGGGTGGAAGGTTGATCTGTTAGGGACTCTTTACAAATGTCATGTGCATGTGCCCAATGATTAATTTGACTACCATGAATTTCATATTTCTTCTACCAGTTCTCAAAATGATAAAGTATCATTTTTGTTTACAACATGCAGTTAATATCATTCACGCTGACAGCTGGCCTGTTCAGGTGATTAACATTTACAACTCTAAGCTTCTCTGTACTCACTAATATCTTTTTAAACATTAACTGCACTTTTAAAGCTACTTAATGTATAGAGACATAATGTTGCCAAAGAGACATACACAACTCATTTACACTGACTAGTAAGACTAGTGTAGACTTGTTTGACAAGCCTTCTTGGAAAACTTGAGAGCTTGTGCTCTCCAGTTGGTGAAGCTTCTATGCTCTCTCAGAGCCCTTAGAGTAGCAAACCTTCAAAAACCAAACATGGGATCAAAGCGAAATGTACCCTCAAGGCGCCGTTCTCTCAGCACCTATGAAGTTATGTTTGCAGCTCTCTTTGCCATATTGGTGGTGATCTGTGCTGGATTCATTGCAGTGACCTGGCTGTCAATCGAGGGATCAGAAAGAGGTAAGTCACATAGACTTGGCTACAGAAAAGTGCTCTCAGATGAATGTATACACTTCAATCTCCAGAATCCTGCCAGCATATTGTATGCATTGCTGTGCTTTCATGGCAAGGTATTTATATTGCATCCAGATGCTTCACCGTAGTTTACTTCATAGAATTTTTTAACATGGTATATAATTTGGATTTTAATTCAGAATTCAAACATGAGACTAAGTTTTTAAAAGAAAAAATGATAATGTTCTCAGTTCCAACATATAACAAAGTAGGTTCATAGCCTGTGGGTCTGTTCTGATAGAATTTAAGTCATAAACCTATTCAAACACTGTTGACCATGGAAGCGGATAAATAGGCCAAGTTAAAGAAAAAATATTGTTATTTCTATATAATTATATCTTTATTCTCTTATTAGTACAACAATTTGAATTGCAACAGTATAAGGCCACTTGAATGTAATTGTGGATTTATAAAGATCTCAAGTTGCCCGAGTAGCAATCTGTCATTGACAGAAAAAGAAAAAGAAAAGGTAATTCTTATTTAGAGCTAAATTACCTGTAACAACTGCTTTTAAAAACTCTCCAATTGTATTATCTTGTTACAACAAACCTATGAGTTATTTGTTATTGTTACCCTCATTTTATAGGTGAAAAATCAGAGACAGAGAATTTAGGTAACTTACTTATTTGCAACACTGCCAGGTGGTGCAAACTAGACAGTCCAACTTTAGAACTTGTGCTCTTCTTTACTATTTATTCATTTCTAAGACAAGTTTTTTTTTAATGGCAGCATAGCAGAAACTTGAGTATTGGATTTATTTTTTCTGAGAACATTTTCACATTTTTTAAATGATGAATTATATACAGGCATATTAATTCCTTCTGAAAACTCTCAGAGCAAAACCTTTTATATGTGAGTGATTTTAGTTTTACCAAGAAAATAAAATTCTCAGCCTTTGAGTTAGTTTTTTTCCCTTAGTAAATAAGTAAATTAGAATGTAATAAATATGATTTATAGTTTTATAAAATAATTCCAGTATAATTTTTGACTTATTTAACTACTATAGCTACATACAGGAATATACTTTAAAGAGAAAGAAGGCTTGTGATATTTTATGTAATTATAAGAACAATTTAATAAATTATAGAAATTCACTGAGACTTTTAGAAAAGAGACTGCTTTGGTCTTACTTAAATTCTGTGAATAACTTCAAGGATATGTAATTATTTGGAAGTCTATTGGAAGCCTTGATGCTCAATAAAAATACAAAAGTTAGTTATTTTACCAGAAAAATTAAAAATAAATATTTATAAATGTTAATATGATTTAATTGTGAACAACTGAATATAAGAAGGGATTTGAGATAAGGCAATAATAGAACATTAGAGGATATAAGACATTCTACTTTCAGTACATACTTTTACTTTAATATACTTTTAACATTTTTATTGGAAACCATTGTAGACTTTTAAAAAGTTGCAAAAATTGTAGACATTCATTCAGCTTCCCCTAATGTCAATATCTAGTACACACATAGTACAATTGTCACAGCCAAGAAATTAACATTGTTACAATGCTATTAACTGAACCAAACACTTTATTCAACTTTCACCAGTTTTCCCATTAATGTCTTTACCTGTTCAGGATCCAGTGCAGATTCCAACACTGGGTTTAGTTATCATGTTTCCTTAGTCTCCTCCAATCCATGACAGTTCCTCAGTCTTTCCTTGCTTTTCACTTTTAAATATGCAAATCTAAATGTTATTTTGAATGTTTAAAAAACAAATGAAATAGTATTAATAATATATTACATCAATTATGCAATGATAACTGTATAGACGAAGTGCAAGTTTATTGTTTAAAGTATTAATTCTACAGTTCCTTCTGGACTAGGAGATTTGTGTCAATATATGACAGATCTTGAGTTCTGAAGTTAGTCAATCCTTTGTCTAAATTCCAGATCTGTCACTTTTATCACATTGAGAAATTTTCTAGTAAATCTAAGCCCAAATTTCCCCATCTGGGGAAAGAAGAAATAACATCTTCTCATACCAGGTCAATGTATCATTATTATTACATTTACTAATGATTTCATCATTATGTGAGTTTCACCTGTAGCGATTCATTTCCAATATAAATATATATGCAAAGAAAATAATCTCATAATGGGATTGTACTGGCCTTAGTGGCACATTTTATTCCCCATGTTTGTATTCAGTTTGTTAGCTTTTTTCTTATATTTTTTCATATTGAGATAATAAATTTTCTGCAGCATTCTCAATAACTTCTCCAGTAATGACAGTCTCCATCTAATGACAAAAGGTCATACATGCCAATTTTATAATTATTAGAATGAAAAAAGTAGTTTCAAAACTATGCTACAAAGTAATACACACACTGAAATCTTCACAGCAATCTACATGTAGTAAATGAGCAGTGTCCCTTGATGTTAGGTGTTCAAGAAGTATCTGAAAGTAACTACAAAACTTTTAATGGTCCACTTCTCACTATATTTTCCTGAATCAGTTCCCATAATTGGTGGAAGGTGATCATCCCTGTATCTTCCAACAGAAATCTCAATGACAAACAAACAAAAACCAAACAAAACTTGGAAGCTTGGAGAGTTGGTTAGACTTCATAGAAAAGAAAAAAAAACAATTATAGTATAGAGAAGAAGAAGTTTAATTTTCAGTCTTTTAAAACAACTAGGTAGCTAAAAATATAAGTTAAAAAATAACAAACAGCTGATGATGAAACACGAAGACTGCAAAGAAAAAAAACAAGAACTCCAGGGCCAGCACATTAAGCAAGAACTTTACTTCTATGTCTTAACTGGAATGTGCATATTTTCTCTTATTCATTATTCACATTTTCAGCGTTTTGTTTCTTATTAATTCATCTAGATGCAGCATTTGGAGAAAGTCATGAAGCCAGAGGGACATTGACAATAACATCCGGAGTTACATATAATCCTAATTTGCAAGACAAACTCTCAGTGGATTTCAAAGTTCTTGCTTTTGACATTCAGCAAATGGTAGGAGACCTTCTCTCCTCAACTAGTTTAAAATTTCATAACATAGTTTCACTAACCACTTGCCAAAAGATACATAGATCTTGTTCTCTTTGAAAAAAATTAGTCAATAAATGTAATATGCTCAGGATACTTACATGTATGAGACCCATCATCACAGAGAAGGAAATCACCCCAATACAGTTCTAAGTAGAATATAAAGATTACTTTGTTTAAAATTTTAAACAAAATCTTAAATTTAACATGTTTTTTCTTAACCTTTTCTTTTTTTAGATAGATGATATCTTCCAATCAAGTAATCTGAAAAATGAATATAAAAACTCAAGAGTTTTACAATTTGAGTAAGTATAGCTCAAATTTTTTCTATAGATAGAAAGCACAGGATCACAAAATAGTGATATTTTTGCTAATATTTGTAAAAGATTGTCACTATTTTTAGGAGAAAATGGAACATTTTAAATTTTCAACATTTTCCAGGAGGATTGAGAAAAGTGGCATAGTATAAAATTTTATATTTGTAACAAATAATAATGCTAGATAATCTACCTCATATTAACATGTTTCTCTCTCCTAAGTGCAAAATCTTTCAGAGACACATGGAGAAGGCTGAGGTTGACTTTATGCAGATGCCTAGGAGTCTTGACATTTAACCTATATCAAATAGAAGGCATATGGTACTCCAAGTCATTGGAGAATGCAGTGAGCCTCACTTTATAGAAAGACTATTCTCCTATCTCAGATCAGAAACAATTGAACCTGAAAGCCTGGCACCAAAGATACTTGGTACATGGTTTTCACAAAAGTCCTGACATTAGTAAAAGAGTTCTTAGTTCTCAATGACCGAATAGAGGTAGGGAGGTCAAGTCAAAGGAAAAGAGATTCTGTTTAGAAAAACAATGACAGAATTAGTTAATGGGCAGAAGGAAACTTTAGGCCTTGCCATTTCTTGTTGGAACAAAACGTATCCACTTAGTGGAAGCCATCATGAAAAAAAGCACAAAGCTTCATTTTATACCAAAAAAAGAAAAAAATTAGAACTCCGTTTCTTTCTTTCTCACCTACTTATCTATCTATATTTATTATTCTTTATCCCACTGCATATTCATGAGATCTTAGTCTCAGTAGCCAGTCAACCCTACCTCCATCTACTGGCTTCATTCCTATCCACAACACAGAGGTTTCGACTCCTGTTTTCCAGGGCTTATGATCTCTGATAACCTCTTTCATGGCTTAATTTCAGGGCTATAATGACACAGGTGGACTCTCAGGAAAGGTTATTATTATTATTTTTTTGTTTGTGTGCTTTCCTCAAAGTGCTCTTTTAAAATATTTATTCAGTATTTATCTGTGAAGGTAAAACAATTCATGAAAGATTTTATTTCACTTTATTTCTCTGCTTTGGAATGAGTGGAACCAATTTCTCTTTTCCAGTTTTGGAGAGGATTGAGTTTGGAGATCTGCATTAAATTTTCAATTCAAATTTAGTTCTTAAAGGTTTTAGAACTAAAGCATTGCTTAAGGAGAGGTAACCCTCGTCCTTCCTCACCTTCCTCAGGCTCTAACCAGTGAAATCCATGCAAAGCACGGTATCTAGTGCAGAGATTATTAGGATAGCTTTGCAAATGGAACCCTTTGTCTTCTCTTGTTTACAACATGCTGGATAACTTTGTTTTTACTAGATTGGGAATATTTGCTGAATATAGACTTTTATATAAGGTCTGGGGATTTATCAAAACCCAACCATTTTCTTTGATATTTATTAAGTAACCTTATGTTTCTTTAGATAGTAAAATCACTATATGTGAAGCTGCAAATTATTTGAGCTAAGGAATTATTTCTTTCCCTTCCTTTAAACTACCTAGGAGACTAATATAGTTCCTAAATCTTGATACATATTTTATAACAATTCTCAAATAATACACTTCATCAGTGTAAAGAGACTTTCACCTCGTTGTAGCTGAACTACTTTTAAATCAGAAGTGAGTTTTTAAAGGATGCAATGCAAAGGAATTTCATGAAAATGTCTGTAAGATAAATTACAGGTAGGTACTTTGGGAGACAGAGAAAAAAAGGATGAGAAAAGAAATTCAGAAGCAGGAAAGAAAGTAACAAGCAAACATTTAGGTTTACTTTAAATAATCACACTTAAAATGACATATTCCACTTATAGAAAAAATTGACAGACTCCTAATTACCTTTGTAAATTATTTTCACTTTAAACTCCAATTGATAAAATCAAGACACAGAAATAACTGACTTCTCAACTAACTAACAATAGCCACACCAACTGTTAAAAATACATCTAAAAATCCTTTAAAATGTCTATTTCCTTTTTTGTTACTTATTTTACTGAAATACACACCCCATGTATGTGTACATGGTCAAGTTATAGCACTCAGAATACTAAACAGTCATTAATCTATCACTTCTTCCTTTTAAAAATATTATTTAATGTCAAATCTTGCTCCCCCTGCTAAGTTGTGTGTGTGTGTGTGTGTGTGTGTAGAGTCACTCTACAGGACAAGCAAATGGTTTACCCTCATCTGGGAACACTTTCTATTATTCTGCTTTGTGGAAAGCGCTTTGACTCAAAGAGCATTCAGGGGTTGATTCTTCTAATAAAGTGCTGTTTACACTTTATGGCAGTATGAAGCCTATTTTGCCCTTTGAGCACAGATAAGTTATTAAGTTAGGAAAGGAAAGACTTTTGTTTACTCAGCAACCCTAGAGGTTATCAGTATCATTAAGGAAAATAAGAGATAAGAAACATTTGATTTATTGCACACAGGCTCTCTGTATAATGATAGGATTTATCTGTTAAAAAAAAAACAGACTCAGATATTCTACTGGAACAGTACTTTGAAATGAAAATGGCCATTGTTTCTTTTTTTTTTTCTAAAGGAAGAATTCGCATTACCTTAATAAATAAATTCAATTTCACAGCAGTGATAGAGATCATTACTAAACTACTAATATAACAGCTTTAGCTTTCTTATTACATGAAACACAAATGTTTATTATGGTTTTCCTGATTTCTACTGTATATCTCTCTTATCTCAACATTTACTCTGAATAAGAAACAAATTTTAAAGAATACAACTGTATGTGGATATAGGATCGGTCACTCCTGTCCTTACAAAGTATAAATTATTAAATGAAATGTATAATTCACAACTAAGAAAACACATCTTTCATACGAAGATGTTTTATGCCTGAGGATGAACTTATCCAGTTACTTTCAACTCGGTGGAAGAAAATTCCAGATTTGTATGTTCTCTACCAAAATTACCTTACCTCTTTTACTCCCTAACTCAAATAAAATAAAAGCAAGTGGTCAGTCAAACTTAATATGTGAAAGTTACACAAAGAGAAAAATCCGATTTAATCAGAATTAAAGCTATTTGCTGTGCAACCAAGGAGGTAAAGATTAGAAATTGAAGACAGAGAAACTAATGGACTTTGTTCACTCTCACTTTATTTTTATCATATTGAACTCTGTCCATTTAAAAGTTTTGGGGGGTGAGGTTGGTTAAGGAGACAATGAAAAGGAGGAGGCAGGGGAAGAAGAAGAGATGGAGGATGAGGGAAAACGAGAAGAAAAAGAAGAACAGGTGGCAGAGGAGGAAGAGGGAGAAAGGGAAAGGGACAGGAAGGGGGAAGCTTCTATCTCTCAAAGTGTGGCGGCAATAAAATATCCATTCTCCCCCCAAATTCCAACTAGCTATTTTCTGCATCTTTTTAGGTATAAAGTTCTGGTAGCAATGCAAGATAATAAAAACCTGGATCTGCATCTAGGCAAATGTGTTGTATTGTCTTTCCTATTGACAAATAGTTCATAATGGTGTTGATAGCAGTGGTATGTGGGGTGGGGATGGGAACTAGAGCAAAACATATCTGGGAAACAGAGGTTCTGGATTTTATTACTCTCTCTCTGATATTAATAAGCTGTATAACTCTAGGCAAGGTTACCTGTATTACTCTGAGTCTCATTCTCTCTATTTATAAAATTGCAATGTTGGCCAGCATCAGATGCAAAAATAGAGTCATCTCCCTTTTCTTGAGCATCTGTTTAAATAAATACGGATGAGGCCTGAGAGTTGTATGCCAGTTAAGATTTTTTTAATTACAATTAACTGAACACGTGACTAAAAGTGCCTTAAACAACAAGAATTTATCATCTGACATCACAAGAAATTTGGAGGTTTCAGCAGAGGTTAATTCAGTGGAACAATGACAGAGACATAATCAAGAATTTAGGTGGTTTCATTGTTTTATTGTACTATCTTTAGCTTGTCAGTCATAGCTTGCCTCATGGTCCCAAGATAGATGTGACAGTTCCAGCAATCACATATAGATATAATAACATTCAACAAAGAAGAGTAGTAGTCCACTATGAACCTTTATCTGATGAAATATAGAGAAGTTTTCAAGAAGTTTACGATCAGCATCCCCTCATGTTTCATTGACCAGGGCCTCGTCATATGCCCATGAATAAAACTATCATTGACATGAGGAATGGTTGGAGAAGCCATGAGAAAATGGAGAGTTATTCTCAAACAAAATTAGAGACCAGCCAGCATGGAAAAATTAACAAGTGTGGAAGAATAGATAAAAACAGTGTCTGTGATGAAATCTATTTTTATCAAGGACAGCAGTGATTCCATGTGTGGGTAAATTTGGGGAACCTGGATCTAAATAGTTACTAAGGAGCCTTGCCATTTACAAGATTTGGATACTCTGATTTAATCAGATGATTGGAAAGTTAAACATTCTAACATTTTTAAAATAATATATTTAATAGAGGTGAAATGTGCAATTATTGATTAGAGTATCTTATTCACGTCAATCATGAAAAGCTAGCTACATAGAAATGAATCACTTCTGCTAAACGATGAACCTGAATAATAGCACAGAAACCAAAAAGGAATATCCTACCGAGAGGAAATGCTGATCTGCTGTGATCTTTCAGGAACATTTTTATCCTGTATATAGTCTTGGAGAAAAAAAAAAACTTTTATTATAGGTTTTATCAAGACATATATACATACAGATACATAAAGAACTCTTCAGGAGTTGATGAAGTCCTTCAAGAAACTCATTAACTTAAAGATATCACAAGGATATGAATGTAAATGTGTAAATTTCAGAACCAGCAAACATATCATGCAAAATTTGGTTCTCCTTAGTCTGCCTCTTAAGGGTCCAAGTAAACCCTGTGTAACCCCAGCTTACTGAGGGAGACAGAATGAAGACCAGAGCTAGAGTTTGTTTCCCTAGCAGTTGTATCCTAAAAGCACAGTAGCAAAGTAGAAATGTAGACAGAAGAGCAAAAATCTCTCCAGTATTTCTAGTGGGTCCAAAATTTATTCATTTTTATGATTCTTTAAACTGTAAACAAATCGCCAGTGAAGAAAACTTTGAAAATGCATGTTTCAGAGAAGGCGATGAAGTAAGAGAAGATGACTTGGGTCATGTAATTGAACTCTAATGTTATGGTCAGAGACGAGTAGGCAAGATAATCCCAACACTTGACCATGAGACAGAAAATCCCACAAATTCCCAATAATCCACTTATGCTTGTCTTCTTTCTACCCTTCTAAATCAGGGCATATTTCATTTATTTTATATTAAGAATGTAGAAGAAAAAGTAGATATAAATTAGTTGCTATAAGCTTGCTATCAAGCCTTCATAAACTATTTAGAAAATTTTTCTCTGAAATCAGTGAAACTACTTTAGACCTATTCCTACTTAGAAGTCATCTATGAAAAATTACAAATTCACATTCTTTATTCTTTCAAACAGAAAAATGAGAATAAACGTCATGATACCATGTGATTTGGTTTAATTTGACACAAGTATCTGTGGTCTAGCCTAAGGATTAGCGTGCTAATGTGGGACTCAGAAAAATCAGATTCTAATTCTGGATATATGTTTGTGTTCTTGGAGAAACATTGTCTTTTAATTTCTCTTTCTTCCACCTGTGAAATAAAGATAATATTTGACATGACCTACTTTGTATAGGTATAATAAGGATTAACAAGGGGATAACTGTGGAGAATTTCAAAGACACCTTACATAAATTGAACACAAATAATTTGAAGAAGGCTAACTTTTTTCTCTTATGTCATTTTTTGCTTTGCAGAAATGGCAGCATTATAGTCATATTTGACCTTCTCTTTGCCCAGTGGGTGTCAGATGAAAAGGTAAAAGAAGAAATGATTCAAGGCATTGAAGCAAATAAATCCAGCCAACTGGTCACTTTCCATATTGATGTGAACAGCATTAATATTACAGGTATCTGTATTTGATTTCTTTGAATTGTTAAGCTATGAAATTAAAATTCTAGCTATGTACCAGGGGAGCAGTGGGATGACCCTGGACTTTAGAAACCTGTCTTATTGCCTGAGATAACACATTTACATAAGAAAAATAAAATATGGAGAAACTGTTTTGGAGAAAAATATGAGTGAGAAAATATTTGTAAAATATCAAATATCAAAAAAGTTCTGAAAATATTGGCATGCCTAAATGTTTGTGGGTCTGATCACACTTTTGCCATTGGCCAAATACACCCTGACTTTCCAGGAACCCTGCATTGGAAAGTGACACATTACTTTGTGATAGTCATATAGATATTATTAGATTACATAGTCAAGTGGCAAGTCCAGTCTCTGACTGAGGACTTAAAAGAAGGAAAGGAAGTAAAAAGAGGGTATTATGAGTTTGATTCATCCCAGTTATTTATAAAAAATAAAACTTTATTTTAAAATGATAAATAATTTTAAGATAAAAATAAATCAAAGGGGAAGAGATATAGAGCATCAAAAATAATATCAAGACAATAATGTCTATCAATGTTAAGTTATTCTAAATTTTCCATTTTAGTTGTTTCCCAATTAATTTAATTCAACAAACATGTATACAGAGTCCTATTTTGGTTGAAAACAATAGTAAGTTGCCAGGCCCATCCAGATCCACAATCTCTTATCTGTAAACCTTCAGGTTAAATATGTTTTAGAATTCAGAAATTTTTAGATGTTAGAAAGCTCATCAATATATAAATATCCGGGTTTCCCTGGTGGTGCAGTGGTTGAGAGTCCGCCTGCTGATGCAGGGGACATGGGTTCGTGCCCCGGTCCGGGAAGATCCCACATGCCGTGGAGCAGCTGGGCCCGTGAGCCACGGCTGCTGAGCCTGCGTGTCCGGAGCCAGTGCTCCACAATGGGAGAGGCCACAACAGTGAGAGGCCCGCATACCACACACACACATACACACACACAAATAAATAAATAAATAAATATATATATATATATATATATATATATCCACATCAAGTGGAATAAAGGCAAACAACCTATTGCCAGTTCAAATAGTTTTGCTTCAGAATGAGATATCAGTATAGATTTGCTCTTAAAGGAAACATAAAAAAAAATGCATTTAAAAAAATTTGTTATAGTGGATACAAAATCGCAGACTTCTAGTTGCTTTTCTTTACAGCCTGGGTTCATCAAGCACAGTACTCTTCCACTAAGCCCCTTACTATATCCTGCCGTGCCTGTTCAGTGAGAAGACAGCTCAAGCTCTTAAGTGCTTCTTCTACTGATGGTTTGGTCCCCTCTGGCACAGCTGCTGAAGCAGAGACTGTTTTGGATTTTTGTCTGATTCAAATGAGCTGAAAACTACTACTAACTATTATTAGCTACAACAGGTGGTTTTTCTATCAACACATTTACTCCTCATACCAATCTTATTGCACAGTGTCTTTACTACCCCCATTTTACAGATGAGACAACTAACATACAGAAAATGTATCTATTTCGAGATGGATTGAGGATTCTGACCCACGGGGTCTTAGCCTAATATCTGTGCTCTTAGAGCTTATATTAGAGTTTCTTTGTAATAGTTTTGCCTTTAAACAATGTTGATTATTTTTCAATAGTCAATTTTCTTCTAGAAAGGTGGAATCTTACTATCTTTATTTGAATAGGCATCAGTTTCTGGAGGTCTGCTGAGGCAAATGAACTGACAGGTGTGCTGAAACTTATTTTCATGTCTCCCTATGGTGGGGCTATTTAGGAGAGGGGAGTTTGTGGTTTTAAAAAATTTATTTATTCAATAAAACCATATCCTTTGAATTAACTTAGAATAAGGATCATAAATGCAATAAACTATATCACAACATCAACTCAAGAATATGATCCAGAAGTTGGAGTTACATTTAACTTGTTGAACTATATTAAAACACATTTGTAAACATAATATGAAGCTTAATTTTAGGTATTTAAGTTTAATATTCACTTGCATCATGTGAATTTTCAAATTTATTACATTTTTAATTGGTTAATAATTTCACAGATACCTTTTATTTTTATATAGTATACTGTCAAACCAAACAATGAAAATTAAAATATCATCTTCTTTATGAAAATATCTTATTAAATTTATTTTATCTTCTTCACCAATAATCTACCATATATCATTTATGAAACTGCTATAGATCTTTTAGAGAGAAGACAGTGCAGTAATGAAGAAATAATCTAATAAACAATCTAGTTAGTAGAAGAGGACATACCTCTTAACCCACTTACCATAAATATTGTTTTGAATGAAAACAAATTCATTAGATCATAAGATATGCTTTGGTTTTCTTTATTTTTAATATAGTTGTCATTATATCTTTAAAAATATTAAACATGTTAATGGGTGAAGAAAATAGCTAGTTTTTATATTTTATGTGAAAAGCACTTTATACTTAAACAGTACTTTGTTCCCTGTAGGTATTATCATGTGTAAGATTATTTTTGCATCCATTTGTTTCAGTGCAAAACCATTGATCTAGGTCTGACAAGATATGGTGTGTTATATTGTCTCTCTTAAATATAAATTATTCTATATAATTATGATGAATAAATAGATATCTTTCTTAAATGGGTAAAATATAGCAAATATTTTGCATAGGTAAATTTATAGAGAGAATACATAGAGATTCTGGAAATTCATCAAATGTATCACAATCAAATTATAATTAAATAAATAAATAAGAACATTCAGGATGAGAAAGGGTGAAATGGAAACTCTGGTAGATCAGATGCCCTTTGAATGAATATTCAAACTGCACTCGATGTTTTGTAATATATTTATACTCTAAGCCCTAACTTAAAACCAACTTTACTTTATTCCAGCGTCTTTGGAGAATTTTTCTACGATAAGTCCTGCAACAACTTCAGGTCAGTACTTATAGCATTGCAAAATGTATAAGTTGGTGATCATAAAACTTTATGACATTAGGCAAGGATTCAATTTTTTTTCTGGTGGCTCTTTCTAAATGAGATATTTAGTCTTCATATCAAAATTTATAAAGCATACATTTGGTTAGGAATAACATAGTTCATAATATTACAAAGTTCATAGTGCCTAGTTATATATACAAGGATATGAATTTCCAATGCCCCTTTCATATTTTAAATTCTATATATGTATGTATGCATATATTATGGGTGAGAGTGTGTTTGTGTGTGCGCATGTGTGTGATCTCAAAATATGGCTCTGATCATGCAGCCTTGGAAATGAAACCCTGACATTTGTAAGGTCACTATAAATGAAGGAAAGGAGTTTAAAATATAATGAAATGATAACTTTCAAAATGTATCGTACTCTTTGGAAAGGACAATCTAAAGTTTAAAGTTAACTTTGCTCTATTCCAGCATTTTCTCCACCCTATGTTTCTAACTACAATTGGTCACTACCTCTTCACTTTGTCTTATCAAGATCATACTGACTATCAAAAGAGTGCTTTGAGAAATTATCAATCATTTAAAAACTAACGAGTTATCTTAAAATGGAAAATCATTCTGTTGTAGAAAAATTATTCAAATTGAAGTCAAAAGAATTGAACACTAATCCTGTCTGTCAACTACCAGAATCACTGGGCATTTCACCTTCTCAAAATCTGCTTCCCATAAACTGTAAATAATAAAATTTTCTAAATATTTTAGAAGTCATCACAAGTATCGAATTCATATAAAAATGATATTCAAAGTGTAAGTTGTTATAAAACTCTAACCACATTACTTTTAGTGTTATCCATAATCATGACCAATTTTATAATATTTGAAAAATCTATTTGTTTGAATTATCTACTTGTACCAGGTACCATATTTTACAAACATTATCTCATTTAATTCTCTGAATGATTCTGTAGAGAGTAATATTTTTTCTACTTAAAAATACATAAGTAATAAAGACTGTGCCCAGAGTCACACAGCTATTAATTATCAAAGTCAGGAATTCCTCTGGACTCCAAAGCCCATGTTCTAAGCATAACTCAAGCTCCTATTTCAAACAATAGCAGATTAATCTAGAACATTTTAGTCTACAGCCATTAATGAATTCTTATGTTTAGTTATTGATAATTAAAAAACATCATCTTCATTATTTAAAAAGTAAGAACATCTAAAAACCTCTGCTCTACAGCTCTAAAAGTCAATGAAAACATAAAAGATTTATTTTTAGCTCCAGATACAAATGATATATTCTTAAGTTAATAAATATTAATAATTCATAGTAATTTTTAAAACTCTCAAGTAAAATATTAAACAGAAGGAATTCCTAATAATCAGTTTTAAAATATAATTGTTATTTTTATGTCATTTATTTTTACTGACAAGCTAACTACCAGCAGTCCTCTGGCAACTACAGGTCAGTTTTAATATTATTTCTCTTATTTAAAAAAAAAAAACTTTTTGTTAATATTTCATTTTGACTCCTGAGAATTCTCTGATAACACAGTAGTTAACAGTACCCTTATTTAATAGATAAGAAAACTAGAGCATCAAACTTTATACTTTTAGCCTAATATTTTACCAAAACATAGAAATATATTTGAGGCAATCAAGGCCTGGATTATCTGATCTCACTTCAGTCCTTCGTCTATTAGAACCATGGTTATTACCTTTTGCTAAGAATGCCACCAATAGGATCAAAATGTCTGCCAAAAAGGATGTAGGTTTCATAGGATGTGAGGGAATTTTTTCTCTAATTATTGTCTCTGCATGCAAGGGAGACGTGCTTGCTCTCTCCTCTTAACACGGTATGGTTGCCAAACCAGTATCAAAGTTGCCTTGGATTCATTCATTCAGCAATTTTTCATTAAATGCCTACCTTGTGCCAACTCCTGGTATGTATCTGTAATGTGACAATTTTTCTGGATTCCTAGTAATTGTCTACTGTGCCTTTGTCTATGTGCTGGTTAACCAAAATGTCTTCTCTTGCCCTAACTTAATCTTCATGTTAAGTGGTCTGGATGTGAACCTAATCTCTTTAGGTAAACTCCATAAAGGCAATAATGTGTGGATCGTCAGCTCCAAAAATAATACTGCCATTTTTATGTTATTAGAATTTATATCAAATGTTATATACATACAAGGAGAGAACATTTGTGAAATTATAAATGATCTCTGAGTTACACAGTAATTCTTGGATAAAATGGTTGGTGTGATGTTTGAAAAGCAGAATGATATATGAATCATTAATCAAAATGCTTTATGAAACAAGTCATCCCACCTCTAAACTATAGAGGTCTTTTATGGTAGGATAAGCCTGCCTGGGGTTGTATGTAGGTATTAACCATATAGTAGCACAACATATTAAAAAATAAAACTGCTCTTCAGCCCATAGTCCCTTATCCAATGTAGAAAACTATTTACAGCCTCTAAAATCATCTTTCAACACACTTTCAAAAAATGATTTTAGGATCTATAGTGACTAATTCCTTTAATCTAAAAATAAACTGAAAAAATAATTTTAATATATTTTGAGAAATTTGTTTCTAAAACTTTAAAATTCAGCAACAAATATCTAAATCAGTGCTCTGTTTTCCATTTATCTGTCTGTTTACTGATTCACTGAGTGGTTCATATAATCCACAGTTATTGAGGACCTCTTAGGTATATAAAATGCCCTAAGAGAAATATGTGGAATGACTTAGGGGTGGGGGGAAAGTGTTAAAGCAAGAAATCCTTGGACTTAAATTTTCCCCCTTACTCTCCTAAAGACAAACCCAATAAAATTATAAAAAATGGCTGAACCATATGACCAGTTCCTTGCAGGACTATGTCTTGTCCAAAAGGTCCATAAGAAATTTGTCCACACCAAAAAGGTCCTTGATAATTTGGTCCTGTCCAAAATCATTTGGCATGGACCAAATATGCTCATGGACATTTTATATAAGACCAAATTTTAAGGACCTTTTGGAATGGACCAAATGTCTTATGGACCAAAATATCTCACAGGTCAAAGGTCTTGTGACATATTGGTCAGTATCAAAAGTTGGCTAACAGCCCAGTTTCTTCTGGCCAAAGGAGATGGAGAATGGGGAACAGAGAGCAAGAGGGTAATACTCAACCCGTACTTTTCTCTCCTATGGAGTGGAATAGAAATCTCCTTTCTTACATGTAAACTATAAGAATGGGATCAGTACATATTTAGTCTTATCTTTCACTCTTTATGTAAGCATTTGATAATCAAAATGAAGACCAAAAGGTAACATACAATTTTCAAACATTGAAAGTGTGTGGGTGAATCCACTATAACCATTTCCACCAATTGCTGTACATGTCACTTTTGATAAGCTACCTAGTCTGCTTGAACTTTGTAGTTATTATCTGAAAGACAAAGATTTAGGTATATTTCTTAGAGTGGTCGTGAAGAAGAGAAATAATACAGATACAAATTAATGACTAGCATAAAGAGGGACACATGTTAGATCCTTTCTCCTTTCCCCCTTCAGACTTAGACCAAAAAAAAAAAAAAAAGCAGCTGGATACTTTTTTAAAAACACTTTTCAAAAACTAAACTAAGGTTAGGACAAGATTACTGTATTCAGTAATGCTCATTTTAATCTGATCATTTATTTGACCAAAAAAAACTCCATATCCAAAGCATTCCTATTATTGGAGACTGTACTGAATTATTTTACTCAATCTTCAAAAAATTATAATAAGGTAAGTAGGTGGCAAAATATCACATTCCCTCTTTTACTGGATCCATGAGTCCCCAGTCATCCTTTCTATTTATTCCTCTCATATGTCAAGATACTATAAATCTATAGAAGGGAGAGAGACAATTAAACTTGAAAACCAAGCAATAATTTATTATGAATATGCCTTTCAGGGATGTTAACTTTATTCTCATTTTTTATATGCCTGGAAGACAGAGTGTGAGAAAAATCAGTAAATGCATGCATCATATACCTGAGCGTTAGTAATATTATAAATTCTGCCACAGAGAATTTTTATATGATAGCTGGTACAAAGTCCATGAGGATTATGTTCTATTGCTCAACTGTCTTTGTTGCCAATTACTGTAAAGTTCTACTAACCCATTTGGAAGAGTAAAGGAAGAGATGGGAACCAAGGTTGCATTATACCGATTTGATTTCTGGCTGCTACAGTGTGCCTGAGAGGGATCCTTTTGGGCAATTGTTCATATGCTTGAAGGGTTTCTAGAATACGGCTTGTTCTAGTCTTCTGTTGCTTCCTGTGTAGGCAATGACTGCGAAAAAACAAAAGTTTCACTATCATGGGCTTTCTCAATCTCCAACAAAATGCAATTTGCCACAATTCCACTATGTGGAGGGGTTTGGGGACTGAAGAAAAGGAACTGGCTGATTAGGTGAAGAACATAAAGTTGGGTCAAGAGAAGGTAAGGCAGAATTATACTCCTCAAATGAATTAATTGCCCCAGCACGAAGACACAGGCACTGTAACCAACACCAAATGTATTTTGACTTTAAGTATTTTTTTCTCTGCATTTGAGAAAAAAATATGCATATATTGCTAAGCACTCTCTTCTAATTTAAGACATTCCTATGCACATGATAACAGAATTAAAGTATCTTTCCACTATAATTTCATTTGAATTGACCAGTCATAGTCTTGCTAAATAGATTAAATTTGTTCTTTTAAAGTAGATGAGAATTTCTGTAAGGTGATATCTCTTTTTCTAATACAGTACAGTGAAATGATCTTGGTCTCTCAAGGCAGGCATTCATGGATTCAGGTTCTGTTCCCATTACTAAGTAAGCTATTAAAGGAGACAATTACCAGGAATTGGGTTTAATTTGTCTCATCTTTGGCCACCAAGCGTTATTACCCCTATTTAAGTAACAGAGAAAATAAAAATCAAAGATTTCCAAAATGTGATATTCAAATTACTGTCTTGTGTGTAATATTTCTTATAACTGGTTTGGAAGAAAACAAATAATGGATTTCAGTCTTTTTATCCTCCACAATGCTTAGCACAGAGTCTGCACAAAGTAGGCACAAGAGATTCCTCACCCCAAATCACTGGACATTGATACGACTGTGAATCACTCTGAAGTAATCACATTTCAGTGTGTACTGACTCCTTCATAATACAAATATAAACAGTTACTTAAAACCTTCCATTTGCAGAATTCCAAATAATACTAATCTACTGGTGGGTTTTCATAGTTTGCCAAAAAATTAATATCCAGAAGATAAAATATCATATAGATATAACAATATGCCAATCCTTTTCCCACTCAAGAAAACAGCAACTAATATTCAGACAATTTGAACAGCTTTTAATAAGTAGAACCAATTATTATTCTCTTTGTGCACATTTCCTTAAATAGAACTTCTTAACTCCTTTGCTAACAATTTCCTCTTGAGAAGTACACTACAGATTTCCTAGAAAACAAGAAATACTAGAGCAAAAATTAAGGAATGAAATGGCAAGCTAAGTAGTACACAAATCCAAGGACTCTAGTTTTAAGAATGGAAGGTCATTTAAAAAAAACTGGCATCTGGCTAATTTCTGTAATAGTTAATGTGTTAACCAATGGTTTTCTTGGGAATTGAAATCATATATGTGTACATAAGGAGATGAGACAGAGACAGCAGACTAGGTAAAAATAAAATCTGATAAAATTCCAAAACACGCTTCTTTATATAACAAAACTATATTCATATTTTCCATATTGGTTTTTATTTTTTAACATCTTTATTGGAGTATAATTACCTTACAATGTTGTGTTAGTTTCTGCTGTACAACAAAGTGAATCAGCTATATGTATACATATATCCCCATACCTCTTCCCTCTTGCATCTCCCTCCCTTCCACCCTCTCTATCTCACCCCTCTAGATGGGCAAAAAGCACCGAGCTGATCCCCCTGTGCTATGAGGCTGCTTCCCACTAGCTATCTATTTTACATTTGATAGTGTATATATATCCATGCCACACTCTCACTTCATCCCAGCTTACCCATCGCTCTCCCCTAGTCCTCAAGTCCATTCTCTATGTCTGCATCTTTATTCCTCTCCTGCCCCTAGGTTCTTCAGAACCATTATTATGGTATTTTTTAGATTCCATATACATGCGTTAGCATACAATATTTGTTTTTCTCTTTCTGACTTTCTTCATTCTGTATGACAGGCTCTTAGTCCATCCACCTCACTACAAAGAACTCAATTTCATTTCTTTTTATGGCTGAGTAATATTCCATTGTATATATGTGCCACATCTTCTTTATCCATTCATCTGTTGATGGACATTCAGGTTGCTTCCATGCTCTGGCTATTGTAAATAGAGCTGCAATGAACATTGTGGTACTTGACTATTTTTTAACTATGGTTTTCTCAGGGTATATGCCCAAGAGTGGGATTGCTGAGTTGTATGACAGTTCTATTTTTAGTTTTTTAAGGAACCTCCATGCTGTTCTCCACAGTGGCTGTATCAATTTACATTCCCACCAACAGTGCAAGAGGGTCCCCTTTTCACCACACCCTCTCCAGAATTTATTGTTTGTAGATTTTTTGATGATGGCCATTCTGACTGCTGTGAGCTGATACCTCATTGTAGTTTTAATTTGCATTTCTCTAATGATTAGTGATGTTGAACACCCTTTCATGTGTTTGCTGGCAATCTATATATCTTCTTTGGAGAAATGTCTATTTAGGTTTTCTGCCCATTTTTGGACTGGCTTGTTTGTTTTTTGGATATTGAGCTGCATAGGCTGCATGTAAATTTTGGAGATTAATCCTTTGTCAGTTGCTTCAATTGCAAATATTTTCTCGCATTCTGAGGGTTGTCTTTTCATCTTGTTTATGGTTTCCTTTGTTGTGCAAAAGCTTTTTAGCTTCACTAGGTCCCATTTGTTTATTTTTTATTTTATTTCCATTTGTCTAGGAGGTGGGTCAAAAAGGTTCTTGCTGTGATTTATGCCATAGAACGTTCTGCCTATGATTTCCTCTAAGAGTTTTATACTGTCTGGCCTTATATTTGGGTCTTCAATCCATTTTGAGTTTATTTTTGTGTACAGTGTTAGGGAGTGTTCTAATTTCATTCTTTTACGTGTGGCTGTCCAGTTTTCCCAGCATCACTTATTGAAGAGGCTGTCGTTTCTCCATTGTATATTCTTGCCTCATTTATCAAAAATAAGGTGACCATATGTGCATGGGTTTATCTCTGGGCTTTCTATCCTGTTCCATTGATCTATATTTCTGTTTTTGTGCCAGCAGCATATTGTCTTGATTACTGTAGCTTTGTAGTATTGTCTGAAGTCCAGGAGCCTGATTCCTCATGCTTGGGTTTCCTTTCTCAAGATTGCTTTGGCTATTCGTGGTCTTTTGTGTCTCCATACACATTGTGAAATTTTTTGTCCTAGTTTGGTGGAAAATGGCATTGGTAGTTTGATAGTGATTGCATTGAATCTGTAGATTGCTTTGGGTAGTAGAGTCATTTTCACAATATTGATTCTTCCAATCCAGGAGCATGGTATATCTCTCCATCTATTTGTATCATCTTTAATTTCTTTCATCAGTGTCTTATAATTTTCTGCATACAGGTCTTTTGTCTCTTTAGGTAGGTTTATTTCTAGGTATTTTATTCTTTTGGTTGCAATGGTAAATGGGAGTGCTTCCTTAATTTCTCTTTCAGAATTTTCATCATTAGTGTATAGGAATGCAAGAGATTTCTGTGCATTCATTTTGTATCCTGCAACTTTACCAAATTCATTGATTAGCTCTCGTAGTTTTCTGGTAGCATCTTTAGGATTCTCTATGTATAGTATCATGTCATCTGCAAACAGTGACAGTTTTACTTCTTCTTTTCTGATTTGGATTCCTTTTATTTCCTTTTCTTCTCTGATTTCTGTGGCTAAAACTTCCAAAACTATGTTGAATAATATTGGTGAGAGTGGCAACCTTGTCTTGTTCCTGATCTTAGAGGAAATGCTTTCAGTTTTTCACCATTGAAAATGATGTTGGCTGTGGGTTTGTTATATATGGCCTTTATTATGTTGAGGTAAGTTCCCTCTATGCCTACTTTCTGGAGAGTTTCTATCATAAATGGGTGTTGAATATTGTTGAAAGCTTTTTCTGCATCTGTAGAGATGATCATATGGTTTTTCTCCTTTAGTTTATTAATCTGGTTTATCACATTTATTGATTTGCATATAATGAAGAATCCTTGCATTCCTGGGATAAACCCCACCTGATCATGGTGTATGATCCTTTTAATATGCTGTTGGAGTCTGTTTGCTAGTATTTTGTTGAGGATTTTTGCATCTATGTTCATCAGTGATATTGGCCTCTAGCTTTCTTTCTTTGTGACATTTTTATCTGGTTTTGGTATCAGGTTGATGGTGGCCTTGTAGAATGAGTTTGGGAGTGTTCCTCCCTCTGCTATATTTTGAAAGAGTTGAGAAGCATAGGTGCTAGTTCTTCCTTAAATGTTTGATAGAATTCGCCTGTGAAGCCATCTGGTCCTGGGCTTTTGTTTGTTGGAAGATATTTAATCACAGTCTCAATTTCAGTGCTTGTGATTGGTTTGTTTATATATTCTATTTCTTCCTGATTCAGTCTCGGAAGTTGTGCTTTTCTAAGAATTTGTCCATTTCTTCCAGGTTGCCCATTTTATTGGCATATAATTCCTTGTAGTAATCTCTCGTGATCCTTTGTATTTCTGCAGTGTCAGTTGTTACTTCTCCTTTTTCATTTCTAATTCTATTGATTTCAGTCTTCTCCCTTTCTTTCTTGAGGAGTCTGGCTAAAGTTTTATCAATTTTGTTTATCTTCTCAAAGAACCAGCTTTCAGTTGTACTGATCTTTGATACTGTTTTCTTCATTTGTTTTTCATTTATCTCTGATCTGATCTTTATGATTTCTTTCCTTCTGCTAACTTTGGGGTTTTTTTGTTGTTGTTGTTCCTTCTCTAATTTATTTAAGTGTAAGGTTAGGTTGTTTCTTTGAGATGTTTCTTGTTTCTTGAGGTAGGATTGTATTGCTATAAACTTCCCTCTTAGATCTGTTTTGCTGCATTCCATAGGTTTTGGGTCCTCGTGTTTTCATTGTCATTTGTTTCTAGGTATTCTTTGATTTCCTCTTTGATTTCTTCAGTGATCTCTTGGTCATTAAGTAGTGTATTGTTTAGCCTCCTTGTGTTAGTATTTTTTACACATGTTTTCCTGTAATTGATATCTTGTCTTATTGTGTTGTGGTTGGAAAAGATACTTGATACGATTTCAAATTTCTTAAATCTACCAAAGCGTGATTTGTCACCCAAGATATGATCTATCCTGGAGAATGCTCCATGAGCACTTGAGAAGAAAGTGTATAATGTTATTTTTGGATGGAATGTCCTATAAATATGAATTAAGTCCACCTTGTTTAATGTATCATTTAAAGCTTGTGTTTCCTTATTTATTTTCATTTTGGATGATCTGTCCATTTGTGAAAGTGGGGTGTTAATGTCCCCTATAATTATTGTGTTCCTGTTGATTTCCCCTTTTATGGCTGTAAGCATTTTCCATATGTATAGAGGTGCTCCTATGTTGAGTGAATAAATATTTATAATTGTTATAGTTTCTTCTTGGATTGATCCCTTGATCATTATGTAGTTTCCTTCTTTGTCTCTTCTAGTAGTCTTTATTTTAAAGTCTATTTTTTCTGATATGAGAATTGTTATCCCAGCTTTTTTTTTTTTTTGATTTCCATTTGCATGGAATATCTTTTTCCATCCACTCACTTTCAGTCTGTATGTGTTCCTAGGTCTGAAGTGGGGGTCTTGTAGACAGCATATATACAGGTCTTGTTTTTGTATCCATTCAGGCAGTCTATGTCTTTTGGTTGGAGCATTTAGTCCATTTACATGTAAGGTAGTTATCGATATGTATGTTCCTGTTACTATACTATTAATTGTTTTGCGTTTGTTATTGTAGGTCTTTTCCTTCTCTTGTGTTTCCTGCCTAGAGAAGTTCCTTTAACATTTGTTGTAAAGCTGGTTTGGTGGTGCTGAATTCTCTTAGCTTTTGCTTGTCTGTAAAGGTTTTAATTTTTCCATCAGATTTGAATGAGCTCCTTGCTGGGTAGAGTAATCTTTGTTGTAGGTTTTTCTCTTTCATTACTTTAAATATGTCTTGCCACTCCCTTCTGGCTTGCAGAGTTTCTCCTGAAAGTTCAGCTGTTAACCTTATGGGGATTCCCTTATATGTTATTTCTGGCCTTTCCCTTTCTGCTTTTAATATTTTTTTTGTATTTACTTTTTCATAGTTTGATTAATATGTGTCTTGGCATGTTTCCCCTTGGGTTTATCCTGTAAAGGACTCTCTGTGCTTCCTGGACTTGATTGACTATATCCTTTCCCAAACTAGGGAAGTTTTCAACTATAATCTCTTCAAATATTTTCTCAGTCCCTTTCTTTTTTTCTTCCTCTTCTGGGACCCCTATAATTTGAATGTTGGTGCATTTAATATTGTCCCAGATGTCTCTAAGACTGTCCTCAATTCTTTTTATTCTTTTTTCTTTATTCTGTTCTGCTGTAGTTATTTCCACTATTTTATCTTTCAGCTCACTTATCCGTTTTTGTGCCTCAGTTATTCTGCTATTGATCCCTCCTAGAGAATTTTAAATTTCATTTACTGTGTTGTTCATCACGTTTGTTTGCTCTTTAATTCTTCTAGGTCCTTGTTAAACATTTCTTATATTTTCTCCATTCTATTTCCAAGATTTTGGATTACCTTTACTATCATTACTCTGGATTCTTTTTCAGATAAACTGCCTATTTCCTCTTCATTTGTTTGGCCTGGTGGGTTTTCACCTTGCCCCTTCATTTTCTGTGTGTTTTCCTGTCTTCTCATTTTACTTAACTTACTGTGTTTGGGGTCTCCTTTTAGTAGGCTGCAGGTTCATAGTTCCTGTTGTTTTTTGTGTCTGCCTGCAGTAGCTAAGGTTGATTCAATGGGTTGGGTAGGTTTACTGGTGGAGGGGACTGGTGCTTGTGTTCTGGTGGATGAGACTGGATCTTGTCTTTCTGGTGGGTAGGACCATGTCAGGTGGTGTGTTTTGTGGTGTATGTGACCTTATTATGATTTTAGGCAGCCTCTCTGCTAATGGGTGTGGTTGTGTTCTTGTCTTGCTAGTTGTTTGGCATCGGGTGTCCAGCACTGTAGCTTTCTGGTCGTTGAGTGGAGCTGGGTCTTAGCGTTGACCAGGAGATCTCTGGAAGAGCTTTCACCATTTTATTTTATGTGGAATCAGGAGGTCTCTGGTGGACCAGTGCCCTGAACTTGGCTCTCCCACCTCAGAGGCACTGGCCTGACACCCGTCCATAGCACCAAGACTCTGTCAGCCACACGGCTCAGAAGAAAAGGGAGAAAAAAAGAAAAAATGAAAGAAAAAAATAAAATAAAGTTATTAAAATAAAAAAATGTTAAAAATAAAAAAATTAAAATGTAATAGAAATAAAGAAGAGAGCAATCAAACCAAAAAACAAATTCACTAATGATAACAAGCGTTAAAAACTAAAAGAAAAACAATATGTGGACAGACAGAACCCTAGGATAAAGGTACAAGCAAAGCTATACAGGCAAAATCACCCAAAGAAGCATACAGATGCACACTCACAAAACGAGAAAAAAGAAATATATATATATAAAGGAAGAGAGCTACCAAATCAATAAACAAATCTACCAATGATAATAAACTCTAAATACTAAACTAAGATAAACATAAAACCAGAAACAAATTAGATGCAGAAAGCAAACCCCAAGTCTACAGTTGCTCCCAAAGACCACTGCCTCAATTTTGGGATGATTCGTTGTCTATTCAGGTATTCCAGAGATGCAGGGTACATCAAGTTGATTGTGGAGGTTTAATCCACTGCTCCTGAGGCTGCTGGGAGAAATTTCCCTTTCTCTTCTTTGTTCACACAGCTCCTGGGGTTCAGCTTTGGATTTGGCTCCACCTCTGCCTGTAGGTTGCCTGAGGGCATCTGTTCTTTGCCCAGACAGGACGGGCTTAAAGGAGCAGCTGATTCGGGGGCTCTGGCTCACTCAGGCTTGGGGGAGGGAGGGGTACGGATGCAGGGCGAGCCTGCGGCGGAGGGTGGCATGATGTTGCAACAGCCTGAGGTGCGCCATGTGTTCTCCTGGGAAAGTTGTCCCTGGATCATGGGACCCTGGCAGTGGCGGGCTGCACAGGCTCCCGGTAGGGGAGGTGTGGATAGTGACCTGTGCTTGCACACAGGCTTCTTGGTGGCTGGAGCAGCAGCCTTAGCATCTCATGCCCGTCTCTGGGGTCCACACTGATGGCTGCGGCTCGCGCCCGTCTCTGGAGCTCCTTTAAGCGGCGCTCTGAATCCCCTCTTCTCGTGCACCAGGAAACAAAGAGGCAAGAAAAAGTCTCTTGCCTCTTCGGCAGTTCCAGACTTTTTCCCGGACTCCCTCCCGGTCAGCCATGGTGCACTAACCCTTTCAGGCTGTGTTCACTCCGCCAACCCCAGTCCTCTCCCTGCGCTCCAACCGAAGCCCGAATCTCAGCTCCCAGCCCCGCCCGCCCCGGCGGGTGAGCAGACAAGCCTGTCAGGCTGGTGAGTGCTGGTCAGCACTGATCCTCTGTGCGGGAATCTCTCCGCTTTGCCCTTTGCACCCCTGTTGCCGCGCTGTCCTCCATGGCTCTGGTGCTTCCCCCCTACCCACCCACCATCTTTGCCAGTAAAGGGGCTTCCTAGTGCGTGGAAACCTTTCTTCCTTCACAGCTCCCTCCCAGACGTGCAGGTCCCTTCCCTAGTCTTTGTCTCTGTTTATTCTTGTTTCTTTTGCCCTACCCAGGTACGTGGGGGAGTTTCTTGCCTTTTGGGAGGTCTGAGGTCTTCTGCCAGCGTTCAGTAGGTGTTCTGTAGGAGCTGTTCCACATGTACTTGTATTTCTGATGTGTTTGTGGGGAGGAAGGTGATCTCCACGTCCTACTCCTCTGCTATCTTGAAGGTCTCCCCCCCATATTGGTTTTGATATGAGGAACTTCTCTTTATTCATGGACCAAGACAGCTGAAGAGTGTTTATACCCCGGAATCTGGAGATATACAGAGTACAGTCTTCACATAATATAATATTTCCACTTTCAAATCAAAATATTTCAAACTAGAGTCATTTTCTAATCCCACCAGCTGTTTCTCTTATAATCACTAACTTGACTAATGACCGTTGGTAATTCAACTGGCCACTCCAAAAGTGTATGTACCATCCTTAGCATCCCCTTAGCCACTGCTCTCTGGTCAGGGGCACATCTGGTTACTAAAGCTCATCAATTCTACTTATAAAATAGCAATTGGAATGTGCCCCATCTCTTCTGTGAGTGCAAGAGTTGAGTTCCAACCCTCATCAACTTTCACCTCGACCATTGATACAGTTTCTCAATTGGTCTCTGAAGAGATTCTCCACTTGGCCCTGGAATTGTCTTTATGAAATATGGACTGGTCATATCACATATATATGTAAACACTTTCAATTCCATTGCTTATAGAAAAATATTTTAATATGTTAAAAGATTTTTTAAAAGTCCCCCAGAATTTGGCACTAAACTCCCTTCCTGCCATGGCTTCAATTAACATCCCAACATCTAGATACAGTCCTCTGTTCTGCACATATTAATATGCTCTTGTCATATCACTATGTATACATTTCACATACCTCTCTTCCTTGTGCATTTCTAAGCATCCTTCAAAATTTAGTTTATGTGAAGATGCTTTCAATCCCTGCCTCAGAAGGAAAATAATCCATGGTTTAGCCCAGTCTTTGATGTTCCCATATCACTTTTTTTCTGCATCATTTAAAAAATTTATTAGTTAATGAACCAGTCTCCAACTAAACTCCAAGCTCCATGAGAATAGTCTCTGCCTTACTCATCCTTTTATCTCTATCCCTTAAAAATCCATGGCACAAATAAGTAGAAATAAATACTTGTAGAGTGAATGAGTGATCATTAATGAGATCAAAAGATCCCAAGGGGTGTCACTTGCCAGTGTAGTTTTGAAATTCACTCTATAAAGTTCAATAAGCAACAGACAAAATATGAAACATCAGGAAGTGAAGTTCCCATGAGAAGCATTAGATCAGACAAAATTATAATTTTCCTAGTTATATCCCCAAATCTATTTTTATAGATGCTGAACACTTAGAATTCTATTAACTACTGTTAAAGTGAGACATAGAATTTCTAGAATAATGCCCTTTTTCTCATTTATTTATTTATCAAGCATTTATGGAATACTATCAACACTATGCCTTTCATGGATTAGGGACTCAAAAATTAAGGACTCTCTTGATGAGTATCTCATATATATCTCATAATATGCATATGTGTTTATTCAATACCATTTTTATCATTTTTTATTCTCTTAAGTGGGAGTATTTTGTCATTTGGGAATGGCTCTGGTTTTTATCCTTTCCTATTTTAGATGTTAGGTGATCCTTGAATTTCCCAATAGTTTATATCCACGTTAATTACAGACAATTACAAAAGTTCAATTTAGTTGCATATATACTCAGCAACGCTGTCCATAATGTTCCTAATTAAGTATTACCTTAGCAGATTTATTGACAGAAACATTTTTCTTTCTCCAATTAATTTCTTGGAGTATAAGGAGAAATTTCAGAATCAAATATATGTTTAAAGCCCAGCAGATGGCAGTGCAATGCTGGTTTTAAGATTAAGAACAATAACAAAAAATGTTATTGAGCTTAAAGATTTTCCAAAAACTTTAAACTGTCATTGTTATTCTAATCATAGACAAGAAATATTCAAATTCTCACATTGCTTAGAAAAATAAAAACATATGTGTTTATCTAGTGGGCATACAAATATATTTTTGGAATTACACCTAAAATTTCCAAGTCAATTTCTAGAAGTAAAATGTGTTTCTCAGTCCACCTCTATATCTAGAAATGTGGAAGAGGAGAAGGGGAAGGAAAGGACAGGTTGAGAGGTGCAAATTGATCAGATCATGTCCAGAGTATGGCATGGAGCCCTTCAGGGCCATGTTTTCACCTTTTCCCCTAAGAACCTCTGATCCAAGAAGCAAGGAGATATTGAAAAGAAATTACCTTTGGGTTTCTCATGCTCAATGCGCTGGGAATTTTAAGCGTTTTATTTTACTATAAAATAGCTTTCTTTGACAAATTTTGCTCTGCAGGATGCAAACCTTGACTTCAGCCACTATATTTTCAAATGATAAGTTTATAAGTAAACGAAGTGGCTACTAGATACTGCAGATGATGTGATACATTTTCCAATAAATTGCCCCACATTACACATTACAATCCTAGGAGGTGTAAATATTGGTGACTAAATGTCCAAACTGTAGTACTGATTTGTCGAGGTTAAAAACCAACAAAATAAACATCATATTTGACATCTATGAAGAAATATGTATCATTTCTTCAAAATTTAAAACTCTAAGTTTTTACAAACGATCAAATCATTAAATGAAATAAATATTTCTTTTGGAAATTGAAATACATGCTTATAAATAAGCATATACTTACCCAAATGACAAAAAATACATGATAACCATCCAAACATTGTACATATCTCATTAGTTGGAAATTAAATCTACTATGTGGGAGACTTATAAATCCAATCTTTTTTTAAAAGGAAATGTCTCAGTAGAGTGCCCACCTGATTCAAGGCTGTGTGCTGATGCTCTAAAGTGTATAGCAATTGATTTATTTTGTGATGGAGAATTGAACTGTCCAGATGGCTCTGATGAAGACAATAAACTTTGTGGTAAGTGATGACCTTCCCTCCCTCTTCCCCCTTCTTTTCCATCCTCCCTCACTATGTACTCACACACATACACACACACCCTTCAAGTACCAAAAACTACTGGAGAATGAGGTATCCCAATAGCCATGTTTATAATTTACTACAAAAATCTAAAAAAAATAATTATATTAATATTTCCTAAACTTTATTTCAACTTTATGACATTAAGCATATTAATTAAACAGAATTCCATTTGACAAGTGTAGAAAGAATACTGTGGTTAATGTCTGGGGGAGGAGATTGGCATTATTTTTCATCCCATATTAAGCTACTACAAACTATTATGAATTTGAACACTTTTTCACCATCTTATCATAATATTGGTCATTTTATTTTTGCCATTTTAACAGTTTCTAACTCTGTAATCACTACCCCTTAATTTTGACTGTTGCCTTTATTTACCTTTTGGTAAAGAAACAAAAGATATATTAAAAACTGTACTTGAGTTGTAGTTCTGTGAATAAGGGAAATCAGCTACAAATAAGATCTTCATGTTTGATCAATAAGATATCTGTGTTTCTTTTGGTAAAATTTGGCATTTGTTTTGAGTGCTAATAATTTTTTTAAATCACTATTATTATTATTATTATTATTTAACATTTAAGTAGTACTTACTAAATGCCAAACATGGCTCTAAGTGATATAAACAGATTTCTTCTTTGGCTTATTTCTTCATTTTATCACTGGGTAATATACACATGAAAGATTAGCACATAAATGTACATACAGATTGGTAAAGAATGTGGGGAACTATCTGAACGATTCTAACCTATAATTTGTTCTTGAAAAATTAAACGTCAGGAATTGGACATTTTTTTGGTGTGGTTTACAATCAGTTTAAAAATTGACCATGAGCACCATTAGTTCCCGAAATGTGAAGAGGCTTTAGTTACAATTTGCTACCCTGTGTTCTTCTATTATTTGTTACACTTTGCTCTTCTTGCTTGATGTTAATTGAAGATGAATGCTCCATTACCAACTGAAGTTTTAAAAATTACCTATACCCTCAGTATATACTTGAAAAGACAGGCAGTTGTTCTGTTTCCCAGAACCAACTCAAAAACTGGCAGCTGAAGAGTCTTCTACTGAGCAATCCTAATTCAAATGTTCTTGGATAAAATTCAAACTTCAGAGTTTAGCTACATACTTTGAAGTGCACTCAGAGCATATTGGAAGAAAGTGTAGGCTACAAAATATTTTTTAATCTATTTTATATAACTAAGTTACTCAAAGAAAAAGAAAGCAACGTCCTATTATGCTATGGTTTTCAGGCAGTTTTCAAAACCTTTCCACAGAGAATGTGATACAAATGTGCCATCATGAGGTAATAAAGGTGATGCTGATTTATATTTCAAAAGTAATGTGTATCAGTGAGATACATACCTTTAAGCCTGTATAATGATGATCGATAACTTTAAATGGGGAAAAATATATAAGATGAATAAGCAGAAAATGAACCACACCTATTATGTGCTCTTTACTGTCATGGAGGTTATAATTTTCATAATAAATTAGTATCCATGCTTATCAAAAAATAACCATAGAAATATCCGATGTGTGGCAACTTGTCCTAAAACAAGTTATAAGGCCATGAATTATTTTTCTTAGTCATTCTAAACTCATGACATGAACCTCACTATTAGAACTGAATTCTCTAAATTTGCCTGAAAGACATAATCAAACTGCATTATTATTTTTCAATATCATGGAGGTTTTATGTTAATTTAAACAGTATCAATTCACCATCGATGTCACTAACTTTCTTAAGCCTCTGAATCCTCGTTTGCCATTTTTTTCTCGATTCTCTTATTTATTTGTGTTTTAAAGTTAGCATTATATCTATTTTTGAAAAACAATTTAAAGTTGTTATGGAAAAAGTGGACAGATCAATTACTCCATCCATCTAGGATTTTCAAGCATATATAAGTTGTTTTATTTATTATTTAATCATGAATGATTGTGAGTTCTTCACCTCAGCACCACCTCGAACTTCTATAGCATAATTTCTACATGAAAGCCCTGTCCATCAATCTACGTTCACTGAAAGATTATTTTAAGAGAATTCTCTATGTGAAACTGACCTTTGCTCTATCTCTTTTTTCTCCTCCAGCTGTGAGCTCTAATTCTAGTTTGTGTTATTAATAGAGTCATAATAATGTTGACTTGCTAAACAGCTTCTTTTTTAGTCTTTAGTTGTTTAGGTTTTCACAACTTATAGCTGACTATAGCAGAACCAAGATTTCTTTAAATTGTTTTTTCTTCTGATGAAAATTGCATCAGCAGGGAAGTTCACTTTTTAGCTGACCTATGAGAAGAAGAGGTGCTGACTCACAGCGTTTAGGCTAATGTCCAGGCCTGTTTGGAATTTGGCAAGTGTCTCCATAGATTGTTTGCATGCACAATGTACGTGCATGCCTTATAGTTATGTGCACAATAGATGGGCAGAGATCATGTTTGATTTACGTTCCTGGAGAATTCAAAGCCCTGAGAAAACACACAACTAATAAACATTGAGCCAGCAGAGGGCGCTCTCCGTGGGTCCTAAGAACACACCCATAGGAATCCCATTCCATTACAGGCAATTTCAGATAGTGAAATAGAATAGCTGATATTATTTGACAGGCTCATTGATCTCTCACTGAGAATTTTTTCTGATGCTACACTTAAAAGCACTTCGTAGTCAAAAATTATAATCCTGAATACCCAGTAGTCCTACTCAGCCATGGCTGGGTTATATCTGTTTTGCCAAAAGTCTGTCCTGCTTCATAACATGTAACATTAGGTTCTCCAGAAATATCCTGAAATTAAATGAAAGAATGTACGAGAAAGTCCTTAGCACAAGCCCATATCTTGAAATGATCATATTTTGGCATTCTGAATTTTGCTATGATAAGTAGTTCAATATTATTGTAATTTTATTTTAAATGTGTTCAGGAATATTCTTAATCTTTACTTAAGTGCAGGAATTCTCAGAGGCCCTTTAGAGCAGAACTAGACCTGTAGATTATCCATTTCCACAAAAACTCAGCAACTTCATAAAAAAGTGAACAGGCAAACTGATCATATTCTTAAGGGCAAGCTAAATATTATGGTAAACAATCTTAGCAATGTAAGACAATTACAGTTTATTTATCACTTACATTATATTCCAAGAAAGATGGCAAGAGGCTGTGCTCTGCAGGCATTCAGGATGCCGGTTCCTCCACCATCCCTTCTGTGCCAAGTTCTCCCCTGGATCCTTTGCAACCTGCTGAGAGAAAATGGAAAAATGTTATAGAAGATCTTTTTAGAAATCATATCTGGAGATAAACACAATTACTTTCACTATAGTTTATTAACCGGACTCTGTCACGTGACCCATTTTAGGATATGCAGTCTAGTCACGTACCTAGAAAGGGATTGAATAAGGGTATGGCAAACATACAACAATCTCTGCCACCAGGGTCATCACTCAGCTTTTTGGAAATTTATGACCCCCATTGTACAGCCCAAAGCTGTGGATATCTTCCTCCCGAATATATAGTGAGTGGACGTGAAGAATTACTAAAGTGTTACCAGCTTTGCAAATAGATTTTACAAATTCTAAAACCCGTCTTGTTTTGTTCCCTTTTTCACTCTATCTTTTTTTGCCCCCTCTTGTTTGTTGTGAAGTGCTGTTGCAAACGTGATCTATATTCTAATTTTAAAAACACTGGACATGACGAAATTCTTTTAATTTTCTGTTTTTTCTTTCATTTAAAATCTCTCTCTCTCTCTCTCTCTCACACACACACACACACACACACACACACACATCCTGCTTTTCAACGACTGAGTTATGTCACCCTGATAGCTCTATATATTGCGGTATTAGGCTAATATCAGATATTGCTTGGCTTTGAATCAACCCTTGTAGGCTGGAAGAACTTATGTTAGTTAACTTAGACGCTCTGTACCTAAGCTTCCCCACCTAAAACTTCATAAATTTGTGATGAAGGGGACATTAATACTTATATAATGACCTTAGAGCAATGCTGGCACATAATAAACATTCCACCAATGCTAACAGTTGTATTTTAGGGTTGGTAGGATTGATTGCTCTTCCTTACTGTGTTCCTAAGTGTCATAGTTTAAATATAAACTATTTATAATAGTAGTGGATTTTCTTGCACTGCCTATACTCTTGGAGCCCACATGTTTCTTGACAAACTGTGACTAAAAAGCTCCATATATCACTAAAAATACAAGCAGACACTATTCTTACTTTTATGGTCATTGAAGCTAAGGGATTAATGGTCTCATTTATTTGGCATGGTTTGTGATGCGCAGAGAGTTAAGAGTTAAGAAGGAGACTTTTTTTTACAACTAGAAAATGATTTAGCTCTGCATTAAACAGACATATATTTTACTGTTTATCTTCAAATCATACAAATTAGCCTTAATTGTTCTTTTTGCTCCAGCAAGTATTACACATAAAGTGATTCAGTTCTCTCAACAAGTCACAATTTTTTCTCTTTAATTTCTTGAAGTCTATGAGATTGGGTTATTATCTTTTCTGTTCTTAATTTGTTCTTTATTTTCTTGGGAATTGGGCTATAATAATTCAATGCATAATCCAATGCAATTAATTCCTAGAACATTATTCTTAAACAGATTTTGAATCTTAAAATTTATTAACTTTTTCTTATGCCTCTACCTTATATGCCTTTTAAAAATATACACCAAAAGTAGCAAAAAGCCAACCAAAACGTGGGATTTTTACCAAGATTTCTATGTGCTTTTCAATTTCTTTCTTCTGTTCATATAAAATATTTGATGTCATATAATAGCTTGTGTTTTAGAACTTGGCAGAATTACTGTGTAATGTTACAGTTGGTTTTTCCATTTATCAATTTAGGATTAGTTTATTCTGCACTCAGATTCCAAGGGCAGCAATTTAATTTTGATAAATTTCCTTGATTTCCCTTCCCTCTATCAACACTTCTGACATACGAGGAATAAACAAAATACCAAAAGAAAAAGGACACATTCCAGGAGTCATTATTTTAGAATTATGGTGTCAACAGTAGTAAGAATATAGAAAATAACCTAAGAAAAACTAAAGATTGTGAAAATCAAATCAGTTTTATTTTTAATGCATACTATACATAGCAAGTATAAAATAAAAAGCTACAAATTATGACTCCTGGTCCATGCTTTCAAGATTTTAATCTAGTAGGAAATGACTCAGATATAAATTAAGACAACTAGTAATTCATGACATTAAGATGTAAGATGTAAGATGTAAGAGAATTACATGAAATAAACGTGCTACAAGAATTGAAAGAGGAAAATGAGTTGTCATGGGAAAGAAAAACACACTCAGGAATGTTGAATGAAAATACTGAGCTACATTGTGAGTCCATACAAAAGGAGCAAAAGTAATGAAGGTTAAAAGTTGTGTGCAGTAGATTGAATGGAAGAATCTCTTCAGGCCCCTTGCACCATATGTATCATTTGCCTGACCATTTTCTGATCATTTTCAGGAAGACGTATCACTTAGTGAGCATAGATGAAGTTCACCCTAGCTCCAATTTAATGGGGAAAATAAAACAAAAAATAGTATTTGCTTCTTTAAAATGGAAGTTTACAATTCAGATATATTTGTTTTCTTACAAATATAAAAGAATATACTAAAAATGCAACTTAACTCTGGGTATTTAGAAATAGAATGGTTTTCTAAAGGATCTATAATGGGGTGTGTAAAAGTATTTGAAAATAGCTAATAGATTTAAAACACAAAATCTGATCTATTACCATTCGATCATTTTAGTTTTGTGAAATGGCCTCGTATAGATTTAGTCATGAATATTCTATGAAAGTTCGTTAGGCAATTTGAATCCCATTTCGTTTGAAAAACCCTTCCAGGATTGTTTTATCTAACATTAATTGCCATTTTTTCACAGCCACAGCTTGTGATGGAAGATTTTTGTTGACTGGATCTTCTGGGTCCTTTGAAGCTGCCCATTATCCAAAGCCTTCTAATCCAAGTGTTGTTTGTCGGTGGATTATACGGTAATATACCATCTTCTATTCCCTGTTCTTAAGTCATAAAGTCTCGCTCTGATGCAGTTAGTCTTACCATCTTTAGTAATGTATTTATTTTTTGGACAATTTTTTTCATTAACTACGAAGCAAAACCTTCCCAACTGATATCCTGTCCAAGAAATTTCTCTCTCATTCTTAAACTTTTAAAAAGGATTTTTGCCCTATGAACAATAAATGGGGCCATCTCATTGGGCTTTGTAGAAAGTTTTATTCCATATAGTTGGCACAAATCAAAGGCTGCCAAAATTAACAGCATGCCTGTATGTCTGTGTATTGCAAGAAAATGTATTTCACTTAGCTGCATCTTAGCTACAGAGTAGTTCCTTTGCTATTAGGCTTGCATCCTTGTGAAATCTCCGATAGTGTGATTTGGTCATGGCAGATCAAGAGCTGGGAAACCCATTATACTCATCCTTTTTGTTGTATCTTTAATAACACTTAGTTCAATTACTATATATTTGACCTCCAAGTCTTAATTCAATTGACGAATCCAATCATTATGAAGATCAAAATAATCAAACTGCTGATAGCTGGTCTACTTTAATATTTGCCTAAACATTTTTCACAGAGGAGTAGTACCTAATGTTTCTCTCAGATATTTCAAGGTAAAATCATTTGTACTAGAATAAATATAAGGAGCTCTGAAATAAACTCATTACAATTTTTTTAAGTACAAGACTTCTCATAGCCTTAAATAAGTTAAGATGCAAGTAAATTTCCCCCAAAATATACAGTTGACCCTTGACAACAGAAGGCTTAGGGGCGCCAACAGCCCATGCAGTCAAAATCTCCATATAACATTACAGTTGACCCTCTGTTCTATGGTTCCCCATGGTTTGTGTAGTGTTGTAGTATGCATTTATTGAAAAAATCCACATATAAGTGGACCCACACACTTCAAGCCAGTATTGTTCAAGAGTCAACTGTATATATATTTTCTATTAAGCCACTGAACATTTTTCCCCACAGAGTATTCAGCACAAGTACTCTGTAGAATTCACTTTGAGAAATGCATTCTAGTTCATTCATTTCTCTTAACAGCTGGATGGGATTATGGTTTCCCAATCCGACCTACTATATATTTATTTTAATCATTGTGATAACTCACTAGAAAATGGGGAATCAATATAACAGCTGGTTAAAGAAGACTAAAAGACAGAGCTTTGGGTTCTTGCAAACAAATGATAAGAAATGACCCCATAAAGACTCACAAGAGTTGTTTTCCTGAGTAGACATATTCCAGAGATGAGATGAGGTATGAAGGCAAGATTGTTCTAAACACATTTACTTGGCATTATTCAGGAAACCAATAACATCTTGTTCTGCTTAAATAATTTCTATTTTGGAGCTCAGCCTCACGTAAGTCATGTGATATAACTAAGAACACAATTTCCTTTTTTTCATGCTCTAAACAACATGTTGCTTGTGTGCCAAAGATAAGATTTTGTATTTAAAATGGCAGTTCTAGGTAATTCTTGTCAAGTGAAAACTTAAAAATTTAGAGGACATCGTTTCTAATATAATCACATCATATTTAAAGAGAAGCATTTATAAATGGCTATTAGCATTGTTCATAAAAAAATGAAAAATATTCAATTCTTTACCTAAAATGTCAGCAGAAAAGCTTAGAAAAATCTTAAATTACTTCCTTTGAAAATGGAAAGAAAATGAATTCTAACTGATCTACACACAGTGATTTCTTCATGTGATCTTTGGAATTTTATTAATACTAAATAATGATAATTTAATTGTTCAATCCACTTCTTAGTAGAGCTAGGTCAAAACTACAGGGAGGTCTTATAAGCAGATCACAATAAACTTTTGCTATAATAGTACATAATATCATTTATGTAATAATACACTATGTTAATTAAAGATTTGTATGGTTCTATTCTTTTTACTTCCTTTTCCATCACTTAATTTTTAAAACTATTTTAAGAAATCCACCATTAATCTAGGCATGATTTTTAAAACCTATAGAATCTAAAATAAGTAAATACTGTACTTCATGACAAAATTATGATTTAAAATTATATAAATAATGTAAGTGTATTTTCTTCTCAAAACTGATTACTACATTAGAGGTGCATTAGACCTGATGGTTTGTTTTTCCTAATGGTGATCAAAATGGGGTAAAGGCAATAATGTTTCTTACAAGCTTGGAGGACCAAATAACTAGTGGAGAAATGGTTAAGATGCAATTAAGCTATATTTTGGGATTATATTAAGACCACATGTAGCAGAGTGTCAGTGATGGAGAATGTGAGCACTGGAGACTGTCTGCATGGGTTTCAAATCAGGCTTCTTCAGATTCAAGATATGTGATCTCAGACAAATAACTAAATTTCTTAGACTCAAAATCTCTACATCTATAGAGTTCAATATCTCTAACTACAGGGGTCAAAGTCATTATGAAAAGCAATATTGAATGTAAAACACTTAGCACTCTATTATATGCTCAGTAAAAATGGGCTCTAAAAAGCTTAGCTATTGATACAAAAAATGTAAAATATAAAAATTAAGTTTAGGAAATTATCCCTTCCTTCAAAAATTCAGAAGGTAACTGTGGTTAATATTATAAAAACATCAGATATGATATTCTCCAATTAATCTCACCTTTATAAATGCCTTTGTTTTATTGCAAATAAGTTGGCTTTTCTGAAACGGAAGAAAGTAGAAAACAGTATGCACTCATTTCTCTCCTCTACCTTCAGTTATCTACTTTGAAAAAGTAAACAGCTTCTGAACACAAAGTTTCCTAGTAAGCTCCTCTTGAATCCTTAATTTCTTGAAAACAACATCACTTGTTTAAAAAATGAACAAACAGAGCAAACAAGGAAACAACAAAAACCAGAAAAACCTCACTGTTTTCTTGCCTGGAGACACTAAAACTTTCATTAAAATAAGAGAAATCATCCCTGAAGGCAGCTTATTTCTTCTTCCTCTCTCTTCTTCAGTTTTGATGCTGGATTTCCTAAAGTTCTCACTAGCAGGCTCACTTTCTGCATGGCTGAAGAGAATTAACGGAGGAAGAATTTTTTTAAACAGCTGCCATCATCTGCTTTTCTTTCCTTCTCTCAGTCTGGGCTGGGAGTATCTCCTGCTCCCTTACATTGATCTCCTTCCACCCCTGTCAACCTCCTGTGGTTACTAAATACATCTGATGGTAGCCCATGAGCGTGGCATCTTCTGCATCTGCCTATCTTCCTCAAGTGACCCTCAAACCTGAGAGCACATCACAATTGTTCCTTGAGTATTTAAAACTGTACATCCCCAAATCCATTCCAGAACCATGGAATCTGATATCCAGGTTTGAGGTCCCTGTGTCAATATTTTTTAAAAACAACCCACCATTGTTCTAACCTCACCTTCCTGGCAGCAAACACTGGTCAGATCCAAAAACCTGGGTTACTGCTTACATGTCTTTTAATCCTCCCCTGCTAGTCGCTGCCATTGCAGTGTTGTCAACCTCACTCCTTGAAGATTAAACCTTAGCCCTGCCTCCAGCCCCTCATCAGGAATCGAATACGTTTGCCAAACCTCAGGTCTTGCCCCAAATGGACATTTCCCAGCCATGAAACTTAGATTTTCAAAATTAACTACATTTGTGATCAATGTCCCCAGTTTACCAACTGATCAAGGTACTACTGATAACTTACCAAAAATCCAAACTTGCCATGCCCCTGGGCAGGAGCCATGATTCAATCAGCAGCCTCTACAGTCAGCCTCTGAAGCCAAGTATCTTCTCAGTCTCCTTCTTGGCTTTGGAGACTAGATCTCTCCCTATTATCCACCCTTTCAATATTCAGCCAGCTTCAACATTATCCATGCTCTGCTTTAATTGTTTGACCTTCCTCCTTTTTGCAGAGTTTGGGGGAACCTTGTACCTCCAAAACACTAAAGAATTATTCCCATTTCTGATCCTACACTTCAGGGAGACAGTAGAGTTATAAATAGGCATTGCCCTAGACACCTTTTCCCCAAACTGAAAATTAAAATTTGAACATTTTTCCCCACAGAGCATTCAGCATAAGGTAGATCGGCCATTGGCAATTTGATTATTTTCATCATCATAATGATTGGATTAGTCAACCAAATTGAGAGCTTAGAGATCAAATATATAGCAACTGATCCAAATTTTATTCAAGATTTAGCACAAAAGATGTATATAGAAGGTATTCTCAGCTTTTAATCTGCCGCGACTAAATCACACCATAGGAGATTTTCATACAGATGCTGGCATAATGAGATGGGAATTATTCTGTAGCCAAGAAGCCTCGGTTTTTGTTCCCCCACAGATATGTCGATTTAACCGTGAAATGTGAACCAAAAGTCGTTTATGAGAATTCCAGAATTCAGTTAAGAAGTTTCATACCTCAGGTGAACACAAAGCCAAGGACAGCTGCACTGAAATGGACATGAAGGTCAAGTTCATTTTATCCTCCATCAACTCCTTCCCCAACACAGCACAGCTCAGCACAAATCTTGACTCACTACTTCTTCTTTGGAAGGAAAAAGAAAGATGAAACATGCATCCAGTGTCCCAGCTTTTCCAAGAGCTGCTTAAGGGACTAGTTTCTGTCTCACCTCATGTGGATAAGTGATGGAACTGATATTGTTTGGATGCCTGAGAGATACTGAGGACAAAGAGAATTGGATAAAGCTTGCTATGGCCAGCAGGGCTTGATACAATTGGGAGAAAGTGCACAATTCAAGGCTTCTCCCTAAGGATGGAAAGAAAGAAGTGCAGCATGCTTCCAACATTCTGTTTCAAGAGCTTCCCCAGCAACGGGTATATGTCTTGCATGAATGAGGAGCTGGTGAGCCAGCAAAATTTGCATGGTCTGTGGCTGCAGAGAACAAGGTATAGTTGGGTGACTTGCTGTGGTAGGATCAGAGAATGTGTAGCGCCACATACAGACACCAGAGAGAGCAAAAAATTAGACACCACTGAAAAAGAAACTTGCAAGGTTCTAATTCCTCTTGAACAGTCAATGAATCTCAGACTAAATCAAAAAGGAAATTAAAAAATATCTTGAAACAAATGAAAAAAAAACCAACAGCAACATACCAAATCTTATGGGATAGAGAAGAAGAAGTGCTAAGTGGAATAACCTAGAAGAAAAGGATAAATCCCTAGAAACCTACAATCTACTAAGACTGAATCATAAAGAAATACAAAATCTGAACAGATCATTTACTAGTAAGAAGATTGAATCAGTAACCAAAGACCTTCCAACAAAAAAAAACATGACTCACTGGTTTTACTGGTGAATTCTACCAAATATTTAAAGATGAGTTAATACTAATCTTTTTCAGACTCTTCCAAAAATTGGAAAAGAAGGAACACTCACTTTGATACCAAAGCCAGACAAAGTCACCACAAGAAAAGAAAACTACAGTCCTGATAATATACCCCTGATAATATAAATGCCCAAATCCTTAAGCAAAATACTAGCAAACCAAATTCGATGGAAAATTAAAAGGATTATACACCATCACCAAGTGAGATTCATCTCTGGGATGCAAGGATGTTTCAATATATAAAAATCAATCAATTTGATACACCACATTAACGGAATGAAGGCTAAAAACAACAGAATCTTCTCAACAGATTCAGAAACGTTTTTGACAAAATTCAACACTCTTTCATCATAAAAAACACTCATCAAAATAGGGATAGAAGGAAATTACCTAAATCTAATAAAGGTCATACAAGAAAATTCCAGAGTAAATATCATACTCAATGATGAAAAAGTAAACGCTTTTCCTCTAAGATCAGGAACAAAACAAGGATGCCCCCTCTCACCACTCTTATTCAACTTAGTACTGGAAGTCCTAGCCAGAGCAATTCAGCAAGAAAAAAAAATACAATGTATCCAAACAAGAAAGGAAGAAGTAAAATTATCTGTTCACAGGTGGCAATATCTTATATATAGAAAACCATAAATTCCACAAAAAAACCTGTTGGAAATAATAAAATAATTCAACGAAGTTACAGGATACAAAATCCACATAGAAAGATCACTTGTGTTTCTATACACTAATCATCCAGAAAGGAAATTAAGAAAACAGTCCCATTTACAACAGCAGTAAAAAGAATAAAGTACTTAGGAATAAACTTAATCAAGGAGGTAAAAGACACAGTGAAAATAATAAAACATTACTGACTGAATTTAAAGACAAATAAATGGAAAGACATCTCATGTTCATGGATTTGAAGACTTAATATTGTTAAAATATAATAATGTAATATAATAATGTCCATACTACTGAAAATGATCTATAGATTCATCAAAATCTATCAAAATCCCAATGATTTTAAAAGAAAAAACAATCCTAAAATTCATATGGAACCACAAAGGACCCCAAATAGCCAAAACAATCTTGAGAAAGAGAACAAAGCCTCATGCTTCCTGATTTCAAAATATATTACAAAGCTACAGCAATCAGTACCAGTATAGTACCAGCATAAAAATAGACATACAGACCAATGAAACAGAATAGAAAAGTCACAAATAAGCCCACACATATATGGTCAAATTATCTTTGACAAGGATGTCAAAACTACACAACGGGGAAACAATATAGTCTCTTCAACAAATGGTGTTGGTAAAACTAGATATTCAGATGCAGAACAAAATTGGACATTTACGTTACACCATACACAAGAAATAAACTCAAAATGAATTAAAGACTTAAACATAAGACCTGAAATCATAAAACCCCTAGAAGAAAACATAAAAGGAAAGCTTCATAACATTGGTCTTCACAATGATTTCCTGGATTTGAAAACAAAAGCACAGGCAACAGAAGCAAAAATCAACAAGTGGCAGTATATCTCATTAAAAACTTTCTATACAGCAAAGGAAACAACAGAAAACGACAGAATGAAAAGGCAACCTAAGGAATGGAAGCAAATATTTGCAAACCATATATCTAATAAGGGGTTAATATCCAAAATATATAAGGAGCTCCTACAAAACTCAATAGCAAAATAAACCGAATAAAGAGTGGGCAAAAGACTCAAATAGTTATTGCTCAAAAAAAAAAAAAGGCATACAAATGGCTAAAAGGCATCGCTCAACATAGTAATCATCAGGGAAATGCAAATCAAAATCATAATTGCCATTACCAAAAAAACAGAACATTATAAATGTTGGTGAGGATGTGGGGAAATTGGAACCTTTGTGTGCTGTTGTTTGGAATGCAAAATGGTGTAGTCAGTACGGAAAACAGTATGAAAGCTCCCTAAAGGCATAATAAATAGAACTACCATATGATCTAGCAATCCAATTTCTTGGTATTTATCCCAAAGAATTGAAGTCAAGATCTCTAAAAGATACACACTCCTATGTTCGTTGCAGCATTATTCACAATAGCTAAGAGGTGGAAACAAACTAAATGTTCATTGACAGATGAATAGATAAAGAAAATGTGGTGTATATATACAGTGGAAATAAAGTCATTAAAAGAAGGAAATCCTATCATAGGCAACAACATGGTTGCACCTTGAGGGCATTATGCTAAATGAAATAAGCCAGTCATAGGAGGACAATTCCTGCATGATTTCACTTATATGAAGCATCTAAAACATTCAAACTCGGAGTCAAAAAGTACAATGGTTGTCAGAGGCTGGGAGAGAAAAAATGGGGAGTTACTGTTCAGTGGGTATAGAGTTTCAGTCATGCAACTTGAAAGAGTTCAAGAGATCTGCAGTACAATACTGTGCTTATAGTTAAAAATACTGTTCCATATATTTAAAAAAAATTTAAGAGAGTCTATCCCATGTTACATATTCTTTATCACAATTAGAAAAGTACATTCAAATTCTAGAATACATTGAGTTGTGCCAACTGTTAAGAGTGTAACAGTCTATTTTTTGCTTTTAATTTAGTGTAAACCAAGGACTTTCCATTCAACTGAACTTTGATTATTTTAATACATATTATACAGATGTATTAAATATTTATGAAGGTGTGGGTTCAAGCAAGATTTTAAGAGGTAAGTTAAAACAAATATACAGTCCATTATCAAAATGAAAATATGTGGAAAACTTTTTGGAGTGATGCACTTTCCCTTTGATTTTTTTTTTTGAGGTTGTATATCTGGCCTTATTTTCTTCCAGATATGTAGCAATATGATTTGTGAAATAACCCATTCTCTTATCGATGCAAGAGGATTTTTTTTATTGGAGTGTAATAGCTTTACAATGTTGTGTTAGTTTCTGCTGTACAACAAAGTGAATCAGCTATATGTATGCATATATCCCCTCCTTCTTGGGCCTCCCTCCCATCCACCACCATCCCACCCATCTAGGTGATCACAGAGAACTGAGCTGAGCTCCCTGTGCTATACTGAAGGTTCCCACTAGTTATCTATTTTACACATGGTAGTGTATTTATGTCAAACCTAATCTCCCAATTCATCCTGCCCTTTCCTTCTCCTCCTCCTCCATGTCCACACATCTGTTCTGTACATCTGTGTCTCTATTCCTGTCCTGGAAGTAAGTTCATCTGTACTATTTTTTTAGATTCCACATATATGTATTAATATATGATATTTGTTTTTCTCTTTCTGACTTACTTCACTCTATATGACAGACTGTAAGTCCCTCCACATCTCTGCAAATGACCTAATTTTGTTCCTTTATTTGGCTGAGTAATATTCCACTGTATATATGTACCACATCTTCTTTATCCATTCATCTGTCAATGGACACATCTAGGTTGTTTCCATGACCTGGCTATTGCAAATAGTGCTGCAAGGAACACTGGGGTCCATGTGTCATTTTGAATTATGTTTTTCTCAGGGTATATGCCCAGTAGTGGGATTGCTGTGTCATATGGTAGCTCTAATTTTAGTTTTTTAAGGAACCTCCATACTATTCTCCACAGTGGCTGTATCAATTTACATTCCCACAAACAGTGTAATAGGGTTCCCTTTTCTCCACACCCTCTCCAGCATTTACTGTTTGTAGATTTTTTGATGATGGTCATTCTGACCACTGGGAGTTGATACTTCATTGTAGTTTTGATTTGCGTTTCTCTAATATTTAGTGATGTTGAGCATCTTTTCATGTGCCTCTTGACAATCTGTATGTCTTCTTTGGAGAAATGTCTATTTAGGTCTTACACCCATTTTTTGATTTTGAACTGAATATGAGCTTGTACTTTAAGTTACTGAAAGAAAAAAGAAAAACTGGTCCTGATTATAAAAATTAATAATTTAGTGCTCTGTGTAATCAAACTTCTTAGTAATAAAGGGTGTACTATTTCACATGATTCTCTTCTAATTGCTGTTTTAAAAATCATGTGGAATTCTACTGTACTGTAAGTGTTGCTCCCCATTCAGCAAAATTCAAACAAACCCTAAAAACAGCTATTTTTTCTTCAACAATGAATCTTTTTCTTTCTATTTTTATTATGCACTCTGCTTCTCAGTCTCTTCAAGGACTATTACTAATAAAGTTGGTAAAACAATGAGTAGATCAGGATGTAGTCTCACTAAATGAAAAGTGTGGATGGTATTCTTATTTTGTAGCCGTTTGTCATTATGGACATAGACACCGATGGGAGCTGAGAAAGGGCAGGGAATGCTCTAATAATACATGTGTGACCACCCCACTTTATTCCATCTGGTCCCCAAATGAATAGACCTATTCATGGTAGCCAACAAAAGTAGGAGTGAAATTCCAGGAGGAAATAAAATAAGGATGAAGAAAAGAATGTGGCAGCGGAGTCCAGGGAATAACTAGTTTTCCTCACACTTTTGAGGAAGAGTCAATAGTCATCTTAGCAGAGTTAAGATAAGGTTACAAGTGACATCTCTTATTAACATGTATATAAAGCTGCATTTATTTTAATAATTTTGGATTTTAAATTGCACTTGTGAATACTGAAAAATAGATCCTATAGAATAAGTGTTTTGATTGACTCATTGATTTGAGAAATATTTAAGCATATGATAATAATAAGTCCTTTTTATTGGGTGCTTTTAATATGACACACATCATACTGAGTGCTCTATGTGGATATCCTTATTTAATATTTTCAACAAATCTACAAAGTATGCATTACAGGAGAAGAAAATGAGATCTAAGAAGTTAAATGACCACAAGTCCACAAAGCTAGTTAGTGTTGGAGATAGAAACCAGACCCAGACCCTCCGACTTCAAACACAATGCATTTATTCATTGTGCTTTAAAAGCCCCAAGTACAAGTATAATCATGAGTATACATAAAACAGATGAACTCATGGTAAGTCACATTTGGCTTAAATAAATGGACCAGCCATTTCATAATCTACTTATTTCTGTAGTTGATAAATCTAGTTCCTTAAAATTATGTCAACATAAATATTTACAAAGGTGAACAAATAAGCCAGTTCATATAAATTTCTCCAAGGGCTAATGTGATATTAGTAATAAAGTTTAGCATACTTTGATCACTTGCAATATGCAAAGTAGTGCTCTCAGCACTTTAACTCAAAAAAAAAATTCTCCCCTAAACCATATTATACAGGTGTTATTACAATCTTTATTTTACAGATAAAAACTAAATTCATAGAGGTTAACTGCCCAAAAATGATAGGTGTAAATTACCCTCATGTTCCCTTCTCTTCAGATACCATTTGCCTGAATGCTATTTTTACTTATTTTCACATGCTTAGATCATCAGAAATACATCACTAAATCTTAGAATCATTATATATAGTGATGTCAATAATGCATACATAATTATCATAAAAATGCAATAAACTAAATATACAAATAGAAAAACATCTAAGAAAATGAATTTAAATTATAACAAATAGGTAGTTGTTTAATTTTTAAGGTCTTTTTGAAATATAAATGTATTTCAAAGTTTTTTAAATTAAATATTTTAATTTAACTTGAAAAATATGAGAAATGGCATTAGCCATTAAAATTACATTTTAAATTTAAAAATAATACCTTTTTTAAAGATATGTAAAAATGTCTTACCTCCAGCATCTAACCCATGCCTGATATATTGTAAAAATTTAGTATTTGTTGATTTAAATTTAAACCAGCAAGTTTATATATCATGGTATCATAGTGGTTAATTAATGGAGATCAATAGCATTTCTTATAACTCTAAAGTTATTTTGTTTTGTAACAATGTTGATACTTTCTTGATTCAAAATCTTATCTTTTTTTCTAAATATTTTATCGTTTCTTATTGTGAGAGATGTGAACACAATTACTTTTATTAAATTATATTTCAGAATAAAGATAATTATCTTTATCACGTGGAAAATATATAGATATTTTAATTAAATCAAGGAAAATAAGATTATGTAAAGGAATTATAAGAAAATAAAAGTATCCAGTACCATAAAATAGCTCTTATATACTTGATTAGGGGTAAGTTAGTATGAACAAATTTTAAAGGCATTTTTCAGTCATTTTTATATACAGTCATGATGTAAAAGTTCTCTGACTGGCAAAAAATTTCAGAGGAAGGTGAGCATTTCATATAGATAGATGATATAGAATGCAATAGAGTCTGTTCCAAATAAGTGTGGAAATCAGGGTAAATCAGAATAGATTAACACAATAGTAGTCAAAAATGTTTTCTTTAAACTGAGTGATGATGGTAAAATATTCAATTCATTGGTGGTAATAATTAACAGTACTGAGTATGGAAGTGGCTCCATTAATGCTTTATTCAAAAAATACATAGATATATTTATGTATCCTCAAAGAAAGACAACAAAAACAGCCTGTATGAGCATGCTGAAACCAATTACAAGTTGACAAGCCAGGAAAATTCATTTCTGTGTGTGTAGTTGTTAACACCATTCTTTATATCCGAAGTGCTTAGCTGTTCTTCTGTTCCCAAAGGACTGTTAATAGCATATCCCCAATATTGGAGCTTAGCAGTTTAAGGACATGTTTTTAAAACTGAATCACACAAAAGTGGGCATAGATATAGATGAAGTTATGTAATAAACATAGTGGATCTTCCTGAATTGTCAACTTATCCTACAACAAAAATAATTGTATTGTGGACACAGAATTAAATAATATATACAAACATTTTTCACAGTAAAGCACTTTTATTAAAATGTGTGCTTTTATTAGAACACTTTCATGTAGTGTTAGAAGTACCCACTCATTCATTTCTGTTGATAGGGGTATGTTATATGGAAAAGTCTAACAAGCACTGGCTTAAGGTGTTAGACTGCCCAGAGGCTCTTGAAGATTCCTCAGTGATAGTGCCTGGAAAAATTAAGAACTACTTCCTCAGTATTCCCATGGCATTTCTCTCATATCTATCAATTCCAAAGTAATTTTTTTTATAATTCATTAACCTGAACTTTTCTAATAGACTAAGAGGGGAACTTGGTTATTTCTTCTCCAGCATTTAGCACCATACCAAATTCATAGTGAGCACTCAATACAATGTGTTGTCTATATTAGAAATCCTTTATACCACACAAAGAAGCTAATCTAATTGCAGAATTTCTTCTCTTATGAATAGGATAAAATAAATAGTTTTGAGCTAGATCTGTTGAATTATACTCTGTAGAAAGTCTGTTATCCTTGCCCATTGCCCTCATCCCAAATTCCTCTGAATTTTAATTATGCTTCCCAGCTTTCCTCTTTTGCAAAACTTATTCACCAGAGCCTTTATTGTTAGAAGACAAATGAGTTAATTCACACAAGTGTGGCTGCTTGGCAACTTTAATATCCGTAGCCATATTGTTTTTCAGTAAAAGGCACTGGATTTTCTTAAGGAATTATTGCCTAAAAGTTTCTTGTGTCAGGTAGAGAAAAATCCAGGCTTTAGAAATTATTAGGAAATTGTTTTTTTTCTTTCAACTCCTGCCCTGACTCTTTTATGTAGGCAAACTCTATTGATATATTTACTCACATCTTAATTCATGCATGCAAAAATTGATTAAAAGTTTCCCATGCTCTGACACAATGGCAGAGGCTCAGAAAGCGTTAAGTATAGTCTCTGCGTTTTCAGGGCTTACAATCCAGTTGAGCAGATCAAGGAATAATAGCTAGCATTCACTGAGCACTTACTATATACCAGTCACTCTATCATGTGGAAATTACTTATTTACTCACAAATGTTTATGGAAGGTGTTATACCACAACAGAGGAAACTAAAGCACTGAGAAGTCTCATAATACATGGAGCCAGAAATTAATCTCATGCTGACTCTGGAGCCTCTGTTTTTAACCACTGTCTTCTACTACCTTTGTGGATGCATAAGCTAATATTCTCTCCGCTGCATCTGTGGCTCTGGGGCTCTTTCTAGTCACAACTTTAAGAATCTGATAAAAGATTTACAAAGCCTCAATAGATAAAAATGTTCTACACCATTTCTAGAAATTTATGTGTAACTCTGAAGCGTATTAGTGAATCTCAGGACATAAACCCCAGACTAGCTAGACTAGTGCAATAACATTAGACAACATAGGAATCCACCACATCACAACAATGAAGGGTGCCATTGAACCAGTAGCCACATTCAGATCCTGCCAGAAGCCATGCACCCCCCCAAAAAAAAGCTCCATTGTTATAGAAAAGAAAGAAAGAGATGCAGATAGGTTTGAAACAAAGTTTCTAGAATATTCACATGCTTTAAGCAACTAGACATTTATGGACTACAAAGATTTTAAATATGACAACCATTTGGGTTACACAGTTACATATGCTTGTAGAAGGAATCTAAATAACCAATGTAGTCCTTTATGAGAAAATACTGAAAGAATGAAATACAACTTTATTGGGGAAAAGAGTAAGATATAAATCAATGCTTATTCATGGTTTTCTTTCCATTAGATTTTACTGAAATTATCATGCATGTAATCACATTTTTCACTAATTTCTACATGATAAACACAGAATTTTTCAATAGTTTATGAAAGTATCTTTCTTCAGAACTCAATAATTAACAGTGGTGCTTTGTCTCCAATCTGCAAGCGTGATACCTTTCATAAACTTGAATCTGATACCCAGTTCAAACTGTCGAACTAAAATGCTAAGCCATTGCTTCTTATCCTTTTTTTTCATTATCACTCCCACTAAGAAACTTTTAGGCTTTTACTCCCCTAATTTCTCCCCATGAAATTTTAATATTTCAGATATTCTCTATACTTGTTTATGTACTGTATGGCTATCTTGGGCTTTATAAATTTAAAAACTAAGAATTTTTCTGTCCCTGAAAACAAATTTTTACCATGTAGGAGGCAATATCACCCCTTTGAGAATGTATGTGCTAAATAATAAATTTCTATAAAAGTAAATTTTATATAACAATGCTTTTTATGTAAAGCATCATGTGAGTACTTCTTATTTCTCAAGCACTATATTAACCCTTGAAAATAAAAAATCTAGAAAGATAATATCTTTTGTAGCTAGAATTAAAATGGAAAAGAGATAAGATCAATATCTGTAGAAACAATCCTTAAATTGTCTAGGATTATTTTGAGGTCCTACAGCTATATGGGTAGAAAGCCAAAGAAATACCCTTATTTCTACTATTGTGATCGAGTTTAGCCTCTGTTAGTGTGGCATGGGAAATACCTGATAGAATCAAACTCATGTTTTGTTTTATAACTGTTTAACTTGTATGTTTCTTAGAGGAATTTTTTCCATAAAAGAATGGATCCTTTTTTATATGTGTTTACAGTGTATATAACTAACAATTAAAAATGAAAATATAATTTATCAAACCACATATATGTAATAATTTGAAACATTATTATTATAGGACAAGAGATATTTATTTTAAATAAATTAATTATAGGACTAATGTTTTTAGTTAACAGTAGGATCAGATAAAAAGATTGATAGATCAATTGATAGATCAATAGATTGATTGATGAATGGATAGATGATGGATGGACAAATCAATAAATAAGTGAATAGATATATATGTACATATAACAGTCATTCATTTTCTTTTGTAGCTTCTCTCTGGTCAAATAATCCTGGCACAATTAGGATTTTTTCCAATCAAGTTACTGCCACTTTTCTTATACAATCTGCTGAAAATGATTATATTGGCTTTAATGCAACATACACTGCATTTAACAGCAAAGTGCTTAATAGTAAGTACTGTTTATTCCTTAGCCTTTGAATCTTCAGGTGCTTTAATACTGTAATGGAATTTTAAAAGTAGCAGGACCTAATATTTTAGAACAGGGTCATTATCTGTTTCATTATGCAAGTTCCTTAATGAGTATCTCTTAAGTATACTTTTCTCCATTTGATACTTGCAAAGAAATGAGAAATTAGAAAATAGCTCACATTCTTCAAAACAATCAAATAATCAATTTGAAAAAAATTATAAATCAATAGGAAAATTAAACTTTTATATACTGCAAGTATTCAAAGCTTAAAAAATTAGCATAAAACTAATTCTGAGAATGTTCCACATCAACCTAATTTTGACCAGAGTATTAAATTTAGTAAATGAATAGGGGGAGCAAAAAATTTGAGACAAAGTTTATGTGGGTAAGCCAACAGAGGTAAGATATAAAAATTAAAGAACAATAAGAACAAGATGCTTGTCTTTGCTGAAGCCCTAATGGGGTATAAGAAACATAAGAACACAGTTGGCAACAAAATGATGTGGGTTTTTTTAACTAAATGGAATTAAACAGTTAAAATGAATTTAAAAAATGATTTTGTGCATGCAACTTAATTATAAACTGTGTGAGTTTATGTTATTTTCAATTCAATCTATTATAATTAATCATATTGTTGACTACATTTGAAATATTTTATTATTTTTTTAAATTTACAGATTATGAGAAAATCAACTGTAATTTTGAAGATGGCTTTTGTTTCTGGATCCAGGATCTAAATGATGACAATGAATGGGAAAGGATTCAGGGAAGCACCTTTCCTCCCTCTACTGGTCCAAATTTTGACCACACTTTTGGCAATGATTCAGGTATAATTCATATTTAATTCATAAACTAAAAGAAAAGTGTCATGTGCTGTTCTACAGTTCAAAGTGAGCAGTATTAAATGTAAGACAGTCTTTTCAGATTTTCTTTTTTTTTGATCATGGACTAATAAATGAATTTAAATGAAAATGGTAATCAAGTAGGCAAGTAAGAGTATTTCAAGAAATATATTTTTTACCCTATATATTCATGAAATATTGAAAAGTACACAGAGGCTGTTAGAGACAAAGAAACTTGGGTTGTCACCCTAGATTTGCCACTTATTATTAACTAAGGGGACTTGTGGGAGGTAAATAACTGTTCTGAACTTTGGTCTACTCTGCCTTAATTTCCATTTTCTGATTGTTCATTGCTAATGTATAGAAATACAATTGATTTTGTATGTTGATCTTGTACCCTGCAGCCTTGCTGAAACTGTTTATTAACTCTATTAGGTTTTTAAGAATTCTTTAAAATTTTTAATAGGTCCAGATCATACCATTTTGAAATACAGATAAAAAGGCAGGTTTACTTCTTCTGATAAGCTTTCTTAGTCCGTCAGGGCTGCCATAACTAAATACCACAGACTGGTTATCCTAAACAATTAATATTTATTTTTCACAGTTCTGGAGACTGGAAGTCTGAGGTCAGGGTGAGAGCATGGTATGATTCCGATGAGAGCCCTCCTTTGGTTCACGGACACGAGCCTCCTTACTGTACCCTCACATAACAGAGAGAGAGAACATAAGAGAGAGATCTCTCCTGTCTCTTCTTATAAGATCACTTATATTGACACTATCATAAGGGCTCCACATTCATGACCTAATTACATCCCGAAGGACCTATCTCCAATATCATCACATTGGGGTTTATGATTTCAGTGGGGGTGAGGGGGAACAACCATTCAGTCCATAGCAGAAAAACTATGGAAGAGCTGATTCTAAAGCATGGTCCCAAGGGAAAAGTGGTGTTTTGTAGGTATATTTTTCACATGAGTGGGATATTAGAACTGGATTTCAGGTGGAGACATTAATATTGAGGCAATAAAATTTGAGAAGACCAGAAATTATTGGGAATTATCAGGAGATAAGGAACTCATAGTGAGAAGACCAACCATGTAAACCTTGGAAGCATGTATTCATAATACTAAATACAATCTAATTACAAATCTAGAAGTAATATGGATCTTACAAAGTAAGGAAAAGGACAGAATAGAAATTCATGCATGTAGATAATTTTCTTAGACAAAATCTATCCTTTAGTATCTCTTTTTACCAATGAGAATTCAATTCAATTCAAAGAACACATATTAAAACCTCTCTCTAACCAGGTATGGGTCTAGGCATTGAGGACACAGATCACACATCACCATTTCTACAAAGTCTTCTGGAACCTCCAAGTTAAAATCTTCCTTTCCGTTAAACACTAAAGCACCTCTTTTGTTTTTCCTATCACATGGCCTTATATCTGCTTACTTATTTATTTCTTTCCAACACAGTGTCCTCTTCAGAAACAAGGACCTTGTCTTTTTCATCTTTGAATTGCTAGCGTATTCTCAGTGCCTGAATCTAACTAACATGTAAAATTATTTTTAAATACATGAATGAATGTCTGCAACTTTTGCTCAGTAAGTCATTTCTAAATAAGTGATTGACTACATGAAATTGCTTATAACATAGTAATAGCCTGAGCACATGTGCATTGTAATTTATTATTAATAGCCCCTTATATTACAAAGATCAATATCCTTGTTTTTATAACCTGAAAAGTAAATGGCTTGAGTTAATGTCAATTGTGAATGACATCTAGGAAGAGTACATTAAAAAGTTATTTTTTTCATGGTAGAAATGTATCTGAGTAATCCTGATTCCTTAGAAAATACATCCCCAGAATAATAAAATACAGTTCATCATACTACTTCAAATTGAAAGTATTTCTTAATAAAATGTGACTAATTTTAATCTATTTCCCTACGAAATCATTGAAAGTTCCTCTCAATGTGTTTATTCACTCCTTTATTTCAGAAGTATTTTTTGAACGCAGGCCTTATTCAAGGCCTCAGAATGTATCTGTGAATATAAAAGAGATTTTCTCCTCTCGTGGAACACATATTTTAGCAAAGAAAAACAGAAAATAAGCAATATGCATGACAAGTCATTACATTTTGGGGGTCTGTTTAATGTGAATGAGTACTCTGGGAAAATACAGAGCTTAGTAAGTTCAGTGAGGAGGGCAGGTGTTAAGGTGCTTTTGCAAATTAAAGTAGAGTCATCAGTTCAGGTCTCATTGAAACAATAAGTGACATTTGAATCAAAACTTCCAAGAAATGGAAGGAATTAGCCATATAGATTATTTCAGACAGAGGAAACAAGCAGAGTAAAGGCTCTAAAGGGAGCATGCCTGACCTGCTTGAAGAAAGGCCAGGAAACCAGCATGGCTGAAATGGAATCAATAGGGACAGTAGCACCTAGATAATAACAGGTCTTCCATGGTTTTGGCTTTTTCCCCAGTGAAATTAAGAGCTATTGAAGTTTAAGTGTAGGAATGAGTGAGTTCACACTGACTGGTAGAATATTTTATGGCAGGGCAAGGTGTTGTCAGAGAGACCAGTGAAAGGCTACCACCTAATCCAGAAAAGAGGCCATGGAACTCTCAGATATAGTGAGAAGAGGTCAGATTCTGGATATAATCTGAAAGTAAAGTTAACAGGATCCTGCTAAACTAGTTACTATTGTGGACCTATAGACAAAAAAAGGTGCACTGCATATGGCCAATCTCATTAGACCTACATGCTTAATACTGAAAATTATGACATGCATCATCTCATACATAATTTATCTCTTTTGAATAAGTGATTTCCAGAACCTGATCCTCTATGGATAAATTAGTATTCTCCACACCTGAAGACTAACCCCAAGTGATAATCACCCAACCCTCTAAAGAATCCTGACCTAAAACAGTCAAATAATTTGACCAATTTTTTTTCTTAACTGTAATAAAAAAATGTCTCTACCACACTTGGACAAGGATAGTTAGAGGAAAGTGCAGAAAGCATTTATATCTACTGACTATGGCAGATAGCTTTTACATAGCTGAAATCTTTGATGTTCAAATTATCATTTTCTCCTTTTATGTCATCATAATAAGAGATAAAAATAATTCCACTGATATTTGAAGACTATAAGTACGTTACAGGAGAAAAATGGTTTCAGCTTGCCAACAGATTAAATAACGAAAGAAATAAAATGAAACTGACCAAAGTGAAAGAGGTTGAATGTCAGGTGGAGGTTTTAAATAGTTGGGTTGGAAATGGAGTCTCAGGAGAAAGTCGTGTAGCAGGAGTTATTTAAAATGAGATGAGTTAGAGCAGTTCAGAGCCCACCAGAGGCAGCAGTGTAATGAGAACGGATGAGAGGCCTTAATAGGTCCTTTCCAACTCTCATACCAGTGATTTCATAACCTACCAGTCATTTCCCCCCAAGGGGCATTTTTCTTCCAGCCTGCTTTTTTATGTGTCAGAACATTCTGCCTCTGAGATGGAAGGGAATTAAATCTCTCCCGCTGTTCCTCTTACCCATGCAGGATTTTTTGGTTTTTTACCTTCACTTTAAATGACAGGAAAGTCTATATGAAACAGATAAACTTTGAATTAACATTGCTTTAGGGAAGAACATCCAAGTCCCTTAAATTTCTGAGTCCTTCTGAAGAAGTTTCTCCTAGTGGAGCACCGACTCCTGAACCTCTGTTTTGTCAATGCTCAGTTTCTCTGTACTTCTCAGAAACAAAGGGAATTGGTGGAGACGGTGGCCCTGATACAGGGCAGCATCTTAGTGTGCTCAGCAGTGGTCCGTTTTTTTCAGAACGTTCAGGGAAAATGAGGTTAGTAACATGTGAAAACTTAAGAAATGGAGGAGTCACAAAAGAGCTAGCGGAGCCAAAGAAAACATTTTTTGTTGGCCTTTCTCAGTGAAATCATAATTGTTCTAACACCTGGGGGCTAGCATAGTGTAGTAGTAAAGATCATTAAAATAGAGACCCTGAAATCATAGCTAGGTTTAAATTTGAGCTCTGCCATTTAGACAAGTTATCTATCTACTATCTCAGTTCCTTCATCTGGAAAGTGGGTCGATGATAATAGAACCTGACTTTGGAGGCATGTTATGAACATTAAATTAGTATGTTAGAAAAAAACTTGGGAAAATACCTGGTATATGAAAAATGTTTTATAAATGTTAGGTATTAAAACTACTTTCTTTTCATACCACATATGTATTCAACAGAAACAAATTAGCTGTGATATTTTTCTAAATACTACTGTTCAGTTTTCAAAAGTATATTAAGTCTTTTGGATATCTGCATTTTATTTAGCTTATAAACTTATTCTAAAATAAGTAGAATTTTAGTGTTTCAAAGTAAAATTGTCCTTATTTCCTTACCTTTCCTGTGATGTTGAATTTCAGAAAATAATATTACTCTAATATTGATAGAATTTGACTGAATTTGCACCATTCTACAATCTAAACACTTCAATATTTATCTACCAGTTGCAATTAACTTTATATGCACCCACAAACTCACAAAGTGATTTATATAAGCTTGTTTTCTTCTTGAGAGGGACCTCCAAGTTTCCAGAAGGTTCTGCCATCTCTGCAGTTTCTGCTGTCTCTACATCAGCATCAGCACATGTCCAGCACTTCTTTTTATTTGGGCTGTTGGAGGCAGAGGTTAAGTTCAGTTCATAGAGAAACAAGCAGAAAAAGGGATAGGTAGAAGTTGTAAGAGAAACCATATGACTCACAGCGAAGGCTCACTGAATGCTTAAATTACAAAATATTCTGGGTTTGAAGCTGACTCTGCGATTAATTCCAAGAGCTCTCAAAGATAGTTCAAGAAAGCTGATGGATTTTAAAAGAAATTATCATTTAACCATATAATTCCCCATATGGTTATGGAAAATATCTATTTAATCATTTATTTTGTGCAGTACTTTAATAAATTTAAAAATTAAAAAAGCCAGTTGAATGAGTGTAACAAGAATATATTAAACAGTATTCAGCTAATCTGTATAGAGAACTCAAAAATGTACCTTGTCTTTCTTTTTTCCAAATTTCTAGCAAGTTTTAAAAGTCACATGTGACCATAAATGCAATACACAAAGGAATACATTATGTGACATCAGGGAAGTAGAAGTGCAACTGAGAATTCCAAAGGAGGGGTTTTATCTAGTTGGAAAGACCAAGAAGGGTTTTCTGAAGGAGATGTTAATTTGATTTAAATGACCTCAAAAAAATTGTAGGATATTGACAGGTACAATTGTAAGGAGAATTAAAAGGACAGGAAAACAGAAAAAAAGACCCCAAGAGTTATAAAATTTCTCAGTGATGGAAAAATTAAAATAATCTAATTTTGTAGAAGTGCTGCATGTCAATATTAATACATGAATTTTAAGAACTATGGCTAGAAAAGGATAGTGAAGTCATAGCACAGAGGCCTCAAACATCACAGTGAATTTGTTGTTTTAGTAGGAAACAAAGAGATGGTGAAAGATGTTGAATAAGGACAGATTAGATTGTACAGAAGGAAGCATTATTAAACAACGATGTAAGTGGTGAAGAATTCTCACGGGGAGTCAGAGTACTACGAGACACACTTGGAAATAGATCGTGACTATTATGCAATGACTTAAGTCTTAGTCCCAAGTTTTATGATGTTCCTACTCCTCCACCTGGTGAAATACTCCAGCAGAAATATTGTGTGGACTTCTAGTTTCCATACTCTGAGTTGGTTCTGAGTAGAGCCAACTGGATGTACAACTATTGAGAACTTATCAGATGAAGAAGCAAACTGAAATTGCGCCACATTAAAATCATTGAAGGGAAAAAAGACTGATAATCTTGAGAAGACCAAGAGAGTCATAATAGTGGCCTTTACATATTTGTAGAGCTATCATAAATTCATCTTATCCTAATGAGCCCAGGAGGCAAAATTAGAAATGATAGGTGCACAATAACTTTTTCTTAAAAAAGAAATGAATTTTCTAATCATTTTGAAATGGAATGGGCTGCCTTGAAATGCAATGATTCCTGCTGCATCTGATATATGTTAAACAAAGGTCAAGTGACCCCCATAGGCAAAATTTTGTGGATGAAATTTAAGGACAGTGAGTACCTGGACTAAGTAAATTTTTATGTCAACTATAATTCTATACTTTTGAAATTCATAATCTTATGAAGAATTTCCTTCCTCTTCTAATCTGCTGACTAAAGAATTTAGCTCATTTCATAGGAATAATAATTTAGTATATCATTTTACTTTATTCCAAAATGCACAATTCTATCTGATATTTAGTGTATTGTGTTTTTTAAATTTATTTATGCAAAATTCATAAGGTATTACAGTCCACATAATTAATTTTTTATCTAAACCATAATACAAAACTCATAACATCATAATACCTTAATTGGACTGAAACCCCCAAGTTTATTACTGTTTACTGGGTAAACAATAAATTCAAAATATTTCTAATTATAACTAATTGATTGTGAACATGGCCAAACATAAATAGGAGCATGATGTTTGTTTAAGTTATATAATTGCTGCTAACTAGAAATATTTCTGAATAGGGTAGCCATTTCAGTACTTATTCATGACAGTCAGTGACATTTTAATTATTTCCTCTAGAACTATACTCTAAGCAACTCAAAAGGGACTTGGAGTTGGGCATTTAGAGAGTCGATTCTGGAATATGTCTTCTGTATCTATACTACTTTTTATTGGGCTGAATAATTGAACACTAACTACATGGCTAAAATAAGTACTCATGAAATATCACAGCACTATACAAAGTATAAGTAGTATGTTAATACTATAAAATATTAAATACACATTCATTTCTATTTTACCTTTTGTAATCTAAATCCAATGATGTGCATATATTACATTTAGTAAGATATTTGATGATGATTTCACCTTGATTAAATACTCATTCTAAATAATTTTTGCCTCATTGATCTAAATATGCATTGATATATCTATTGGCAGTTCTACTAGCATTTTTCTTTGTGTCTTGTCCTTACTCTGCATGATACAAATAAACGGGTCTGAATTTTATACATAGCATTGACTATAAAAACTTCTATTTAAAAGGTTTGGGTTCAAAGGATACCATCAGAAAAATTTTAAAATAACCCACAGAATGGGATAAACTATTTGAAAATTTTATGTTTTGATCAAATATTTGAAAATCATATTCCCTGGTGAGGGAATTTTATCCAGAATATAGAAAGAATTCTCAAAACTGAATAATAGAGACAAATAATGGCCAAAGAAGATATATAAAATTTATAAATATATATAATTTATCTCCAAATATATTTGGAGAAGAAGATATATATATATCTTCTTCTCCAAAGAAGGTATATGAATAGCCAATGACATAAAAGGATTCTGAACATCATTAAATTAAACATCATTAAATTATTCATTAGGTACATACAAATCAAAACTACAATTCATTACTTTTCACATCTACTAACATAACTATAATCAAAAGAACAGACAATAACAAGGGTTAGCTCATATTCATATATTGCTGGTGGGAATGTAAAATGGTGTGGTCACTCTGGAAAACAGTCTTGTAATTCCTTGAAAGGTTAAACATAGAGTTTAACATGATTAATACAGTTAAATACATGACCCTGTAATTCTACTCCCTGGTACATACTCAAGAGAAATGAAAATGAGCATCCTCATAAAAACAAGTTGATAACAGCATTACTCAAAATATCCAAAAAAGCAGAAACAACTTAAATGTCCTCCACCTGGTGAATGGATAAACTTTAAAATGTGATATATGCCTACAATGGAATATTATCCTGCCATAAAAGGTACTGAAGCACTAGTACATTACAACCTGGAGGAAGCTTGAAAACACTAACTAAATAAAAGAAGTCGTTCACAAAAGACCATATGTTGCATGGTTTCATTTACACGAACTATTCAGAATAGGCAAGTCTACAGGTTTAAAGTAGATTAGTGGCTGAAAGAGGCTGGAAGAAGGGTGACAGGAATGGGGAGTGCCTGCAATTGGGCATGGGTTTCTTTTTGGAATTATGAAAATGTCCTAAAAAAAAGCACTTCTGTTTGAAAGCACAAGAGAGAAGATGATTGCTTTCAAATAATCACTAAATTTCAGCATTTCATAAAAAAATTACATTCCAATAAAATTAAATTTATCCAATATTTCATTTGCTTTACATCATATTTGGTTTCATGATTCCTGCTTTCTGTCATAATACATGAGCTGCAGACTAAAAATAAAAAAAATTAAATCTGCCTAAGAAAACGTTCAAGAGGTCTCATCCCAAAAACTTTTCCCACACTTCAGATGACTCGAATCATTGGCTGCAAGAATGAATTACAGACCAGAAAGCACTTTTTATGCAGTGGCTTGAGCTATTTAGAAAGATTTTATGTGGATTAGCATGTTTCCTGCTCCTCTGTGATCTGACTAGTTATCATTCAAAGGAATCTGGAAGATAAGACCGTTGTAAAATCAGGTCACTTCTTACTTAGAGAAACACAGTATAGGCAATGGAATAAAAAACTGACCATGTTTGAAACACTTAACTTTGCCTTCGAATTTTTATTTAACTACTTGCCTATATCATGCATTAGTCCACCAGCATAACTTAATATCTTAATGGACTGATTGTCTCTAAAGGAGTGAATTAATCAAAACATCTAATAAATTGGAATTAAAGTGGTATTTGGACATAATAATATGATGAAACAGTCACGTGGACTCATAGTAACTCAGACTTTGATATATCCTTCCAATTCAAGGTTATTGGGAAGTCCAGAGTTGAGAAGTGATTTTCTTAAATAACAATTGGTTATGGAAGCTGTCTTCTGGCTTCCAGTCCATTGTCCTTTCCACTGTACCTAAATACATCTCCTTATATTTTCATCTTAAAGTTGTGCTTTCCTGTTTATGAATGATATAGTTCACACAACGAAAATGCTAATAGTTAAGTGAAGTAAACAATTTTTGTTGTTTTTACAGGATTTTACATTTCCACCCCAACTGGACCAGGAGGGAGACGAGAAAGAGTAGAACTTTTAAGTCTCCTTTTAGACCCCACTTTGGAACCAGTCTGCCTTAGTTTCTGGTATGTTATAGACACATGTTAAGTAACATCTTATTTAATGAGTAACGTTGCCAGGCTCAAATTTTACTAAGGTGTTGTCCCAAGTTTTAGTGTATTAGTCATTACTTTTCCAGCTGATATAGTAGCAGAATACTGAGAAACTCCTTCCTTTTCTCTAGCAACTCCCTCACCCAAGATAAAAGGGGGTATTTGAGTTTAGAAGGGATTAGAAGAACCCTAATATATATATATATATATTCTAATGTTGTAGGAATCCATTCATTTTTGCTTGCTTCCAATCTAGGTATTATATGTATGGTGAAAATGTCTATAGCCTAAGCATTAATATCAGCAGTGACCAAAACACGGAGAAGACAATTTTCCAAAAGGAAGGAAATTATGGAGAAAATTGGAACTATGGACAAGTAACATTAAATGAAACAATGGAATTTAAGGTTGGCAAAATGCTTTATAATCATGTATTTGTATTATAAAAATGGTGGTACAATTACAGTTTATGGTGAAAAAATTAATTTACTTTCTGGGTATAGCCAAGTCACCTTACTCTCCTAATCTTCCTCCTTTATTATCTTTGAGTGCCTCTATTTTCAATTATTCATTGACTTATTAAAAACCATTAACTGAGGAACAATTTACTACAGGAAAGTACTACTTATAATGAGCCATAAAAGTCATAGAAACCTTGAAGGATATTTCAGCTTTCTTCAGCAACTTTCTAGCACAAGCCAACCGTGTTTTCCTATGTCCACTGCCTAACTAGGTCTTGCAACTTTTCACATACACCACCTAGATTAGCCCTGCACTTTTCTAGGGAATCATCTTTTCCTGTTAGAACATCCACACCCACCAGAATCCATCCACCCTGCCCCACTCTGACTTAATCGCATATCTTTCCTTTAGAAACAAATTCTATGAACCTTCTCATTGGGAAGTCTCTGATCATTTATTTTACATTAGTGTGAATTAATTTTTTATATAACAGCTTCTCGTGTTCTTTTCCTAAGGGTGTTTGCAAGTAAAATGTAGGATAGGGGCTTCCCTGGTGGTGCAGTGGTTCAGAATCTGCCTGTCAAAGCAGGGGACATGGGTTCAAGCCCTGATCTGGGAAGATCCCACATGCCCAGGAGCAATTAAGCCCACGCACTACAACTACGGAGCCTGCACTCTAGAGCCCGCAAGCCACAACTACTGAAGCCCACACGCCTAGAGCCTGTGTTCCGCAACAAGAGAAGCCACCGCAATGAAAAGCCCATGCATCACAAGGAAGAGTAGCCCCCGCTCCCCATAACTAGAGAAAGTCTGTGTGCAGGAATGAAGACCCAATGCAGCCCAAAATTAGTAAATTAATTTTAAAAAATAAAATGTAGGCTAATACAGGCTAATTGTTTGGCCAAATTAACAATGTTTTAATCGGGTAATTTCAGACAAGAGAATATAACTTTCAGAAGATGTATATTTGGACAGACACCATCATCAGCGAAGGAAGCTTCAGTGCTTTCCTGTGACTTGATAAAAGGCAGGCGATAATCAATGACCCTCATCTGTATTCCTCCCATCTTTCTTTTTCTTTCTTCCTTTCTTTTTTCCTTATCCTCTTTCTTCTGATTCTATACTTCTGTGACGTTTTCTTCTCCACCTTTGTTTTCTGATAATTCAAGGAAGGGTAAAGGAAAATGGAACATGAAGGAACAAAGAGATGGCAGAATCAGGGAGCTAAGTATTGTAGTGACCAAATCTGGCTGAACTCACCAAGCGTTTCTTAAAAGTAATAAAACTGCATTCACTTTTTCAAAGTTAGCTCATCAGGCAGTGTGAGAGCACCGAATTCTACAGATATTTGCACCTTGGCTTTGCCACTTTGTTGTGAAATCTTGAACAAGTTACTTTAGTATCTTTGACGTTCTGCTTGTGCATACATGAAAGGGAGAGGACAATTATTTGAAACAGTGTCTATCATGAAGTAGGTGGAATGAATGAACAAATGAGTGAATGGATTACTGTACATTAGTGTTGGGAAAAGTAAATGAGATAATGTATACAATGTGCCTTGAACAGTAATTAGCATATCAGGTATTCAGTTTATGTCTTACCTTTCCCAGACAGGAGAGGATTCAGGAAAGTCCAGTTAAAAATACGCACTATTCTTAAGAACCTAATATGTTTCATCTGACCACTGGACATTTCTCCCAAGTCTGGGTTGGTGTCCTCTGAGCATCACCCTCACAATATATCCCACACCATCTTCCTGGGTGAACTATGGCCAGTACCAGCTGGCCCTGAACAACTATATCATACTCATATTTTCTCTTGTTTCCTTCTTCTCTCATTTAAATTATCTAATCAGTGTGTCTTCTCTTCAAGGTTGTATGCTCTAAGAAGGCAGACAGCTACCTGGATTTTTAATATTGTTGGGGAAAGAACCTAGAATAAGATTGTTCTCCCCTGCCAGATGATGTGTATATGTGACAGAGTGCAATGGAGTATGACAATATCATGAAAGAAAGAGCTAGAGACAGAAACTGTGACAATGTTGCCTAACAAAGAAAAAAGACACTAGTAAAAATTTAGACTAGTATGAGCACATAATAGGAAGCTGGGCTCAGCTGAAGGACACTGAAAAGCAATATTTCACTTTGTGATAACTTGTCCACATTTACTTGGGTATGGCAGTATTGATTCTCCAGAGAATACTGGGCCACAAGAATCAATCAGAAAAGATTAAAGTGGAATTGTTTTATGTGCCTCTATGAATTACAGGTTGCTTTTAATGCATTTAAAAACCAGTTCCTGAGTGATATAGCATTGGATGACATTAGCCTAACATATGGGATTTGCAATGTGAGTCTTTATCCAGAACCAACTTTGGTCCCAACTCCTCTGCCAGAACTTCCTAGTAAGTAACCTTAACATGTATTTTTCCTAATTAAGTTATTACTATTTTCAGGTAGATCTCTCTCCGACTTATTTTTTATTATCTTTCCCTAGTATTATTTTTTTCACTGAAAATCAAAACCTTTACAATATAAGTAAAATGGAAACTAGTAAAGTATTACATATTATATAAAAATTCACAATGAAATTACTTTGTTATGCATGTTTATGATAATTTTACTAAATTTTCATTTTTGATAATCAAAGTGCTGATTTCTATTTTTTTTCAACTTAATACAAACTAATGTCATATTAGCCACGTAGCATGGCCTATAGTCTTTTGGGAAGAAGCCTTAAGATTCTTATAGCCTTCTTATGAGAGTGATGTTTCTCAAGAGGAGTTTACTTAAGCCTGAAACCCACCAAGCCTATTTTCAGAATAATTTAATAATAATGATTCGGTCTGGATTTTGAATATACCTAGATCACACAAAAGATTTTTGTCCTGTCATGGTGTCTTTGTAAGGCCTTGCAAGAGCAATGACCCGCATTTCCAATGTTCTATGGAATCTTTTATCTCAAAGGAACAAAACGGAGCCTGTATCTACTTGTGCTCTTAACTCAAATTTGAAACATGACATTCCAGAAGCAAAAGGTACATTATCGACCATCTTATTATGTCAAAGGAGACAGTAACTTCATACCACTTTCAGACTGTGGGATCTGACCAAAATAAACAAACAAGCGAAATGTGTGTGTGTGTGTAATGACAAATGATATGAAACATCCATTACCTATTGTCCCTCTATTGGGATGTTTTCACTACATTGTAGTTTTGATGCAAAAACATCCCTTTTGTTTTTGGATTATGGTGGTAGGAAGCTCATTTAGCTGTACAGCTTTGCTTGTGTTGAACCTCATAGATGTTTTTGTTTTATCATGAAACACAGCAGGTTTTCCATTTCCCCTTTTGTGCCAAGCACACTTGAAATTCTGCTCATATTCACATCAGCAAATCAGTTGGCAACCTATCCAAATTTGATTTTACTTCAAAAATTATATATTTGTATGCTTCTAATCTTTAAATTAAACAAAAACTGACTTTTCAAATGAGTGTCTTTAATAACTCAAAAGCTTTAAAGACAAATGACTGGTATTTGAGAATGTATGACAAATGAGCAGCCATTAAGAGGAGGAGAGTAATCACATTGTCATACTTCTCCAATGCCGCCATATTGAATGTGCACTTACATCCCACCCAAAGGCTAATTTATACTTACCATCATGTGTATTAACATGTTTAGATGTATGTATGGGTTATACACATATTCCTCAATATTTCAAGCATTCATTCAAATTTTATAAATATCTGCTACATACAAAGCACTGCACAAGAAATGTAAGTTGTAGCAATAACCATTGATACATGAAACAATATATAATATTAATGAATTAACAAACTAATAAATATTAAAAGCAATATATAACTATGTGCCCCTAAAAGTAGTAAATGAGAGGATTAAGTGATAAAAGGCTTTGGAGAAGAGACTGTGATCTGGAAAAACCTTCAAGGAAGCATTCAGTTTAAGAGATAGAATGACACTCAAAAAAAAAAAAAAAAAAACAGGAAATTACCATGCAATCCCATGTAATAGTATTGGCCACAGAGTTGTGACAAGAAGTTTTCTTGACACCAAACTCTGGATCTAATTCACCTTTGCTTCACTGGTGTCTGACTGATTCTTAACATTGCATAAATAGATCATCAACAAATACTATTAGGTATAAACGTATCCTCTCTCTCTTTATTTCTCTCTCTGTCTCTCTCTCTATTTTGGCTGTATGTTCTAAACATTTTTGCCAAACAAAATTCTGATACAAGAACTAAAGCTTGGAAATAATGGTGGGGCTAGGGATGGATAAAACATCACATGAACACAATAATTTGGGCTTCACAGTGTTGTTTAAAAATAATTGTCTCACTTCATTTTGTATGTGTCCCACTCCCTTCCTGTCTGTTATATGAAACATTTTCATGCAAAATAATATTATAATCATTAAAATCACTGCTGGTTTGATAAATAATTGCTATAGATACCAAATATTAGCAACATCTTGCTATTTTGATATTGCAATCACTTAATAAAACAGATTGTCTTCATAATCCTTTCTGCCAGCATGTTCTTCTATTCATCAATAAGTGGTCAAGAAGAAAAAATTTTACGGGTGAAAGTAACATAGTTTCATAGGCTCAATATTTTAAAAGTAGCAAAATCTCATCACTATATAAAATAGAAAATTTGAGATAACTTTCATATGTAAAGTCATACATATATAAATAAAACTTTAAATATGACTTTTCATATTAGAAATGTATCTGTCTAACCCACACAGTCCTCTTATCTATTCCAATCAGAAAGAGAAAAAGATAATACCTCAATGTCAAGGAAGCATGATATGCCTGCATATTTTTACAATAGGGAAATTATAATGGTAGAATAACCCATCTGATTTTAAAATATAAACTTTAGAATTTTCGCAGAGTGTATTTTTTCCAGGTTCCAAATGGTTCACTTCAGGGCAATATTTAGCACAGCAGAAAATGCTAATTACCGTCAAATGCATTCTGAACAATTTCATTCTAATGTCCTTTGCAATTAGTTCAGCGAAACTCTTATCTGAGCAAAGCTTTTCTGGTTCCAGATCACTGATTTGTTTAAGCAGAAACAAAGGGAAACCATGGTTGACTGGCTAATAGTCTTTTCTTTGGTTCTTATAGAGCATTTAAATAAGAAAATAATCAAGTAACTGACTAGCTAAGGCCATTTTTCTCTGCTGTTCCTAGGGATCCAGATTGTGCCTTGTTTGTGGAAATGTAACTTCAGTTTTCATAACTGCAGGGATTTTTCCATCATGTGATTTTAATCACTTGCTGCTGCATTAGCTCTATGATTTTTGCCCTGTGACGTTGGCACAAATAATTTAAATGTGGGGATTGTATTGAGAACATTTTTAAAAAGTAAACATTCCATTACACAAATATAATGCCAATTTGCAACACAATTGGAATGATTCATGACAAGTACCTACTAAATAGAATAGGTATATACCAAAAGAAATCAACATTTCAGCACCTGGCTTATTTCTGGGCTGTTAAAACTAGTTAAGGAAAAAAAAAAAAAGGACAAGCTAGTTTTAACTATTGTAATAGTCACTCTATTTCTATAGTTTCATTCTATTTGGCCATTATTAGGCCACTTTCCATCTCCAAAAGCAAAATAAAAATTAATTTGGAAAGTTTCATAGGTTTGATATTATACTTAGAGCTAAATGATATTTAACTTTAGTTATTCATGTAAAAATGAATCAGTACCAATTTAACTCTCATGTAATTGATGGTCATGTAGAGCTGCTTGCCTTTTATATCATTAGTATGATTTGATACCCTTAGCAAATTCCAAATTAACTGCCCTCATATGCTCCTACCTCAGTATGTTTTTGGCTACTCTTGTTTTCATCTTTTTACCTTCAAAACAGCCTATTTATTAGATATATTATTGGCTAGATGGCTAGTAATTATAAATAAAATGTAAACCACAGGGAATATAAATTTGAACTTTATTGCCACAAATTTAATAAAAACATTTGTATCGTGGCTGGTCACTATAACCTGTTAATGAAAATATAAATTTTGTCAAACTGAACCCCAAAATTTCTTTTTATATTATCACCTAAGCTTTTAAAATTGTTGTGTCTGTAATACTTTAGGACTTGTTATCTATTACTATGATTATTTTTTTTAAAATGCTGACTTTGAAAATTAGTCACTTTTAACATATTCAAACATCAATGTGCGGTAGTATTTCTTAAACTGCACCTATTATTTCCCTCACTTAAGAGTAGCAATCAGGCACTTCCCTGGCGGTCCAGTGGTTGAGACTTCGCCTTCCAATGCAGGGGAGTATGGAAGACTCAATAAAGACTTTAAAATTGGTCCACATTAAAAAAAAATCTTAAAAAATAAAAGTAGCAAAAAGAAACCTACTTTTATCATCCTTATTTCTTGCTTTAAATATCTTGTCATAAATAACTTTAATTTGAACCCTTTTACTGTAAGTGAAAGCTGAACTCTCCTTCTTTTCACCCTACAGTAAATGCCTCCACATTGACACATATATCATTTATGTCAGAGGTTTAAGCATGGATTAAAAATGACATGCCTCGAGGAAAATATCTATCCCTGACAACCATTTTGCAAGTTACTGCATATTATTTACATATTGCATGTCATGAAGATTCCTACTGGCATAGTAAGAAATTAATCAAAATACAAATCTTTGAGAGAACAGTTCCAAGAAAAAGAAAAATGGTAGAATTTAACAACTATAATTGAAGAGTTCCCTGTATCAGGAAAACTAGTTAACTCTCATTCTCTGGGTGGAGATGGTTTATTAAATGACACAGCAGGACTGTGCTCTCAAGAATTACAGTTCATGAGTCTTTGGATCCTCTAAGAAGTACATGCTACATCTCTGCTATAGCAACACCACCGTTAAAATAAATTGTCATCATATTTAGAGTGGCTGAAAGTGCTTTTACCAATTCCTTACAGTCGTTTATATACAGAGAGTAACTGATATCAATCTTAGAAGACCAAGGATCAGAGATATTTACTGATCATTTATTTGACATAAAATTATATTTGAAATGTAAATACTTCTTAAATATTTTATTACTTTTTAATTATTTTTTGTTGAATTTCTAAGATTTCTATTCAGAGGAGAAATGCTAAGTCAACTGCCTGCCTTGACAGACTTAACAATCACACTTGACAACATTTTAGTTCTGGTTTTGTGTTTATTTAAGTCCTACCTACTCATCTGCATATAATATAATGTACCATCAAGTGTTCAGAGAAGTGAACACTCAATACATTCTCCAAATTGTTGGCTATTTCCTATATGAGGAGTATACGATTTAGAAATTTTTTTCCTTGAAGAGCAATGAGAATGATGCTTAAACAACAGCACTCCCACTGGCCACACTGGCCATGGCTAAATTTAAGAAGAAGAGCTGGCTTTCCCCCTCGCCAATCAGCAGTGTTATTTTTGTCCCTGCAGTTACACTCTCCCCTCCTCATGAGTTTTCTTGAGGATTGAAGAAAGCGTTTCAAGGCACTTTAGAGTTACTAAAGTTAGGTGAGTTGTGTGTATGTGGGAGTTGAGGGGTTGTAGTGGATGCTTCTTCAGAAATCTTGTCAAGACAATAAGTCCCACAATCGAGGAAAGGATTCTCTTTGGAGGAAATGCTTCTGTAGAAGCACACAGTTCCCTCAGCCTTTCCCAGTAGAGAACCTGCCCTCCTTCTGAATTATCACTCTTTCTTTGGTTCCAATGTCTTCTTCAGCACCCTGTGTACACTGCTTTCTTCCTTCTAGGTCTGTCCGTCATTGACCTTACTTGTTAGTGCTCTCATCCACGTTCCCTTCAGTCCTCCTCCTTGTCACATACCCACCAAGTGCCACTTACTGAGACTCAGCCTAACCCTGCCGGTAGCTCAGACCAGATGGTTGAAATGATTCTGTTTAATCAACCCAGTAACAGACAGTAACATACTGTGAGATGAGTTTGAGGTTAACTGAGTTGAAGCCTGACTTTGACACTAAGTGGTTATGCTCGGCATTAGCAAGTAACAGAACACCTTCGATACCCGAATTGTCTGTGAGCAGCTCGGTGCTTTGTGACCACCTAGAGGGGTGGGATAGGGAGGGTGGGAGGGAGACGCAAGAGGGAGGAGATATGGGGATGTATGTATATGTATAACTGATGGACTTTGTTAAAAAGCAGAAACTAACACACAATTGTAAAGCAATTGTACTCCAATAAAGATGTTAAAAAAGAAAATTGAAATAGTCATAGTAATTACCTAATTCACAAGAATGCACTGACAACCAGGACTGAGCGTGCCAGGTAATGTGTAGGCACTTTTCATAAATTATGTCTGATTTTTACAACCTTGAAAATCTCTAATATATATCTAGTTTGTATATGAGAAGACCCAGTCTCAAAAAGACAAGTAACTAATTCAGAACCATAGTTTTAATCCACCAACTCCAACACATCTTTCCTTTATACACCACCTTCTCTCTCCAGATAAGAAAATGTGCATGGAAACTTTGCAAACAGTAAGGTTTTTTAAAAAGATTATATTATTCTTGCTAAGTTCAGCTGGTTCTGGACAAGCCAGTCCCAGGAGGGCATATAAGGTAGACCACGCCCTTACAGAACCAAACCTTACAGAGCAGGATATGTTGGCAATGATACTAGTTTGAGCCACAGAAACTGCCTCTCTCTGTCCCACTGTACATATAATAAAACCCCAATCTAAGAAGATTATTACATACAACTTGAACGGTGTGCATGAATTGAAAGGATCTACATAAATGAGGCAGATGACACGTAAAAGAGGAATCAAACTAGAGGGTCTGATGGAAATCACTGCCGTATATGTAGAGACATTTAATTTTTCCCTCCTCTGATCTGATTTCTGTGTTATTGGGAGGAAGTAATACCATTATCATCTGCCTTTAATAATAGAAAAAAATATCTACTTATCTCAGTTTTATATATTCTTCTAATTAGATTACTTTTATTCTTTTGATCTTAAGTATAACATGGTAATAAAAAACAAGATAGAACAAAGTAGTTGATGAAGTTTTACATTACTTTAGAATGTTTTTCTAATAAGCAAGATAAATAAAGTAGATTAAGAATTTCATAAAGTTAGTTTACCCACTTGAAGCATCATAATCTTAACTGGAAGATCTGTGCTCTATTTTTTCTAATATATTTGCATTAAGTTCAGTTCCAACTTGACTCCTGAACAGTCTAGGCCAATTATTTAGAAGGTAGAGTTTTTATCCCCCTTTCCTGACAGTCAAATGCCTCAATACAATATTCAGGACAGTGACTCTTTTTCTCTACTGAAAAAAAAAAAAAGCAGGAAAAAAGAAGAAAAAACAAGAAATGGTAGGATTAGTAATTTACTAGCCCTTCTCATAAGAGAGTGACATATGTAAGATGTTTCTATTATGAAGATTCATCTTTTTTTCGACAGCAGAGCATTGATACCTTATTTCATGAAGCCTATTTATAAAAGATGCTTTCAAAATTGTTTTCTTGCCTAAATAATTTTGGGAAATGCTGAATACTATTATGCCTTCTTGGAAAATCACAAAGAACATAAGAATATTTAAGGTTTTGAGAAATTCTTCAGTAAAGAGACCTGTTTACCTATATTTTTCCCTTACACAAACTCTAAAATGTATCTGTCAAAACCAGTATTCCAAGAAATATAATTGGAAATTTATGGGCATATAGTATTATGTCTGAAATAAACAATATGTTACTAATGATTTTTCATTTCTTTCCTTTTCAGCGGACTGTGGAGGACCTTTTGAACTGTGGGAGCCAAATACAACATTCATGTCTATGAACTTTCCAAACAAATACCCTAATAAGGCTTTCTGTGAGTCATTTCTTTTCCAGGCCATGAGAAACAAATGTATATATCAAAGTTAGATTCTCCCCTTGACACAGCAAAGTAATTATAAATTTACTGTACCTGAATACAACAACCACATCTGTGAGATTGCTTAATAGAATGATAACAAGAATAACAATAATTAATTACTAACTTTTTGCATTTATTTTATGCTAGTCACTGCACTAATGCTTTATATACCTTATTTTAGACAGTTCTCACAATAATTCTTTAAAACAGATGATATTATTATATTTCTCAAATTTAAAAGTTGAATAAAACCAGTAGGTGAAATAGGCAGCCTTACCCCAGACACCACTCCCCTTGATTATGCATATAATGTTTATGGTGTGTATAACAAGGTTGCAATTCCATAGAATAAGGTCAGTGGAAAGTATAAAAAGCAAAGAGCCAGCTGTGACATACACACCCTTTATAAATATAGACTAAGGTCAATAAAGCAGGCAGTTATAGTAATGTGATTAGATTCCCAATATAAAAGATGAACTAATGAAGAGGATCACTAAAATATTCTAAGTCTAGAGAGAAGAATAGACCAGTATGCTAAAACCATAAAAAGCTTGTCTCTAGGTCATTAGTCCTAAATAGAGAAGCTCATAAGGCTGCTTAGAGATTGTCTGTGTTAACGATGCAGATTCCCAGGCCCGTTCTACAAAGATTCCACTCCAGTAGTTCTGGAAAACAGACATGTTCTTCCCTTGCCTTCCACAGTCACCCATAACACCACCTACCTAAATGTAAAATTCTACCAGTGAAAAAAATGTTCCAATCATAGTGAAAAATGTGTTATTAGAAAATGTAATTTCTTCCTTCAAATGATCCAGAGATAAGTATCATTTTGATAGGATAATAGAGTCACTATTATAGGGAGATATCTGATTCAAAAAAATAAACAGCCATTCATCTAATTTGACTTGTATGGGGAACCAGAGATGATCATCTCTACTTCACATTGGAAATATCTTTCAAACATGTCATTTGTACAAAATAATGATTTAAAAATATCTGAAAATAAGCAGAACATTGAAAGAACAATTTGGAGAAATTTATTGATTTATTCAACAAATATTTATTGAATGCTTCATCTGTTAGGCACTGAAGTAAGTAAAGAAGAAACAAACATAATTCAGTCTACATAAGGATTCAGATAAATTGTCAGGCATCACAAAATTCTAAGGTACTGTTTGTAATAAGTGCAAAGGCAGGAGACTGTGGAGGGACATGAGAGGTACCTAACATACAAAAAGTTCAGAGGTAGAGGACCTTTATTTTTTTTTCTTGAATCTTCAAACAAAGTTAAGTAATAATAAATGAAATTGAATTGTGAAGGTATTTCACACCACATTAAGCAGTTTGGATTTTATTCTGAGAGCACTGAGGAAACTTTAAATGGTTTAGAGGAAAATAGTGATGAAATCGTGTTTGCATCTTCGATGGATCCGTCTGGCTGTAGAATCAGAGATAGGTGGTAAGGGAGCCATCAACATCAACAATTAGAAGATGAAAAATAAAGGTGACTTAGGGCTTCCCTGGTGGCGCAGTGGTTGAGAATCTGCCTGCTAATGCAGGGGACACGGGTTCAAGCCCTGGTCTGGGAGATCCCACATCTCACGGAGCAATTAGGCCCGTGAGCCACAACTACTGAGCCTGCACGTCTGGAGCCTGTGCCCCGCAACAGGAGAGGCCATGATAGTGAGAGACCCGTGCACCACGATGAAGAGTGACCCCCTCTTGCCACAACTAGAGAAAGCCCTCACACAGAAACAAAGACTCAACACAGCAAAAATAAATTAATTAATTAATAAACTCCTACCCCCAACACCTTAAAAAAATAAAATAAAATAAATAAACGTGACTTGAACTCAGATAATGGCAGTGGAGACTGAGAAGGAAATGGGATTCCAGGGATATAGGAGGTAGTACTGACAGCCTTGGTGATTGATTGGATGCAGTAGGAGAGAGGAGGTCAAGGGAGATGCAGAGGTTCCTGGTATAGACAACTATAAGTAGATGAGTAGTGGTGCTATTCACCGAGATAGGAAAAATGAAAAAAGGAATGAGTTGGGGAAAGAGATAATTGAGTGTTCCCTGTATTACACGTTGAATTTGAGATACGTACATGTAGATCTGTACACAGTAAATAATTGAATAAATGGATCTACTTCTTAAAAAAAAGTGTAGAAAATAAAGACTTAGATGTCATTACTATGTTGATGAAATGATTTCCTTAAGAGTGAATGAGAACACTCACGCAGAATGAGGGAAGAGCCTAGAACAAAATGTAAAGACTAAATCTTTTAAGGAATCAATAAAAAAAGAGGAGTGTTTATTGTTATAAGGCTGGTAATTTTGTTTTGTTTTGTTCCAAAAGGAACTACCATCATATGACACATATAAATAATGGGAACAATTACTTAAAGAAATACTAAAGTTTAGTTGCCCTACAAATTGCATTTTCATCACCTTGTTTTCCTCTGCATTTAGTCATGGAAATAAAATAAATGGAAATGGAAAATTCACATCTTTGACATTTATAAATTTTAGACTGTAAGAGTAAAACACTATTGGTAAGCTTTGATTAAGATATTCCATTTTATATAAAATAAAGTAAATTGAATTGCAGTAAATTATTTCATATTTAGTTGAAATTTTACTACAAATATTCTGGAATAGACAAAATGTTTCTTCACACACAGAAACAGCTTGGAATATTGGTTTATATAAAATGAAATAAATCTTTGAAAGTAATTTGAAATTCTCAAGAGATTGAAGTTTTGAAGAGAAATCAAAAGAACTATGTTTAAACTATGTTGTTATTTATTACTTTTAAGGTGTTTGGAATTTAAATGCACAAAAGGGAAAAAATATTCAGCTTCACTTTCAAGCATTTGACTTAGAAAATATTGCAGATGTTGTTGAAATCAGAGATGGTGAAGATGATTCCTTGCTCTTAGGTAAGTCTCCAGTTTAAATATTGTGAAGGTTGAATGGCTCAAGACACTGGGCTGATGGAGAGAGCATTTCTCAATAAATGTAGTCACTCTTTTACAACTAGCAAAGTGAAATTACAGCAGTAGAGTAACATGTCAAACTGTATGTCATGCTTCCAATATGGGGAGTGTTTACAATGATGACAGAATGGTATATTTCTGAAACATTCTTGGCAAACGAGGATTCATAGTTTTGAGTCAGCAGTTCCTACCAGCTGATATTAATTTACTACAATAAGCATTACACTTTAGAGACTAAAAGCTAAGAACATCCATTATACAGTTTTCTATGCATTATGTGTACATCGTATTTCCAAAGACAGCTATTATATTATGTTTTATTTCACTTCAAACTAGAGGAACAATTGTGTTTGTTATGCAAACTTTTTAAATGCTTTTTACTTTGTGTTTCACTATTACTTTGATTGGCTCTGTCTCTAGTACTAGCTGCTTCTATATAAGTATCTGAGAATGAGTCAAAAGTTGAGCAAGTTGATTTTTCCCTAACATCTGTTGATCATTAATTTTTTTAAATAGACATAGGGGGAAAGTGTTCTATTCTAGAGGAAATTATTATACCTAGATCATAGAATGCATGTTAATATAATAAAAATATATCAAGTATAATGGCTAATATCTTACTCAATTACTACCAATTTTTAAGAAAGAAGTGTCTCTTGATAAGTCATGAACTGAACTATGAAAATACATGAAATGTCAACTGGAATGCAGAAACAGCACACTTTACAAGTAAAAATGTTTTATCTAACTGTGCCTTAGACCTGTATTAATTATTTCCTATAAAATCTGGCCAGATAGCTATGCAATCACATGAACACTGCAACCAGTGGATGAAGACTCCAGAGGGCACGCTGTATAGCAATGAAGGAGCAGAGTGGTGGAGAGGGTTTCCCAGCCATACTAATCTGTCACCATAATGTAGGCTCTTCAGAAAAATCCCACAAAGTTCTAAAGTACAAGTTTCCTGGAAGAGGATTTTGAGAGCCACACACAGAACAAATAACAATGAAAGTCTCGGTGGGGTGAGGAGTCTTGTGTTAGCAAGAACTGAGGAACTTCAAATTTGATTTTCAATATAGTTATAAACACATTTTGAGTAGTTTTTCCATTTTCAGTTTACTCTGTCTTTCTAATAAAAACTTCAGTGTTCTCATGATCTAAGAAAAATCAATTTTTATCATTTCACCTCTTAGTATTTCCATCAATCACAGAAAAGTAAATACGAATTCCAAAAGGATCTCAGAAGCATCCTTTTCAAATATGTAGGTGAGAAGTTCTTTTGATACAGAATCATTTTCAAGGATTCCAATATATAAAATATTTAATAAGATGAATATATTTTTAAATTAACTGAAGCCTTTAGTTTTTAATAAAGAGTATTTTATTGTTTATGAAACCTTCAAAGCCCAGGGATTAGAGGGAAAAATATAGAAAACCATCATTTAGGTTTATATTATCTGTCTCTAATTAATTCATATTTCAGATTAGATTAGTGATTCAATTTATTAAAAATATCAAATAAATTTAGACAAAAATTTATTAAAGGAGACTATAAGCTCTGTTATTTTAAAAGGGTCTTTAAAAACAGGCAAACAATTATTTTTCTGTGATAACATGAGCTTTGAATAGTAGTGATGCAAAGCCAGACAATATTATGAGTAATTCATCATTAAATTATAGAGCTGCAGAAACCTTAAGTAATACTGGAAAAGATCAGTAGAGAAGTTGGCTTTCCTAGAAGCAGTGCCTAAAATGTAAGAGAATGTATGCATTTACTTACATGTGGTGCTTCCTGAGCAAGCCAGGCTGCATGTTGCATACCTCTGGGAGACAGAACTGAGAAAAAGGGTATATTCCTTCTAGAGTCAAAAGATCATCTCACTGTTTTTTTTTTTTTTTTTTTTTTTTGAGCAGCAGTGTACACAGGACCTGGTCCAGTAAAGGACGTGTTCTCAACCACCAACAGAATGACTGTGCTTTTTATCACTGATTATGGGTTGGCAAAAGGGGGATTTAAAGCAAATTTCACTACTGGCTATTACTTGGGGATTCCAGGTAAGTGTACTCGGGAGTACATGCTGCCTTGTAACTTTTGGAGCAAAACAGTAGTAACATACAGGAGGGGAGATTTGTTCAAGATGGCAGAGTAGAAGGATGTGCACGCACTCCCTCTTGAAAGAGCTAACTGCTGAACAATCACTAACAGGAAGACACTGGAACTCACTAAAAACGATACCCCACATCCAAAGACAAAGGAGAAACCGCAATGAGACAGTAGGAGGGGTGCAATCACAAAATCAAATCCCATAACTGCTGAGTGGGTGACTCACAAACTTGAGAACAATTATACCACAGGAGTCCACCCACTGAAGTGATGGCTCTGAGCCCTTGCCAGGCTTCCCAATCTGGGGGTCTGGTAATGGGAGGAGGAATTCCCAGAGAAACAGACTTTGAAGGCTAGCAGAATTTAATTGCAGGACTTCAACAGGACTGAGGTAAAAAGAGACTCCACTCTTGGAGGGCACACACAAAGTAGTGTATGCATCAGGACCCAAGGGGAAGGAGCAGTGACCCCATAAAAGAATGAGCCAGACCTACGTACTAGTGTTGGAGGGTCTCCTGAAGAGACAGTGGGTGGCTGTGGCTCACCATGGGGACAAGGACCCTGGCAGCAGAACTTCTGGGAAGTACTCCTTGGCATGAGCCCTCCCAGAGTCCATTAGCCCCACTAAAGAGCCTGTAGCCTCTAGTGCTCAGTCACATCAGGCCAAACAACCAACAAGGAGGAAACTCAGCCCCACCCATCAACAGACAAGCAGATTAAAGTTTTACTGAGCTCTGCCCACCAGAGCAACAGACAACTCTACATACCACCAGTCCCTCCCATCAGGAAGACTGAACAAGCCCCTTAGATAGCATCAGCCACCAGCGGGCAGACAACAGAAGCAAGAAGAACTATAATCCTGCAGCCTGTGGAACAAAAACCACATTCACAGAAAGATAGACAAAATTAAAAGGCACAGGACTAGATACCAGAAGAAGGAACAAGATAAAACAGAGAAAAACAATTAAATGAAGTGGAGATAGGCAACCTTCCAGAAAAAGAATTCAGAATAATGATAGGAAAGATGATCCAGGACCTCGGAAATAGAATAGAGGCAAAAATCGAGAAGATTGAAAGAAATGTTTAATAAAGATGTAGAAGAATTAAAGAATAAACAAACAGAGATGAACAATACAATAAATGAAATGAAAAATACACAAGAAGGAATCAATAGCAGAATAACTGAAGCAGAAGAATGGATAAGTGACCTGGAAGACAGAATGGTGGAATTCACTGCTGTGAAACAAAATAAAAAAAAAAAAAAAAAAAAGAAAAAGAATGAAAAGAAATGAAGACAGCCTAAAAGACATCTGGGACAACATAAAACTCACCAACATTCACATTACAGGGGTCCCAGAAGGCAAAGAGAGAGAGAAAGGACCTGAGAAAATATTTGAAGAGATTATAGTTGAAAACATCCATAACATATGAAAGAAATAGCCACCCAAGTCCAGGAACCACAGAGAGTCCCAGGCAGGATAAACCAAAGGAGAAACATGCCGAGACACATAGTAATCAAATTGGCAAATATTAAAGACAAAGAAAAATTATTAAAAGCAACAAGGGAAAAATGACCAATAACATACAAGGGAACTCCCATAAGGTTAACAGCTGATTTCTCAGCAGAAAACCTACAAGCCAGAAGGGAGTGGCAATATATATTTAAAGTGATGAAAGGGAAGAACCTACAACCAAGATTACTCTACCCAGCAAGGATCTCATTCAGATTTGATGGAGATATCAAAAGCTTTACAGACAAGCAAAAGCTAAGAGGATTCAGCACCACCAAACCAGCTCTACAACAAATGCTAAAGGAACTTCTCTAAGTGGGAAACACAAGAGAAGAAAAGGACATATAAAAACAAACACAAAACAATTAAGAAAATAGTAATAGGAACATACATGTTGATAATTACTTTAAATGTGAATGGATTAAATGCTCCAACCAAAAGACACAGGCTCACTGAATGGATACAAAAACAAGACTGTATATATGCTGTCTACAGGAGACCCACTTCAGACCTAGGGACACATACAGACTGAAAGTGGAGGGATGGAAAAAGATATTCCATGCAAATGGAAATCAAAAGAAAGCTGGAGTAGCAATATTCATATCAGATAAAATAGACTTTTTTTTCTTTTGCGGTACGCAGGCCTCTCACTGTTGTGGCCTCTCCCATTGCAGAGCACAGGCTCTGGACACACAGGCTTATGGGCCTATTTGCTCCATGGCATGTGGGATCTTCCTGGACTGGTGCACGAACCCGTGTCCCCTGCATAGGCAGGTGGACTCCCAACAACTGCACCACCAGGGAAGCCCTAAAATAGACTTTAAAATAAAGAATGTTACAAGAGACAAGGAAAGACACTACATAATGAACAAAGGATCAATCCAAGAAGATATAACATTATAAATATTTATGCACCTAACATAGGAGCACCTCAATACATAAGGTAAATGCTAACAGCTATAAAAGTGGAAATCAACAGTAACACAATAATAGTGGGGGATTTTAACACCTCACTTACACCAATGGACAGATCATCCAGACAGAAAATTAATAAGGAAACACAAGCTTTAAATGACACAACAGACCAGATAGATTTAACTGATATTTATAGGACATTATGTTCAAAAACAACAGAATAAACTTTCTTCTCAATTGCACATAGAACATTCTACAGGGTAGATCACATCTTGGGTCACATCAAGCCTCAGTAAATTTAAGAAAATTGAAATCATATCAAGCATCTTTTTGGACCACAATGCTATGAGATTAGAAATCAGTTACAGGGAAAAAAACATAAAAAACACAAACACATGGAGGCTAAACAGTATATTACTAAATAATCAAGAGGTCACTGAAGAAATCAAAGAGGAAATCAAAAAATACTTAGAGACAAATGACAAGGAAAACATGACGAACCAAAACCTATGGGATGCAGCAAAAGCAGTTTTAAGAGGGAAGTTTACAGCAATACAATCTTACTTCTGGAGACAAAAAAAAAAAAAAAAAGTCACAAATAAACAATCTAACCTTACACCTAAAGGAACTAGAGAAAGAAGAACAAACAAAACCCAAAGTTAGTAGAAGGAAAGAAATTATAAAGACAAGATCAGAAATAAATGAAAGAGAAATATAGAAAAAAATAGCAAAGATCAATAAAACTAAAAGCTGGTTCTTTGAGGAAATAAACAAAATGGATAAACCTTTGGCCAGAGTCATCAAGAAAAAGATGGAGATGACTCAAATCAATAAAATTAGAAATGAAAAAGGAGAAGTTACAATGGACACCACAGAAATAAAAAGCATCCTAAGAGACTACTACAAGCAACTCTATCCCAATAAAATGGACAACCTGGAAGAAATGGACAAATTCTTATAAAGGTATAACCTTCCAAGACTGAACCAAGACCAAATAGAATTTATGAACAGACCAACCACAAGTAATGAAATTGATACTGTAATTAAAAGTCTTCCAACAAACAAAAGTCCAGCACCAAATGGCTTCACAGGTGAATTCTATCAAACATTTAGAGAAGAGCTAACACCCATCCTTCTCAAACTCTCCCAAAAAATTGCAGAGGAAGGAATACTCCCAAACTCATTCTACGAGGCCACCATCACCCTGATACCAAAACCAGACAAAGATATTACAAAAAGAAAATTACAGACCAATATCACTGATAAATATAGATTCAAAAATCCACAACAAAATATTAGCAAACAGAATCCAACAACACATTAAAAGGATCATACACCATGATCAAGTGGGATTTATCCCAGGGATGCAAGTATTCTTCAATATATGCAAATAAATCAATGTGATACACCATATTAACAAACTGAAGGATAAAAACCACATGATCATATCAATAGATGCAGAAAAAGCTTTTGACAAAATTCAACACCCATTTATGATTAAAAACTCTCCAGAAACTGGGCATAGAGGGAACCTACCTCAACATAATAAAGACCAAATACGACAAACGCACAGCAAACATCATTCTCAATGGTGAAAAACTGAAAGCATTTCCTCTAAGATCAGGAACAAGACAACGATGCCCACTCTTGCCACTGTTATTCAACATAGTTTTGGAAGTCCTGGCCATGGCAATCAGAGAAGAAAAAGAAATTAAAAGAATATAAATTGGAAAAGAAGTAAAACTGTCATTGTTTGCAGATGACATGATACTATACAGAGAAAATCCTAATGATACCACCAGAAAACTACCAGAGCTAATCAATGAACTTGGTAAAGTTGCAGGATACAAAATTAATGCACAGAAATCTCTTGCATATCTATACAATAGCAACGAAAGATCAGAAAGAGATATTAAGGAAACAATCCCATTCACCATTGCAACAAAAAGAATAAAATACCTAAGAATAAACTTATCTAAAGAGGTAAAAGACCTGTACTCAGAAAACTATAAGACACTGATAAAAGAAATCAAAGATGATACAAACAGATGTAGAGATATACCATGTTCTTGGATTGGAAGAATAAATATTGTGAAACTGATTATACTACCTAAAGCAGTCTACAGGTTCAACACAATCTCTATCAATCTACCAATGGCATTTTTCACACAACTAGAACAAAAATCTTAAAATTTGTGTGGAGACAAAAAATACCCCAAATAACAAAAGCAATCTTGAGGGAAAAAAGCAGAGCTGGAGGAATCAGACTTCCTGACTTCAGACTATACTACAAAGCTACAGTAATCAAGACAATATGGTACTGGCACAAAAAGAGAAATGTAGCTCAATGGAAGAGGATAGAAAGCCCAGAGATAAACCCACGCACCTACGGTTAACTAATCTATGGAAAAGGAGGCAAGGATATACAATGGAGAAAAGATAGTCTCTTCAGTAAATGTAAAACTGATAGCTAGTGGGAAGCAGCTGCATAGCACAGGGAGATCAGCTCAGTGTTTGTGACCACCTAGATGGGTGGGATAGGGAGGGTGGGAGGGAGGGAAATGTAAGAGGGAAGAGATATGGGGATATATCTATATGTATAGGTGATTCACTTTGCTATAAAGCAGAAACTAACCACCATTGTAAAGCAATTATACTCCAATAAAGATGTTTAAAAAGTATAAAATAAAAATTAAAAATAAGTGGTGTGGGAAAAACTGGACAGGTACATGTAAAAGAATGAAATTAGAACACTCCCTAACACCATACACAAAAATAAACTCAAAATGGATTAAAGACCTAAATGTAATGCCAGAAACTATAAAGCTCTTAGAGGAAAACATAAGAAGAAACTCTATGACATAAATCACAGCAAGATCCTTTTTGACCCACCTCCTAGAGTAAGGGAAATAAAAACAAAAATAAACAAATGGACCTAATGAAACTTCAAAGCTTTTGCACAGCAAAGGAAATAATAAACAAGACAAAAAGACAACACTCAGAATGGGAGAAAATATTTGCAAACAAATCAATAGACAAAGGATTAATCTCCAAAATATCTAAACAGCTCATGCAGCTCAATATTAAAAAAAACAAGCAACCCAATCAAAAAATGGGCAGAAGACCTAAATAGACACTTCTCCAGAGAAGACATACAGATGGCCAAGGGGCACATGGAAAGCTGCTCAACATCACTAATTATTAGAGAAATGCAAATCAAAACTACAATGAGGTATTACCTCACACCAGTTAGAATGGGCATCATCAGGAAATCTACAAACAACAAATGCTGGAGAGGGTGTGGAGAAAAGGGAACCCTCTTGTACTGTTGGTGGGAATGTAAATTGATACAGCCACTATGGAGAACAGTATGGAGGTTCCTTAAAAAAAAACTGAAAATAGAATTACCATATGACCCTGCAATCCCACTACTGGGCATATACCCAGAGAAAACCATAATTCAACACATACATGTACCACAATGTTCATTACAGCACTATTTACAATAGCCAGGACATGGAAGCAACCTGAGTGTCCATCGACAGATGAATGGATAAAGAAGATGTGGTACATATATATAGTGGAATATTACTCAGCCATAAAAAGGAATGAAATTAGGTCTTTTGTAGAGACATGGATGGACCTAGAGACTGTCATACAGAGTGAAGTAAGTCAGAAAGAGAAAAACAAATATCGTATGCTAACACATATATGTGGAATCTAGAAAAATTGTACAGATGACCAGTTTGCAAGGCAGAAATAGAGACACAGATGTAGAGAACAAACGTATGGACACTAAGGGGGGAAAGCAGGGATGGTGGTGAGGGTGGATGAATTGGGAGATTGGGATTGACATATATACAATAATATGTATAAAATTGATAACTAATAAGAACTTTCTGTATCATGGAGATATATAGATATAGATGTAGATGTAGATATATAGATATAGATATAAATATTTTCATTCATATATGTAAAATATAACTCTGCATTCAACAGTTTATAGAGAATTTTTATAGCTTGCTTCTCCACTTGTACTATGATTTTTTAAAATAATTCTGTCCCACAACTTAGTAGTTCTCTCTAGATACAAATATGTCAGGAAAACAGAATACACATTCCTTCCTACATCTATCCTTCCCTTCCATAAGAGATTGTGGTCAGTTTGTCTTTAATTAAAATGTCTAGAAAAGAGGCAGTGTTGGAGCACTGTTCATCATCTGGCCTATTATCTGATCCTAGAATCATCTGTACAAATCTCTGCTCCTCTACTTACAACTGGCCTAAACCTTAGACTCCATGCTAGAAAGTTGTATGCTTTCAGCATTACTACAAATATGAAAATTGACCTGTAGCTTATATACCCTCTGGCCCTGAAAATATGTCATAACAATTGTTACTACCCAAGCTACTTAGGTGAATGTAAGTGGTAGCGCAGCCAACTATCCTGTTCTTCAGAAGAATTTCGTGATGTTTTAGAAGCAGCTACTTATGATTTATAAGCAACATTGACATGAATCAATAAAAAAATCCATTGGTGAAATAAACAAAAAAATCAATTAATGAAGTATACAAACAAAAGATCAACTAGGGAAGTAAACAAACAAAAATATTAAGGCCTATGAATGAACATACAACACCAAAGGAAAGCAATAAAGACTTTTAGATCAACAGAAAATTGGAATTTATCTTAAAATAGAGTACATGAAAAAGGAGAAAAATATAGAAAGTGATATGATTTATAATTATTTTAATTTATAAATGAGATTACTTATTTATTTTTAAATTATACTTATAATTATTTTTCAAAATAGCAAAAAAGAAAATATATTGACATGAAAATATAGTTATGTGTATAAATATATAATATATAAATTATATATTATACATTATGTATAAATATAATGTATAAGATATATAGAAATAGAGAGAGAGAGAGATAATATATAAAAATCAGAAATTAACTTAGAGGAGAAGTAAATCACTGCCTTGGAAAATATTAATCAAGACAATTTTCAAACTACCATTATGAATTGTCACTATTTTATCCCTATGGCCACCTTTGGGCAAAGGAATTTCTTGTTGAAACTCTACCACAACCAGATTATTATCTCTGACTTGATCAGAGGTTTTTGTTAATGGTGTGAACTGCACAGTTTATTTTGCACACCTATTCAAAAACTCTGGAACCAAAATACCACATTGTCACAAAAGTGCAGCACAAAAGCATGATCAAGTAAGCAAAAACAATAGGTAAAGAGATGGAAAAATGTGGGAGTCTGTGACAGGCAAACAGGAAAAAGACCAACCCGCAAGTTGAATATAATAGAACCAGTTAAAACTAACACTGAAAGGTGTAATGGGAAAAAATTTTATACTTTCTAGATCTGATTAAAGTGACTGAAAAATCATGAAGTCTTATTGCTTACTGTAAAAAATTTATAAGCAGAAATCAGTGTTGTAACATTTCCTGTTTAAAATTTTTAATTTCAAGAGGAAAATTTTTCAGCGCATTTTTTAAGGAGAATAAACAGAATCATTTTTCAAAGATGTCAAAAATCAGTTCAGCTTTATATTTTAGTCACTTTATGGTGAATATTTTAAAACAGCGGAGTGACATTTCTAAATTTTTGAGGAGAAATTCTGCAATAAAAAATGTATAGACATCAATATCACTTGTATTTGAATGCAATAGAATTAAGTGCTCAGTTCTATAAAGTATTTTAAAATAGAGCAAGAAAATTATTCTCTTGGAGGGGAGGGCCTCCCAACTTTTTTCCAAGGATGTCATGGAAGGAACTTTTGAGAAATACTATATATTTTTAAAATGTGTTATAATTATATTTATTTATTTGTTATTACAATAAAATTTGTCTTTCAACATTTATTTCTAGTAAGTATAAAAACACAAAATAAACTAAAGTCTTGTAGCACATTATGTTAACTGCAACTATAACTAATTATTAGCTGTTTAACATTGTCCCATATCTATTCACCAAATTAAAATGAACTGCAAACATAAACTATTTTTTTTTTACTTTCTTTTTTTATTGAAGTATAGTTGATCTATTATACTGTGTTAGCTTCAGGTGTACAGCACAGCGATTCAGTTATATATACTTTATATATATAGATAGATAGATAGATATAGAGAGATATATATCTATATATATATATAAAATTTCTTTTAAGATTATTTTTCCTTATAGGTTACTACAAAATATTGAGTATAGTTCCCTGTGCTATACAGAAGGTCCTTGTTTGTTATCTATATATTTTACATATAGTAGTGTGTATATGTTAATCCCAACCTCCTAATTTATCCCTCCCCACAACCCCCTTCCCCCTTTGGTAAACATGTTTGTTTTCTATGTCTGTGAGTCTCTTTCTGTTTTGTAAATAATTTCATTTGTATCATTTTTTAATTTTTTAAGTTTTTACTGCAGTAAGGGTGATTTACAATGCTCTGTTAGTTACATAGAAAATTCTAAAGTTGCCATCAGAGAACTACTGGAGCTCATGGATGAATTTGGTAAAGTTGCAGGATATAAAATTAACACACAGAAATCCTTTGCATTCCTATACATTAACAACAAAAGATCAGAAAGAGAAGTTAAGAAAACAATCCCATTCACCATTGCACCAAAAACAATAAACTTATGTATCATGTTTTTAGATTCCACATATAAGTAATATCATATGATATTGGTCTTTGGCTGAGAAGTACTATATTTTTAAAGAAATGAAGATGAATAGTAAAACCAACTGAACTAATGAGATAAGAAAACTAATAGCTCTAACCAATAAGGGAGTGAATTTATTTACAAATCCAAACAACTGAAATAATTATTGAGCATTCTGCCATCTGCAAAAGTGAAAGTATCTTGAAATTTTAGAGAAATAGTAGGTCTTTAAAGCCATATTTTAAATTGTAAGGGAAAAGAGAGGAAAGAAGTGGAAAGAGAATAGGTTGGGAAAAGGAAGGCAGCAACATCTCTTCTATTAAAAATATTACAGTTACTAGCTTTTATTAGAGTCTTATAATAAGATAAATACATTAGGATTTTGAAAAATAGTACAAGAAATTTCCCTTCAAGATAAAAGCCAAAAGAACGTAATCTATGGCTTCCAACAGAAAAATAGATTGGAGATTTATGGCATAGGTGTTGCTTATATTTGTTTGCCTTTTCACTAGATTTCAGTTACTATGATTATGTTATTGAGGTAATAAATCATTTAGAGAAATTGAAGCTAAAATTGAGTCTTCCGTGACCATCACTGTGTGCTGAATACGCTGGGAATGTGGTTTCACATCCCTCTTGGCTACAGGACAGATGCTGCTGGAGAGTAGAAAATGGAGGGATTGAGTCATCATCAGCACAATCTTCTCCCAGAGAGATTTTTACACCAAAAGGCTGAAAAGCAATTACAGAAACAGGGAATTGGCAGTGGCAGATAATCACGCTGGTAGTGGAAAGAGAGATTAGGCACACATATCTGTTTATATTGGTGCGCTGCTTTGCTAGTCATTTTAGGAAAAAGAGATGAAAGGAATATCATAAATTTGCAGCATGTATGTGCTTCATTTATCTTCTGAGATATTTTAGGGATACCTTCCAAAGCATTCAGTTGATGAATAAAACAATTATATAACATATTTTTCTATCTCCTTTCTTTATCTTAGTTTTCACATTTTACTTACATTAAACTAGAGTATATGAAATATAGATTTATTAAGATCACTCTCCTCTGAATGTCCCTTCATTGCTCTTTTCTGAATATCAGAATCTTAATTTGGAATTCAATAGTGCTTATCTGGCAACTGTGGAAGTGGCAGTTGATTACATTTAGGGGTTTAGAGCCCTCCCCAGCTTCTGTGTCATGTGCCTTAGAGATCAATTCAGTTCCATTAAAACCAAGCATATGTTAACTAAATGAGGCAGGGCTACTGGAGACTTCATAAAAAAGAGATGGGAAAACTCAGTTCTTAGCAATATTTTTTCTCTCTCTCTCACTATGGGCATAAAATGATCAGAAATAAGACATCAGAGGCCACAGAGAGTTAAACTTTTGGATTAAAGACTTCTTAATGAAGCCGAACTGTTATATGTTGCAAAGAATCAGAATTCAGTTCATGCACATAAAGGGAAATTTTGAAAGAGTTTATTTACACTTCTCCTCAGAATTTGTCATTCTTTTCAGTTCATCAGCAATAGATTGTTTTGCTCCATACAGCATTTTTTCATCCAATATATTCCTCTTATAGAAATAGGTTAATTTTTCTATGTTCATACGGTAAAACCCTAACAGCTTTGACTAGAGCACAAAAAATAAATTACAATTTTCAGATATCTATACATGTTTTCATTCATATTTTTATTCCGATATTTAAATTTTCATTCAATGGATATGTGTTTTCCAATTAAATATAGCCTGGCTATACTAGTAAAAGAGTAAAATTATTAATACATTATCTATTATTAAAGTATTGATATTGAAAACTCATTTTTACATAATGATTTTAACAAACTATGAAAACAAAGTAATGGGGTAATATAAAAATAACTAGCTGTGACTAACATTCATATTATGATATTTGATTATGGGTACATATTTAGGCCATCAGGTTTTAAAATAAATAAAAATATATTAAGTATAGATTTAAAATAGAATATATAAATTCAAAAACATATATATCTAGCTTTAAGTATTCCTGTTTGCTAACTGAAAATTAACACTAGAAAGATTAAAATATAAATTCAGTTAAAACATTAATGCTTGCCTATAAAGTAAGTAGCTGTCTTTGCCCATTTATCATCTCACTAACCTGGTTTAAAAATAAGTGTTTGTGAAATAAATTGATAATTACATTTACAAGAACCTCCCTAATAGTATTATACTTGATATATGTAACCTACTCTCATTGGATAAATATTTGTAGAAACAACCAGCCCAGTCATGCCTTCCTTAAAGTATTTTTTATTAAAGTAACTTAAATTTGGATTGAAAAACTATAGACCTCATCAAAGTTTAAAATAACCTATACAAATAGCTCCAATTATTGTTGTGAGATACCCAGAGGAAAGGATTATGTGTGACTTCTTGCATTATCTGGAGGGGAAAGTCACACAATCAGAACATAAAGTAAGAATAGTAACTTAAAAATATCAATGAAAAGGACGATTTCTAAATGTTATTATCAATACTTTGCTGTTAAGGATAAAATTTATTCTGCATTCAATGTATTCATATTGGTATACTAAATGCATTTAATTTTTTAAAAATTTACTCTCATGATATACCTAAGACATAAGTAGTATTTATCCTATTTGACAGTAAAGGAAACTGAGTTTCTGAAAGACTAATGTATTTGCTCAGGGTCAAAAATAAATAAAAAGGAAGTGGCTAGTATGGTACTGGCACAAAAACAGAAACATAGATCAATGGAACAGGATAGAAAGCCCAGATATAAACCCACGCACCTATGGTCACCTTATCTTTGATAAAGGAGGCAAGAATATACAATGGAGAAAAGACAGCATCTTCAATAAGTGGTGCTGGAAAAACTAGACAGCTCCATGTAAAAGAATGAAATTAGAAGACCATACACAAAAATAAACTCAAAATGGATTAAAGACCTAAATGTATGGCCAGACACTATAAAACTCTTAGAGGAAAACATAGGCAGAACACTCTATGACATAAATCACAGCAAGATCCTTTTTGACCCACCTCCTAGAGAAATGGAAATAAAAACAAAAATAAACAAAAATAAAGAAATGGGACCTAATGAAACTTAAAAGCTTTTGCACAGCAAAGGAAACCATAAACAAGATGAAAAGACAGCCCTCAGAATGGGAGAAAATATTTGCAAATGAAGCAACTGACAAAGGATTAATCTCCAAAATATACAAGCAGCTCATACAGCTCAATATCAAAAAAAAGAAACAACCCAATTAAAAAATGGGCAAAAGACCTAAATAGACATTTCTCTAAAGAAGATATACAGATTGCCAACAAACACATGAAAGAACTCTCAAGATCATTAATCATTAGAGCAATGCAAATCAAAACTACAATGAGATATCACTTCACACCAGTCAGAATGGCCATGATTTAAAAATCTACAAACAATAACTGCTGGAGAGGGCGTGGAGAAAAGGGGACCCTCTTGCACTGTTGGTGGGAATGTAAATTGATACAGCCACTATGGAGAACAATATGGAGGTTCCTTAAAAAACTAAAAATAGAACTACCATACGACCCAGAAATCCTACTACTTGGCATATACCCTGAGAAAACCATAATTCAAAAAGAGTCATGTACCATAATGTTCATTGCAACTCTATTTACAATAGCCAAACCATGGAAGCAACCTAAGTGTCCATCAACAGATGAATGGATAAAGGAGATGTGGCACATATACACAATGGAATATTACTCAGCCATAAAAAGAAACGAAATTGAGTTATTTGTAGTGAGGTGGATGGACCTAGAGTCTGTCATACAGAGTGAAATAAGTCAAAAAGAGAAAAACATATACAGTATGCTAACACATATATATGGAATCTAAAAAAAAAAAAAAAAGTCATGAAGAACCTAGGGGAAGGAGGGGAATAAAGACGCAGACCTACTAGAGAATGGACTTGAGGATATGGGGAGGGGGAAGGGTAAGCTAGGACAAAGTGAGAGAGTGGCATGGACTTATATACACTACCAAATGTAAAACCAATAGCTAGTGGGAAGCAGCCGCATAGCACAGGCAGATCAGCTCGGTGCTTTGTGACCATCTAGAGGGGTGGGAGAGAGAGGGTGGAATGGAGGGAGATGCAAGAGGGAAGAGATATGGGGATATATCTATATGTATAGCTGATTCACTTTGTTATACAGCAGAAACTAACACACCATTGTAAAGCAACTATACTCCAATAAAGATGTTAAAAAAAAAGGAAATGGCTAAGCTGCAGATCAAACCAGTCATATGATTCCAGAGCTTATGTTTTAACCACTGCTCAAATCAGTAAATTTTATCTTCATAATTCATAGAATCAATTTTTATTTTTCAAATCAATAGTTACCATCAGCAAATAAACTGCCTAATTTTAAAATTTTTTTGAAATCATACTTTTAAAGATTTCTTTGTATTTCGTCAACTCTATTACTAAGGTTCATACTGATTTTTGAGGCATATCACTCATTTAACATAAATTAATTCACTTAACATTTAACAAATATCTACTGATTTCCTACTTTGTTCCAGTCATTTTGTCAAGTCCTAAGCATATAAAATGAAGAAACAAGGCATAAGGGTATTACAGATAGTACATTGTACATTCAATTTAAAGAACGGACCTGATGAGAATATAAACAGATAAAACTTTATTTTTCTCTACTTACTTTATTTCAAATCTCTCTTTTTATTCTGGGATATTTCAGGCAGATCTCTTCATTTTTCCAGCTATTTTAGGTAAGCAATTTTCTTAACTGGGTAATTAAACCTCACTTTTAGGTATTAAAATGTACAGTCAAATACAACATCAAAACTTTAATATCATCTAAGTCACAGCTCTTTTTTTTTAATCTCCCGACTCAGGCACAAATATTGGCCCAATAAGTTAAAGTAGAAGAAGGTGGAAATATTGTCTTTAACTTATTTCCCACTTTCTTTCCCTTCCATCTTCCTATAGCTCCAGTGTTGGAAGAGAGGCAGAAAAAGATAATCTTCCACCGCTGTAGTTTTCTTTCAGCTAACAGTAGCTCCTGGACAAATGCTAACGCTTTTGTAGAACAGAGTTGTGGGTTCTTTGGTGTGTTCCTCTCCCCCCTCCCCAGGGTCACTGCACAGTAGGCATGGGTAGTACACTGCTTACCCTTGTGATCTCTTATAACCCTGCTTTGCTCCTAATCCCCACCAGCCAGGCTTCATTCCCGCACGTATTTGTGCTAGAACCAGCTTGTCCTGACAGGCAGCTGTCACTCAATTATCTTTCTAAGTGTCCATGTGGCCAAAAGAAAACTCATGCACTGCCTTGCACATGGAGAAAATGCAGGTTTTTTCTACTGCCACCCTCTCCCTTACACCTAACTATCATCAAGGAAAGTTTCAGCCAAATGTCTGGCTTCTAAATTCATTACACAGGAAGTGAATACTAATCTTTATTTATATAGCTATCTACCCACAAAATTTAGGACACTAAAGTTACCATCTCCCATGAAATTTTTCACTATACTTCAGTTTAGTCTGGTATTTTTCAAAAAGTGTATCATGAAATCAATTTATTGAGTTTTGGCCAGCATTCTTTGCTATGGAGCAAAATGGATGGAATAGAATAGAATAGAATAGAATAGAATAGAATAGAATGGGATGGGATGGGATGGAATGGAATAGAATAGAATAGAAATAACAGAACAAAGTAAGAGTAAATTTTAATTTAGTTACATGCACACACACTCATACACACACATATATACATTGGGGTGTGCCCTAGAGTATGTTTTAAAATATGTATTTTTACTGTGGTCCCAGCTGAAAAAAGTATCTGAAAGTCCCTGCACTAGTCCTGTGTAAGCCCTGGCCCTGTCTAAGCACTAGCCCTTATGACTCTGCAGTGTAATAAACTTTCAGCTGGGGAGTGAGATGGCCTCTCTTCTTTAAGGCAACCCAGTATGAATTGGTTCTCTTGGGGCATCCTTCACTTGGTTTGCTGGATGGCAACTTCCTCTCATCTTGCATGTGAAAACACTCTTCCTTAAGACCCTTATTTAGTCTTTTTCTAGAAAAAAGCTCGAACCCTCTTTTTCATAGCTGGAAATAGGTGATAGCTAGAAATTTATAGTCACTGGACTAGTTTTGATAATTTTTAAAGTATTAGTATGGCTACATTTAGTACCTCTCTGTAGAACATAACAGTATTTGTCAATGCTCACAGATTTGGGGCTACAACCTAGATTCTAAAGCAACAGAAATTATTCCTTTCAGTTGTCATTACATTTGGTCAGCATAAATTGAGATAGTCTCTATGGAGACCAGTACCATCTGTTTTTGAAACCATTTTAACATGAATCGTGTATCTATGAAAGCAGTACAGTATAGTAGTCAATAATTAATATTCACTAATAGCTTTTAAAATACAGGTTTCCCTGTTCCTTTTTTTTTTCAAGTGCTTTTTCTTACCCATTATTATTGTTCATGCACCACTAGGGGAAGAAACTTCAAGCTTCTCCATACCCAACTACTATTTCCTTTCTCAGAGGGTCCAAATCCCGTGTGGCCCCAACAGAGATCCTAATATCAGGATGTAGCTACCCCTCCCAAGTCATAATCAGAAAACAACTTGAGGAAAGCAAACCCCTCTTTTCCAGTGAGACGAAGACTCTCCCAGGGCAAAAGTCCTTAAGATTTAAACAAACATTTACAGGAAATATAGTTCTCACTCCTTTTAAACAATGAGTATTTCAAGTAGACATCTTTCTGCACAACTCAAATTCTGGAAAAAAACTACCGGATCTACTCAGCTCCTTCCTTGTCCAGCCTCTTCATTTTCCTTCTGTTTCTTAATGTCCAAGCACATTCCCATGACTCCAACCCTGCTTTTCTTGTTTGGCTCTCCATTCCTACCTCCCTTCAAATTCCTACTATTGCAGGTTCCATTTCTTTAGATGACGTTTTCCCATCTCATCACGTTTTCATCAAGCTCACTGCTTCCAGCCTGGTCCAACTTTGATCCCACCAAAAGGCCCCTTCCACATTTCTATATAATAAAGGTTTGGAGGTGTCATTTGGATGGTAAAACCAAGAGATCTCTCTATGCTAGTGTAACATGCCAGTGGTTGTTACTTGTATTGGGTTGGCCAAAAAGTTTGTTCGGGTTTTCCCATAACAGCTTATGAACGAACTTTTTGGCCAGCCCAATATGTTCATTTGGGTTTGAAGAATGTGAGACTCACAGAGATGGTGCCGGAGAGGTATGTCCAAAACCTCTAGGCCATCTCTTGGAACTGCCCTGCCCTCTGCTGCAGAGGAGATGCTTAAGGTTTTATACACGCTCTTTTTGTTTTGTTTTGTTTTGTTTTGCGGTATGTGGGCCTCTCACTGTTGTGGCCTCTCCTGTCGTGGAGCACAGGCTCCGGACGTGCAGGTTCAGGGGCCATGGCTCACGGGACCAGCCGCTCGGTGGCATGCGGGACCCACCCCCGGACCGGGGCTCGAACCCGCGTCCCCTGCATCGGCAGGTGGACTCTCAATCACTGCGCCACCAGGGAAGCCCCTATACAAGCTCTTCTTAAGCCATGCCTCTGGCTTTGACAGAACTATTGCAGAAACATTCTGAGCAGTAAGTGTGTAGTCATAGTCAATACCAAATCCAGCTTTAACTATGCACAGTGGCAAATAACAGGATGTTTAAAGGGGCAGGCATGGGATTGGTACTCTAGAACTGTCTATTTATCATTTCTTTATCCTATAGAGTACATATTTTTTCCCCACAGAGCCCTGCAAGGAAGACAATTTTCAGTGTAAGAATGGAGAGTGTGTCCCGCTGGTGAATCTCTGTGACAGTTTTCCACACTGTAAGGATGGCTCAGATGAAGCACATTGTGGTACGTTTTATTTTTAGGAAAATACTTTTTATCAGCTTAACCTCTACATTCGGATTCTACGGATGTGAAAGGAAGATTATGACTATATTTATTAGGACATATTTTGGTCCTCTGAGGTTATGGTTATGATCTCCCAGTGATTTCAGCACCACTGTCACCACTCTGGTTAGAACAAAAGCTAACATGCAAACTCTGTTTCTGTTTGTTTGTTTAAACTTGGCTACATTCAATAACTTTAAGTTTAGGACAGCCCATCTTCAGGTAAAAAGCATAAAATACCACAGAGAGACAACAGCCCACAACAGGCACTCTAGCATCACTCTTATTAACTGTTATACTCTGTACATTGCCTACACACAGAGGCACCCTCATGCTCATTTATAACTATCTTTCTTAGACTTGTTCCTTCACATGCTTGATTCTTCAGTATCTACTACTCCTCCTGCCTGTGACTCCTGTCCAGCCCCACTCCAGATCTCTATCACATTAGGAGTAATGGCTACTTTTACTCTGTGTTTCTTTTACTTCAGAGCACATATTTAATGCTATTTATGATGTGTCAGGCACTGTAACTAAGTGCTGTAAAACGATCTTAACGTAATTAGAATTCACTCTATTTCAGTCATGAGAAAGCTGCGGCTTGGAGGAGTTAAGGGGCTGCCAAAGATCATACACCTAGCAAGGGCTAGAGCTGTGTTTCCAGCCTAAGTCTGTCTAATTCTAAAGTCCATGCTGTTATTCTTTTTATAATAGGGAAAAAATGTAAACGTAACATTCACTTACCGAATTACAATATGGTGTCTGTGGGTAAAACTATGATGGGTGATATTTTATCTGTTTGATAAACTAGCTTAGCTTAACCCAATCCCCACGTAGCCACTAATGACCTTAACACTCTATCCAAAATGGTTGTAAGATGGAGGGGAAGATGATGGAAACCAAACAGCAAAAGAATAAGGGCAAAGAAAATAGCTTCTGGAGAAAGACGTAGGAAAAAAAAAATGCTTACAGTTATTCCTGAACTTGAGTTTTCCTTCTTTTAGAGAACACATTTGTAAGATATTCTCTTCAAAAAGCTTTATTTTCTGTTTATTTGCTGTACTGCTATGCAGTGAACTTGCATATCTCTGCCCTTTCCCTTTTTATAGTCATATGAAAGAGCAAAATTAAGTCTACCGAATTTATCTTTTTCAACTTAAGACTTCCAGCATACTGTTACGAAAAATTACATACTATCAATCCCTAAACTCTAAACGTTAAGAACATTGCATGTTTAGTTTAGAGTCCATCATTTTCTTTTATCAACTTAGGTCACAATGACCCTATGTATGATCTAATCTCTTTAGTGCGTCTCTTCAATGGCACGACAAACCGTGGTTTGGTGCAGTTCAGAATCCAGAGCATATGGCATGTAGCTTGTGCTGAGAACTGGACGACCCAGATTTCAAATGATGTTTGTCAGCTGCTGGGACTAGGGTAAGTAATTCTACCCAGCTCTCTCTTAAATTATTCTCAAGCTTTTTTATGGGTTTCAAATTGGGTTTATTAAGAAATTTAAAATTTATGGAAATTATGAATTTAGAAAATATACATGATCAAAAGGAAAAAATCACAATCTTGCCTAACCCCATTTTCAAACAACAACCACAGCTAATAACCTTTTAATAAATATTACATAAATATAAGTATATAGAAATAGTATATCACAAAGTCATACAAAATACCATATCATGTTCTGTCTTGTAGCCTACTTACACATGAACATTTCTCATGTCATTAAATATTTTCTGTAGATTATTATTTTTAAGAAAAGGAAATATTCCATTTTATGCTATATTATAATGTATATAAGTAATCACAAGAGTAATGCAGAGAACATGCTTTTGCTGTATCTTTGCGACATGTTCATAATAGTTCTTTCAGAAGATTTGTATCAGTATAATTATTGTGAGAAAGAATATGCAAAATTACAAGACTTAATTCAAGTGACAATTCCATATTAATGACTCACCAAAAATTTACTTTACATCCCAGTTTAATATCATAATATATTACATCAAATATATAAGTTCACCATATTCATTTTTTACCTTCCCATCAGTCTCAAAAGTGATGAGGTGAAAAATGGTGGGTGATAAATAGTAATAATTTACTTCATTTAAGCTGTATAATCTGTCAACTCTAATTCACCATTCTGATCCTTTGGTATTCATGATTTGAGAGATTTAACCATATTGGGTCACATATGGCTATTTATCACTCATAGCACTATATTATTTACCAGGTTGGCCTGTAAACTAAGAAGTCTATAAATGTAAGACCCATGTCTATTTTATCCATTATTGCATTGCTAATATCTAGACTTATCCTTGTTTAAAAATACACGTGCTAAAAAATATTTGTTGAAGCAATAAGTTATTCTTTATATATAAGTATATATTTAAATATAAATATAAATATTTCTAGCTAAATAAATGTATGCCAAAAGTGTACATTTGCCAGTTATAAATCATTATAATTTCCTTTCTGCCTTGAACTGCAGAATTGTTTTCTAATTTATTTTAGAAGATTACACAAAGTTACAAAGGAAAATAATTTAAGTCCACATCCACCTATACTCCCAGCATTTCCAAGTTATCTCAGCTATTTCTAGTTCATCAAAATCAAAGGTAATTGATTACTTTCCTCTTAAGGGACCCTTCTTTCTGATTAATAATTCATAGAGTCATCATGCTATACACAGATTTTTGAAATTTATTTCAAAATGTCTATTTTTTAACCCAAAACATATTTTCCACTAGAAATAATGTTAGTGCAGTGTTTAATTTCTAGTAGACTTGGAGAGTTATATTGATTACCAGTGCCAAAAATAGCACCTAACCACCACATAGAGATATTTTACAATAGGAAAATGTGTTGAGGTCCCAGTCAGAGTGTCAGAAATGCTCTATAACTTCTTGGATACTAGAAGTTGGATAACTACTAGTTGGATTGAGAGCTTTCAGCTCCTTTTACCTCCTGAAATGCTGTTCCTTCAGAATGGGAACTCCCCAGCTCCAAGTCTCATGCAAGTGATGTCATCCTCATCAGGAAGGCAGTTCCTATCAAATTCAAATGGAGGAAGAGAGTTTTACCATCCATCATGTAAATAATCATCAATTTGGTTTATGGGTATTATTTGGAAACCTTGCAATTTATATATATGTATCCCTTTTATTATACATTATAGTTTATGTTCTAACAAAAACCCTTTTAACCTGGGGAGCTTTGAGACATAAAGAGTCTTGGAGGAGGGTAGGTTAGGGGAAATAATGTTTTTTGATGAAGAATCAACAAAACATTGAAACGGATAATTGTTTATCCCCACTTCAAGTAAAGCACTGGATAAGTGGCGCTGACTCCAGGTTCCTACTTTAGTGTTGATTTTAGTTCAATAGCAAGCTCATGCAGGTGAGACCTTAGGAAGTCCTTTGCTTCCACTACTAAACTTGCCAGTAATGCTGAGGAGCTATTTTATAGACTCAGAAACTTCGTAAAATTTAGGCTGAGGAGATGGGTTACTTGACCTTGTGTCCACTATTGATGAATCTAAATTCCCTGGATGATTGGGCTTTTACTACACAGGAGCTTGAGTCCCAATTCATCACCTAAGCATCACTATATGCTTATAAACACAGGTGTTCTTTCCACTGTGGTTTCTGAATCTTAGCTGAATTGTTTCGTCGAGGATAGATAGGGGTTAAGGTGAATCATTTACAAAGATCAAAGTGATTGATATCTTCTTTGGCAGAAATATTTTGAATGCATTTGAATAAAATTTGTTGGGTGATTACATAATGCTGATTCCTTCAGTTGCATGAGAGAACATATTGGAAAGGAAACATTTATCTTTATTATTTTTTAATAGTTGTCAATATAAATATATTATTTTATTTACTCCCATATCGGAAATCTAAGCATTGGTAATGATATTGGTGCCTGGTCTTCAGATGAATGAGACATAGTTTTTTCTAAAATGCTTATGTGCTGGAGATAGGCACATAAATAACCTGATTCACTTTGTTATAAAGCAGAAACTAACACACCATTGTAAAGCAATTATACTCCAATAAAGATGTTAAAAAAAAAAGAATTATAAGATAATGTGATAAATACAATATGCTATAGGAGAACCTATACTCAATTTGGGCATGTCAGGAAAGGCTTTCTAGAAAATGGCCTGAGCTGTGTGGATGACAGCCAATTCCACACAACTATTTATTTACATGTTTTTCCCCCAAACCAGATTTTACTCTCTAGTTCACTGACCTCATTTCTAATGACTCACAGTCCTTCCAGATGGAGACAGGGACAGACAACTAGATTTTTTTAGTGTGTGAAAAGCGAGTAGTACATCCCACTCTTGGATACAATATTTTTCGTGAAGGTCAGGCGCTTGTTTTCTTCAGAAATGAGTCAGGTAATCTCTGCAAAGACTTTAATCTTTGGACCTGCACTTATTAAATAGTCTCCATAGTGCTCTAGTAATTGAAAGAAAGTTAGAGCCTTAATGAGAATTTGTCTAGAGTGGTGCATGGTAATGAAAGAAAACTTGGCGAGTTTAAAATGATGTATTTGGTACAGTGGGAAGTAATTTAGGAGTCAATGTATTAAAAAGGCACTGTAGTCTCTCAAGATTATTTATTCAGATAGGGTACAAAATGCAATTCCCCACAGATTCTAGTAAATCATATGAGGCAGATTTCATCACCCTTTCCTTTTCTAAATGAAACATTTTCATTCCCTGCCATTGATAGCTGCATAAGTAAAAAGTACTTTGAACAACATTTTCATGTCTCTGATCAAAGTTTGAAGGAAAACATTTTATACTGATGCAAGAATAAATGTTAAGGAAAGTTAGAGTAGTGATTTTTAAAATGGTATTTCTTAGGAAAGCACACTACCCTCTTACTAACCCAGTAAATGAACTATGCAGGTGTTTTGCCCTGCTAAGCGATTAAAAATGAGAAGTCATCAGGTTTGTACAGCTCTACAAAATTCAGGAAATACTAATGCTTTAAAAATAGAGTTAGTTATATGTATCCCCATGAGGCAGCCCTATGAGGATCTGGTGTTAATTTTTAAATCACATAATAGTCCTGGTTAGATACCTTCAGTTCAAATGTCAAAAACATCAAGTTGAGCCTCTCATTCTGAAACCCCAAATAAGAAACGGAATTACTTCAATGTTCTTCCATTTCAGAGGTGTTTCAAAAATTTGACAGGGGGGTGGTGAGGGGTAACTTTTTTTAAGTTAACCTGCCAAATAAATAGAGCATGATTATTTAATTTCCTTTGTAAGCACTACAGCAAATTTGTATTCACAATTTAGCACTAAAAATAGATTCCTGGAAAACTGAAAATAGAACCTGTGTTTCCTATTAATTTAAGAAATTGGTAGAAAAATAATGTTCCTCTTCTTGACTATATTTTCTGTCAGTGTTCCCAAATTTTCAACTATGTGGGAAAAAGCCTTAACATAGAACAACAACAAAGATTAGATATAGGAATTAATAGAAAAAATATAACTACTACATTCAACTTTAAATGATTTCTTTTTATTTGCTAACTTGACACAAAAATAATTAATGTTTTCTGTTATTTATAAATTTTAATTTACAAGTCCAACAGCAAAGGAAATTTTAATTTTAGTCTTAGCTATGTCCCTAGCGTGGGATGAGTGAGGCAGTGAGCTGGTCAGGTAGGGGCGCTGGGGGGAGGGGGTGAAAAGAAATTTTATTTTACTTGGTTTAACTGACCTAGCTAAAAAGCTCATCATTTACCAGAATTGCAATTTATAACTCTGAAGCGTTTTTTTCCTGTTTTAGAATTAGAAATGCATTAATTAAAAATAAGTAAAGAGAAAATAATAGCAAACTACTGTAACTGTGTAACTTCCTAAGATTCGTCTTAGGCTTATTATCTAACAGGGCTGGGGAAAACACAGTGGCTAGGTAATTACATCTGCTATGGGCAAGGGCATGAAAGCAAGCATACCACTGAACCACTGATTTGTAATCCAGAAGCTAGATCAGCAGCTCCCAAACCTGGTGATGCGTTACAGTCACCTGGTCATGGTCCCAGACATTCAGATTCAGGGTGGTCTAGGTCAGTGTTTCTCAGTGTGATTTTAGAAGCACATTAGTAACTGAATCACTTTGCTGTACAGCAGAAATTAACACAACATTGTAAATCAACTATACTTCAATAAAATGAATTTTTTTAAAAAAGAAGCAAATTAGCAGCATCTGCAACACCTGGGATGCATGTATACAGATGCATACATATTCTGGAACGGCCACCTCAGACCCACTCATGTGAAAGTCTAGAGCAGGGCACAGCAATCTGTGTATGAATAGCTCTTCAGGTGATTCTGCTGTTCACTGAAGTTTGAGAACCACTATCTAGGGTAGATGTCTTTAATCTTCTTTTGTGTGTGTCATGGGCATTTTTGGCAGTCTGGTGAAACTTGCCAACCTCTTCTTAAGCTCATATTTTTGCATAAAGTAAAATACACATAATTACAAAACAAATTCATTACATTGAAAAAAATTATCTAAGTATTAAAAATACAGTGTGGTATTATATATTTATTTATTAACATAGTAAATAAGATATATTGGTGATTCCAATGATTATTGTACTATCAAATGTGAGCATAGGAGGTGGGGAAGATGGCGGAAGAGTAAGACACGGAGATCACCTCCCTCCCCACAGATACATCAGAAATTCATCTACACATGGAACAACCCCTACAGAACACCTACTGAACGCTGACAGAAGACCTCAGACCCCCCAAAAGGCAAGAAACTCCCCCACGTAACTGGGTAGGGCAAAAGTAAAAAGAATAAACAGAGACAAAAGGATAGGGACGGGACCTGCACCAGTGGGAGGGAGCCGTGAAGGAGGAAAGGTTTCCACACACTAGGAGCCCCTTCGCGGGCGGAGACTGCGGGTGGCGGAGGGGGAAAGCTTCAGAGCCACGGAGGAGAGCACAGCAACAGGAGTGCGGAGGGCAAAGCGGAGAGATTCCCGCACAGAGGATCGGTGCCCTCAGGCACTCACCAGCCCAAGAGGCTTGTCTGCTCGGCCGCCGGGGCAGGCGGGGCTGGGAGCTGAGGCTCGGGTATCGGGTTTCAGTCTGAGCGCAGGGAGAGGACTGGGGCTGGCGACGTGAACACAGCCTGAAGGGGTTAGTGCACCACGGCTGGATGGGAGGGAGTCCGGGAAAAAGTCTGGAGCTGCCGAAGAGGCAAGAGACTTTTTCTTCCCTCTTTGTTTCCTGGTGCGCGAGGAGAGGGGATTGAGAGCACTGCTTAAAGGAGCTCCAGAGACGGGCGCGAGCCGCGGCTAAAAGCGTGGACCCCAGAGACGGGTGTGGGACGCTGGGGCTGCTGCTGCCGCCGCCAAGAGGCCTGTGTGCGAGTGCAGGTCACTCTCCATGCCCCCTTTCCGGGGAGCCTGTGCAGCCCGTCACTGCCGGGGTCCCGGGACCCAGGGACGGCTTCCCTGGGAGAGCGCACGGCACGCCTCGGGCTGGTGCAACGTCACGCCAGCCTCTGCCGCCGCAGGCCTGCCCCGCACTCCGTACCCCTCCCTCCCTCCCTCCCCCCGGCCTGAGTGAGCCAGAGCCCCCGAAGCAGATGCTCCTTTAACCCCGTCCTGTCTGAGCAAAGAACAGACCTCTTCCGGCGACCTACACATAGAGACGGGGCCAAATCCAAAGCTGAGACCCAGGAGCTGTGAGAATAAAGAAGAGAAAGGGAAGTCTCTCCCAGCAGCCTCAGAAGCAGTGGATTAAAGCTCCACAATCAACTTGAAGGACACTGCATCTGTGGAATACATGAATAGACAACAAATCATCCCAAATTGAGGAGGTGGACTTTGAGAACAAGATTTAAGAGTTTTTCCCCTTTTCCTCTTTTTACAATGAATTATCCAAAATTGAGGAGGTGGACTTTGAGAGCAAGATTTACGATATTTTTCCCCTTGTTCTCTTTTTGTGAATGTGCATGTGTATGCTTCTCTGTGAGATTTTCTCTGTATAGCTTTGCTTCCACCATTTGTCCCAGGGTTCTATCCGTCTGTTTTTTCTTTTTCTTTTTTTAATAATTACTTTTTCATTTTAATAATGCTATTATATTTTATCATACTTTATTCTATTTTACTTTTTCTTTCTCTTTTTCCTACCTTCCCTCCATCCTCCCTAACTCCTTCCCCCCTCCCCCCTTCTTTCTTTCTTTCTTTCATTCCTTCCTTCCTCCCTCCCTCCTTTCCCCCTCCTTTCTTTCTTTCTTTCCTTCCTCCCTCCCTCCTTTCTTTCTTTCTTTCTTTCTTTCTTTCTTTCTTTCTCTCTCTCTTTCTTTAGTCTACTAATTCTTTCTTTCTAATTTTTCTCCCTTTTATTCTGAGCCTACTGCATGAAAGGCTCTTGGTGCTGCAGCCAGGAGTCAGTGCTGTGCCTCTGAATTGGGAGACCCAACTTCAGGACACTGGTCCACAAGAGGCCTCCCAGATCCACATAATATCAAACACTGAAGACCTCCCAGAGATCTCCATCTCAAAACCAGCACCCAGCTTCACTCAACGACCAGCAAGCTACCAGGCTGATCACCCTATGTAAAGCAACTAGCAAGACAGGAACACAACGCCACCCATTAGCAGAGAGGCTGACTAAAAACATAATAAGGCCACGGACACCCCAAAACACACCACCAGATGTGGACATGTACACCAGAAACACAAGATCGAGCCTCATTCACCAGAACACAGGCACTAGTCCCCTCCATCAGGAAGCCTACACAACCCACTGAACCAACCCTAGCCACTGGGGACGGACACCAAAAACAACGGGAACTACGAACCAGCAGCCTGCAAAAAGGAGACCCCAAACACAGTAAGATAAGCAAAATGAGAAGACAGAAAAACACACAGCAGGTGAAGGAGCAAGATAAAAACCCACCAGATGTAACAAATGAAGAGGAAATAGGCAGTCTACCTGAAAAAGAATTCAGAATAATGATAGTAAACATGATCCAAAATCTTAGAAATAGAATAGACAAAATGCAAGAAACAGTTAACAAAGACCTAGAAGAACTAAAGATGAATCAAGCAACGATTAGAAACACAATAAATAAAAGGAAAAATACTCTAGGTGGGAACAATAGCAGAATACTGAGGCAGAAGAATGGATAAGTGAGGTGGAAGATAAAACAGTGGAAATAACTGCCGCAGAGCAGAAAAAAGAAAAAAGAATGAAAAGAACGGAGGACAGTCTCAGAGACCTCTGGGACAACATTAAACGCACCAACATTCGAATTATAGGGGTTCCAGAAGAAGAAGACAAAAAGAAAGGGACTCAGAAAATATTTGAAAAGATTATAGTTGAAAACTTCCCTAATATGGGAAAGGAAATAGTTAATCAAGTCCAGGAGGCACAGAGAGTCCCATACAGAATAAATCCAAGGAGAAATATGCCAAGACACATAATAATCAAACTGTCAAAATTAAACACAAAGAAAACATATTAGAAGCAGCAAGAGAAAAACAACAAATAACACACAAGGGAATCCCCATCAGTTTAACAGCTGATCTCTCAGCAGAAACTCTGAAAGCCAGAAGGAGGTAGCAGGACATATTTAAAGTGATGAAGGAGAAACACCTGCAACCAAGATTACTCTATCCAGCAAGGATCTCATTCAGATTTGATGGAGAAATTAAAACCTTTACAGACAAGCAAAAGCTGAGAGAGTTCAGCACCACCAAAACAGCTTTACAACAAATGCTAAAGGAACTTCTCAAGGCAAGAAACACAAGAGAAGGAAAAGACCTACAATAATGAACCCAAAACAATTAAGGAAATGGGAATAGGAACATACATATCGATAATTACCTTAAATGAAAATGGACTAAATGCTCCCACCAAAAGACACAGAGTGGCTGAATGGATACAAAAGCAAGACCTATATATATGCTGTCTACAAGAAACTCACTTCAGACCTAGAGACACATACAGACTGAAAGTAAGGGGATGGAAAAAGATATTCCATGCAAATGGAAATCAAAAGAAAGCTGGAGTAGCAATACTTATATCAGACAAAATGCACTTTAAAATAAAGACTATCAGAAGATACAAAGAAGGACACTACATAATGATCAAGGGATCAATCCAAGAAGAAGATATAACAATTGTAAATATTTATGCACCCAACATAGGAGCACCTCAATACATAAGGCAAATACTAACAACCATAAAAGGGGAAATCGACAGTGACACACTCATAGTAGGGGACTTCAAGACTCCACTGTCACCAATGGACAGATCATCCAAAATGAAATAAATAAGGAAACACAAGCTTTAAATGATACATTAAACAAGATGGACTTAATTGATATTTACAGGACATTCCAACCAAAAACAACAGAATACACATTTTTCTCAAGTGCTCATGGAACATTCTCCAGAATAGATCATATCTTTGGTCACAAATCAAGCCTTGGTAAATTTAAGAAAATTGAAATTGTATCAAGTATCTTTTCCAACCACAACACTATGAGACAAGATATCAATTACAGGAGAAGATCTGTAAAACATACAAACACATGGAGGCTAAACAGTACACTACTTAATAACGAAGTGATCACTGAAGAAATCAAAGAGGAAATTAAAAAATACCTAGAAACAAATGACGATGGACACACGACGGCCCAAAATCTATTCGACGTAGCAAAAGCACTTCTAAGGGGAAAGTTTATAGCAACACAATCCCACCTTAAGAAACAGGAAATATCTTGAGTAAACAACCTGACCCAGCACCTAAAGCAATTAGAGAAAGAAGAACAAAAAACCCCCAAAGTTAGCAGAAGTAAAGAAATCATAAAGATCAGATCAGAAATAAATGAAAAACAAATGAAGGAAATGATAGCAAGATCAATAAAACTAAAAGCTGGTTCTTCGAGAAGATAAACAAAATTCATAAACCATTAGCCAGACTCATCAAGAAAAAAAGGGAGAAGACTCAAATCAATAGAATTAGAAATGAAAAAGAAGTAACAACTGACACTGCAGAAATACAAAAGATCATGAGAGTTTACTACAAGCAACTCTATGCCAATAAAATGAACCTGAAAGAAATGGACAAATTCTTAGTAATGCACAACCTGCCAAGACTGAATCAGGAAGAAATAGAAAATATGAATAGACCAATCACAAGCACTGAAATTGAAACTGTGATTTAAATCTTCCAATAAACAAAAGCCCAGGACCAGAAAGCTTCACAGGCGAATTCTATCAAACATTTAGAGAGGAGCTAACACCCATCCTTCTCAAACTCTTCCAAAATATAGCAGAGGGAGGAACACTCTGAAACTCATTCTACGATGCCACCATCACCTTGATACCTAAACCAGGCAAGGATGTCACAAAGAAAGAAAACTACAGGCCAATATCACTGATGAACATAGATGCAAAAATCCTCAACAAAATACTAGCAAACAGAATCCAACAGCACATTAAAAGGATCTTACAACATGATCAAGTGGGGTATATTCCAGGAATGCAAGGATTCTTCAATATATGCTAGGCAATCAACGTGATACACCATATTAACAAATTGAAGGAGAAAAACCATATGATCATCTCAATAGATGCAGAGAAAGCTTTCGACAAAATTCAACAACCATTTATGATAAAAACCCTGCAGAAAGTAGGCATAGAGGGATCTTTCTTCAATATAAAAAAGGCCATATATGACAAACCCACAGCCAGCATCGTCCTCAATGGTGAAAAACTGAAACCATTTCCACTAAGATCAGGAACAAGACAAGGCTGCTCACTCTCACCCTCTTATTCAACTTAGTTTTGGAAGTTTAGGCCACAGCAATCAGAGAAGAAAAGGAAATAAAAGGAATCCAAATTGGAAAAGAAGAAGTAAAGCTGTCACTGTTTGCAGATGACATGATACTACACATAGAGAATCCTAAAGATGCTACCAGAAAACTACTAGGGCTCATCAATGAATTTGGTAAAGTAGCAGGATACAGAATTAATGCACAGAAATCTCTGGCATTCCTGTACACTAATGATGAAAAATCTGAAAGTGAAATCAAGAAAACACTCCCATTTACCACTGCAAAAAAAAGAATAAAATATGTAGGAATAAACCTACCTAAGGAGGCAAAAGACCTGTATGCAGAAAATTATAAGACACTGATGAAAGAAATTAAAGTTGATACAAATAGATGCAGAGATATACCATGTTCCTGGATTGGAAGAATCAATATTTTGAAAATGACTCTACTACCTAAAGCAATCTACCGATTCAATGCAATCCCTATCAAACTACCACTGGCATTTTTCACAGAACTAGAACAAAAATTTCAAATTTGTTTGGAAAAACAGAAGACCCTGAATACCAAAAGCAATCTTGAGAACTAAAAACAGAGCTGGAGGAATCAGACTCCCTGACTTCAGACTATACTACAAAGCTACAGTAATCAAGACAGTGTGATACTGGCACAGAAATAGAAAGATAGATCAATGGAACAGGATAGAAAGCCCAGAGATAAACCCACACACATATGGTCAACTTATTTTGATAAAGGAGGCAGGAATATACAGTGGAGAAAGGACAGCCTCTTCAATAAGTGTTGCTGGGAAAAATGGACAGGAACATGTAAAAGTATGAGATTAGATCATTCCCTAACACGATACACAAAAATAAGCTCAAAATGGAATAAACACCTAAATGTAGGGCCAGAAATGATCAAACTCTTAGAGGAAAACATAGGCAGAACACTCTATGACATAAATCACAACAAGATCCTTTTGGACCAACCTCCTAGAGAAATGGAAATAAAAAAATAAATAAACAAATGGGACCTAATGAAACTTCAAAGCTTTTGCACAGCAAAGGAAACCATAAACAAGACCAAAAGACAACCCTCAGAATGGGAGAAAATATTTGCAAATGAAGCAACTGACAAAGGATTAATCTCCAAAATTTATAAGCAGTTCATGCAGCTCCATAGCGAAAAAGCAAACAACCCAATCCATAAATGGGCAGAAGACTTAAACAGACATTTCTCCAAAGAAGATATACAGACTGCCAGCAAACACATGAAAGAATGCTCAACATCATTAATCATTAGAGAAATGCAAATCAAAACTACAATGAGATATCATCTCACACCAGTCAGAATGGCCATTATCAAGAAATCTAGAAACAGTAAATGCTGGAGAGGGTGTGGAGAAAAGCGAACACTCTTGCACTGCTGGTGGGAATGTGAACTGGTACAGCCACTATGGAGAACAGTATGGAATTTCCTTAAAATACTACAAATAGAACTACCATATGACCCAGCAATCCCACTACTGGGCATATACCCTGAGAAAACCATAATTCAAAAAGTGTCATGTACCAAAATGTTCATTTCAGCTCTATTCACAATAGCCCGGAGATAGAAACAACCTATGTGTCCATCATCGGATGAATGGATAAAGAAGATGTGGCACATATATACAATGGAATATTACTCAGCCATAAAAAGAAACGAAATTGAGCTATTTGTAATGAGGTGGATAGACCTAGAGTCTGTCATACAGAGTGAAATAAGTCAGAAAGAGAAAGACACATACCGTATGCTAACACATATATATGAAATTTAAGAAAACAAAATGTCATGAAGAACCTAGGTGTAATACAGGAATAAAGACACAGACCTACTTGAGAATGGACTTGAGGATATGGAGAGGGGGAAGGGTAAGCTGTGACAAAGCGAGAGAGAGGCATGGACATATATACACTGCCAAATGTAAGGTAGATAGATAGTGGGAAGCAGCCGCATAGCACAGGGAGATCAGCTCGGTGCCTTGTGACCGCCTGGAGGGGTGGGATAGGGAGGGTGGGAGGGAGGGAGACGCAAGAGTGCAGAGATATGGGAACAGATGTATATGTATGACTGATTCACTTTGTTATAAAGCAGAAAGTAATTAAAAAATGAACATAAATGATATTTTTATATTTATACAGTAACTGCAGTGTGATCTGAAGATATCTGCAATTTATTTTGTTGGCAAAAGTATTTAGGTGTTTCTAATAATATTGTGGTTAGTCACCTGAATTTGTATCAGAAGAAAAGACTATATTTCAATTAAAGGTTAGTAAAAATAAAGATGTCATTATTTCTCCTCCAAATATAAGCCCCCTATGGGTTACCATGAACTACTAGGGCCTCCATAGAACCCAGGCTGGAATTTTGGCTAGAATGAGGCCCAGAGGTCTTGGTTCTTTAAAGAAGCCCCCGTGATTCTGATAAGTAAGTCCTCCCATTTCAAAGGAACCCATGGAACTTTGTGTACTTGTTTCAGTAGAAAACATAGAAATTGTACAAAACATCTCCAAAGTTTGGCAGTTTGATTTCATCTGGTGTTAAAAACAAAGTAAAAACAAACAAACAAACATTTTTTTTCCTACTGCAACCAGGTTTAAATACCCTATGAGGGTCATCTCTGACTTAATCCAGGGGATTCCTCAGCGTGTCATTCCAACTCTAGCCTATTTTAACTTCTCTGGAAAACATTTTCCCCCAGTAGATCAAAACAAAATTAGAGAGTTTAAAAAGACCACTATAAGTAGGACATAATTAAAAGGGTAAAAAAAAAAAAATCATGGCTAAGTTTTCAACAAACACAGGTTTGTATTATTGCTTGCTTGGAAAATATTCATTCCTGATTTATCCCACTAAGTATTTGAAAACATATTATTGGGAATTAAGGTACTCTTTTATGTGAAATGTCACTTATTTTTATTAATACAATTTAAGGAGATATCTCTTTGTCTTTACCTTTTATTTTGACTTACACTCAAACGGGTATTTTGTAACCCAGAGAGATTTATGTGGCAAGGAAATTACTGAGAATATAATTATACACATAAAGGTTAAGAAAATCTCTTTTGGTCAGTTGTGAATCATCTACCAATAAATTTTCTGCAACATAGTTGTTTAGTCTATAAAGGTCTGTTAACAGAGTTGGAGATTTTATTTGTTTGTTTTTGTTTTTGTTTTTATTTTTTAGTCAAAGCCTTTTTTTTCACTTAAAGTTTGTTACATAAAAACAACAAGATATTATGGTTTTTCCCAAACCAAAATATCTTCACCATTCCCTTAAATCCTGTTGTTTGAGGAGGGGGAGGGAGGCTTCTATATTCTAAAATATAAACAGATAAGGACAGGAGAAAGCTATCATCCCTTGAATATATTCTCAACCGTTCAATTTTTCAGTTCTTAGATTTTGTTTCTAAATAATAAATGGTGACTTAACATATCGTTGCTAACCTTTTATTTTGCCAAAAATATTTTAAATATTGAATATATCTTTATCGTCTCCATCATTTCTTAAAATAAGAATTAGTTTGTCGTAAACATCTGCTGCTTATATTCTGTTTACTATGAATACAAACTGGAATAAATTGTGTTCAGTCTGAAAAAGGTGAGCTTGATTTGGAAGGATTTGAAACGCAGGTACTCTGTCTCCAATTAAATTCCAACTTTTAACAGCCAGCACTGACACCTGGAAATATCTGTATGAACTGATGGCCTCTATACACCACTCTTAGGCTGCTGATACCAATATTTACAACAAAAAATTTAATTATGGGAATACTTTAGAAATCTTTTTCCAAAGAATGTTTTTTTCCAGTTGTTCTGAATAACCCAAAACAATATATCTACACCATTAACTGCAGTCTTTTCTCATATAACGTTTGAGGCTGCATATATAGAACATGATCTTAGAATACAAGCTTTATGTGTGTCATTTTTTCCACGTGTATACATAATCTCTATTTTTCTCAGCCAGATAGTGAAAACATCACTATGGAACAGCACTTCAGAATCCCTGGGTAGCACATTTAGTGTTTACTAAATAGTCTATTATTAAAGCTTTGCCTCTAGTCTTTCTTCTAGAATAGGCGTGTGTTAAAAATTTAACTGCCAATCCCATCAGTGCAATGCCAGTGGTAGGTGTGTAATAAATAGATACTAGATTAAAAACTGGTTTATAAATAATTTTTCAATATTTTTTTCAATTTAATTTTGTTTTGTGTGTCCAGAGAAATTAATGCTTCCCCTCAGGATCTGTCTTTAAAAAGACAGCTAAGCAATAGACTAAAAACAGCTAGAGATAATAGAAAGCTTAAATCCACAACTCTGATGTATATTTTTAATGAATTACTCTCCTAGATGTCCCCCCACGTAGTCATGAGTGCTGTCAAATGACAAAACTAAAACAATTTAATAACGAGTTTGACATCCTTTATTCAAGAGTAAACAGCCTCTAGATTGGGGGTACAGTGCCTCACAAGCAGTGGAGCACTATTCCTGAGGGATTTTGGGCAACAGCGAGTTTTATGGAACATTAGAAGAGGCAATGAAGGTCAGGGATTTCCTTACAGACATATAGACTACCAGGTACTATTTTCTAGGGTAAAGTGAGCTAGCCAAACCTGAATTGGAAGACTGTGACTAGTGTTACATTTTCTTTCTACATTTCAGGAAGTGAAGCACTTCCTGTAAGTGTAGGTTGACTTAGGTTTAGAGTTGTGACGTGGGCCAGGCCCCTGGGTGACCACCGTTTTGTGGGTCCTGATATATGAATTAACTTTATCAGTGGCTTAAACAGATTGCTTATAGTAAGATTACGATAGGTAACTAGAAGTCACTTTGGAGGCCAATGAGCAGACCCCTGAACAAGTAAAGAATTAGATATTTTATTTGACTATGACAGTGGTTTGCGACTAGGAAGCATCAGAATCACCTGGAAGTTTTGTTAAAAGACTCATCACTGGACGTCACCCCCAGAGTTTCCAAATTTTGGGTGGATCTGGGATAGAGCTGGGCGATTTGCAACTAGCCCCTAGTGAAGCTAATGCTGCTTATCTGGATTACACACCTGGAAAATCTTTCATCATGGAGAGCCAGGAACATAGAAAACTACCTAGAAGAATATACAACACACATAGGCATTCAGCAGAATAAGTATACTGAGAACATGAACCAAAAGTGGTAAAAGAAGACAGACATCTAAAAGGGAGATTGGAGAGTAACTAGGATCCACCAACTTGTCCCTCCCAGTGAAGAGGTACACTAACCAACCAATTCCAATGATGTTTCTGGAGCCTTCATGCAAAGTCAACACAACTAGAGCCTCTTCAAATTGGATAGACATTCCTTGATATTCCTAAAAGTCAAGATTAGTGTTGGTGGCGCAGTGGTTGAGAGTCCGCCTGCCGATGCAGGGGACACGGGTTCATGCCCCGGTTCGGGAAGATCCCACATGCCGTGGAGCGGCTGGGCCCGTGAGCCATGGCCGCAGAGCCTGCGTGTCCAGAGCCTGTGCTCCACAACGGGAGAGGCCACAGCAGTGAGAAGCCCGCGTACCAAAAAAAAAAAAAAAAAAAAAAAAAAGATTAGTGTTGATGAATTGTACCAGAAGCTGTATCGATGGTAAAATTCAGTCGTCTAAAATCTATTTTGATCCATATCCTGTCTTCCCTAAATGTGTGAGTCCTTAACTAAAAGATTCCTGCAGTGGTAAAGTCCTTCCTGATCTAGAACATTCCTGACCTTCTACACCCTCTGCTGCCGTTTGAGATCTTTTTATTTTTAACTGAAGTATAGTTAACTTACAATATTATATTAATTTCAGGTGTACAACATATTGGATATTTTTATAGATTACACACTGTCGGGGAGGAAGAAATTTTCCTCTACCGTTCTATAACTTCTGGCCGGTCTAAATTAAATTGATATGAGACAGATTAATAGGAAGTTTCTACCTCTTAATCTACCTCTTTGTCTCTCCTTCCACCCATTTCCCCTCTGGCAACCCCTGTTTGTTCTTTGTATCTGTGAACAAACCTCTGTTTGTTCTTTGTATCTGTGAGTCTGTTTCTACTTTGTTATATTTGTTCACTTGTTTTGTTTTTTAGAAAACATCCAGTATTTGTCTTTCTCTGTCTGACTTATTTTGCTTAGCATGATACCCTCTAGGTCCATCCATTTTGTCATAAATGACAAGATTTCATTCTTTTTTATGGCTGAGTAATATTCCAGCGTGTATGTGTGTGTGTGTGTATGTGTGTGTGTGTGTGTATACCACATCTTATTTATCCATTCATCTGTCGATGGGCACATAGGTTGCTTCCATATCTTGGCTATTGTAAATAATGCTGCTATGAACTTTGGGGTGCATGTATCTTTTCAGATTAGTGTTTTCCTTTTCTTTAGATGTCTTTATGCCTGTTTTGTTTTCTGAGCTATAAAAAATATATTTTATATAAGTCCTTAAATAAGATGATTCTTCTTCCCACATGGAAGGAATATCTTAATCTTTAGCAATAATAGTATCAACACTCACTTTCCCTTTGGTAAATCCATTTCAGATTTTATTAAAGGAATGGTGATTGATTTGTGTGCTTGAGTTACGTTTATCTGCTTATAAAATGAAAGTGCAAGATGATAAATTCTGGGGCATTAAATACAAGCTCCATTGTTCCAGTTCTCTGTTCAGTGAATGAAAGGTATCAGACACTTTCAGTTTCTTTAAGGTGTTGTCTTACCTGAAAGAAAAAGAAACACCCTCTACTTCATTCTTTTCCTCTTACTGATCATAACAGCCATGAGTGTTCCTTGGAAACTTCCTCTATGCACACAGACAGAAAAGGGTTAGCGTTGACTATAGCCTGGGAAAAACACTGGACCTTCTTTTGAAGAGGGAGTGGATGGGTCCTTCAATATACTCCAAAAGATAGGAACCACATCATCTCCCTGCCAGCCCAGAGAAGATAGCAGGAATCAAGATGTTTCCAGCCTAAAGGCATATTTTTATATGAAGATTAAAATCTGGAATAAATAAAAGGCAAGATAAAGTTAAGAAAGTGAGAAGCTAAAAGTTTCCAGTTAAGCCTAGGGAAGAGTGGATAATTAAAAGAAATCTTCAGAGAAAGTTCACAGTTGAGAGCATGGCTTGTAACAGGTTTTCAGGGATAAGAAAGACCAGTAACTTAATGTCTTTTGTCACATGGAGGTGTCTTTTTATCCCATTCTGGTTCACCATTTGACACTTGGAGGTACAGGCTGCATACTCCCTCTTTTAGAGCAAAAACATAGCTTCCGATTTTAAATTAGGGCTGTTAGGCTTTGAATTGAATGAAATATCAAGAACAAAGCAACAAAGGTAAACACTGAGGTCTCCTTTTTCTATGTTGTTCTTAGGCAATGTGCATTTTTTTAAAAGATGAATTACACTCAACAGGAAAATAAAAGATTAATAAATTATGTTGCAGCAATTCTTTGAAGTTGTCATTATAATTGACCATTATAGAAATTGTTGGACAACATACAAAAGTCAAATGAAACAAATCAGATGCTCAAATGACATATGCACTGATTTTAACTCTGTTAAATAACATATATGAGCAGGCAAACAAGAACAAGAAGTATTATGCAAAATTTAAAATTACATTTTATGTCATTACGAATAATTCTACTGAGTTTTACCATCTTTTAGACATCAAAACATTTGAAGCTTAATATTAAAATGTTAATCTCTTTGCCTGGAATTTCATAATTTATTTCAATATCCACAGCATTAAATAACTAGAAGTTTCATTTATGACTTTTTTGTTTGTGTTTTTGTTTTGTCCGCGTGTTTTTCCCTAGGAGTGGAAACTCATCCACGCCAATCTTTTCTACTGGACATGGACCGTTTGTACAACTAAACACAGCACCTAATGGCAGTTTAATATTAACACCAAGGTGGGTCTCAAAATGTGTTCTTTGACTAGTTGTACATGGACAGGAAAGAAGGTGGATTTTGAAGTTAGTCAGATTTTAATACCGCCATATATGCCACATAATCTTGAAAGTTGTTATTTAATTTTTTTGTTATTCAGGTAATCTCAAACAGTATCTAATCGATCCTATCCGATAGCATTGCCTAATCCTCATATACATATGGTAAGTTACAGGGTCAAATGAAGTATTACAGTGTAATTAGAGAGCACACTGATAGAGATTCAATAAGTTTTACTTCCACATTCTTTTTATCCATACTCTTGGATTTATAAACAAGTAAACCCCATAGAAAGAAATGGTGAGAGTTGGAATAAATAGGTCCAATGTTGATCAGACTAAAAAGAGTGACACAATTAGTTATCAAAAGAGAAGAAAGGGACAAAAAAATCATGGTATTCTTTTCTCTAGCAAATAGAATATGGTTATTAAGTGAAAGAGTACAGACTTTAAGTTGTGCCTGCATTTTCTCCTTTGCTCTTTACAATTAGATTCACTTTTACAGCTTTTACTGATGTTTTAATAAGCAGCATCCTTCCTGTATTCAAAGATCTGCTTTAGCTTAGATTATGTCATTTCTGCTGATAGAGAATTAATGATAACTTCGGTTGGAATTGGCTTCTGAATTTTACAGTTCCATTAAAGGCCAGCTTGGATGGGAAGAAAGTAACTTCAAGAAGAAGCTGTAACAACAGACAAGGATTTAAGATATCTTTGCTGGTGCATTAGCTTGAAGTTTTTTGTTGAATACACTTAATGGTGAAAAGTGAAATTGTATAATTACTCAGCTCTTCATGAAAAGTTGCCATTTCCGTGAGCTCAACCAATAAAACAGATTGTTAAAGGAGTATTCTTAGTACCAAAGTACTTTGCAGTAGAATATTTTATATGAATATTTGCAGGGCCTTGACTGATTTTATTAGCCTCATCGAGGGTGAAGCAAAGAACCTGCAAGTGAGAAAGTGGCCTACTAGATTTCCTTTCTATAAAGCATGTCTAAATTTGCATCACCATTATAGATCTTGAACAGTGTGTATGCTGAGAATGTCTCTTATTTATATTTTATAGACATTTAAGAATCAGTTAGAGAAAAAGGAAAAAGTACAGAATATTTTATATTAATTATATGCATATTTAAAATAAGAACTAGTTTATTCCATGCTTATCAACAAAATGCCTGTATCATACATTGATGTCTTTATTGCATGTATGTTCATGTTATTTGAAAGAGACACCATTTACACACAAAGATACTTGAAACTTTCATCACATCAATAATCCAGAACGTTCTTAGTCTCTTCCTTAATTAGCCACGTTATACTGGGTTGACAGGAAATTAGACATATATGCACTTAGTATGTATGTATGTATGTATGTATTGCAGAAATTCATTTATTGCCCCATGAAATCTGGTGTTTTTGAAAACACCCTTTCACTAGTGGTTATAATAAAAAAATTAGGAAAGGAAGAGGATATCAAAGAAAATGATTCTTCCAACTATGAAGATGGACTTAGATCCCCATTTTTTCTACTATTATGAGGCATATGCATGACTAGACTACTATTTTCCCACCACTGAGAGAAGGCCATTCAACATGGTACCAGCAATTGACCTGATATAACTGGAAATGTACAATTCATGCTGCTGCCAGTATTGGGTTTCCCTTTCCTCCAATTCTTTGTCTAGTATTCCTAGATAACAAAAAAAAAATTTGACAATATATGTTGATTGACAATGTGTTATAAGCATGGTGCTAGTACAGGATATAGAGTGCTTATCAACAGTTTATTGAATGCCTGTCCTGTGACAGATGCTGTGGCAGAAACATTGCAATGTTACAGAGGTTATTTCTAGTCTCTTTGACTTAAGTAGCATGGCTCCACTGTAAGGATGAGGAGAAAAGCCTGGTGTTGATAAGTGACTTGGACTCGTTCACAAAGCTGGAGGCAACATGAGATTCTAACCCAGGTTTATCTGGCTTCAAAGTCCTCCACTTTCCATTCTACTCTGCTACCTCTCAACTCTCCAAGGCAGCATATCACTTTAAATAACAGTTCTGGAAAGGAAAAAGAAAGAAAAAAGGCCACTTGTTGGGCATATATAGGGAGAGAAATCAGTTCATTTTGTCAACACAGTAGATAAAAACCCAACCATTTGTATCCCAATATTGTCCCACTGGGCTGAAAGCAAGACACAGGATCATGGCACTGACTTTTTTCCCATACAGGGGGCTGACCTAATTCTGACTCCAGGACCAAAGGCCAGGAAAGTTACTCTATTTTTCTCTAATCTCTATAACGTACCTGGACAAATGTACTCACTGCTCACTCTGACCAGAGGTGAAGCAACTTACTGCTGTATACTGAGACCCTACATGTGTGTTTGTGTATGAAAATTTTGATTAACCAAAACACTTGAAGAATGAGGTGTTAAGCTCAGTTTAATTCTCTGGTAACCATTAAGTTAACCAAAAACTTTTCTGTGCTTGCTGAAAAGAAATTCATCCATTTTTTACAGACCACAGAGTCTTAAACTTGTTTAACACCTAAAAATGATGAACCATTTTGAATATGAGTTTTCATTGATGGATATTGTAGATGTAGAAAGTTTGAATGAAACTTGACAGTATGCTGGGGCACATCCTAAAAATGACTTCTCTCCTAACCATGGGTGGATAACAGAAGAAGTGTTAACTGAGACTTGTTCTTTGGGTAATTATGAATGCATATTGATATATCTATATCTAGATAGATATACTTACATGCACATTGCTTATTAATAAAATGCATAGTTACTTATATTTCAATTGGCTATGTCTGCTCTCGGGGATTTGTCAGACAACATGAATGCATGTAATGTCAAGCAATCCTTATCATGTATGTTCCAGACACACTGAATTGTTTTATTGTACTTAATGATCTCATATGCATCTTGGGTCATGTTTTGTGTTTTTTGACTTGTTCTTCCCTAAACTTTCAAGCACCGAAAAAACATGCACAATAGGTGTTGTTAAATATGTAAATAGAAACCGTTAAAATTATATGTGTGTATGTGTGTGTTTTAATGCAAACGACAGCTACAGTAGCTGCCATCAGGGAAAGGTGTGGGCAAGTACTTTAATTCCTTGTGTTATACTGATCTCTAGTGGTTAGTAAGTATAACACATTAAAAATTTTTTCTTTGTTTTAATTTTTCTTTAGAATTCTTGGCTTTGAAAAAAGTTGGTATCCAAATATTTAAATGGGTACTGAGTTTTTAATTATTTATGCCTGCCCTTTATTTTATATTTACATGTCTGCCTCCCTTGAAAGCAGGACTCATGATTCATTCATCCTTGAATTCCCTGAATAAAGTAAACAGACTCACACACAGTTTGGGGCCCTGAATAGTTGTCTCGATAGCAATACTGAAGCATATTCTGTATTATAGAACGGTGAAATCCAAGGTTGGTTCACAGAAACTAACAGTAGCTACCGTTCATCAAGTATTCATTGTGTGTAACGCACAATAATAATTCCATTGCAAATATTTATTTACATCTCACAAAACTCCAATAAAGTACTATTGCCCCTGTTTTATGGATGTTAAAACTGAGTCTTGGGGATATTGAGCAACTTATCCAAAATCACATGAGGAGTAAGCAGTAGAGTTAAAGATACGAACTCAGCTTTATTTGACTTTGAGGATTTTCTGCTGTGCATTTTACGTATGACACATTTAAAAGTCCATTTTACTAAAGAGAAAAAATAGGACAACTTACACTATGTTTTGCTTTAAATTTTGTGTGCACCATTTTTGAAATACAGTTGTTCTTCTATTACAGTAAAGAGTGCTTAGAGGATTCACTGATTCTGTTACAATGTAACCATAAATGTAAGTAAATATTTCCTCCTGTTCTCCTTCAAGCCTTCAGTTTAAAATTCTGTTTATTTTTCTTAATTTATTGATACACCCAAAAGGATGTGCACAAAATTTCATTAATAGTAGATAACACAGACAGAGGTGGCAGAATTTTAAAAAGGCATTTAAGAAGTAAGGTATTATACTTCACAAATTTCCATGTCCTTTGAAATCTTGAAAAAGATTATTTTTTATGAGTCAATTTTAAGTTTCCCCGTGATATGTGAAAATTTTAAAAATGTACACTTAATACTTATGGGAATACTGTAGTGAAGCCTTGAAATTACACCATCCTGAGCTTCTCTGTGTAATAATACCTCCATCATTCAAGCTCCTGAGATTTACTCCAATGGCAACAATGAAAACTGTCAACATGCCTGCGTACAGTTTTCTCCAATATCACCCTGTATGTCACTTTGAAACTTGAGTCTTCTCAGCCTGTTGTTGTGATCTACAGGGAGTGTCAATTGCAGCACATCAGTAAGGAATCTCCATACATTATGAAGACTGTCTTTTGGTTTTACTGAAGATGGTGGCAGAAGCAGTGGCATCAGTGTTTCCTATTCAGTCATCACAATCATTCTGTTTAGAGTCATTATGTCACCTAAAGTTATTTTGCAGTGATCCACTCAATTTTCATGACCAGAGGAAATCCACCAAAATTAACTAGAAGCTCTTTCTTCAATTATCTTAATAGCGTGTGGAAAAAAACTGGTGGCTCAAGAAATTAGCCCAAAGATCGTTGGAGGAAGCAATTCCCGAGAAGGAGCCTGGCCTTGGATCGTTGCTCTGTATTATAACGACCAGCTGCTCTGTGGGGCTTCTCTGGTCAGCAGAGACTGGCTGGTGTCGGCCGCCCACTGCGTGTATGGGTGAGTGTGATATCACAGCTGGCCCCTCCACAACGAGGTGACCCCAGCAGACACTGTGCATCCCATTTCAGGCAGCCTCCCCAAACCCTCCCAGCAGGGAAATGTTCCTGATGTTTATAACATTATAAACTTTCCAATCATTTTCCCATTAAACTCATGTATAAAAATAGAGAAAGTATAATTAAAATTTACTCTTCATTAGACCCTTGGATCAAGTATTATGGTTCATACATACATAAAAATTGAAATTTCCACCTATTTACAAGGTAAGCATTTTTTAAGGTATAAAATTAGTTTTCACTATATAAATTGTGCTGGTTATCAGCCAATTAGGACAATATTTATTGTCAGCAAAGTGTCAGTGTCAAAAAAAGCATGCATAGATAGCCTTCAAGTTACAAATTAAAAGGTGTGCCCTTTGAAATTCATGTGTAAGCACGTTGCTCTGAATTAGCATAAAAATGTTTCCTTACTTCTCAAGTCAGATCTATTTTGATGCTAACTGTAACTAAACCTTAGAACTAACAGCAACCATGTCGAATTCTTTTTTTGATATGACAAAATACATGCTGAATTTTAGAATTTATCTTCTCCCTCTAGAGCAGCCATTCTAGACCCTCTCAATGGATGTAGCTCTGTACATACAAATATGAACTCATAAGGATAGCTCTAATTCAAATAATATACCATAGGGTACATCCTAGTCTTTTTTCCTTCTATATTTGTAGCTCTTATCTTATTTGTGCTGTCCACAAAATATCTATGGATTTGCTCAAGCTTAGAATGGAAAAGTAGTTTGAAAATTGTGAACCCATACCACTGTGTAAAGCAAACCTACCAACTGGAGTTTGATGCTTCTTTTCATTTTTTCCCACTGATATATAGCAAAAAAAAATGCATAATCTTAAGTATCTAACTTGATGAGTTTTGAAAATGCATCAGCCTGTATAACCCACACTCCTATCAAGACATAAAACATTTCTATCACCTGGAAATTCCTCTCATACCCCTTCCCAGTCATCACCATCCCTGAAGTGGACCCCAGAAGGGACCACTATTCAGTCTCCATGGTGGGTGGGCTGGTCATTTATAGATTTCCAGTCTGGATCACATCTATTGAATAGACATATATCAATGATGAAATTACCCATAGAGAAGCCTCTTGCCAATCTTCCATTCCTTAACTTGCTCTTCAGAGAAGACCAAATGCACCATATGGATTACCTCATTTCTTATTAAAATGATTTATTGAAATAGGTGTTAACATTTCTGAAGTAGATGATTTCATAATGAGGTGTTTGGGGGTATGGCAAGAAATATAGACTACTATTTATACTCTATTTAGTGCTAACTTAATTTAACTGCACTAATAAAACTCTGAAAACCAACTTTTTAATCAGTATTGACTATAAAATAGCATCACCTAATTAACTGATAGTGAAATTACAATTTAAAATTTGGATTCTTTTTAATGCCTCAAACATACTAAATAGGTCTAGGATACAGAATCTACCCAAATATAATATTTTAAAAATTATTTCATTTCTACTTAAACCTACTCTAAAAAATAAACATCATGGGTTTAGTTAATTTCTCTATTTATCTACCTATTTTTATGGCTTTAGGAGATCAGCTAATAATAAATTGTCTTCTTCAGGTTGCAGAAATACTATAATACTTTTTCACGATTATAGTAATTTTTACAGATCAAAAAAGGAAGAACATTTTCCTAGGCGAGTAGAGATTTCAAGATTAGATTAGTGACTTATTGGTTTTTGGTTATAGCATAGATCTTGACTCCTTTTCCAATGAATTTCAAGCTTGAGTTGCTATTCATATTTTTTATATATATATAAATTTATTTATTTATTTTTGGCTGTGTTGGGTCTTCATTTCTGTGCAAGGGCTTTCTCCAGTTGTGGAGAGAGGAGGCCACTCTTTCTCGCGGTGCGCGGGCCTCTCACTGTCACGGCCTCTCCCTTTGCGGAGCACAGGCTCCAGATGCACAGGCTCAGTAGTTGTGGCTCACGGGCTTTGTTGCTCCGCGGCATGTGGGATCTTCCCAGACCAGGGCTCGAACCCGTGTCCCCTGCATTGGCAGGCAGATTCTCAAACACTGCGCCACCAGGGAAGCCCTGCTATTCATATTTTTGATAATTAAAATTTTCTTACTGCTTCACTAGAACCTTTTAATTTTTGCCTTTCTCATAGGTTTTACCAATTTGCAACCTGGTGTCATCTCCTTAAAATTATGCATTCTTCAAGTCACCCACGGCCCATATTATATAACCCATTTCCTTGACATTATTCTGTTAACACTATTTTTAATAACACACTTCTTGTTAGCAGGTATCTTATTATAATTATTAGTCTACCCAGAAGTTTTATTTCCTAGAAGTTCCAGCATCAGATCTCTGAAGCTAGTTGTACTTTGAGAACTAATTCATCATCTTGGATCACATTACTGTGCCCTCTTTTTCCTTATTTATTTCATGTAACTACTTGTGCTGATATGGCTTTATTTACAACTCCCCTCTCTTTACCTGGCTGTTATGTGTGACCACTGGTTGTGCTCAATTTTTCTGGCTCCTGGATTGCTTCTTGTTTTTCATATATCTATTCAGTCATTGAGCACTTATCTTGTGCCAAGCATTGTTCTAAGTTTTGGAGATAATAGTGCTCTACGGTCGAACAAAGTCTTTGCCCTAATAATGCTTATATTATAGTCTAAGGCAGGAAAACAGAAACCTTGAGAAGCCCAACTACCACAGTTGATCAGGAAGTGACTGGCAGTGGGGTAGGAACAAGATTGGAGATGTAGGCAAGACCAGATCCTAAACCCTGGTGAGGATTCAGTTGGCCATGGTAAATGGGAAGTGAGACAATTTAGAAGGCAGAAGAGTGACATTATCTAATTAGGCATCTGTGTGGTGATTAGACTGCTGAGAGGAGCAAGGATAAAATTGGGGGGACCAGTTAAAAAGAAACAATGGTGGCCCTAAGATTATGGCTGAGGAAGCTGGACAAATGTCTGGATCTCATTAGTAAGTTCAGATACTTAGAGCTATCTAAACTCACTAGTGATCACAGATAGATAAGGAGAAGAACCAAGGATTTGGGTCTGAGCAACAGGATGAGTGTTGATATCATTTATTGAGATGAGGAAAATGGGAAGAAACAAGACTAGAAAGGGAATAAAAGTTCTGATTTCTATATATTAAACTTGAGACTTCTTACCAGAGTCCAAGTGGTATTTACTGGCCACTTGGCACATAGGTACGCGAATCTAAAGTTCAGAGGAGAAGTCAAGATTTAAAACACAAATTTGGAAGTTTTCAGCATATTTCTGGTATTTAAAGTCATGGTATTGGATGAGATCATCTATGGAATTACTGTTAATGAAGAAGAGAAGAAGGTGGAAGGCAGAATTGTAGAGTATTCTAAATATTTAGATTTTTGAGAAGAAAAGAGCTGGGAAAGAAAAACTAAGGAAAATCAAAGAGTGAAATGAAACGACAATCACAAGTGCGTGGATAGTCCTGGCAGGGAGTCAAGTGAAGAAAGGAGCTCAAAGGTGATTCCTTAAATTTCTAGAAATAATCCACCATGTCAAATAATACTGAGGATTATTTGGCTTACTCCTGGTTCCCTGTACTTACTTCTCTTTTATTACACTTAAACAAATAAATGCGTACCTTTATTTTAAAAACATGCTTCTACTTAATGAAATAAAAATACTCATATGTATGACAATCTTGTCCCTACTCAAAATAAAGACTAATAATTGAACACATCCTCCCTGTCCACCCTCCTTTCACAATACAACTGCCTTTTACACACTTCGCTTTTACTTTTTATTTTTTTTAATATTTTTTATTAGTTTCTGCTTTATAACAAAGTGAATCAGTCATACATATACATCTGTTCCCACATCCCTTCCCTCATGCATCTCCCTCCCTCCCACCCTCCCCATCCCACCCCTCCAGGCGGTCACAAAGCACCGAGCTGATCTCCCTGTGCTCTGCGGCTGCTTCCCACTATTTATCTACCTTACGTTTGGTAGTGTATATATGTCCATGCCTCTCTTTCGCTTTGTCACAGCTTACCCTTCCCCCTCCCCATATCCTCAAGTCCATTCTCAAGTAGATCTGTGTCGTTATTCCCGTTTTACCCCTAGGTTCTTCATGACATTTTTTTTTAATTCCGTATATATGTGTTAGCATATGGTATTTGTCTTTCTCTTTCTGACTTACTTCACTCTGTATGACAGACTCTAGGTCTATCCATCTCATTACAAATAGCTCAGTTTCGTTTCTTTTTATGGCTGAGTAATATTCCATTGTATATATGTGCCACATCTTCTTTATCCATTCATCCGATGATGGACACTTAGGTTGTTTCCAGCTCTGGGCTATTGTGAATAGAGCTGCAATGCACATTTTGGCACATGTCTCTTTTTGAATTATGGTTTTCTCAGGGTATATGCCCAGTAGTGGGATTGCTGGGTCATATGGTAGCTCTATTTTTAGTTTTTTAAGGAAACTCCATACTGTTCTCCATAGTGGCTGTACCAATTCACATTCCCACCAGCAGTGCAAGAGGGCTCCCTTTTCTCCACACCCTCTCCAGCATTTATTGTTTCTAGATTTCTTGATGATGGCCATTCTGACTGGTGTGAGATGATATCTCATTGTAGTTTTGATTTGCATTTCTCTAATGATTAATGATGTTGAGCATTCTTTCATGTGTTTGTTGTCAGTCTGTGTATCTTCTTTGGAGAAATGCCTATTTAAGTCTTCTGCCCATTTTTGGATTGGGTTGTTTGTTTTTCTGCTATTGAGCTGCATGAGCTGTTTATAAATTTTGGAGATTAATCCTTTGTCAGTTGCTTCATTTGCAAATATTTTCTCCCATTCTGAGGGTTGTCTTTTGGTCTTGTTTATGGTTTCCTTTGCTGTGCAAAAGCTTTGAAGTTTCATTAGGTCCCATGTGTTTATCTGTGTTTTTATTTCCATTTCTCTAGGAGGTGGGTCCAAAAGGTTCTTGCTGTGATTTATGTCATAGAGTGTTCTACCTATGTTTTCCTCTAAGAGTTTGATAGTTTCTGGCCTTATATTTAAGTCTTTAATCCATTTTGAGCTTATTTTTGTGTATGGTGTTAGGGAATGATCTAATCTCAAACTTTTACATGTCCCTGTCCAGTTTTCCCAGCACCACTTATTGAAGAGGCTGCCCTTTCTCCACTGTACATTCCTGCCTCCTTTATCAAAGATAAGTTGGCCATATGTGCGTGGGTTTATCTCTGGGCTTTCTATCCTGATCCACTAATCTATCTTTCTATTTTTATGCCAGTACCACACTGTCTTAATTACTGTAGCTTTGTAGTATAGTCTGAAGTCAGGGAGCCTGATTCCTCCAGCTCCGTTTTTCGTTCTCAAGATTGCTTTGGCTATTCGGGGCCTTTTGTTTTTCCAAACAAATTTTGAAATTTTTGTTCTAGTTCTGTGAAAAATGCCAGTGGTAGTTTGCTAGGGATTGCATTGAATCTGTAGATTGCTTTGGGTAGTAGAGTCATTTTCACAATATTGATTCTTCCAATCCAGGAGCATGGTATCTCTCTCCATCTATTTGTATCATCTTTAATTTCTTTCATCAGTGTCTTATAATTTTCTGCATACAGGTCTTTTGTCTCCTTAGGTAGGTTTATTCCTAGATATTTTATTCTTTTTGTTGCGATGGTAAATGGGAGTGTTTTCTTGATTTCATTTTCGGATTTTTCATCATTAGTGTACAGGAATGCCAGAGATTTCTGTACATTAATTTTGTATCCTGCTACTTTACCAAATTCATTGATTAGCTCTAGTAGTTTTTCGGTAGCATCTTTAGGATTCTCTATGTGTAGTATCATGTCATCTGCAAACAGTGACAGCTTTACTTCTTCTTTTCCAATTTGGATTCCTTTTATTTCCTTTTCTTCTCTGATTGCTGTGGCTAAAACTTCCAAAACTATGTGGAATAAGAGTGGTGAGAGTGGGCAGCCTTGTCTTGTTCCTGCTCTTAGTGGAAATGGTTTCAGTTTTTCACCATTGAGGACAATGTTGGCTGTGGGTTTGTCATATATGGCCTTTATTATGTTGAGGAAAGTTCCCTCTATGCCTACTTTCTGCAGGGTTTTTATCATAAATGGGTGTTGAATTTTGTCGAAAGCTTTCTCTGCATCTATTGAGATGATCATATGGTTTTTCTCCTTCAACTTGTTAATATGGTGTATCACATTGATTGATTTGCATATATTGAAGAATCCTTGCATTCCTGGAATAAACCCCACATGATCATGGTGTATGATCCTTTTAATATGCTGTTGGAGTCTGTTTGCTAGTATTTTGTTGAGGATTTTTGCATCTATGTTCATCAGTGATATTGGCCTGTAGTTTTCTTTCTTTGTGACATCCTTGCCTGGTTTTGGTATCAAGGTGATGGGGGCCTCGTAGAATGAGTTTGGGAGTGTTCCTTCCTCTGATATTGTTTGGAAGAGTTTGAGAAGGATGGGTGTTAGCTCTTCTCTAAATGTTTGATAGAATTCGCCTGTGAAGCCATCTGGTCCTGGGCTTTTGTTTGATGGAAGATTTTTAATCACAGTTTCAATTTCAGTGCTTGTGATAGGTCTATTCATATTTTCTATTTCTTCCTGAGTCAGCCTTGGCAGGTTGTGCATTTCTAACAATTTTTCCAACTCTTCCAGGTTGTCCATTTTATGGGCATAGAGTTGCTTATAGTAATCTCTCATGATCTTTTGTATTTCTGCAGTGTCAGTTGTTACTTCTCCTTTTTCATTTCTAATTCTATTGATTTGAGTCTTCTCCCTTCTTTTCTTGATGAGTCTGGCTAATGGTTTATCAATTTTGTTTATCTTCTCAAAGAACCAGCTTTTAGTTTTATTGATCTTTGCTATCGTTTCCTTCATTTCTTTTTCATTTATTTCTGATCTGATTTTTATGATTTCTTTCCTTCTGCTAACTTTGGGATGTTTTTGTTCTTCTTTCTCTAATTGCTTTAGGTGCAAGGTTAGGTTGTTTATTCGAGATGTTTCCTGTTTCTTAAGGTGGGATTGTATTGCTATAAACTTCCCCCTTAGAACTGCTTTTGCTGCATCCCATAGGTTTTGGGTCGTCGTGTCTCCATTGTCATTTGTTTCTAGGTATTTTTTAATTTCCTCTTTGATTTCTTCAGTGATCACTTCGTTATTAAGTAGTGTATTGTTTAGCCTCCATGTGTTTGTAATTTTTACAGCTCTTTTCCTGTAATTGATATCTAGTCTCATAGCATTGTGGTCGGAAAAGATACTTGATACAATTTCAATTTTCTTAAATTTACCAAGGTTTGATTTGTGACCCAAGATGTGATCTATCCTGGAGAATGTTCCATGAGCACTTGAGAAAAATGTCTATTCTGTTGTTTTTGGATGGAATGTCCTATAAATATCAATTAAGTCCATCTTGTTTAATGTATCATTTAAAGCTTGTGTTTCCTTATTTATTTTCATTTTGTAAGATCTGTCCATTGGTGAAAGTGGGGTGTTAAAGTCCCCTACTATGACTGTGTTACTGTCGATTTCTCCTTTTATGGCTGTTAGTATTTGCCTTATGTATTGAGGTGCTCCTATGTTGGGTGCATAAATATTTACAATTGTTATATCTTCTTCTTGGATCGATCCCTTGATCATTATGTAGTGTCCTTCTTTGTCTCTTCTAGTAGTCTTTATTTTAAAGTCTATTTTGTCATATATGAGAATTGCTACTCCAGCTTTCTTTTGGTTTCCATTTGCATGGAATATCTTTTTCCATCCCCTTACTTTCAGTCTGTATGTGTCTCTAGGTCTGAAGTGGGTCTCTTGTAGACAGCATATATATGGGTCTTGTTTTTGTATCCATTCAGCCACTCTGTGTCTTTTGGTGGGAGCATTTAGTCCATTTACATTTAAGGTAATTATAGATATGTATGTTCCTATTCCCATTTTCTTAATTGTTTTGGGTTCGTTATTGTAGATCTTTTCCTTCGTTGTTTTTCTTGCCTAGAGAAGTTCCTTTAGCATTTGTTGTAAAGCTGGTTTGGTGGTACTGAACTCTCTCAGCTTTTGCTTGTCTGTAAAGGTTTTAATTTCTCCATCAAATCTGAATGAGATCCTTGCTGGGTAGAGTAATCTTGGTTGCCGGTTTTTCTCTTTCATCACTTTAATTATGTCCTGCCACTCCCTTCTGACTTGTAGAGTTTCTGCTGAGAGATCAGCTGTTATCCTGATAGGGATTCCCTTGTGTGTTATTTGTTGTTTTTGCCTTGCTGCTTTTAATATGATTTCTTTGTGTTTAATTTTTGACAGTCTGATTAATATGTGTCTTGGCGTATTTCTCCTTGGATTTATTCTGTATGGGACTCTCTTTGCCTCCTGGACTTGATTAACTATTTCCTTTCCCATATTAGGGAAGTTTTCAACTATAATCTCTTCAGATATTTTCTCAGTCCCTTTCTTTTTCTCTTCTTCTTCTGGAACCCCTATAATTCGGATGTTGGTGCGTTTAATGTTGTCCCAGAGGTCTCTGAGACTGTCCTCTGTTCTTTTCATTCTTTTTTCTTTATTTTGCTCTGCAGCAGTTATTTCCACTATTTTATCTTCCACCTCACTTATCCGTTCTTCTGCCTCAGTTATTCTGCTATTGATCCCATCTAGAGTATTTTTTATTTCATTTATTGTGTTTTTAATCGATGCTTGATTCATCTTTAGTTCTTCTAGGTCCTTGTTAACTGTTTCTTGCATTTTGTCTATTCTATTTCCAAGATTTTGGATCTGGGAAATAGAATCTTGGATCATCTTTACCATCATTATTCTGAATTCTTTTTCAAGTAGACTGCCTATTACCTCTTCATTTGTTAGGTCTGGTGGGTTTTTATCTTGCTCCTTCTCCTGCTGTGTGTTTTTCTGTCTTCTCATTTTGCTTATGTTACTGTGTTTGGGGTCTCCTTTTTGCAGGCTGCAGGTTCGTAGTTCCCGTTGTTTTTGGTGTCTGTCCCCAGTGGCTAAGGTTGGTTTAGTGGGTTGTGTAGGCTTCCTGGTGGAGGGGACTAGTGCCTGTGTTCTGGTGGTTGAGGCTGGATCTTGTCTTTCTGGTGGGCAGGTCCACGTCTGGTGGTGTGTTTTGGGGTGTCTGCGGACTTTTTATGATTTTAGGCCACCTCTCTACTAATGGGTGGCATTGTGTTCCTGTCTTGCTAGTTGTTTGGCATAGGGTGTCCAGCACTGTAGCTTGCTGGTCTTTGAGTGAAGCTGGGTGCTGGTGTTGAGATGGAGATCTCTGGAAGATTTTCGCCGTTTGATATTATGTGGAGCTGGGAGGTCTCTTGTGGACCAGTGTCCTGAAGTTGGCTCTCCCACCTCAGAGGCACAGCACTGACTCCTGGCTCCTCAATTTGGGATGATTTGTTGTCTATTCATGTATTCCACAGATGCAGGGTACATCAAGTTGATTGTGGAGCTTTAATCCGCTGCTTCTGAGGCTGCTGGGAGAGGTTTCCCTTTCTCTTTGTTCTCACAGCTCCTGGGTCTCAGCTTTGGATTTGGCCCCGCCTCTGCGTGTAGGTCGCCGGAGGGCGTCTGTTCTTCGCTCAGACACGACAGGGTTATAGGAGCAGCCGCTTCGGGGACTCCCGCCCACTCAGGCCAGGCGGGAGGGAGGGGCACGGAGTGCGGGGCGAGCCTGCAGCGGCAGAGGTCGGCGTGACGTTGCACCAGCCCGAGGCGCGCCGTGCGTTCTCCCAGGGAGGCCGCCCCTGGATCCCGTGACCCCGGCAGTGGCGGGCTGCACAGGCTCCCGGAAGGGCGGTGTGGACAGTGACCTGCGCTCGCACACAGGCCCCTTGGCGTTGGCAGCAGCAGCCCCAGCGTCCCACGCCCGCCACTGGTCTCCGCGCCCTCAGTCGCGACTCGCGCCCGTCCGTGGAGCCCCTCCAAGCAGCGCCCTTAATCCCCTCTCCTCGCGCACCAGGAAACCAAGAGGGAAGAAAAAGTCTCTTGCCTCCTCGGCAGCTCCAGAGTTCCCCCGGACTCCCCGCCGGCCAGCTGCGGCACACCAGCCCCCCTCAGGCTGAGTTCCCGCCGCCAGCCCCAGTTCTCTCCCTGCGCTCCGACCGCAGCCCGAGCCTCAGCCTCCAGCGCCGCCCGCCCCCCACCTTTTTTTTTTTAATGAGTCTGGCTAATGGTGTATCAATTATGTTTATGTTCTCAAAGAACCAGCTTTTGTTTTTATGGATGTTTGCTATTGTTTCCTTCATTTCTTTTTCATTTATTTCTGATCTGATCTTTATGATTTCTTCCCTTCTGCTAAATTTGGGGGGGTTTTTGTTCTCTCTCTAATTGCTTCAGGTGTAAGGTTAGTTTTTTTATTTGAGATTTTTCTTGTTTCTTGTGGTAAGATTATATTGCCATAAACTTCCTTCTTAGAACTGCTTTTGCTGCATCCCATCGGGTTGGGGTAGTTGTGTTTTCACTGTCATTTGTTTCTAGGTATTTTTTGATTTCCTCTTTTATTTCTTCAGTGATCTCTTAGTTATTTAGTCACATATTGTTTAGCCTCCATGTGTTTGTATTTTTTACAATTTTTTCCTGTAATTGATATCTAGTCTCATAGTGTTATAGTCAGAAAAGACACTTGATACATTTTCACTTTTCTTAAATTTACCAAGGCTTGATAATCTCTTCAAATATTTTCTCAGGTCCTTTCTCTCTCTCTTCTCCTTCTGGGACTCCTATAATTCAAAGGTTGGTGTGTCTCTGAGACTGTCCTTAATTCTTTTCATTCTTTTTTCTTTATTCTGCTCTGTGGCAGTTATTTCCAATATTCTATCTTCCAGGTCACTTACCCGTTCTTTTGCATGAGTTATTCTGCTATTGATTCCTTCTAGAGTATTTTTAATTTCATTTATTGTGTTGTTCATCATTGTTTGTTTGCTCTTTATTTCTTCTAAGTCTTTGTTAAATGTTTCTTGTATTTTTTCCAAGATTTGGATCATCTTTCCTATCATTAGTCTGCATTCTTTTTCAGGTAGACTGTCTATTTCCTCTTCACTTTTTTCGTCTGGAGGTTTTTTACCTTGCTCCTTCATCTGCTGCATATATCTCTGTGTTTTCATTTTGTTTACTGTGTTTGGGATCTACTTTTCACAGGCTGCAGGTTTGTAGTTCCTGTTATTTTTGGTGTCTGCCCACTATAGATGAGGTTGGTTCAGTGTCTTGTGTAGGCTTCCTGGTGGAGAGGGACTCATGCCTGTGTTCTGGGGCTGGGGCTGGATTTTGTCCTTCTGTTGGGCAGGGCCATGTCCGGTGGTGTGTTTTGGGGTGTCTGTAGACTTAGTATGACATTAGGCAGCTTCTCTGCTAATGGGTGGGGTTGTGTTCTTCTCTTATTAGTTGTTTGTCATAGGGCGTCCAGCACTGGAGTTTGCTGGCCGTTAGGTGGAGCTGGGTTTTAGTGCTGAGATGGAGATCTCTGGGAGAGCTCTCACTGATTAATATTATGTGGGGATATGGGGTCTCTTTTGGTCCAATATCCTGGCCTCAGTTCTCCCACCTCAGAGGCTCAGGCCTGACAGTAGGCTGGAGCACCAAGACCCTGTCAGCTGCATGGCTCAGAAGGAAAAGAGGAACAAAAAAAACAAACAGACAGAACCTCAAAACAAATGGTAAAAGCAAAACTAAACAGACGAAGTCACACAAAGAAACATACACACACACAGTCATAAAAAGAAAGAAAGAAACAAAACACAACAACAACAACAAAAAACAGACAGAACTCAAGGACAAATGGTAAAGCAAACCTAAATAGACAGAATCACACAAAGAAACATGCACACATGCAGTGATAAAAACAAACAAACAAAAATACGAACAGACAGGACCATAGGACAAATGGTAAAAGCAAATCTAAACAGACAAAATCACACAAAGAAACATAGACAAACACTCACAAAATGAAATAAAAAAGGAAGAGAGCAACCAAACCAATAAACAAATCCACCAATGATAACAAGCACTAAAAGCTAAACTAAGTTAAATATAAGACCAAAAACAAATCAGACACAGAAAGCAAACCCCAAGTCTGCAGTTGCTCCCAAAGTCCACCACCTCAATTTTGGGAACATTTGTTGTCTATTCAGATATTCCTCAGATACAGAGTTTATCAAATTGATTGCAGTGATTTAATCTGCTGCTCCTGAGGCTGCACAGAGAAATTTCCCTTTCTCTTCTTTGTTCGCACAGCTCCTGGGGTTCAGCATTTGTTTTGACCCCAACTCTTCATGTAGGCCACCCTCAGGCCTATGTTCCCTGCCCAGACAGGAGGGGCTTAAAGCAGCAGCCGAATAGGTGGTCTTGCTCATTCAGGCCAGGGAGAGGGAGGGGTACAGTAGTCATAATTGGAATGCCGGGCGAGCCTGAGGTGGCAGAGGCCGGCCTGACGTTGCCCCAGCCTGAGGCGTGCCATGTGTTCTCCCGGGAAAGTTGCTACTGGATCATGGGACACTGGCATTGGTGGGCTGCACAGGCTCCCAGGGTGGTGTGGGTAGTGACCTGTGCTTGCACACAGGATTCTTGGTTGCAGCAGCAACAGCATTAGTGGTCTGTGCCCGTCTGTGGGCACAGATGATAGCCGCAGCTCACGCCCATCTCTGGAGCTCACTTAGGCAGTGCTCTGCCTTCTGTGAGCACACAGAACAGAAATTCCCTCGCCTTGTGCACCCTGAAACAACTGTCTCTTGCCTCTCCAGCAGGTCCAGACTTTTCCCCAGGCTCCCTCCCTGTTAGCCGTGGTGCAGTAGCCCCCTTTAGGCTGGCTTCACACAGCCAACCCCAGTCCTCCCCCTGTGGTCTGACCTCCAAAGCCCGAGCCTCAGCTCCCAGCCCCTACCTGCGCCAGCGGGTGAGCAGACAAGCATCTCAGGCTGGTGAGTGCTGGTCAGCACCTATCCTCTCTACCCTACCATTTTAAACTGTTAGCACCCAGTTTGTTCTAATTGTAAAATCCATAGAACTGTGTTAAAGGTGAAATGAGATGATGCAAAGTGTTTGGCACTACACTTGGCACAAAACAGCTTCTCCATAAATGGGAGTCATTTTACTGCTATAAAGCACTTAGCAAGTTTCCTCAGATTTTAAGGCAGTGCGGTTATCAGCAGGTGCTTACTGGATGCTTGGGCATTCATTGGCTTTACTGAAGACTGCTACTTGATCAAACATAATCCTTTAGGAAATATAACAATGTAAGGTATAGATAGATAAAAAGATAAACAGATGGACTTGAAATAACTTCATGCTCTTTATATATTTATATATTTGTAAGTGACTTGTATTTTAACATTTGAAATACCATGTTAAACTAAGCATTTGAAACTCTTGAGAATTAAATCACTAGCTCTGCTCTAATTGCAGTTACTGATTTTTCTTTTTCTCTCACTGTTGTGGCCTCTCCCATTGTGGAGCACAGGCTCCAGATGCACAGGCTCAGTGGCCATGGCTCACAGGCCCAGCCGCTCCACGGCATGTGGGATCTTCCCGGACTGGGGCACGAACCCGCATCCCCTGCATCAGCAGGCAGACTCTCAACCACTGCGCCACCAGGGAAGCCTGCAGTTATTGAATTTTGACTTCATTGTGAATATGGCTCAGTTGGCTTAATTCCAACTGCTCACTGGTAATTTCTTGGCATGAAGATATTGCAGGCCAGTAGCACATTTAGGAGTCCCTGTACACTTTCAGATTCTAATATACTCTCCAATTTAATCTGCCTATAACACAAATGTTACCTTTTACCAGTACATTATCAATGGTCAACATTGTGTATGAAAAATTTTTCAAGTTCATTATGTGTGGAAATTACTCAAGCTCATATATTAGCTTATAAACATCATAATAGGTTTTACTGTTTATGTGAACTCTGTGTGAATTCAGTGACCTTCTAAACAGGAGATGCTGCTGAACCTCCTTCCATTGTTACCATAGCTACTGTGGTTGCTAAGGGAAACCCTGGACAAAGATGCAGTCTCCACACTGGAATATGATCTAAAGCAGCGTTTCTCAAACCTGGCTATGCATTACCATCAACATGGAGATTTAACTGAAAAATGAATTTTTAAAATTCCCCTCTCCATCCCAGACTCATTAAACCAGAGATGGAGAAGGGGGAGCAGGTAACAGTGTTATTTAAAAGCATTCCAGGTGATTCTAATGGGAAACGGAAGTTGAAAACCACAAGCTAGAACCAGAGATTAAGAGATGACTTAAGAGAAGTTATAGACCTTAGCACAAATTAACGCCTCCTCTATGATCTGATCAGAAAAAATTGAAATTAAGGAAATATTTTTAAAGAAGAATTCTTCAAAGAAATTCAAGAATATTTGAGGATGGGAACACATAATTCTGAAATACCTACTGTGAAGATCTCTAGAAAGTAACTGTGGTGGATGGAGAGTTTCTTATTCTTCTTTTTCATAAACTTTAGGAGAAATTTAGAGCCATCTAAGTGGAAAGCAGTCCTAGGCCTGCATATGACATTGAATTTGACTTCTCCTCAAATAGAAACTCGGTTGATAGACCAAATTGTCATTAATCCACACTTCAATATACGGAGAAAGGACAGTGACATTGCCATGATGCATCTTGAATCGAAAGTGAATTACACAGGTAAGAGAAATCAGTTTTAGTCATCTTATCTGCCCAAATTAATTCAAAATTAGATTTGAAATATCAGTACCAGTGCATTAATAGTCCATAAAAGTTGGATAATTTGTTATAGAAATCACTATAATTTAAATGGAATTGGGGAATGTAGAGAAACACATTAAATTACCTTCATCACGGTGCTTAAATCCAACTTTCTAGAAAATTGAACAGTAAAATACAACTCTCAGAGCCCTTTATGTCAGTAAACTCCAAGGAGCAGCCCAGAGATAATAGGTCATGCTCTATTACGTGCCGTCTATGTTTCTCTGGGAAAGAAAGATAGGTCCATCTGCCACAAAGGCCGGAGTAGGACAAAGTGAGAAACAAGCATATGTTCAAAGAGTGAAGTGAGTAAGAATGGTCATTCATAAAGGAGATTCAATAATATTAATAAAATGGCAGATGGAGGATTTCCTCCAAATACCTAGAGAAGGTGCAAGAAATCACCTGAGGGAGTGAAATTTATCCTGAAGGGCTCTGCTCAGCTCCAACCTTTACTCTGAAGACTTTCCCAGGGCCCAGTCAAGAGAGAGTGCATCCCTGTGCTCCTCTGGAATTCTGTTTCCGCATGCATGAGAGCACTTAACAAAGGCAGATGATTGCTGTAGTTCGTTGTATTAGCCCTATCCTTTTATTCACTTTTGTGTCTGCCTTCGGTTTTACATGTCATAGATGTTGAATGAAAGTTAGGAGGCTTGCAAAGCATTGGAGAAAGGCTGAAAAAGTCAACCACCAATGCTAATGCCTCCATAAGTACCCTATAAAGCAATTGCCTAAAAGCTTTTTGAATGTGGAGGTAATTGGGGAAAATTAAAAAAAACCTCAGAACATTTGCCCAAGTTTCTCTTAACTGACCCTGAAAAAAAACAGCCTTACCAAGATTTTCATAGAACTGGAACCACATTCTATTAAGTACTGTGATTATTTAAAAATCAAATGTAAATGACTAATTCCAGAACTAGGATGTTGTGTACTTAATAACAGAGTCATAGAGACAATGGAGAGGATCCTAAAAGGCCAGCAGTGGTACCTAATCCACTGTCAAAGAAGTGCTTCTCTGAAATGTTTCTTTCCCCTAAGATTGATGTCTAAAAAATGTCCAGGCAGGATAAAATGAAAATGCAAGGGTTTTTTTAGTTGAAATGTTGAAAATGATTGATTTTTAAAACTTTTGGAAATGAATGTGTGTCTGTTCTTGTTTTCTTTCATGTTTACAGATTATATACAACCTATTTGCTTACCCGAAGAAAATCAAGTTTTTCCTCCTGGAAGAATTTGTTCTATTGCTGGCTGGGGAACACTTGTATATCAAGGTAAATTATCAGACTCAATAGGAAACGCCTATTAGCAAAAAGCATGCTGTTGCTCTATCCTGTGAATACTTTCAACATTTTAAAAAACTCTTATACTCTAACAATTTTCTGCAGTATCTCTTAAAATCACTGTCTGGCTTATATTCATATGTTGCATATTTGTATAGTTAAATTGCTTTTTCCAAATTGCATGGAGCATATTATAAAACTATAATTGTTATTAGAGGGAAATTCAAGCATTCCCTAAACTCAATATCTAAATTCAGTATTATAAACTCTCTGATGAAAATATATACCTATTGAAATGATATAACCAAAGGCTACAAAAATGTATTTTTATAAGGCATATGGATAAAGTCTCATCAAAAGCCAAATTATTAACTGTTACATTTTCCAAATCAATAAAACTATTTGTTTTTATCATATAAATGTTTCACACTCACATTCCCTAAGATGAGAAGGGAATCAGTTTCAAGGTGCTAATTCCACCTACTGACAAGAAGACTCATATATGGCATGAATCTTACATTGAAGACTATAAATTAATAAACCATTGACTCACCAGCATTTTAATAGCATGTTTTCCAAACAAAGAATATCAAATTACGCTGTACACCTGAAAATAATATAATGTTGTATGTCAATGATACCTCGATAAATTTTTTTTCAATATCCTTGCAATATTTCATCAACTCTAAGATGTACATTTTTTCACATTAAACTATGTAAAATAAAAAAATGCCACAGTTAAATTGGGAAATTTATTTTCTTTTTTTATGGCAAATAAAGTGGGTCTTACAATGGAAAACAAATAACCACACTTTTTTTTTTTAAAGCATTCTAGTATTTCAAACCCTCTAAACGTAACTGCAAGGTTCATTGGTTTCAAAATTCCTAATAGGAGTTACTCCATCTAGGCTCGAGTTTGACCACTCACTAATAGTTAAGCAACAAGGAACAACACTATTGTTGGGTGGAAAAACCTGGTCTCTAGAGTTACAACAGGTCATATCCATGATATTTAAAAATCCTAATTGCATTTAAGATGAAAAGGCACAAAATCTTGTGGAGAGGTGCATGTCCCAGAAGCAAAGGATTCACAGCTAAAATATCCTTACTTCTTGTAAAAGAGAGCATAAAATCTAAGTCAAACCCTTGCCTGATGATTCTGACAAAGGTTCTCCACTGCAATTACGTTATGTTGTGGAAATGCTTCATTTCTGCTGCCCATAAAGTATGTTGAAGTCAAAGTCTGTATATTATTGTATTTCCTCCACTTGAAAAATGTCATGACTTATTAAATTTGAAATCTAAAGAGTAAAAATGATTCTTAGATAGATGTTTTCTCTATCAGACTTCAAGCTAAAAGACATTTATGACCACAATGTACTCTTCAAAAGCAAATTATATACTAACAAAATTTAAGACTCTTTATTCCATAGGAAATTATTATTATTTTAAGAGTTGAGTAAACTTGCTCACATTTGCTTATTGTTACTAAAGCTATGCATTTAATTGACTTAGGAAAAGTCTCTAGGAGTGGTATGGAGCCAAGAAAAACATCTGCATATGAGATCAATTTCATTTAGGAATAAACAGATCACTTTTAAATACTTCTTGGGTGTGGCAATTTTAACAAATTTTATGAACTTTTTCTTAGGGTTTCCAACTACTTCTAAACCCCCAGTTTTTCCCCTTTGAGTATATTACACTAATTAATTTTTTAAGGTCATGAACATGTTGCTTACTAAGAGAGAAAGAAGTATTATTTGATTAAATTAAGGCAACTAGTAAACTTAAATAACTTCACTGACATTTTTATGTGGGTTTTTTGGTATGAATACGTATATTTTCAATTATCCTTATGGTAACTCATGTTGACAAGTATCAAATGTAAGAACACTGCTCAAATTTTTTTCTACCAGAAAGTTTTATCATATATCCAATTTTTTCTTCCTTGACAAGCAGCAAAATTTTCTTTGATTTTTATTCTAAAACTAATTCTACCAGCCCATCCTCAGTCTTCATAGAACAAATGACAGTGAGATGCTTAAAGTTCTCCCCCATCTTAACTTCTCTAAATCGCTTTTTAAAATTAAAGTTCATTGTCAAACTTTAAAAGTCATCCAGCCTCTGAAGTCACTGGCACCAGCTGGTATCAGCTCCCAACTTCATGCTCGCTGTCATACCGGTACTTTGAAATGTTTGGAGTGTTTGCAACAGGCAATTTGGCAGACAATACACAGTGGGGCTTTGTTTTTATTTCTTGAAAAATCAGTTATTAAACATTTACCAACACACCACTGATTACGCATACATTGCTTTGCACCTCTGTGCACGTGTGCATTTGTTTCTTGTCTTTTTAGTGTGGTGATAAAACTTAGCTAGAAATGAGAGCACATACATTTTTGCAACAACACTGGCTGTCAAATGTACTAGCTTATTTTCAACTTTCTGCCTTTCTTGAGAAAGCAAATAGAATTGTTAATTATTAGAAAGTGCTTATCATGTACCTTTTCTTGGCGCACTAGACACCTGCTTTTTTCACATCCCTCTTGGGATTAGTATTTCGGTAAACAGAGATTCATGCTTCCAGTAGATGAGTCATTTTGTGAAAAGCATGGAAGTATACTCTGCTACTAAATGCCTCCTTTCTCTTCCCCTGCATGTGGATGACAAGCTGATTGCCCTGAGACCAGGGCACAGTTCCTCTGAGCTTCGTCTCCTGTTCAGTACGCACCTGTTTGCTCATACAGCCCCACGAAGGAGCTGAATGCCATTATAAGGGAGCACCTCTTCAGGTGCCAAATGAAAAGCACTGCTGGATTTCTGAGACTTTGCTGATTTCCATGAATGAAACTTTTTGTGTTGGCGGGCTTTTTTCCCCCATAAGCAATGCTGTAACCATTTGAAATTACTGAAAATACCTAAAGACCGTCTAGTCCAATCCACCATCCCTGCTAAACCTTGGGAACTAAAGAAGTGCTTTACTGTTACCCACTTGGCAAGATCTGCAGATGGGCTTTATTATGTGTTTTTAACATTTAGTTCCATTATGTATACACACAGTACTCGGTAATGAGAGTGAACTGTTGAAATAAAAAAGACTGATGGTGGCTCCTTCAATGATGCATGTTGATCACTTCTGACTGGCTGGCTGCATTATCCATTTTGAACAGGTCCTCCTGCAGACATACTGCAAGAAGCTGATGTTCCCCTTCTATCAAATGAGAAATGCCAACAAGAGATGCCAGAGTATAACATTACAGAAAATATGGTGTGTGCAGGCTATGAAGAAGGAGGTGTAGATTCTTGTCAGGTAAATATGTAAAACTGCTCACCCAATATTTCCAGAAAGCATTGCTACATGATGAGTTCATCACTCAACAATGATTAGGGAGTGCAGAAATCATCAGGGTCTTAATTTCATTTCCTCATTTACAAAACTGTGACTTTTCACTTTTATTTGTGGCTTATTTGCATAGTACTCCTGGGTGGACCTGAGCATTAGAAACAGAACTAATTTTTATCAACAAAGGTTACAAATCAGATGTCTTTAGAGACTAGGCATAACATGTGGATGTGTCTGACTGCCAGGAAAAATATGAAGTAGTGGGCCTGGGGGTGAGCTGGAGAGTATGTACCTTAGCTAGAATCATTTATTTTCAAATTTCAAATTCTTTAAAACCCTATTCAAACAAATCAAAGAAAAACAGGTCTGTGGGCCAAATTGGCCTGTACTCCTCTAATTCTCAACCCTGATTTAGAGTCTAGTCCAGGTGTCCAGTGACCCAGAATAATTTCTGGATGAAAACCAACCTGGAGAGCCTGCAATATGTTTGAAGTATCACTAGGTTTTTTTTGTTTTGTTTTGTTTTTTACAGAATAAAAAAATGATTTATTTAAAAATACATATACTTTGAGAATAACATTAAAATAAGTAAATAGAAGCACTAATAAGTTGGCATCCAGTGTCCTAAAGAGGTTTTCAATTGGAACTTTTTAGAGAGGTGTGATTTTTTGCTCATTCTTTTGACTAGTGTGGCTTTCAAAGAAAACTCTTACCCACAAACTAACTCTCTTGGAAGATAAATTTTTTTTTTTTGCTTTTGTTTTTATTTTTATTTTTTGAATTTTTGAATTTTATTTATTTTTTTATTCAGCAGGTTCTTATTAGGTATCTATTTTATACAGATTAGTGTGTATATGTCAATCCCACTCTCCCAATTCATCACACCACCACCATCCCTGCCACTTTCCCGCCTTGGTGTCCATACGTTTGTTCTCTACATCTGTGTCTCTATTTCTACCTAGAAATAATGTAGCCATCTATCAGCTCCATGAAATCTATATACATTCAACAGATAAAAAGTAAATTCTGCTAGATTTTAGATTTATAATTAAATTTTAGGTGCAGTATGAACTAGCCATGAAAGCATGGATTCTGTGCTCAAACTACTTTTTTGACCCTTGCTTTAACGCTTACCAGTGAGTCTGGGCAAGTCACTTAGGTATTATTGAGAGGTTTAAAAGAGATAACACGTGTAAGGCATTAAGTACTTGCACAAAAATATTAACAATTTTTATTATGACATTTTGTAAATAAATTTTGGAGCATATTTTCTATATTTGAAAATTAATAAAATATTAATGCACTAACATCTACTGGATTAGATTAAACCTGATAGCAATACTGAGCAAATGAATAATCTACAAATGCAGATTAGCAATCTATACTGTGAGGAAATGGCTTCACTTTGTTAGTGTAAACAACTTGTTATCTATATGAACACATACTAATACATATGTCATAATATTGGACTGAATACAAGACTTTCTTAACAGACAGTTACACAGGTGGATCTGAATATGTGTTCTCTAGTGAAGCCAATGTCTCATGTCATCTTAAATGTTCAGCTTAGTTTTACATTTATTCTGCTTTGATGACAGTTGCATATTCAAGACGAATAGGATAGCATTCTTGTTTACAATTTTTCTCTTATACTTTCCTTTTAAAATGAAAAGCGTACTAAAGGTAAGATATATTGCCACTTAGAGGGAGATTTATAGAATTATTGCTCAGAAGGGAAATCAGCTGTATAACTTCAATTAGAGTTAATGGGGGTTGTGTGGCAGACACTTCATGCACTAGGTAGAAAATATGACTGCTGATGTTATCGATGCTTGGGTTACATTAAGCCAGCAACTCATGCCAGATCTCTGAAATCTCATATTTGGTTCCAATTTCTAGATAGTTTTAGTACGTTATTCATTAGCAAGTAAGAAAGCTCCCACACAAGGCAATACCTTGTGTAATATAATGTTATCATGATTGAGTAATTGATTGTCTAGAGAGTTACATGATTTTCTTTGTTCGTCTTTAATATTGTGTTAAAAAGGAGGACTGATTACATAAGGATACATTATTTTAAATTATGCATATGTTACTATTGATATATCACTTGAATAAGTTCTTCAAAGCATTATTTTTTCCCTAGAGTGGTGAAGAATTTGCCTTATTAGTCATTCACATGTTCTTGAATATCTTCTGGCTTCCCAAAGGCTTGTGCTTGCTAGGCAGCTGTTTGGATTTTAAGGCACCATGAATGTCTGTCATAAGTCCTCTCTCTATAAAACTAAGTGAATGACACAAAGAGCAAATCCATTCTGCTGACTATTCTGAGACTTGTTCTATACACTACTGGTTTTTGAAGTGTGGCCTCCAATCCAGGAGATCAGCATCACCTGAAATCTGGTTATAGGTGCAAATTCTTGGCCTTGCCAGGGAGTCACTGAATCAGAAACTCTAGAGGCGGAGGCCCAGCAATGTCTGTGTGAGCAAGCCCTCAGGTGATTCTGATGCAATACAAGGTTTAAGAACCACTACCCTAAATAAAAATGGTCTCCAACCCTTATACTCAGATGTTCAGTCAAAGAAGTTAATGATTTTTGTTTTTCTTTATAAATATAGCATCTCCATAGAAACATAAATTTTAGGTTAATACTTTATGGTCTGGACATTCACTCATATTTTTGAAGTACTTACACATCTCTGAGATAATGGAAGGAAATAACTTCATTGAACAAATCAGAAAATGAAGGCGAGGAGAAGTAACACAGTAGAACTGAAATGGTGGTATGTAGTTAGATGATGGGAAATGATAGACCCAGACAGAACACTCAGCTGTTTGGCCTCAGGCCTGCTGGTGGATTCTTTGAATAACAGCCACTGAGCCAATATGTGCTGGGTAATTTAAAATCCTTGTTCAAGTAATCAACGTCTGGATTCTACTGTCTTTTTAAAAATATGAAATTATTTTTGAAAATATGAAGCAAACAAAATGACTCCTTTTTAAAATACCCAAACATTTGAGGTTTATTTTTACTAACTTCTAAGTCACGTATCACTTTGAGTCAGTATTTATTCTTACCTTGAATTGACACTGTTCTGTAAATATTTCTGAACCATATTATGAACTAAGGGCTTAGGATGCAGAAGTACAATCACAATCCCCGCCTTCAAACAGCTTGAACGCATTTGTTACATCTAGAAAAGGAGTAACCCATGGTTGCCAATGAGATTTATGCTCCTCTCCCTCAGGAGAGAAAGTGATTTTCTAGACCACATTTTTTTCCCTTAACTATAAGTCCCAAAGGTGATAAAGAATCAGGCAAAATGTCTCTCGGGATACTTTTTTACATAAGCTTAGCTGAAATATTCTATTGTACCAGTGATTTACCAAAGTACACAAGGCTTTAAGTTCCTTCATAAATATAAAAAAGAAAAGATTAATTTAAAATGCTTTCACAATTAATGTGGGAAAATATTTGTCAATTCTCTATCATTAAATAACGGTACTATACATTTGCATTATATTCATTTGCATTACACAGGAATAATCCTGTGGAAATAAAATCCATGTAATTAACTCAACTAGGAATTGCTATAATTAACATTTATGAAAATTAAAAGCATTTCATCAAGATAGATGAAAATGTGTGCCTCTCACTAGAAATTATATCATAAATGTGCCTATTTCAGTTGAAAGATTTTTTTCAAATCTGACTGTGCTTGTCTAATGCCAAAAAATTAATGCTGCCCAGGAGAACTAAAATCAACTTTATGTGTGAGTTATTAGTTATCCTAAAGCACATAATGTGGAATATTGTCTTACCACAAAGCCCCCATAATACTTAGGACATATCTCCTTTAATAAAAGGATTAGCTTTTAACATGTATTTTGGTTGGGATGCTCTCAGAGTTGTGCCTTAGAAAATTTCTTGGTACCCATTAAAATGCCATACTTAAAGCAAGGAAATGCTTTCTATAAGAGTGAATCATAAAAAATTGCATATAAATTTTGTTTTAGTTGTCAGAGTTTCTCTGTGTACTTACTGAGCAGAGAAAGTTTCTAATTCTTGACCTAGAGTGATGGTGAGAATATTTACAGATGACTTGCAATGGCAATTAAACCATATTTTTGATCTTCAGTTTTGAACTTATTTGCTTAAATATATATATATATATATATATATATATATATATATATATATATATCAATTGATCACACATCTACAATTTTCTTTTGCAATTTACTCTTTAGAGGGATTCAGGAGGACCACTCACGTGCCAAGCAAACAACAGATGGTTCCTGGTTGGTGTGACGTCATTTGGATACCAGTGTGCACTGCCTAATCGCCCAGGGGTATACTCCCGGGTCCCGAGGTTCACAGAATGGATACAAAGTTTTCTACATTAGAGTGTTTCCTAAAGCAAAGATGAAAATCAGGCAGTTTTCCCATTCCACTTTAAGAAGCATGGAAATTGAGAGTTTTGAAAAAATCATTTCTAAAAGCCTTGATTCTTTACCTAAGCCACCGAAATGCTGGGGGAGAAAACAAAAACTAATCTTTACAATACAAAGTAACTTTAAAATAATAAAGTTTGATTTTATTGTGAACAGTTATTCTTTCACAGATATTATTTCCTTTGTTCTTAATCATTATTTTTATCATATTCTCTTATTTAAAGGAATGTTATTTTAAAGCATATACTATTACACTTAAAGTTTAAGCAAAATTAGGAGAAGCAAAATAAACTCTTTGCACAAAGTATGTTGTTGTTTAAAATAGACTGCTGTAAATTATCTAATTCCAGCTTAGATCACTATTATAAGAATCTCAATCATTCTCCTGCTTTTCTATCCAAATGCATTTCCAATCCAACTTGAGCACATCCTTAATATTTTCCCCACTTATCAAAAATATTTATTGCAAGCTCATGTCATAGACCTGAACTAAATCGATTGTGCAATTCTCTCAAATAAGATAATTAAACAGCAAAATAGCACAAGTCCATATATCGCCCTTGTATCAAAATTAAAGCTAAATTAACTAATGTTGTCATACTTTCATTGGATCATTTTTTCCCTGGATTATTCATACGGTCTGTTTATTTCAAGCTAATGTTTTCTAGGTTTCCAAAAATTATCAGACATATCAAAGAAATAAAACTATTACAAATGTGGTTTTTCTCTGACAGATGAGTTACAGTGGATATTTCTAACATGTGCAAAACTTATTTAGACACAGCTGAATTGCCCACTGGAAGGGCAAAAATGTGGAATAAATGAATTTGCTCCACTGCTTTAATCTCTTGGATCATTTCCAGAGTAAGTGCAAACTTCAATTTAGCTTACCACACAAAATCTACTGATTTATTCAGGAAGACAAAATTCATACAAATTAATACAAATGTAAACACACACACACACACACACACACACACACACACACACATTCTTGCATGGGTCTATATGGTCCAAAGTAATAGAAGAGAGAGTAAGGTTTCAAGCAGTTGAAAGAAGGGATCAATCAGTTGATATTGGCCTTATGGAAGAAACGAGACTTGGGCTACACCTGAGAGGAATAGTTGTTACTGACATACTGAAGAAGCAGTGGGGACCACCATGTAGGTGGGAGTGTTCCTGAAATTGCAGGGAGAAGGGACAGTAAATAATCATGAGTTGTCCTAGCAAAAGACTCTCTCTCTGGGCAATGGTCAGAGAAAGGGAAAACAATACCATATAAAGAAGGTGACATGTATACACTGCTATATATAAAACAGATAACCAACAAGGACCTACTGTATAGCACAGGGAACTCTACTCAATACTCTGTAATGATCTATATGGGAAAAGAATCTAAAAGGGTGGATATATGTATATGTATAACTGATTGACTTTGCTGTACACCTGAAACTAATGCAACATTGTACATCAACTATACTCCAGTAAAAATTTTAAAAATAAAAAAAGAAAAGGTGTATCCAGATGAATGAGGATTACAAATTCCTGGTAAACAATCACAGGATTTATTTTTAGGACAAAAATTGGGAGTCCCTGAACACATTACTCTTTTTTAAAACCTTTCCAATGACCTGATCCTAATAGGAAGGATGGAACAGCAAGGGTAGGGTCTGCTGTTTGATTTTATTTCCTGAATATTCTTCTGCAGTCCACCTGCATTTCACAACACTTATTAGAAGTATGCTCTGAAAATACAAATACAACACCTATTCCTTTTTATTGTTCAAAGGTCAGCTTAAGGAACCCTTAGGACAGTCTCTCTACCATCTTCCAATAAGACAGAAGTTCATTATCCCAACTCTAGGAACGTATGCATTTAGTAATTGACACCGGAAGAGTAATCCAGCTCTGGATCAAGATAAAAGGCAAAACCAAGTCCCTTCCCCATTGCTTTGCCTCTCCTGCCCTGCAGCTGTTGCAGTTGTGGGTGGCACAGACGATGGGGAAAGCCTAGTCTCCCTCCACCAAGTCCTGACTAATGGAAGAAATGCATGGTGGGAGCTTGGAGGGAAGAGGTAGATCCCAGCAGCTGGTCTCCTATTCTGCCCAGAAAGATGGGTCGCCAAGAAAAGAAAAAGAAGTGCTAAATGTGGGCAGATCTAAGCTTAGAACGCAGCTGCCTATTTCCTCAGTCTCTGAGCAGCTGAAAAAGGACCAATGCCCCCTAATTTCTATTTTGCCTCTTAATTTTGCCAACCAACTGGAGTTGTGAATTGCTTTAGTGAAAGCTCTTCATTAGCTAACTGAAAAGATGAGCTTTAAGTCTACAACCATAACTTCCATTCTTACCACACTTTAACAGTCATTTGTTCCCCTAGATTATTGCAAACATATCTGTACTTTGTTCACTTAAGTTATTGAGACAACACCAATGATCATTCTTCAGAAACAAGGATTTTTTATTTGGTTAAAAGGAGCACAGAGACATTTGAAGACCAGATAGTTACAACTCTCTCTTGAGAAGAAGGAGCCACAAGCATTGAAGAAACTAGAAGATACGACGGAGGCACCCCAGTTTACTCTCTCAGCCAAACATGGACAGTGAACACGTGATCATTGATGCCCTCCAACCCATTTTTATACTAATTCAGTTTCTTTCCTTGTGGAAATGTCAGTGTGCTGTGCTTAACTGCACACTAGTGGTGACCACTCAACTAGTCCCAACTGTAAAACTGCCTTATATGCTGACAGAGGCTAAACGGAGCTAGGAAAAACCTTAGGCAAACTCTGTAGGTATCGGCCTCCAGGGTCAATCCCAGAACCCAAACAACCATCTTTGCTTTGTTGGCAAGGTAGGGGCCAAATCGATTCCAGAACCCTCAGAGAGCCACTTGTGTTTACACAGGCAACACGTGAAGACATATGATTTATATCGTGTATGCCACTTTTGTTGCTCTAGATTGAGTATATTATTGTTTATACAGCTATTAACAAAGTTATTACAAAATCTGTTGAATTTTAAATGCAAAATAATTGTAAGGCACATGTCTTGCACAACTGAAATTAGACAATTCTTGCCTCCAAGTAAAATATTTGACTAGATTTATACCACGGTTAATGAAATAACTTCTTATTTCTGAAGAGATTTCCTAAACATACTCTGACCCAAAGCAGAGAAACTAAAAGAAGATGAGCCATTTCTAGAAAAGAAACTTTTTCTATGGTAATATATTTATGTGTGTGTGAATTCAGTTGACAACAGTGATACATTTCTTTAATCAAAACAGCAGTATTGAAAAATGAAACACTGTAAAAATAAATACAAGAACAGTCCATTTTTATCTAACACTTATGTAAAGGAAAAATATTTTGCACACTGTAAATTTCAATGCAATTTACACTACATTAACTCGATTACAACTTATGAAAGGTGAAAGAGACAAAAATAACTGCTTCCAATGCACATACTTCTCTGATGTGTTCATAGCAATTTAATCTGCATGGTCCATCCCATTTACTTGAAGTTTTGGTGCATCCTTTAGCAAAATAAGCATGTCCCACTCCATTATTAGCACAGCGTTATTTTATAAATGAAATAATAAACATATAAAAATTATTTTAATATTTGCCTCAAGGGGGAGCTTACAGTTCATCTTGTACATCCTTTGAGATTTCAAGCCATTCCAAGCTAATGTTCTGATGCCATTCCTTATACAGATCCCGAATTACAAAACTCTATTTTCTTTTCTGGAGCCAAGTCAATGAATTATTATACTTCCATGCCACTTTCTTTCCTGGTGCTTTTTGAAATCCACAGTGTGGACTGGTGTGGGCTAGTTTTTGTTCTTCCTTTACTGAAAAACAGAAGAAGTAATAAGTTCAATGTCTGAGACTGCTTATCAAACTAGACATGTCTTGGTCCAACTGGAGATATGTCAGACCCTTATTATGAAAGCACCTTTCTTCTCTCACCAGCATACTTTTTCATTCCTACAAAAAAATCTAGATTATTCCAGTATGTGAAGATGGTAATCAGTCTGTCTATCACACGTTGCAGAATTCCTTCAAAGAAAGAAATGAAGTCTTCCTAAACAAGCCTGAGTCATACAATTTTATATTACTTAACCGACTTCAATTTAACTGTGAATTTTTTACTAATAAATTACTATATCTAAATGATATGTTTTAGAGATTTGCACCCAATTAAGTAAGATCAATACAACTCTATCTATGAAGTCATCTAACATGAATGGAAAATATGCCAAGCAAAGTCTATGAAAAACATGAAAGTTTCCTAAATGGTTAAAACAAAAGGGTGGTTAAGTTATTAATGTGGCTTTTGTGTAGCATTAGTATTTCTTTTATTTAAGAGTTATTATGAGTTAAGGAAACAAGACTTCTTATTTTGAACATGACATGGAATGATAGAAGCCATCATGTGTACCAGATTGGAATTTAAACTTTCTGCAAGGCATTCAGATGACAATGGAGTTGAGTCTTTGATGAAGTTTCTCCTTGCTTTCCTGGAAGAAAGGAAAAGGGGAGGATCTAAGAGAGAATGAATTAAGCGCTAACAGCTTAATCTCAGAGGTAGTCTATGTTGATTTATTTTCTCACTCTGAGAATTTCAAACAAGTGAAAACTCCACAGGTCTTCAAAGTATAAAAACCTGGAAGACTTGAGAGTGAGCAGAATCTCCACAACAACACGCTATTTGGAAGAAGGAAAACGAACTTGAGAGAAAACTCCAAAAACTGGTACTTTAGTAACATTAATTTTAGAAATGAGAACGTCTACATAATTATTTTCAAATCCTTTTTTTCACACTGATTTGTTATTTACAGCTCTTCTGTAACAGGTTGGCTGGGTTATGGGGGATTTATATCAAATCCTTGCTCTACTTCATTGTTTTTCATAATCATAAATTTTCTTTCCATCTATAGCCTTAGGAATTAAGGGTAGAAATTAGATATTTACTATTGTCTTTATTCTGCATAAAATATTGAAAAATAATTTTAAGTGTGTTTTATATATATATGTGTGTGTGTGTGTGTGTGTGTGTGTGTGTGTGTATGAAAGTCAAGATGACAAAATATGTCACAATAGGTAGTATTAATTTTCCAGGCTTTATTTATCATTATTCAAAATGTCTTCTTTAAACAGCCAGTAAATCACAGGTTGGATTCTTTAAAAAATTTATGTGAACAATTTAGAGTTTATATCTATTTAATTTTTTTTCTGGGGCTTTTTTACTTAGCAATTCATTAGGGTTCATTTCAGGAAAAGAAGATGAAATAAAGTCAAAAGAGGAAAATGACTTATTTGCAGGTCCTTCACTGAAGAAAGCATTCTCTTAATCAGTTGTTATTTAAAACACTTTGACAAAGATGTCTAATTTATTCTAGCAAGCACACACTAATTAAAATCCACATCTTTTCCTTTTTCCTCTGATACATATTTATATTTCATACATTAATGTTTTAGTTTAATTGCCAAACTGACACATATGAAAAAATTTCACCTGTAACTCAAGGGTATGTGTAAACAGATATAAAAGAATACTCTCAAGAATCTTGCTGTTAAGACATATCACTTTATTTCAAGATGCCTACTAAAAAGTAACCCATTTTTACCGTTATACTATAGTTCCTATACTTAAAAGATCCTTTAGAAATAAAACAGAAGGCTGTGACTTGAAATTTTGAAAAGGTACTACAAAGTTCACTTACAAAACTCAAGTCTTTCATACAACTTGAGGTCAGGATTGAAAGCTTTATCATTAATGCTTATATTTAATAAAAAGAGACAGTGTACTATAGTTGCATATGTTGTGAGCTTATAAGCATTCACATTTCAGGTCCATCACACACATTAGCTATGAGACCCAAGGCAAACTGTGTGACTCATCTAAGCCACCATCTTCTCAACTGAAAAATAGAAACAGAAGGATACCTATTTCATATGGCTTGTGAGGATTAAATGAGATAATTCATAATCCTATAATCAAGGTATATTTTATTAGATTATGTATACTGGGTATGTACTGACAGACATGAAAACCAGAACTTTCTTAAGGCAACTTAAAAATATAATCTTATGCTAATTTTTTTTTTTTTTCAGTACGTGGACCTCTCACTGCTGTGGCCTCTCCCTTTGCAGAGCACAGGCTCCGGACGTGCAGGCTCAGTGGCCATGGCTCATGGGCCCAGCCGCTCCGCGGCCTGTGGGATCCTCCAGGACTGGGGCACGAACCCGTGTCCCCTGCATCAGCAGGCCTTCTCCCAAACACTGTGCCACCAGGGATGCCCTATGCTAAATTGTTAAAGAGTCCTGAAAACCTGTTTAAAGCTTTTCAAGTTGTCTCTGCATATATGAGTTATTTACCTTTTCTGCAGCATCTGGAAACAGCAGGTTCCGAAAGCAACCAGTATCAGTAAGAGCAATGGGATCGTTGGTATAACAACATAGATTAGATTGGGAATTATTCCTACAAAAATAAAACAGTCTTAACGTAAAGAGATAGTTGAGGCAGGATTCTGACATTAAAGTTGTATAAAAACTTTCCAAAAAGTTAAGGCAAAGTATAATTATTATCAATAAGATTCCAAGTAACGTTCTTCCCAGAATACTGAATAATCTAATGAAATAATATATTCATGTTTTATTAGAAATTAAAAACAAAATATACTGCATGGTTGCCATGCTCCACTTAAATGTCCATATTTCCAAAACTATTATTAAATCTTCAATTAAGATAGGGACTGGTTTTCACAACATATTAATAATCTTAGTTATCTCGCTTCATTAATCCTTCTCAGTTATTACTTTGAGAAACAAGTACTGATTATTAAAGGATAATCATGATTAAAATAATTGTTGATTTATTGGATATGTAATTATACTAACTAATAAGCCCAGTGCCATGATGATATGCATGACTCTCTGAGATTAAACGAAAATATGTAAATATTAAATGATGATAGAGTCACAACCTAGAGACATAAGACTACAGAGGCATAAACACTTGATCTTCATTAAATTCTAAAATGAATCATCTTTTAATCCTGTTCTATCACATTTGATAATGTTAGGTATTCTTTGTAAAATAAAAAAGTGCCACACTGATGTCCCATACAGCTTTAAATGACTTTATTAAACAATTGTTCAATGTCATAGGAGGGTAAATATTCCTAATGTAATTATTTACTGATCTATTTAATTAGATTTACATGTTCTGAATGGTTTTAAAATCAGACACCTGAAAGTGAAAAGCGCTAAAGTTTAATATCATGTCCATACAAGAAAAGCAAATTGGAAAACTATGCATTGAGCTAGCAAATTGAAAGCCATCATCATAATTAATCTAAATAATTCTGGTCAAAGTGGACAGGACTTAGATCAAACTCTCCATTTAACTGCACATCATTTCCTTTGTTAAGAGAAGAAAAATTAACTGAGGTCCAGTGATGGGGTATTTTGGAGATAATCTGCGGTTTTCATCCACTCTTGAGCCTGTTAAGGTGACTGCAAGCATTTTAAGTATTCAAGACACATTTCCTTTCCTTTTCAAAAGACCATCATGATCCTTTACATATAAGAGTAAAGAAAAAAGAAAGTATTTCCTACTCTTTCATGGATTTTGCATCACCTGTGGAAAGATTTTGAGACTTTGGGTCCTTGGCTCAATCTTTATAAAGTAACTAGTATAAATAAATATTCCTGTCCAATTGGCATAGGGCCATGCTAAAACAAGCCCCTAAAGGATCCTAAGAGCAGTTTTTGACTAACATGAGATTTGCACTGGGATTGCATTTTGTGTCTTTTGCAGACAGTGGTGTGCTGGAGACACGGAGCTGAAAGCTCATTAGATGCCTACTACCCAACCTGCTCTTCAGTGATGTCACTTGGTAGCTTGAAACTGACCAGGGTGGGAGTATCCACACCACAGAAAACTCAAAGTCTACAAATAAGGCTTTTTTAAGTCCAGCCTACCCCAGCCAATCCCTAAACATTTAACAGTACCCAACTGTTTACAGGCCACTGAATGCACCCATTTACATCATAACACCTACATACTGGGGAAGATCCTTGTGGATCCACGTTTTGGTGTAGGATATACTTAGTTTAGTACTAGATACATCCACTTAAGTGAAAATAGAAAGAAAACAAAATAGTTTTTTCTATTCAAGAACTAGCTTAGCATCATTTGTTCTAACCTAGTCCTAAAGTAAATTTCCATAGGTCTATATTTAGTGCACTATTTCACAAAGCAACAAGAAAAGTTGGGACCAATGCGAAGCAAAGTGTAAAAGTATATTTTCTTCTCTTGATAGGTGATTTAGAGACATTTGAACTAATTACCTGCCTCAGTAACAACCACGTTTTGATGAGTGTCTCCAGGTTGATTTGTAAAATAAGTCTTTTCTACCGGAGCTGTTGGATTAATCTCTGTAAATAATAAGTACAGTTGTCATACATAATGATAAACAAGACAAATACAAATTCAGATGAAAATAAAAGTTTATTATAAAACAAAATAAACATTGATTTCTGAAAAACTTCCAGCTAATTCTATTCTGAATTTAAATTTATATGAAATGATCTAACTATAAATTCAACATTTAATTATCTCTGAATAAAGATCTGGTGAGTCTTTGCAACTTGGATCTACTGGGTGAACCCCTGTAACCCCAAACTTCATTTAGCAATCCAGAGCATCTATTCTGATGATAACCTACTACAGGTAATAATGACAAAATAGGTACAGTAGGTACAAAAGTAGGAAAAGATAGTCAAGAATTGGTGAGCATAGCATGAGACACTAACTGCAATTCAAAGACCAGCAGGATTATTTCTATACTATTATTGGTGTATAATTTAGATTTCTCCTCGCAATAATAAGCAGCAGATAACTGCATATGGACTGCACCTGGAATTGATGATTCAAGTAAAAATGTCCTAAAGCACATTTCTGTCCCCTACAAAAAATGTCACCTTAGATTTGCTTTCCAATAGTGTCTACTTCTTTAAAAAATAATCATAAATTAAGGCTTGCAAGCTGTTTCTTTCCCTGGTTTTATGAGGCAAGATTTCTTCAATTTTCACACACTTGAAAACTGTTGAAATTTCTTACAATGATCTGGTACAGCTCTCTTGCCTAATTTTTTTCCCCCTAGGGCACTATTCATTAAATTAATAGTTCAGAGAAAATAAATTGAATTACTAAGAAAATAACCTGTAAATTTGTTTTCATTTGTTCCAAAAATATAATTCTCTGTTTATTTTTGTCAATTAATGGAAAAGAAAAAAACACATGCGGCATCTTACATTAGTTTTAGAATATTAAACCATTTTAATGTCATGTTTACTCTAATTTGGCCACATAGTCTCTATTCATTAGAAGCTTAATCATACACCATCCTATAATAATATTTATTATTCTTATACACGTATATTACACTGATACTTTGCCCAACACAGTCCTATCCTACACAGAATTTAGGCACTCTATGCCCCTAGGTGCTCAACTGGTATTTGCTGAACAAATAATACAGATATTATGCAATTTATCAACATAGAACTGGTTATCTTTAAAATATTTTAACAAACTTTAATGCAACTGCTGATTAAGTAACAAAATTTTAGAAACATAATCTCCTACATACTATTTTTAATGTCTAAGAGCAAGAGTACTTAATGTAATTTTAATAAATATAAAAATCAGATTCAGAAGTATCCCCTTAAAATGTCTTTGGATAACATTGATAGATCCAAAGAATAGATATTCAACTCACAGAACAGTAACCAAAAAAATAGGTGGAGAAGAGAGTGAGAAAACTCAGAAGTGAATTATTCAGTTTCTGTATAGCTATATTAATTTTTTTCCACTTTGGATATCAGTAGCCATGCTATTAGACAGCATGCAGGAACAGAAGCAGGAGACTAAGTTCCTTTTGGTACTTAGTTCCTTTGGTATTTTTGGTATAGTTGGAGAAAAAAGTTCAAAATAATCAGTGTTATAATCTGTAAATTGTAATTAGTCTCACTACTTGATCCTCCAATCCCTTCACCACTAAGAAGTTAACTACTTACCATCAAGAAAGCATTGACTATATAAGCAAGGAATTTAATCAAACCAACATCCTTCATAAATAAGACACTAAGCTCAAAGAAAGAAGGTTAACTACATAGAAAATACATAAAAATGAAAAGATTTAAAGTAAAGCAAAGTAGAAAAATTCTGTACATTAATAATTCTAAGTACTTTTACACTGTAGAAGTGTACATGTGCTTCAAAAACAAAAAAATACATGAAAGAATCTTGTTAAAAAACTATAGGTATTTGAAGATTTAGGTAGAATATAGAAGATATATGAAAAACTGATTTTATGTCTAAAATGCTCTTCCATGAGTAATATAAACCTAGACTACCTAATACCAAACAAGAGGATTCTGGGGAATAGTGACCTGAATAATGTGGTAAATATAATATAAAATAAAATAAAATACAAAGGGTCACCTAAAAGCTCAAAGAATGAAGATAATATTGTATTAAGAAAATGCTGTAATGTACTGTTTCATTTAATAGTTTCAAGCACACAGTGTCACAAATTTAAAATATCAAAGAATTTCAACTTCATATTTTTCTAGGAAAAATATTAAGACAAAGAACCTAAGTGTGTAACAGATATAGATTTGCAAAGGCTTCTAGGAGGACAATGATGCATTTAGGAGCCTAGAGTTTTAAAGACTAAACTCACCAGGGATAAAGAAAGTAGGCTAATATACTCAAGAACAGGATAAATATAAGAGAAGCATAAATCTAATCCAAATAATCCCTTGCACTTTACAGTCTTATGAGAAAAAGAAGACTCATGTAATTTCAACAGAATAATGGAAATAGCAGTACTTGATTGTAATTGCCTTCCACGAACACATGTTATGAGGTCAAGCAGCCAGCCCTTGGAAGAGTTCAAATGAAACTTCCAAACACTGAGAAGAGGAAAACAGAAAAAAAAAAAAAAAAAAACAAATCCTCATAGCCTAAATATCTAATTTGACTTTCTTTGAGGATTAAAACGATGAGTTTACATCGTTCTGATTAGTCTCTCTTTTGGTCAGATATCAATTCAGTTGAGTTGTTCTAGTCAAAGTAACTCAAATTTACTATTTCAGCAGGAAACCGCACTAGTGTAGCTCAGGTCAGTGCGGTCTTCCCACGTGCTCCATACGGCAAGAAGTTGGAGACGTCAAACAAAAGCGAACTGCCGAGGCATATTCCAAAGAATGAGGATCACGCGGAGAACGCGGCACATGCCCCTACTTTTCTGCGCCGTGGTTCTCTCACTTTCTTTCACTGAGGAGCACAAACCAAGTATCACGTCATGAAATGATAAGCTAATGTCCCAGGAGAATGCTGCTTGCTTCCCTTAAATTCACCAGAAAATCTCAAGAACTACTGATCAGATGTGTAAACCTACAGGTGCTTTGGTGTCTTACACCTATTTCACACACACTATACTAAATTTCGAAATATTTTTAAATAGATATTTATTCTTCATAAAATCTGTTTACAAAAACACAGTTTGGCCTTAATATTAGAAATAATTATTTTCTCTTAAAAAATCCCTCTGGATGTTTTCTAGTTGCTCCCTTCTATTGAACTCATAGGGCAGTTTTCTTTATAGCCTAGTGTGCTTCAATACTTTGTCATCAAACTGCAAAGTAATTCTGTGTTTCACAGCAGAAAAACAAAATGAGCCCAAGGTAGTGAAGGTTAAAGATAAAACTTAATATAAGCAAATATGCACAAAATCTGCTCCTACGGACATACAATGCTTCCTACCTGGTTCATACTTGCAGATGTAATTGTGCTTCATGTTGCACCTGTCGTCATTCCACTGGTAAAGGTAGGGACCCCCAAGGCCAGGATTGGCTGTTGGCTGATGATACATCACAACACACTTTTCACTTCCACAGGAAGGTTCATCAGTATACCAGTTTCTGCCAAGTACAGAGCAGCAGGAACACTTCTCAGTGACTTCGCCTGTTCTATTCTGACATCCTCTACAGATAACAGAAATCTCCCTTTGTCCTCTGCCCTCTGAGTAGCCCCCTTTGCGTCCTCAGGATCCCTACTCACCGGTACTGGGAACTGCTTCCATCGGACCACTGGTAGAGATCTGGGCAGGCACCAGATGTTTGCCCCTCTCCATTTCTCCAAAGCCCTATCCAGAAATCACCATCAGAAATCCCGGTTCCTGGCTTTGTCAGGTTTTGCAACATGCTCTCTATTAACTTCTGTTCTGCTTCATTCTCAAGGCTGAGAAGGACTCCCCCTTCACTCTCACAAGCCAGGCGTGCCTCCTGAAAGCTCACTCGGCTGGATAGTTCATGGAAGTAGGCCATCTTGTAGCAGGGATGTTTGAAGTCAGCAAAACATACCTTTTGGCCTGAACAAAAAAGATGCCCATGTATTGATTATCTGAACTATAGTCATAATGCTACTTACTACAAATTAAAATGAAAGAACCAATCAAAACAGAAACAATCTGCCAAGAATGCTTCTCCCATTGAACCATTGCACAAAGTTTATTTTCTAGATTCTTATTTCAATTTACAAAAGCAAATTGATTCCCTAATAAACTTGTAACATAAACTTTTAAACACAGTATATCATGGAAATTTTTGTAAAGGGAAGTCATAATTCTCCTGGCTTAGATTTTGTAAACTGACAGCATAGCGAGTGAAAGTAGCTAAAAAAAAATGTCAGGTATACACAGTAAAGGAAGCTAAAAGGTCAAAATTATGAAATAAGAATCATAATTCATAAAGGAATTATTAAAAACAAGTAAAAAAAGCAAATTTACATAAGGTATCATGAAGTGAATACATTTAAATAATTGAAATTTAAATAAAGTGACAAATTTAAGGTGTAAATATTTGTTTTTATTGTATATATCAGAGAGTAAATACATTAAAATTGAAAGTTAATAGAAGTCAGAATGAAGGTAACGCTAATAATAAACAATTTATTGGGGACTTCCCTGGTGGCACAGTGGTTAAGAATCTGCCTGCCAATGCTGGGACACGGGTTCGAGCCCTGGTCCAGGAAGATCCCATGTGCCACAACTACTGAGGCCACATGCCACAACTACTGAAGCCCATGTGCCTAGAGCCCATGCTCCATAACAATAGAAGCCACCACAATGAGAAGCCCGTGCACTGCAATGAAAAGCCCTCAATCGCAGCAACTAGAAAAAGACCATGCACAGCAATGAAGACCCAACACAGCCAAAAATAAATAAATTTTTAAAAAATTATTAATATAGTATTGTATTAGAAGTGACAGGTTAACCTCCTAGAGTACTTATAGAATACTCAGAATTTGGAGGTGAAATTGAAAATGTAATTTTTATTTTCACTGGTATTTTAAAGATTTTTTATAAGTTACAGCACTCAGTTTAACCATCTATCCTGATATTTATTAATGATTTTAGAAGTCACAATATAGAGAATATAAACTTGTGTCAAGATATTAAACGGAACCACAAGTGAAGCTTAAAATACTTCTTGAGACCTCTTAATGAAATATCACCTTTTATTATCAAACTTCATTGCTGTGACATCATTATACTTCTGCTCAAACTACATCAGTAAAGACTTAAATACATAGGCAATGAAAGTTTGACTTAAAAGAGCTCTTAAAATTGAATTTCACATACCTCTAGGAATTGAGCACAATGAATATTCCTAATTACTTAGTGACATACAAATATGAATGATCATATTGGGTCATAATACAACCATATATATAACAGGGATATTACAGTGTACAGGATTTAGCAGTGGAATTCCTATTGGTCTACTGCTTACACCTGCCTCTTTTTACCACCAAATACGTATGCCAAGATTACAGACGCAATCTCCAGAACAGTCACGCTGTTTTGTTTTGTTTTTCATTAGCTTCCTTGGTTCACCTCTGATCTCTGCTGTCAACTTTAAAAACTGCCATGGATCCCTCTCTGTCACTATTCCTTAACCCCAGCCTGCTGTCCACAGCTTTCACTACCCTTTTAGTCCCTCTGATTTCAGCTTGAGGTTTGACCTTGGAAAATAGACTATATAGTATTTTATGTAAAATTAAGGCAAATTACTTCATGCTAAGAAATCAAGGCATAGGTTCACTGCTTACAATTCTTGTTGGGATTGAAGGCTTTTTTCACTATGTATTTAATTTTGTAGCCGATCAAGAAAATTTGACAGTAGTGGAGGGCTGGGGGGGTGTATTATATTTAAACATTGGCAAAACAAAGTAAAGCATTCAAGCTTTGTACTCTTAATTACAGTACATCACACTGAGCCAGTGTCGGTATCACAACCATTCTCCCTCAGAATCAGCAATTAATGACCGGTGATGACACTTAGAGGCAGGAGGGAGAGGCAGGAGGGAGAAAAATCAGTGGAAAGCCATTAACCTCACAACAGTGTTTGAGTAATAGGCATTCAATAAGTTGACACTGCTGAGAACAGCCAACTAATAACATAGCAGTTCCAGCAATACAAGCAAGACAGCCAGTTGTCCTCTTTGTCTCATTAACTGTGGTCTGGACCCAGGAGCAACACACTGAATAATAAGAACAAATTAAGAGACTGCCCCAACTAATTGTTAATGAAAAATAACAGGCTCTTATGAATGACCATGGGGAAACTGGAATTAAAGTGACATCAAGAGGACAAATCAGTCTGAAACAAATAATCCTCGAGATATGACCATGGAAGTCCAAATGGTTGATCCTAATACAATTATTATTTTTTTTTAATTTCTCCTAATTATTAGGGTTTGTGATGTCTTCATTGTTTAAAACGGTTGTTCCTGGAAATACTCTAGCAATGCCATTAAGCCTAGTGATTTTTATGCCTGTATTTTTAAAGCAAGTTCTGTTTCCATTTTTATCTTCTACATCTTTTTCATATTTCTAAGTCTCAAAATATATCTGGATTACATTCCCTTGAGTTTTCAGTTTGTTCAGTTTTTTACTCCAAGAACTCTTAGACTTCAATTTGATTCCAGCACTTGTGAAATATTAAGTTGTCCAATGAGATTGTTTTGCAAGAAAACAGAAAGAAGCCAAATTAAAAAAAAAAAAACAGATTAGCCAGAAGTTTTAATGAGTAAAAATTATTTATGTAACAAAGCCAGCACAAGTTCGGAAAATGCCTAGGTATGACATATATGCTAAAAGTGTCTTCTCATTATCTTTGAAGTACTGAAAAACAAATGCAGCAGAGATTTATTATTTATGGTGAGAATAGAAGAATGATGATGAAAATTACCTTATTTATAAAATTAAAACAGCTCTTCTAATTAAATACATAAGCGAGCTTTAAGTGGCTTGTAGAAATTCCTAATACCACTATTAGGTACTAGGAATGTCAATCTGTAGATAAATGTTAGTCTGTAGAGAAATAATAATAACAATAATAATTAAAGAAAAATCTATACACAGGGATTATATTTTAAATAATTAAGAACTGATACTGCACAAGCCCTGGATCATAGCCAGCCTTGGCACTCTCTATGCTGGGCATCCTCTCTTTGGCTGTGGATGATGGAGTGGTCCAGAGGTCTTAGATGAGGGGATGCAGACTGTGGTGGCTGCATAGCAGGGGGAATCTCAGAGGATCAGGACAGTGGCCAATTACCAACTACAGACAGATATTAACTCCAAAGTGCATTAATTGAATATCAGCTGTGTCCACAAATTTTAAACTGAAAAGTCACTAGCAGTTCAGATCTAGCAAAGCGGTTTTAAGGAAATTATAGATACACTGTAGTTTTTATAGTATCTATATATAAAATCAGTTAAAGCTGACACTGGGAATTTCTTCATATTCAATTCTCTTTTACTACTGATTTCCACCTTATGGTGCAAATTTGGTCCAAGTTGCAGCAAAATCAGCAGAAGCAGCAGCTACTGAACTGCTCACCACTATTTCAGCTGATCACACTTGGCTGGAATAGCAGTGGAACTCCCAACAGCTGGGAAACAAATGTCGTCCTAATTCCCAGAAAAGTCCCATTAATATGGATCTTCTCGAAGCAACTTTCCCACTTCAGTAAAGGCTAATCTTCTTAGGGAACCCTTATAATTAGCTCCTTTCTCATTCTGTGAGATCACATGGAGAATTTCCTTTTCTCTTACTTTTAAATATTATATTCAGATAAAATCCTCCATCGACTTTTTTTTTCTTTTTTTTTTGAGGTACGTGGGCCTCTCACTGTTGTGGCCTCTCACATTGCGGAGCACAGGCTCCAGACACGCAGGTTCAGCGGCCATGGCTCACGGACCCAGCCACTCCACGCCATGTGGGATCCTCCCGGACCAGGGCACGAACCCGTGTCCCCTACATCGGAAGGCAGACTCTCAACCACTGCGCCACCAGGGAAGACCCTATCGACTATTTTGACCAGTAGAAAGCTAGTCTTCCATCTACTACATCTAATCTTCCATCTACTATCCTACCACCCATAAAATATTCAGATAAATATTCAGATAACCATATAGTAGTTTTTATCACACTAAGGCTACCGTGATACTGTCTAACAATAATTTACTAAATGTTACCTAACACCTGTAGTGGGAAACCTCCCTTGATTGTTGGCTTATGTGCAAGAAAGACCTTTCACCCAGGATTCTACACCTCCTGGTTTCATACATACACACACACATGCACACACGCACACTCACACACAACTACATACATACACATGCACTTTAATTTAGAGATAATTTTCAGTATCGCCTACTAAAATAAACATTCCTATCATTATCACAGCTAAGATTCTGCTACTATTTCCACGCATAGATCATTCTGTCCTTTTTCTCAGTCATGAAAATTCCTTTAGAGCTAAATATTGGCAGAGTTTTCAACGCTTTTAGCAACAATGTAAAAGCAGGGCCAAACTCATAAAGTCATGGCAGTTTACTTTTTTCTTCCTGAATAGAAAGGATCTGTGACTTGGTTTTGTTTTGCTTATAGTTATCAATTTTCTGGAAGTTGAGTCTTCATTTAGTTATGAAAGTAAGAACATTTTTTTTATACCTCACACCATAATCATATATTGTCAACATTAAATAAGCATTGAATTTATATATTTTTCAGTAAAAACATGGAAGATTTATTATGAATTCCTGTTGTTCAGTTATGATCTACCTTTAGTTGCCAAGAAAAAAACAAGTTGTACAAAAGAGGACTTACATGATAAATCTTCCCCAAAGCAGACTGACCAGACTTTGGACATTTAACTAGAATACCACAGAATAATTTGTTTTTCATAATTCTTTCTTACTCTACTCAAAATCAAAGGAATCAATATGCTGCATCTACAACATACAATGTGACATGACCTCCAATAGTAAAACTTTCAAACTAAAAAAGGGAATGCTCTCAATCATAAGTATTCTGCTTTCAGTGTTCAATATTACACCTACTTTTTAAGACTTTTTCATTATAAAAATGTTTTGTTATAATAAATTTTATTTTTGCAGGAGATTTTATAAAGCAATTAATTGCATAGCACACTATTAAGATTGTGCTGGAATCCGTTTTCCTATATTGATAAACAACCAAAACTGTAGTCTTGGTCATTGTTTGCATGATGGTGGCATCTGCAAGCCCTACATCTCCACCTGGGAAATATCACAAACTTTCTGAGAAGGGGATGAAATTTATTTTTTTAATCCAGTATTTGAAATCAAGATCTAGATAATAAATTGTAAACCAAGTAGATAAATTGTAAACTGCGTGAGTGAAGAATTCAAGCATTCAATCACTAAGAGCTGGCTTGGAATCCCAGAACTGTACTGGAACTGTGGGGACGTTGGGGACATTATTTAAACCTTCCTGACTTCAGTTTTCTCACCTAAAAAGTGAGAGTGGTTAGGAGTTTTAAAGAAATAATGACAATAATAATAGCCTGACAGGGGACTTCCCTGATTGTCCAGTGGTTAAGACTCCGGGCTTCCACTTCAGGGGGCACGGGTTCAATCCCTGGTCAGGGAACTAAGTCCCACATGCCATGCAGCATGGCCAAAAAAAAAGAAGAAAAAAAAAAAAAAGCCTGACATTTATCAATAGTTTAGTGTGCAGGGCCTCACTGCTAGCACAATCCACACCTTTGGTTAAATTAGGAAAGATGATCTCTCCTGGTGATACAGGCTGCTCAGTTTGAAAAAGTTATGCTCTCCTCCACGTTGCCTCAGCTGCAGGCACGGGGACTGCCGCGTTGAGCGCCCTCTCACAACCTCCTGGCCGGCAGCTGTGTCCATGAAACAACCTGTACTACTGTGTCTGAACCCCTTTAACCCTGCAACAACTCTGTGATGAAGGTGCTTTCATCCCATTTTAAAAATGAGGCAAGGGAGGCATAGAAAAGTTAAATAATTTGCCCAACTCACATGACTCATAAACGGTAAAGGGTTTAGAACCAAGCAGACTGGCTCCACAGTTCATACATGTCCCCAGATTTCTATGCTGCCTCCATGGAGGTCTCAGATATATTTTTCTAAGGTGAAGAATTTCATGAATAAAGGGATTGATTAATATATACATTATTACTATGACCTATGTTACCATGTTCAGCATTGGTCTGTTATTGATACCGGATCGCTAACATATACTAGGGGTTGTACATTGAGGGTTTGTTTCTAAGCAGAATGTAGAGTTTCTTTTACTGAACATTTAGACACAGGATCCATATTGGAACATCTATCTCAGATTTTCAGACCCTTTATGTCCTTAGTGATTTTTTTTTTTTTTTTTGCGGTACAGGGGCCTCTCACTGTTGTGGCCTCTCCCGTTGTGGAGCACAGGCTCCGGACGCGCAGGCTCAGCAGTCATGGCTCACGGGCTTAGCCGCTCTTTGGCATGTGGGATCTTCCCGGACCGGGGCACGAACCCGTGTCCCCTGCATCGGCAGGCGGACTCTCAACCACTGCGCCACCAGGGAAGCCCCCTTAATGATTTTTTTATCTAGCCCTTCTATTTTCCAAGTAAAACAAACAAGGTCCAAACTGAACTTTTTCCCAATCACAAGGAGTATAACTTTAGTCAAATTGTCAGGCTGTGTTACATTATCAGTAATATGTTAAAACAGTGAAAGAAACAATCTTGTGTACATCCGTCCACCTGTGTGCAAAGTACTTAACAGAAGAGAGAGGGTTGGAGAAAGTAAAACTGCTAGTGAGACCATCAGCTGAATTTCCACTTTGGACACATTTATACAACACTGTCCACTTTCTAATGTTAATGTAACAGATATTGCCATCTTCCAGAAAAAGAATTACAAAAACAAAACCATAAAATGATGAAAAATAGCCGTTAAGGATTAATGGCTATGGTGAATGTGTAGTTTATTACATGACTGGTAATAAGATTAATTTGTTCCTTTCTTGCCCAAGAGATACTTAAAGTAATTGCATCTCTGAAAACTGCACTGTCATCACTTTATGCTTTTGATGATGTCATGGAAAATAGTACCATAGGCTGGAATACGCTCAGCAGTTTTTTCTTTTTAATTTTAAAAAGTTTTTGTGTCTCCCTTGCTATCATATTGATCTAGGTTACTGGTCACCACCCATGATTTTGCAATATTTGGTGGCATTTGCATGATCAAAACGGAAGTCTCTAAATTGCTCAGTCTTCTAAATAAAATGTTTGCCAATTTAAATAACTTCAAATTAATACATATTAAACTCTTCTGCAGAAATGTGGAGGCACCATGAAATACACTTAATGCTTTTTGCAGCATAAACAGGTTGATGGATCACTGCTGTGTGCACTAAAAAGAGAAAGTAAAAACAAACACACACACATTACTTCAAAACACGTCAAATGCTTAAGAATATGCATGTGCCCTTCAAACATATCCTCCCATCTCAGAGACCTGAATTTTGAACACTTCTTTTTCATATGTATCCCTATACCCAAAAGTAAAATCCTCTTACCTTTGTTCTAAAGAAGGTGTCATTACACACCAGTCACTTCACAGATTTAAATGCTGGCAGACCCCAGAGATATCCTCTACACATCTGTGTGTACAACAAATCAGTACAGGTCCAAGACCTTAAAAGTAGTTCCCAAGTTAGAATCACAAATTCACTAAAAAATCTTTGATCATTATCCTTATAGTTTATATTTTTATTGTATATCTATGAATCAAAATAAGCATAGCCAGTAATCTACACAAATACTTTTCTATTACTGCTAGCTGCTATTAAATCTTATGGGGCAGATTATGATGATGTTTGAAATGTTATTTCTCATTTAAATATTTTCACTTCATTTATAAATAATGCTCTCGACTTTAAAAAGTGTGGTGTATTTGAAAGTATCAGAAAGTATCTTATTGAATAAAGTACTAAAATGAGAATTGCTATAAAGCATTATTTTGTGAGTTCCTGTCTTTTTTTCTGCAGTAATTATTTTGATACACTGAATAGAAATTATAAATGGTTGTGCTGATATTCCATAATTAGAAAATGTATTCCATATATCGTAAGTATGCTCCTAATAATGGCCCCAAAGAGTTTGTTTCACTTGACAGACAGCTGAGTAGAATTTTGGTAAATCGCCCCTAATGGCATGAAAAAGTTTATGTACTTCTCAAAGCTTAACATCAACCAGGGAGACATTAGACCTACTTCTTCCAAAATGTCAGGCTTTAAACTCCTCTGTACTCATGCCATTATGGCTGAAATACATATTGTAAAAAATTAGTCTTCAAAGGATAAAATCACAAATCAAGTTCTAATGGTTAGATTTCAATGTGAGTTTGTAAGGCCAAAGACAATTAAATTATTCATAAGAAAAACATAACTGTTTTAATATCAAGTAAACATCATCATTTATGTTAAATCAAATAGATCATGTTCAGTTAATTAGAAATTTTCCAGATGGCACTTACAAGATGCCTATAAATACTTAATAGGAAAACAGAGGAAAAGGTTTGCAGCAATTTATGCAATAATAGAACACAAAATAAACTTTTCATCAACAATTTTTTCAAGTTCTTTCTTTTTTTTTAACTTTATGTATTCTTTTTCTCCCTTTGCAAAGTTTAAGACATACAATAAGAATATACCTAGTGGATACTATTTAAGTCAACGAAGTGTTTCTATGTGTTTAAGAAACACCTTATGCTCAAAGTCTGATCTCTGCTGTTAATTCATTTGCAAGAATAAATCTGACAGAGACAAGGGCAGTCAGATATGTAATTTACACATTCAGATGAGTTTTATGGTGAACTTATTTTTAAGCTAAAATAGGGGGAATGGGATCTAATGCTATGGCTTTTGTAACCTCCTTGTTTGATACTGTAAAGTTTTCATTTTATAAATGAAGGATAATAACAGCCTGAAAAAAATGTAAGCAACACGCACTTCCAAGTGACATTTCACAATGTATTTAATTCCAGTGTCTCCTGAGGGCCAGAAAGTTAGTGGAGAGTGATTGATGACCAGACATTGAAGGATTCTATTCAGAAGATGTAGAACATCACATTGCTGAGGGAAGATCAGCAACGATTAAGCTTAATATGCCAGTTTCTAAAGGTCTAGTTTCACTACTGATTAAGTTACTGTTAGTTGTCATCTACCTCTACCTCTAGTGACACCTGTTACACAGATGCACAGAACGTGAAAAGGAACTCAGGCTTTTTACATTAAAAAACTTCCCACACTTAAAACACATGCCCACATACATTCAACAAATATTTATTGCAACACTTTAATTAGCATCACAAGAGATTTCAATAAGGATAGCCATGTTCAATTCTCCTGTAAGGTCTATTCATTCATCCTAGGCTTTTGAGAATCTTTATGTTTTTTAAGAGACCTTCCCCAAAAGTAAGGGAGAATGAATGCGACACGAATTGCTCAACAATAGGACAATGAAAGTGGAAGGAAAAGAAAAATCAAAGCCAGCTCCGGGAAGCTTGCCAATTCCGATCCATTTCCCTTGCACTGACTCGACCGACCTAATTGGGCACCTACTGTGTGCACAAACCTGCATTAATGACCATGTTCACCTCAACCCAACTCGAGCAGACTTCATGTTCTGAGAAATCCCCGACTTGGAATGAGGTGTGTAAGGGCGTCCTCACACAACGACCAGTCCCCTGGTCTTTGTCAGCCCTCGTGAGAACAAAGGCTGCATGCCCCCTGGGTCTGTGAGCCCCGCACAGCGAACAGGTCTGGTCTCCGGAATCATCTGAGTGAACCCTGTGCGGGCGAGGACTGAAGTCGAGCCAGGACGACAGGGGGTGGCATTTCTGCAGCGGTTCCTCTGTCTCTGGGCTCCCTCTGCCTACGCCGTACCCCACCCCTTCTACAGGTACCAGCCCTGCCCTGCGGCCAACTCTCTTACAAAGAAAGTCGACATTAGTCCTAGACAGCGCTGTACTGCTCAGGATGAAGCGGGGCTCGCTTCGCAGCTACTGAACCTGGCGCTTCCAAAATAGTTAAACTTTTCTGTGTGTTTAGGGAGGCTGGGGAGAAAGCAAAATACAATCAATTCCCCCCCGCCTCCTTCGGCCCCCTACCTACCCCGCACGGGTTTCCAACCCCTTGGAGAGCCTCCACCCCAGGACAGGCCGGCCCGCACCGCCCTCGCGCCCCGCCGCCCCCTCTCCCGGCTCGTGCGCTCGGCGGACGACCCCGGACTCACCGCTGACCACCCGGCGGCAGAAGGCCCCGTGACCGCAGAGCAGTGCGGCGCCCAGCAACAGCGAGACCACGCGGCTCATCGCGGCGCGGCGCGGCGGCGGCGGCGGCTGCGGCGGCAGCAGGTGTGGCGTGGAGCGAAGGGGTCTCTGCCCGCCGCGCAGCCGGGGCTCTAACCCCGCTGCCTCCCTGCCTCCCCGCGGGGCCCTACTCCGGCCGCCCGAACCCGGCTGCCCGGCCCCCTGCACGCATCGCCTCTGGCCAGACCTGGCGCCGGGCGCGCTGGTGCCGCGCGCGACTGTGCCCGGCTAGAGCGCACGACCCTGCGGGTGCGCGTCTCGGGAGAGGCAACAGAAGTTAGGGGGTCCCGTGTCTATCCCAGAGGTGAGGCAGGAGCCCCGATTTGGACCCCACCGCGCCCTTGGCGCCTCTCCTCGGCCTCTGGCAAGTGAGGGGCTGGGCCCATGCGCCCTCCTGGTCGCGGCTCCCGCAGCAGCAAAGCAGCAGCTCTGCGCTGGAGGCGACGTCTTATATACCCACATGCCGAGGTTCCAGCCCCTCGCGAGTAATAATTTTTAACTACTTCGTCTCTCCTGTCATGCGGAGCATCCTGGCCCCTCCCCTAAAAACTGGAGACGCTTTGCAAACAGTCCAGTCAGCGGCCCCACCTCCTCTCCTCCCGGTTTCCTGTTTCCATTCGCTAGCAGACTGGATACTCATTTGTGTAAAATGTGACAGCTTTGCTATTAAACTCTGGCGAAAGTTGGATCCATTTGATTTTCTCAAAGATTAATGTCCACGGGGATGCCAAGTTTTGGGGCTTTTTTTTTCCTGTGCTCAATTGTTTGCTCATACATATTGCTAGATGCAGGGCACTAGCCACTATTTAAAATGGATTGGCGAAGTGGGAGCCAAAACACGCTCCGTGAATTATACAGTGTGGCAGGTTTTTCTCCACCTAGGTTCTGCAAGTAGATTACTTCCAAGCAGGCTGTTTGACTAAGTTGCCAAGGAGTAAATTAAAGAGAATATTTGAAACAGTTTTCCCAACTGATTTCAATCTCCATCTTTGTAGCTCTAGGGAAAACCATCAACATAAAATAAATTTTCTGAATACTTGGGAATTTCCTGGACATAAAAGTATGTATTTCTTTGTAATCATCTATCAGTGACCTGGGGTCTACATCAGAAGTAAACCATTCTAAAACCTACAAAGGCACTTTTCCATAACATGACTTGGTCTTTATTGTAATAACAGTCCACCCAAGGATGCTGCATTTTCCTGGAGTACTGAAAAACAGTTCATGAGAGTTTTATCTATATCTAGTCCCTGATAGAAACCCTGAGGATGCCCTCATAATGGGCTTCAGTAGAAGTATTTTGCCATTACGTTGCTTTAAATGCACCAGGATTTGTTAAATGAAATCCTTTGGTTTTAATGATTTTGAAATCCTTTGGTTTTTACAGCACCTCCCTGTCTTTTGTTTTCATAAGCCACAAGTACACTCAACACTTGTTGGGCTGTTTTCTTAGGGGAAAAAAGTAAATCTCTCTATAGTAAAGACAAGTCATATAGAATAAGAAATTTTAACACTTGGAAAGATCTTAAGGATTATTAAATCCACCCTACTCAAGAAAGCAGAATTCCAAAATAATTATAATATCATCTATTACTTTATTTTCCTTATACAACTATTAAAGGTAATTTATTCCAGGGCCATGGGCAATTGGTAAATCGTGTAAAGGATATGGATTTTGTGAGTTTCTCCACTAGCTAAAGGTCCAAAAGAAACAGGTATTGCTGGGATCTTGAATGGAAAATGAAAAACATTAAGTTCTCAAAGCAATTGGAGGCATATGTAAGCTCAGCCCTGTAAATCATGTCAAAGAGTGTCACTGGGTATGACTGTAGTCAGAAAGTTGCTCCAGGTGCCTTCAGAGTCCAGTATGGAGGAAGAAATGTAATAATGACTGTGTATATAAAGGTTATAGTGGAAGAAGTGTGAATGAGTATCGTGGTTAGCCTGGAGGAATGAGGAATCAGGGATTTTTGCAGGAATTCTCTAGCCACCTTCAGGTTCAGTGTGATGATCCTCATTGTCTGATGACCTGGATGACTGCTCCAGGTGCCTGAAGAACTAGGTAGGGTTCTGAATGGGAGCTCCTTTCATGCCATCCTACTCCCAGATAATCACGTGGCTCAGAGCTATCATGGAAAGGTCCCTGTTTGGGAAGGAATGCCAGTGGATTACAATAGAAGCACTGGGTGTAATTTTCCACATATGGATAAACCCCCAAATGTCTCTAATGCCTAAAAAGCCGGCAAGTCCTTGAAGCCATTATTGGCAAGGGGGAGCCCCATGGTTTTCATACTTCAGAAAATCCAAATTAATAACTATATCCTGAATATGGTTGCACAGGCTTCCTAGTATAGTTCCTTGTCTTTAGGCTATGATTATATCGGTTCAGGGTGGCCACACCCATTAATTAGGGCTACTCAGCAGTTATTCTGGTAGCTGTTTGACTTATCAGAACAAATCATTAAAGGCTCTTTTCAGATATGATGTTTTTAAGGAGACCAGCTGACAAGACCAGGTTCTTTGTTTCTCCATCACTAGAAAACATCTGGATGGATCATCATTAAATTCATAGAGCACATTTTGGGTAGTCATAAGTATAGAATATTAGTGGTATTTGATATTCTCTTTGAAGAGCATGGGGCGGAGGGTGTCTATCTTAATTTTTTTTAATATAGCACATAGTAGGAGACAAAATTGTCAGCAAAATTCCTTTTCAAAAATACAAAGTTATGGAAAGTTAGGGGAAAGCAACAAATGTTAATTTATTTATTTATTTATTTATTTTATTTATTTATTTTTTGCGGTACGCGCACCTCTCACTGTTGTGGCCTCTCCTGTTGTGGAGCACAGGCTCCGGACACGCAGGCTCAGCGGCCATGGCTCACGGGCCCAGCCGCTCCGCAGCATGTGGGATCTTCCCGGACCAGGGCACGAACCCGTGTCCCCTGCATCGGCAGGTGGACTCTCAACCACTGCGCCACCAGGGAAACCCAAATGTTAATTTTTTAAACAAATGACTTTCATTGTTTTTTCCTGTGAATATGCACAAGGTATCACAGGAGACAAATGACTTTCTCATAGCAAACATCTTTTAGTCCCAGAAGTTTAACTGCTTTTGGATCAATTAGGAGATGAGGGCTCCCACAAGAGTAACCAAGAGAACCTGAAGTTACATGAAGAATGTTTGTGCGTGTGTAGAGCTGGGTTTTCACATTCCCTGAAACCATGGTATGACAAGACCATGTGACTGGTGACCGGCAAATCAGGAGAGAGGTCTGTTGCAAGTCAAGATTCTTTGCCCAGTTAAAAAAAAAAAAAAAAAAAAACTCAAATTAAAACTTCAAACTGATTAGGCTAAGGAGTTCCACATTGATTCAACAACCTAAAACATTACTCTTCAAGGCCCAGAACAGAAAGGTGATCTCAACAAGAGTGATCCCAAAGAAATCTCAGGCAGAGTCAACCACTGCATCTCCAGAATCTCTGAAATATCAATTGAGCAACAATATCTGGAATCCAAAATCTTGAAAAGTGACATCAGGGCCCTTAATAAAACACTATGGAATCTGTATGCCCCAAATATACAACCTCCTCCTTCATTCTCCCTATTCCTTTTCAAACGTCTGCAATTCTCAGTGAGCATCTGTTTTGTGTGCCCATTAATAAGCCTCAGGAACAGACAGTCTGAATCACAGGTACTGATTTGCACTCAGTGGCTTCTCACTTGGGCAACTCTGTACAGTGGCTTCAGCCTCAGCCACAGCTGGGTTCACTCATATGTGTTCCAGAGCAAAAAGTGACAAATGTAGTTGTCTTACTCAGTTTGGGCTGCTGTAACAAAGTACCATAGACGGGTAGCTGACAAACAACAGAAATTTGTTTCTCACAGTTCTTGAGGCTGGAAATTGGAGACCACCGTACTGGCATGGCTGGGTTCTAAAGAGGGCACTCTTCTGGGTTTCAGACTGCCAACTTCTGGTTACGTCTGCACATGCAGGAAAGACAGCTAAAGAGCTCTCTGTGGTCTCTTTTATAAGGGCACTAGTCACATTTATGAGAGCTCCACCCTCATGACCTAATTACTGCCCAAAGGCCCCACCTCCTAATGCTATCTCATTGGGCGGTAGGATTTCGACATGAGAATATGGAGGGGAATACAAACATTCAGTCCATTGAAATGGGCTTCAAAGGGGATTTGTTATATTTAAAATTATTACAACTTTATACTAATATATTTGAAATGTTATTAGAATCCAATAGTAACTAGTTTATTCATTCTATTACACTTTAAAGATGGTAAATGATTCTCCTGAGCACTGTCAACAACACTGCCAAGATGTAATAAATATTTGAAAGTGAAAAATAAACCTATTACAATATAACCACTTCAGCAGTAGGCAAAAACTGTTTCTTTTTTTTTTCTACATAATGGTTAGCTGTCACTTCCAGGAAGAGACCATTGAATCCAAGGTTTCTCCTCCCAATTCTTCAGAGGTGACACCTTGGCATTTGTGCAGTCCTGTGACTGCCTTGAATGCAAGGATGAGCAGTTGGTCAAATTCCCCACAGATTTACTAGTTCTTTTCAAACCATGTCTGTGCTGTGGAATACATGACCTGCCTCATTCAAGAGCCAGTTCAACTCTTCCTCATAATCCCAGGAGAAGCCTTAGTCCTTATAGGGCTATCTTAGGGAGCTTCACTGTTCATAATGCTGTTTGAAATTTAATGAAGAATTATATACACTACAAAAAACTACCTTCTTATCATTTAAAAGTTTACATTTAGGAACTATTGAGTCTGTTACATGTTTTGACCATTCAGGTGATGGGTTAAAAATATTTACGGAACTCAATTATTAGAAATATGTTATCGGATCTGAAGAATCATATGAATTTATGTGAATGTGTAATTAAATATCAAATCAGTAAATTAAAATTTCCTTTTAGTGCTTCTTTATTAACTGAAAGCAATGCAATCAGTACCACTGTTATCAATTTACCATGAGCCAATACTTTTTATTCTAATCTTGGCTGAAATACTAAATCTGTTCTTAACATACATTAATACAAACAAGCAAAATTGAGGTAATTAAACCAAAAAAAAAAAAAACAACTATAAGCTAAAGTCACCCTTACTTCAAGTATCCAGTCTGAATTACCTAGGTATGTAATTGACAAATTCCTTATTGGGTACTGTAATATGGAAAAATTATTTGGCTAGCAGAATCATTATCTAAATTTTTAGTTAATATGACCTTGGGCAAGTTTCTTCATTTCTTTTGGTTTTCACTTTTAAAATATAAAAAAAGAATGATTTGAAGAAGTTCTGTGCTTCCTGACTGAATGGCATTCGGCCCCAGAAATATTTCACAAATTTTTCAAATCTTAATCTTTATGTGCACTAAGAATCATCCCCAGCCAGGATGTCATTATATATATAAATACATACACACTAATTTCCCAGATGTATACAGATGCATGTTTAATTTTTAAATGTCAATAAATTCATAAAACTTTTTTCCACGTTTTTTATCAATATTTACTGAAAGAACAATTGTTATTATGTGGGGTCATGGAAAAATATGTTTGTTAAAAATAGAGCATCACAGTCAAAGAGGTAGGGAATCACTGAAGTGGATTATTTCTAAAGTCCTTTTCACCTTTATAATTCTCTCACTCTAAAGTTAGGAAAATCTAACACTTCTTTCCCTTCCTTCATTTTTTTTTCTTTTATTTCTACTTCCCTCCCTCCTTCTCTCTCTTTCTTCCTTTGAAAACAGACAGTGTCAGTTTATAACTAATGGGTCCACTCCTTTATTCGATTTCCAAGTTAATCAGAAAATAGGCGTCCTGGAAAATTTTCCTATGATCCTTTGAGTAACAGATCGATATATCGCAGATGCCACATAAATGTAAAATCCAAACAAAGAAAAATAAAACTGAGTGCCAGGTTGAGTGAAAGAAAATACAACTAAGAGACCATAAACCTATAAATAAATATTTGATGAACCCATATTTCCTCCTATAAAAGTGCTCCATTTTATTCAGACGGAACTTGTATAGGAAGAGGAATAGCTAAAGATCTAGAAAACATAAAATATGCCTTTGTTGTATGCACAAATATTCAGTGTTTCTCCAAATATATCAAGTGACTAGAAAACAATGGTGTCAGAGCAGCCATAATAGCAGTAAAATGAGTTATGTGGAATGACATATAAAGCTAGAGAATTTGGGGGAAAAAACAAAGGTTTTAGGACAAAAAATCAATTTAAATATCCTTCTGGAGGTACATCTGTCACTTCAGTATTTGTTCATACACTGTTTCTCAGGGTAAAGGCTTATGTGCTAAATACATGTGTACACTGCAGCACAGCAAAATGGAAATTTTAGAAAAAGCAAGGAACACAACTGTCAGGTAACTGGTAGCTACTGGCATCCATAAAAGTCTCTATCCTCTAGACTATGCTTTTTAAAAATATATATACAAGTTATCAATTATGTGTAATAAAGTCTAAATATTCTTCATTGTAAAGAAGCCCTTTTAAAATAAACCTGAACACAAACGGGGTAAAAACAGCAAAAGTTAGTACATTTCTATTGTCAAATCTCTTATATCAGGAAAAATAAACTGACAATATTACATAAGGAGTTGATGCTATAATATTTCTCTCCAAAGAGTGGACACATAAGATTTATAAGACAGCCTTAATTTTCAAGAGCTTTCAAGAACAGAGAGGCAAGAAATCATCATGAATCTGTTAGCTAAGTACCTCCTATCTTTCCTAACAGGTAGGAGTCATTTACTCTGATACTAAACAAAAAGAATGGTTTAGATTTTTAAATATTTGTGCAGTCTAATAATACAACAGTTGCAAAAAGATATAAAGTTCTTAATATAAAACTGGGATGATCATTGTGGATTCAGGTTCATTTCCACTGGGGCTCATTAGCAGGTAACCTAATGAGTTTTGAAAAAAATAACACATATTGGGAACAAAATGGGGGACAGAGGTAGGCCTGGATATCTTCATCCCCAACTCATTCCCTGACCCATCTACATCAACCCCTCCTAAACAGATTCCTTCACCCGGCTTACTCTCATATGTTGAGGGCCACTAGAAGGCCGGGGTCTTCTCCCAGACTGTACATTGATTTCTCTAACCCAACTTCAGAGTTCAGGGTGCTAAGAAGCTCTTTACGATTGCTCATAAAGGAAATGAAGACGCCGTCCTTCTCTTTCTGCCTAGATCTGCAGAAAGAACTTCCCTGACAACATAATCCAAGTCCACCCCTGCTTATCTCTCTCCCAGTTTATTTCTATGACTGCATCTGTTACTCATTCAACAAACACTGAAGGAGCACATATTGTACTTTTTTTCTGTTAAAATTGAAGGTATACTTGTTTGGTCGTTTAACATTTGTCTGTCCCCCCTAGATTATAAATTCTGAGCTGGTTTTATTTTCCACCAGTAGGTGCCTGATAAATATTTATCAAGTAAATAAGTGTAAGAATGAACGAGTCTCTGAATTAAGTTTTTCACCTTCACCTGAGCCAGATTTTGACACTTCTCCCTTTTCCTTTTCTGCTTACAGGAATGAGGGGTGGGGTGGGGAGGGACCTTGGATACGGCATCCAGCACAGGAGGGACAGTCTCCTCTCCTCCATTCCCTGGCAGGGATGAAAGACGGCTTCCACAAGTCTGAAGAACCCTCCAAAACCTTACTTTTCTTTACTGATACTGACAGATGTTAAGCTTGCAAAGGGAGAAGTTTTCAAGAATAATTCACATCACTTGTATTCAAGAATCTTAGTTTAAACCTTTCCTTCCTATTCTGCAGAAATTGTAGAGTCACCCACATTTTAGCTAAAGATATTTTTTTGTAAGAGAGAATGAACATGAATCCAAGATTCAAATGTACATTCCTTGATGAGAATGTTAGAGACTCTAAATCTCGTTTTTCTATCTCCACAAAGCTACATACTTGCATCAGTAATGTCTTCCATGAATATGGTGACCATACATCCTGATTTGCCTGGCAAAGTTCTACTTTGCCCAGAACAATGCCTATCCACAACTTTTTGATTGACTGTTACCTCCTATATGAAGCTTATTTTTTAATTTCCAGAAAAAAAAATTTCCTGCTCTGGTTTTTTTAAATGGTATACTATATTTCTTCTCCAATAGTTAGTTAGGTATATTATGTCTCTTTATGTAAACACACCAATTTCCTTTAGAGCAGATTAAATAATATGTCATAAATATCCTGTACCCCAGTGCCTAGGAATTCATAAATGGTACTTCAATTAAGTGTTTTCAAAATCCTACAAATAGAAATTACACAATAAATTTTACCTATCTGAATGTTAATATAAAATTTCACTACCTGTATGTATTCTTATAATGTTTGCTATCTGAATGTAAGATACTGAGGATATCTTATAACTATAAATAGAAAATGTGTATTTATTGTTCAGATGGTTATCTGAAATTCATGCCAAAATTATTAGGATGCAAAATATTACATTTTTATCAAATTGCTGCAAACATTTTGAATTATGAAACTACCTACTCCTTTGCTGAGCCCCACAACTGCAATTCCTAGCGTGGCACTGAGGTAAAATCTAAAAGAAACAGAAAGCACCTAAACCAAGTGGCCATAATGACCATGCTTCCTTCCAAAGAAACCTTAGATATATTTTGTGGAACACTTAGGATTCATAAAACACATTTTGAAAACCAGAGTTTCAATCAATAAATAGCTATCATATCCTGAGCTAAGGATCAAAATGTTCAGAATCTACCAAAAGCAATCAAAGCTGAAATAGATGAAAAAAGTTTTTGAGGTTCAGAAAAAAATAAAGGATAGTTGAGTCATTTAATAACGAGCAGATGATGCAAATATAACTGGACATTCTAAATCTATATGCTTTTAAGGGGGAAAACTATTCATTTTTAAACACTTGAGAATTTCAAATTTCTCCCTGGATTTATAAAACTCAAAAAGGAATACCATTTAGCTAAATATGAACGATTTGCCTGTCTTTTCTGTCTCACCTTTAACGTTCTAGTTTCCAATTGCTGTTCTAGGTTGTCATAGCAACAAAATGCAATTTTCAACAAGTTTTGGTGGAAAACCTGTGTAGAACTCCTAATTTAGCATAAGTGAAATATATTCAGCTGGTTGCATGTACGACAGATTTTTACATTTTTTAAAGAATTATTTGATTGTATTATTCCTGATTACTACTGCTTCTTAAAGCTTTTATGGCATAAAATAACTCTTACAGTTCATAGACAATAACAGGAATAACTTCAGTGCATACATACCTATAGTCACTCCGAAGAGTTGACTGGGATTTAGGTTTTAGCTTCCGCCAACCCCAGTACATCCAATTATTCTACGTAGTTTGTCTGAAATATAGATTTCTCCTATATTCATTATTTTAATTTCTTAATTTGCTCCTGCTGTCAACATAAATATACTTGTAGAAAACATAAGACAAATATATTAGAAGGACAATTTATGCATAGTGCCACCACCAAAAGCTCCTATTAACACACACACACAAAGGTTTTCACATATTTTATTGCTCGAAAGCTTTCAATTACATTCTGGCTGATAGAATAAAATTTGAATTCCTTCGTCCTGCATCCAAAGCCCTCCAAAACTTGACCCTCTTTACCTTTCTAGATTTATTTCCATTTCCTGCTTTCATAAATCAGCCAGCACCACCAACCAGGTGACTGACAGTCTTTCTTTATGTTTTCTCACCACGATGCACACTGCTACAATTTTCCCCACCTTTCCATGCCTGTCTCTTTCACTATGCCTATCATAAACATTGGCTCCTTTTTTCTCAAAAAAGTCATCTCAGATCACTCTCTCGCCTTTCTCAAATGAATAAAACACTTATTTTGTCCTTGAATAAAATCTACCTTGTATAATGTTTTGGACTATCAATTTTCACAAGTTACTTAGCTGCTTACATGCATGTATTTTACCTTCTCAAATGGAAGGTGAGTTAGTTCAAAAACAGAACCATGTTTGGTTGTCTTTTTTCCAACCCAGCAACAGTGTTGTCTATTTTATTTAATAGAAGAGCCTTCAGAGTAGAAGTGGTGTTCCAGATCCTTCCTGCCTTCCAATGATGAACTTTGATAACTCACTTTGCACCCATACATTATCAGACATATGGGAACAGTGTTGGGGATTAAAGGCAAAGGGATGTATTGTTCCCTCTCTCTTCTTTTAATTGCATTATCTTCTTTTATCCCAGATATTGCATGACTGTTACAAACAACCACTTACTTCATGAGTTACCTATCAAAAGGGACCTTAGCATACACTCAAAATGTATCGATACATAAGGAAATCTGTAAAAATAGGTTAAGAGTTAGGAAACAATATCAGAAACAGTGGGGTTTCTTTTCTGCTTAACTACCAGCCAGGTAGTTGAGCCAGGTTTCATGACAAGGCAGGAAAAATAAAATATCCTGTACTCTGCTTTCCTTTTCCTACACACATAAGGAAGTCACCTGATATCCTTTCAGAAACATGATCATCTAAGCAACTATCCCCCGTGGAGAAGAGTCTACAGTCATCTGGCTAACACCCACTTTCCACTCACAGGGCAACTCTGACAGCAATCAGAGAGTAAAAGTAGAGCATTTGAATGAGGATATATTAGTTTTTACACAAAGTAGCTTATTTATTGTCATCAAAATGAAAAATAATAAAATGTGATTTGCTTTCTTGCACTTATGTTAATATGCACAGTTAACCAAGGGCCTTGGGCATGGAAAATTTCTTTATCTTAGCATTTTTAAAAGTTAAGCTTTATTGATTCATTGTATGAATAATACAATTTGGAATATCATTCCTCGATATATCACTAAAGAATTAAAATATCATGCCTTCTGTATTATGTGTTTTTTGAAAGTTGTGGTCAGACTCCAGACAGTATTTTATGGACTTAAACTTTTAAACCTTGATAGATTATTTTAAGTCACAGTGTAAATTAGTAAATACAATTTTGAATATGAAATCTTTTCATTGGCACTTTAGAAGAGCAGAAAAGGGAATGCATAAAGTCTTACCAGAAGTAGCCTAACAATTATGAACTAAGGCCAAATGATCTTAGTAAAAAAATATGTATATGTATATTCCAAAATATTTAGTTTGGTGTTTTAGTAAAATATTAGCTGGGCTGTTAAAGCTAAACTCAGGTCTTCATACCATATCATGTTATAGGAGACTATGAGTCTTTCTTTATTAGGAGAAGAATAGCCATAATAATATCAGTTTATAGTTTCATTCAGAACAGGCACTATTCTGAAAGGTTTACATATGTTAACCCACTGCATCCTCACAAAATTCTTATGACACTCCTGTTATCCCCATTTGTAAAGATAAACTGAAGCACAAGGATGCTAAGTCACTTGCCCAAGGCTACACATGGCTAAAAGATGATAGCTGGGATTTGAACCCAGGCCGGCAGGCTCTAGAATCTGTGCTCTTAACACAATATCAAACCACTTCTCAAGAGGAAGCCCTCCTGAGCAATAGACACGGAAAGACTGGAGCCTCCACTAGCCACTGTTTCCCAGGACAGACTTTTTCCCATTCCACATAGCTAATCCTCCATCCATCACACAGCCATTTGCCAATTCTAATCAAAAGTAAGTCAGTGTTTCCCAGAGATGATCTAGAGGGTTTTAGGTGAAATATTTTTAAAATGTTAATAGTTATATATTTACTCTTATGTCTATTAAGAAATCAACATAATTAGCACATCAAAAACATGATCTTACCGATATTACTGCTTGAACTAGACTAAGTGACTAATTTGGATCATTTTCAAGAAAAAATATTAAGCAAATAATAGGACAAATGGGCCAGAAATATTGAAGATTGCACATGACCAATGGAAATTTGCTGAACATTAACCTCAGCAGTGCTTTTTTTCTGAGAGCTCGATTTCCAGATAAAACAGTCCTGGAGTATCTCAGTTAAACTCAGGCAGGATTACTGTAGCTGTGTCTCATTTGCCACCCTTTCCTTATATAAAACTCGAAGCTTTCTCCTGTCACAAACACCCAGGGCCACTAAGGCAGTCATACCCATTATTCAGTTCTGGTCTTTCCAAAGAGAAGCCTATTTAGAACCCAGCAAGGCTCATGTCTCTTTTGTTCTCAGAACACCTAGCCAGGCCCTTTGTAGAGGCCCAAGCAGCAAACAAGGGTAAACATGAAAAGAGATGGAAAGGAAAAGGGAATTGTGTGACACCTGGGAGACCAAAAAGGGAAAGCACCTGCTCTGTGCTGAGTGGTGTCTTAAGCACTGTACAGACTAGCTAGTTTACTCTTCCAAATAACTGAGCTGAAGACATCGTTGTCCCTCTTTTATAGATAAGGACACCAAAACCCAGAAAGCAAGCAGAGTGTACACCAGGCTCTTTGATTCTGAAGCTGGAGGACTTCTACTGTACTGAGCAGTAGAGACTGAAGAAGGGAAGCAATACATAGAGGATGAAATGAAGTTGAAAGAGACCCTGAAAAGATATATCTCAAATCCCCTTTTTTTAATAGGTTAAAAATGAAAGTAAGGCAGAGTCAAATGATCATGCACCCAGACCTGCAACATGGATATTCAAATGGCCAGTTCAGGGCTCTTTCTAGCACCCTTTTTGGAAAGGCTCAGGTACTGGCTGGAAGGTAGGGCTGAAGAAGATGCTTAAATTAAGTCAGATGGAAGGAAGCACTGCTATGCCAAGTCACAGAGTTAGGATACGCCCAATGGCCGGAAGCCATGGAAACAATTTCTGCTAAACGGGTTATAAAATAAATAGGCAACTGCACGGAACTTTTCAAGCAGTGTCATTTCATGATATTGGAACAAAAAGTACTGAGCACTTCAGTGGACTGGCAGGGAGAGGAGCTGACAGTTACCTCATCAAAATCTTTATTAGAAGTCCTGCTTCTTTACTGTAACATTGATGAGTACTTTAAAAAAAAAAATTTTAAAGCTGAGCAAATTTGTTTCTGCAAAGACAAACTGCAACAGACATTCTCCCCAGTGAACTATAATATCACCAACTAAAGGGCCATTTTCGTCCTTATATCCCCACAGCGTCTTGCCCATGGTTGGGGACATAAGGTTTGTTGAATTGAATCCAACACATTATAAAGTTGAAACACCTGTGCAGGAATAAATGAAGCTCCTCTAAGTGTAAGTGAAAGAAAAATCATAAAATAGAAAAGCATTTGTACCTCTAGCAGTTTGTATTTATCTTCTTTTAAAGCTATCTTTTGAGAAAGTCATGATCACAAAAATAATTTTGGTCAATTATGACATAAATTATGCTAAAATTATAACTTTGCTACGCAACGATTCATAGTCATATTTTACCTTTTTCATTGGTATTTTAATGCATAGTGCTGCTGTTAAGAGGCATATTAACCCACCTTGTAACTCCAGACAATCCTCTTTAATGAAACTTTTTATTTATAAAATGATACTAGATATAAATTTCCTATTATGTTAATTACTTTGCATTTGTATTTACCCCACTTTGTCTGTCTTTTAGTATTTTATAATAAATGATAAAGCCATATTATATGGAGTCAATGAGCATTAGAGATAGTGAAATTCAAGTAATTTCAAGCCTAAAACCTTGAAATTCTATTTAGTTTTTATTTCCCTTTTCCTTTCCTAGCGATGAGAGCAGTGTAAAGCTATTTCATTTAAAAGGTCACATTTCACAAGGAACTAGTAGTGCCAATTTTGTAACCCTGAAACGCATGATTCCCTCATTGAAAACAATCTTTTCAAGGTAAGAAGAAAACATCTGTGGCCTACAATTTGAGTGACTTTTGTTTTGCTGTTTTTGTATGGTTCTACTTCTTCCCAGCTCTTTTCTCTACAAGGAATGTTCTAGCTAAGCGAGTTTTGTGTGGAACTAGAACGGTGAAGACTCTGAATGGCATTGAGAAAATTGCCCAAGGAAGCAAAGGAGGATACTGTAAAGGTAATAGCTTCCTCTCAGGGTAAGTTTTGAAACTTTTTCCCCCTAAAGTCCAAAACTATATTTTATTTGGCTACTACCCACTTAATGATTTGGGATAGGTTGTACTACTTTCACAAATATTTACTCCCCCCCTCATACCTTTTACAGGAGGAGTAAAATTCCTATTCAGTTGATTGATTTTAGCCACGTGACTGACTGGCCAACAGAACATAAGGATGTGACATAAGTCATATCCAAGCAAACACTTAAAATGTGCGTGGGTGATTTCTCTTGTTCTTTTGCACTTTAGATCTTTCCACAAGGAAAGAGCTCTCCCAGGTGGCAACTGCTCCTTCAGCCTGCAGGATGACGGGTTGCAGGATGATGGACATGTGACACCAAGCCGATCCTCAGTGACAGCTTAGAGCGCAGCCTCCGCAGCCAACCCACAGGGCCATTTTTGGAAATTAATTGTATGTTGTTGTAAGTTACTGGCATGCTTCAATCCACTGTTATGTTCCATTAGTACAACAAAAACAAACTAATACAGAAATTGATACCAGAAGCGGGATGCCTGAAAGAAAATGTAAAATTAATGACATTGGCTTTGGGGCCAGATGTGGGTGGCAGGAAACTACACATTTTTAGAGATTATCCTGTCCTGTTCCACCACTGAATGTTGGGTGGGGGGTCGGGGAAGGGGCAGGTGTGCTGTAGAGATTATCACAAGATTTTGAACTTCAAGTCTGATGCCATAAGAGCATAAAACTTTGAGGGGAGGAAGGGATCTTTACTGGCATAGGGGTGAATATTTTTTGTGGCTGGAAGAAAGGAAAGTTATTATTTGTCATCCAAAGAACAAATTATGAGTAGATTGAATAATTATAACACAAATATTTGGTCTCCCTACCCCATCGCTGAAGAAGCACGTGTTTCCACGCTATTGATGTTTGCCTTGACTATGTAGTTTGCCTTGACCAAAGGAATATGATAGGATATGACATACAACCTACTCAGTCAGAGCCTTTAAAGGCGCTTATGTGTTTTGGTTTGGCCTCTTATCTCTTCCTTTCTGCCATCAGAAGAATATGCCCTAGTTAGCTAATGTTTATTCAACCTGCATCTCAGAATGACAGATATATTGAACACACCTAAATGTGCCTGGAGCCTAGAGAAGAGATGCCTCAGCCATCTAGCAGATCTATGAGTAAGGAATAAATGTTTTTTGATATGCTCCATGGAAGTATTGGTGTTATGTGACATTATCACAGAAAATCTGACGAATATACAATTTCACAATGGGTCAGTAATCTATACACATAAGAAAACAAAAGTGATATTTCACCTGATCTTGCTTTCTCCCATTTTCATATATTTTATATGTGTAATTTTTACAGTTTTATTTGTAGTTCTGCTTCATCGTCATACAAAAGCACACTTTTGTAGGTGTTTGTTGTTTTAACCCATACTTCCCTAGAACATCCAAGGGACTTTAGGAGATTCACAAATTGTTGAGTTCATGAGGTCAATCTTGCTATTCATCCAAATAAACTTTATAGACCCTTAATCTGAGAGGATTTGTCTTTTTATGATAAACTAGGAAAGTGTTGCATTAGACAGAACTTTCATTTGGTGGGCTAAAACACAACAACAAAACCTTTGTGATGCATCTAATGGGAACCTCATTAATTACTACCCTACATATGTTTTATCTCATTATATCAATGTTTTTAGTTGAAATGAAGCATCTTCTGTTTTATAATAACCCTAAATCTCACTGATCAAAACTAAAGAGAAAAAAAATCTTTGACAAACCAGCCAATTTAAACGAAAGAAGTATACCAGGGTAGATATTAGGGTTTTAGGATTTGAGTCCTCTTCTAGCTGCCCGCAGAATTAACAAGAGGATTAGGTTGGCTCATGAGCACCTTCTCATGCCAAAGTAGACACCAGAGAGCTGAAAACACAGCTGGGATGCTTAGATTATGTGTGTGACAAACCCTCGAGGAACTGCCAACCAGATGCCCACAGGAAAGCCAGCATTCCTTGTGCAGCACAGATATGAAACTAATGATGCATTCCATGATTCAGCCATTGAGATAAAACCATCTGTTGGTTTATTCACCCACCATTTTGTCACTACAGATGAGCATTAAGAAAAAACATGGCACGAAAAGCAATTTACATGGGGAGGTTTCTGGTGTGTAGATACGCCCTAATGACTACACACATCCCTAAATTTGAAACTGTCTATTACAGCACTATCTTATGTTGCACCATCCACATAGTATGTATGTGACCACAGCAGGTTGAAAAATTAAACTACTGGCTGCAGTAAACTGTTAGATTAATTAATTTATGAGGATAAAATGTAAGATGTAAGAAGCCTTGAGAAAAGTCAATCAGGTTAATATTACTAGTTTTTAAAAATTGTGAACAAATGGCATTGTCATACAAAATGGCTCAGTTTGTTCCTATCAAATGAAAAGATGCAAAACTGAAAAATTAGTAGTCCAAGCCAACTTATTATTCTGAGTGCTTATATAGTAGTAATACTCTTAATAGTGACATCGACACGAAAGTTTTGGTTTTTTAGAAAGCTAGAACTTTTTATTGGAAAGCAATATTTTAATTCAGATGTTGTCACTCACTGTCTTTTGTTTTGCAATTGTATCTACCCAAAAAAGCATTGTGGAGACTTGTAAATTTTCCAGTTAATCTATGCTATAAGCAAGTGAATAATAACATTTTATGGATCATTAAGATTTAGAAAATGTTTTTATACAATTTTACCGGCATACCTCAGAGATATTGCAGGTTTGTTTCCAGACCACTACAATAAAGCAAATTTCGCAATAAAGCAAGTCACATTAATCTTTTGGTTTCCCTGTGCATATAAAAATTATATTTATACTACACTATAGTCTATTAAGTGTGCAACAGTATTATGTCTCAAAAACCAATGTACATACCTTAATTTGAAAATACTTTGTTGCTAAAATTAAAAAATGCTAACCATCATCTGAGCTTTCAGCAAGTCATAGTATTAACAAAGGTCACTGACAACAGACCACCATAACAAACACAATAATGAAAAAGTTTGAAATATTGTGAGAACTACCAAAATGTGACACAGAGACATGAAGTGAGCAAATGCTGTTGGAAAAATGGTGCTGATAGGCTTGCTCAACGGTGTTACCATGAGCCCTCAATTTGTAAAAAACACAGTATCTGTGAAGCACAATAAAGCAAGGTATGCCTGTTTGTTTGATTCCATTAACCACCCAGTATGTTAGTTACTATCATCTGCATTTAACCATGAGACTCCTGAGCATGGGAGAGAGACATGGCCCCGTCCTCCTGCCCCATCACAGAACGGGTAATAAGAAGAGTTTAGACTTGAACCTAGATTTTCTAAATCCAAATCAAGTTGAATTTCCAATAAGTGAACAGATTTTTCTATTTACTAGTTAAATTAACATGTTTTCCCTCTTCATATGAGTATTGCATTGACAAAAGTTAAATACCCACTACATAGCTACAAGTATGCTGTAAAATTTTAAACAATATTTTAAAATGTAAATAGACACGGGAAATCTTGACAATTTTCATGTTAAGAACCTTAATTTCATATCAAAATTATTTGGCACTTACCACCATTAGAAATTTTTATATTATTTAGGACAATTATTTTCCTTACAATCTGTTTGGCTAGAAGATGCAGAAAACTAAAATTGGCTAACCTAAGATTTTAGAAGCTTTAAGTATACAAGGGCTGAACATTTTCTCTGGGATGTAACCGTTATTTGTTTTTCTCTCTCTCTGTCCCCAGAAAAAAAACTAAAAACAACTTTTACTGCTTTAAAATAGACTTTGAACAACTACTTTAAATATATGAATCCATATATTTATTTTATTATAAATGACAGGAAACATGAAAAGTTCCAGAGGACTATAATAAAAAATCAATTTATATAAAAAACAAGATATTATAACAGCACTTCAATGAGTATTGCTAAGAGACAGGAAGAGTATCTTCTATCTAGGACAGAAAATGCAAAGCATTTTCTTTCGATCACAACTCATTTTATCTATAACTTAAAATAATGAATCCATCCGTTGGAACTCTGGGAGAAAAAGGCAATTCATTTCCCAAGCATGAAGGGGAAGAACCCTTGTGAAAATGATGTACCTCAGGTCTTCCCCAAAGTTGGCAGCCCTCACAGTCATTAAAAGACATACTTACAAGGCAGTAGCGTTTACCTTTGGCTCCTGTCCCACATCTTTTAGATCCCTCTTCCCTCCCCTCTCTTCCTGCCTTTTCTTCCAATGTGCTAGAGCCTCTTGCCAACAGTATCATCCCTCCAGATGGAGTGTATTGTCTGTTTGTGTCCGTTTATTTTATATGGGTCTTGAGGATAAGTACCCCTAAAATCTAAAGAATTACTATCTTAAGACAGTTATTGTGTGCTTATAGGTTATTTAATTTTGAGTATGCAATCTATATGTTTTCATTAACTTGAAATCAAAGATATTTACTGTAAAGCATCATCTTGTTTCAACTGTTTTCCCAATTTTCCTGGTTTCCATCCATTCCACCAAAAAAAGTCACTTATATTAGTCTCAAGTGTTCTTTCACCTATATTTTAAGCATATATGAGAAAAATATATAGTCTGTCTTCTTTCCCACTAGAATTTTTTACTCAAATAATTGAATAACATACAAATGTTTATGTTGCCTTTTTTAAAAATTCACAATATATTCTGAAGATTTTGCATTCAACTACATAAGAGATTCTTCTTTTAAATTGTTAAAATATGCTTCATTTATATTAACACTATAAGAAGGCCTGTATGTCTCTAAAAAGCAGTTTAAATGTTAAACAGAATAATACCTAATCAGAGAAACGCAACTTAAAACTACAATGAGGTATCACTGCACACCAGTCAAAATGGTCATCATCAAGAAGTCTACAAGTAATAAATGTTGGAGGGGGGTGTGGAGAAAAGAGAACCCTCCTAACATGCTGGTGGAAATGTAAATTAATGCAGCCACTCTGGGAAACAGTATGGAGGTTTCTTAAGAAACTGAAAATGGAGGTACCATATGATCCAGCAATCCTACTCCTGGGCATATATCTGGAAGACGAAAGCTCATTTGAAAAGATGCATACACCCAATGTACCTAGTGGCAGTATTTATAATAAGCAAAACATAGAATCAACCTAAGTGTCCATCAGCAGAAGAATGGATAAAGATGTGGTGTGTATACATATATATATACATATGTGTGTGTGTGTGTGTATACACACACACACATAATATACATACATATAATGGAACATTAGCCATAAGAAAGAATGAAATAATGCCATTTGTAGCAACATGGATGGACCTACAGATTATCATAGTAAGTGAAGTAAGTCAAAGACAAATATATCACTTATATGTGGAATCTAGAAAAATGATACAAATGAACTTATCTACAACACAGATATAAACTCACAGATACAGAAAACTAACTTATGGTTACCAAAGGGGAAGGGGGGAAGGGATAAATTGGAGATTAACAGATGAATACTACCATATATAAAATAAACAGCAAAGGAACTGTATAGCACAGGGAACTGTATCTTATGATAAACTATAATGGCACACAATCAAATAAAGAATATAGATATATACATATATGTATAACTGAATCACTTTTCTGTATACCTGAAACTAACACAATGTTATAAATCAACTACACTTCAATTTTAAAAAAGAATAATACCTAATCAAGTTGTATAATTCGTTTAACAGAATTTTTTCCACCTGTGGGCAAACTGAGTCTATAAGGTGACATCTACAGGTAATAAGCAATTGTCCTTCAATACAAGACCAAATACAGTAGATACACACTCAGGAGTAAACAAGAGCTAGTTACCTTTTTAAGAATGACAATATTTTAAGTGAACATATGTGTGCTTAACTCAAATGAAATACATCACCTCTTAATAATTGCATACTTAGGATTATTACCTAAGTAAAAACTATTTTATGTAATACCACAAATCATAAAATTAACATGTGTGTGGGTGTATAAAACTTTTCCAGTCTAGCAGAAAAATGTGTAATGTAAAGAACACTAAACTGCACTTCCATTCAAGCCTTTTTAAATGTAAAATTCACAAAGTATAACATGCGTTCAAAAAATTACACAAACCATAAATGTCCAGTCTACAAATTTTCACAAAGTGAACATACCTGTATAACAAGCATCCTAATAAATAAATGGAATATTTACCAGCACCCTGAAGATGCTCGCATGAAAAGAACAGCAAGAGGTACTATCTTGACTGAAGAAAGAACAAGTACCTTTTATGAGAAGTTGAAGAAAAATTATTAAAATTCTGAAAGTATTAACTCGAATACTCCACTCCCTCTCTATATAGGAAGGCTATAACCTCCTACCCTCTCAGCTTTTCTACAAAATGCTATAAATATAGATCATGCTTGAAATCATAGGAATGTGAAGCTTTGAAGAATGGGGTCTATTCAAGAAGGGTACAAAAGTCCAAGTTCTCAATCCCAAGGGAATATAACAAATTCCATACTAATTTGTGTCTGGAATTTAAATCTCAGCGATTAGATCTAAACCTCCAAGATGGAGAACCAGAAAGTGTCAGGGCTTCTAGTGAGTACTAGCTCTCAGCATCTTTTGAACATCGGGCAATTACAACTAATTAACTGTTCATTACAACAATTGACAATAAGGAGGGCTAACCATGACTGTTTTGCCATGACATAAACTCTTCTAGACAATTTATAGGATTATCTCATTTAATCTTCATATCAACTTTATAAGGTTAAGTATAAGTATTATCCCTATTTTAAAGATGAGCTAAGTAAGGTAGAGGGGGACTAAAGTGATAAAAAAAAAAAACTATTTGGAATGGGTCATCCAGCTTGGAAGTGGTGGAGGCAGTATTTTAAAGCCAGGTAGTCTGATTTCCACTACAGGAGGGGCTCACAACAAGTCTCTGACAGAAGTCAGAGGGTTCTAAGAGTCAGTTTGGCAAGAAGTAGTGGAGCATATGAGGGACCTCAGTTAATCAGGCAGCAGAGTACAATAGGGCTCCAGGCACAGGAACTCAGGAAACTGGAGTCCAACTCAGTATTCAGAGTCCCAAGGGGATTTAGCATGGTCAGTGTTGGGGTTCTCATCGCCCATTCCACTGGGACTCCCTGGTGATAGTTTAGAGGGTCTCCAAAATTGAGGCAATTTTCCTCCAGCAGATGGTATTCTCTCAGTCAGCCTCTAACACTGGTCTCTTGGTAATGATGGGCTTCTTTTAGTTTAATGATCCATTCCATGGAGGTATCACAAGGCTCACAGATATATTCTTTCTTGAGAAGGGAATTCCCTGACTTCTTGTGTTAAAAATATACATATCTGTTGATATGTATATTTCAACGGCTTTAGACGGCAAAAGTTTATTTTGTGATCATGGAATCCCATGTGGGTAGATTTTATTTTTTAGTTATGCCATCTAGCACTGGTGATTGCGATGGAAAACTGATAGAAAAATGGCAGAAGCACACCTACTGAGAACTGCCTCAGCCTGTAAGTCCTAACTGCAGAGGAATCTGAGTAACAGAGGAGCACACGTGGTATCTGGTGAGCCCTATGTGCCCACCACACACAGCTTACTCTTTCAGAAGTTGGAGACATTCCTGTTGCCTTTCTTTGTTCTGGATTATCGATCCTGGCATTCTGTTTGGTCAATTGTGAGTCTCAAATTTCATTGGCCATTTCTCCAGGGAGGCCTCCAAGACCCTTATACGAATTGTATTTCTTGTAGGGAATGTTGTAATATACTAGTGTGGATATGAACCTCTTTAAAAAAATGTATTAATGTAATTTGAATTAATTTTGTAACTCAAGGAAACAATTCCTATGATTTTCTCTTGGTGCCAGTGACAGCACTTTATAGATATTGGAGATAAAACATTCTAGAAAATATACTGATTGAGCTATTTGGACCAATAGCTTTGGTTCTCAATTTCCATGACTTTTACTGATTATCACTCTTCAATTTATGATCATTTCTCCCACTTATGTGATTAAAAACCTTCTAGTCAGGCTTCCCTGGTGGCGCAGTGGTTGAGAGTCCGCCCGCCGATGCAGGGAACACGGGTTCATGCCCCGGTCCAGGAAGATCCCACATGCTTCAGAGCAGCTGGGCCCGTGAGCCATGGCCGCTGAGCCTGCGCGTCCGGAGCCTGTGCTCCGCAATGGGAGAGGCCACGGCAGTGAGAGGCCCGCGTACCATGCAAAAAAAAAAAAAAAAACCTTCTAGTCGTTGGCTCTTTTTACTTTTTAATATTTTTTCTATTCAATTCCTCTTCACATGAAATATTATAATAGTTTCATATCAATAAAATAGAACTTTACTGGCAGTGAGGCTCTTTGCATCCCTGTATTTATGGTGCTCTTAGAAGTTTTATCTTGCCTGGTTGTACTCAAAATTCATTGTTTGACTCCATTTCCAAAGCTGAATAATAATAATATCCCTTTGTTAATTATTTAAATCAAGGTTAACAATTGCACACAGATGAAAATACTACTCCATCCTCCCCATGCAGAAACCAATCTAACTGAGACTTGAAAAGATGCTTCCAGGTATAGAAGCATATAGAAATAGTGAGTTTTTCAGATGTATGCTTCTGCAGGATTTTTCTTTTCCAGATAGTCCCCAGAGTGCTTTATTGAGGTCCATGTAGTCTTGATCCAGAGAATTCCTGATAAACAAATGTTTGATAATTGTAAGGGTTCCAAGATTCCAGGACCAATCAAATTCTTGGGTATAACCTTTAGAGGGAAACCTAAACCAGATGGTAAATTCAAGAATTAAATTGGCCTCTGAATCACAGATGACTTGAAGCCAAACAAACTAAATATGCTAAATATTAGACTAATAAGAACATGGATTCTTTCAGATGTAAGTGAAATATACATATACATTTATACACTACATATACATACACGCACCCACACACAAAGGTACATATATAAAAACCAACTCAAACTAGCTAAAGCAAAGAATGGGAAGTCAAGGACTTGAAATTTGAGCATGACTGGATGAAGGGACCCAAAAGATATCAAGACCTTGCCACTTTGCTCTGCTTGGCCTCATTCTTAGACATTTCCCTCCACATGCAGCTGATGCTTGCAATCCTGATTGCTACTGCAATCATGGTTGTGAAGATCAATTGCCCAATCTCCCAAGGTGGGGTTGGTGGATAGGAGGGTTTGTCCCACCCCAGCTGAACAAGTTTATTTTGGAGTGATAGGAGTTTCCCATTGGAGGTGACTCAGAGAACAATATTTTTCCTCATAATGGTGGAAATTAAAGGATATAAGCCTGAGCTCTCTTTCCCATTAGTGAATTACCTAGCAAGAGCCTAAGCCTGGAGAGAATGAGGCAGGCTGCCTCCAGATCATGGACAGCAACCTCAAACCATAGCACCTTCTTTACCAAAATTATGTTTAATGTTTTAGGATGATCGTGGTTGTTTCATCATGACTATCTTTGCTTATATTTTTCTGTTTAGTATTTTAATTTACCACCTTTACTCTTTTGGACTCTACTTTTTACCTCTTATTGTTCATATGTTGCTAATTTTATATTCTTGTTATTTCTGTACTCTTCTTTTTTAAAAGTATCAGCCAAACATCATAGCAGGGGCAGATGTGAGGTTGATCTATGCTGTAAATCAGGGATATTAGGTCGCTGTCTCATGTGTGATACTGGCCAAAGTTCAAATACTGTCTGCACTGAGCTGGCCCAAGAGAGATTCCTCTAGCAACTAATGACGCTCAAAAGGGTGCCTGGCAAATTATAGATGTTCAATAAATATGTACTGAGTCAATAACTGTCTTCCCCATTTCATCCTTATTTGGATTCCTTAACTATAAAATTAATCTACAGTGAGAATAAATTGCCCCCCTTCAATTTACAAATGAAGAACGGAGGGCAAAATAGGCTAAGTAACCTGAGAACAATAAGTGATTCATTGGGTCAGGCTTAGAATTTGTGTAAATATCATGTAACTTGATTGAATAGATGTTAATTAATGATTGCTATATGCAAACCACTTTGCTAGGTGATAGGGAGATAGATAATTAAGATGTTATTCCTATCTATCCTAAGCATACAATCTAATTAGAAAAATATAGAATCTGAACCATAGCATGAAATAAGTACTACTTTAAAGAAGCAGGAAGTCCAGAGGAAGGCGTGATTCATTATGATGAATAGACCTGGTAAAGATTTAAAAATGAGGTGACTTAACTTTCCCTTACTGGATAAGACTTGAAAAGGTAAAGAAGGGAGAATGCTGGGCTAATGTAATAATACAAGTCATAATTTAAACCAGTGAAAGTTGAAGGAAATTGGATATCCGAAGTGATAAAGTATAGGTAGTGATAAAGTTAGCATTACAAATTTATTAGAGTCCATGGATAGGAAAAAAATAATTTCAGAGACCGTAGCCTCATTGAAATTTTTGAGGAGAAACTTGTCATTGTTCCCCATTTATTTTAGAATTTCTAGCTTGAACCCTTCCAGTAGAGCAAGAGTAAACTAGCTAACTCAGTAACCAAGGATCTCTCCACTCAGCTTTATCAATCTATTCACTGTTTACAGTGGTGAGAATACTGCCCTGCCTAAACCCCGACAACTGTTGAATAAACTCATTTTGACCTAACCCATTGGCTGGGCTCAGTCCTTGTTCCAGTGCCTCAGTTTTACAGATAAAAATCCTTATAGTGGTATAGTTAATTGAAATCTGCATTGGCCTATGCTAAGTGGCTTTTAAGATGCACACCCAAAATTAGATCAGATGCCCCCAGCTTCTTAGCTTCTAGTCTTGTTTACCTTACCCTTGTTCAAACTTATACTTAGTCTCAGCTGGGCTCCCTTCACACCCAAGGTCTACCTCCAGCATTTCCATTTCTTCTATATTCCTACTAATTTCTTCTACCTCTAGGTTCAGTCCACCAAATGACTGGTACCATGCTAATATATCTAAACCCTGTTGGTTGGAATAAGAGAGAAATGCTCTCTGTGTCCCAACACAGGCAAAAATGAGAACTGGACAATAATAGCGTTTGTTGTTTGACTGGTGTATACTAAATAAGACAAAATGATCAGTCACTGTGGACAGTTTGTTTGAATCCTAGATCAGAAAAGATTGCTTTCTGTCTCCTTAGAAGTTACAGGCATTTTGGTCATGCTAATAATCATTTCATAAACAATAAGTAGTCTGTACTGTTACAAGCCTTATAGATATTAAAGGCTGAAAATGTACAAATAGCAATCTAAAGCTGGCTATTTGTAGCTAAATTATAAGAGAGTCTCAAAAGATGTAACTTCGATCAGAACATTATTCACGGGGGAGGAGACAGCGGAAGGGAGAGTCAACAGAGTTTTCAGAACAACTCCAAGATAGCTGTTATTTCTGCTTTGCAGAGGAAATTTAGGTTAAATGTGAATTAACGAACATAATGTCGCAAGACCAGTAAGTAGTGGTGCTGGAGACCCGGAGGAAGATGGCGGAAGAGTAAGACGCGGAGATCACCTTCCTCCCCACAGATACATCAGAAATTCATCTACACGTGGAACAACTCCTACAGAACACCTACTGAATGCTGACAGAAGACCTCAGACCCCCCCCAAAAGGCAAGAAACTCCTCACATACCTGGGTAGGGCAAAAGAAAAAAAGAATAAACAGAGACAATAGGATAGGGACGGGACCTGCACCAGTGGGAGGGAGCCGTGAAGGAGGGAAGGTTTCTACACACTACAAGCCCCTTCGCGGGCGGAGACTGCAGGTAGTGGAGGGGGAAAGCTTCGGAGTAGCAGAGGAGAGCGCAGCCACAGGGGTGCGGAGGGCAAAGCGGAGAGATTCCCGCACAGAGGATCGGTGCCCTCAGGCACACACCAGCCCGAGAGGCTTGTCTGCTTGGCCTCCGTGGCGGGCGGGGCAGGGAGCTGAGGCTCGGGTATCGGCTTTCAGTCGGAGCGCATGGAGAGGACTGGGGCTGGCGGCAGGAAGAGAGCCTGAAGGGGTTAGTGCACCACGGCTAGCCCGGAGGGAGTCCGGGGAAAGGGTCTGGAGCTGCTGAAGAGGCAAGAGACTTTTTTCCCTTTTGTTTCCTGGTGCGCGAGGAGAGGGCATTAAGAGGGCTGCTTGGGGAAGCGGCGGAGACAAGCGAGCCGCGGGTAAGGCAAGGACCTCGGAGACGGGCGTGGGCCGCCGCCGCCGCCGCCGCCGCAGCCACCGCCGCCGCCGCCACCACCCCGCGGCCCGCCGCCGCCGCCGCCGCGGGGCCTGTGTGCAAGTGCGGGTCACTGTACGCCCCGCCTTCCGGGGGGCCTGTGCACCCCGCCACTGCCGGGGTCCCGGGACCCGGGGACGGCTTTCCCGGGAAAGCGCACGGAGCGCCACGGGCTGCTGCAACGTCACACCGGCCTCTGCCGCCGCAGGCCCGCCCCACACTGCGCGCCCCTCCCTCCCCTCTGCCTGAGTGAGCCAGAGCCCCCGAATCAGCGGCTCCTTTAAACCCGTCCTGTCTGAGCGAAGAACGGACGCCCTCCAGCGACCTACGCGCAGAGGCGGGGCCAGGTCCAAGGCTGAGACCCGGGAGCTGTGAGAGCAGAGACAGGGAAATCTCTCTGTGCAGCCTCGGAGGCAGCGGATTAAAGCTCCACGGTCCATTTGATGTGCCCTGCGTCTGTGGAGTGCATGAATGGACAGCGAATCATCCCAAATTGAGGAAGTGGACTTTGAGGACAAGATTTAAGACTTTCCCCCCTTTTCCTCTTTTTACAACGAATTATTCCAAATTAAGGAGGTGGACTTAGAGAGCAAGATTTCAGACTTCTCGCCCTTTTCCTCTTTTTACAACGAATTATCCCAAATTGAGGAGGTGGACTTGGAGAGCAAGATTTTTGATTTTTCCCCCTGCTCTCTTTTTGTGAATGTGTATGTAATCTTCTGTGTAAGATTCTCTCTGTATAGCTTTGCTTCCACCATATGTCCCAGGGTTCTATCGGTCCGTTTTTTTTTTTCAATAATTACTTTCTAATTTTAATAATGCTACTATATTTCATACTTTATTCTATTTTACTTTACCTGCTCTTTCTTTTTTTCCTACCTTCCCTTCCTCCCTCCCTCCCTCCGCTCCTCCTTTCCTTCTTTCTGTTTCTTTCCTCCCTCCCTCCCTCCCCCCCTTCTTCTTTCCACTTTCTGTTTCTTTCCTTCCTCCCTCCCTCCTGTCTTTCTTTCTTTCTTTCCTTCCTCCCTCCCTCCCTTCTTCCATTCACTCTTCCTTTTGCTTTCATTCCTCCCTCCCTCCCTCCTTTCTTTCCTTCTTTCTTTCCATCCTTCCTCCCTCCCTCCCTCCTTTCTTTCTTCCTTCCTTCCTTTCTTCCCTTCTTCCTTTCTTTCCCTCTCTCTTGCTTTCTTCTACTAATTCTTTCTTTCTACTTTTTCTCCCTGTTATTCTGAGCCGGGTGGATGAAAGGCTCTAGGTGCTGCAGCCAGGAGCCAGTGCTGTGCCTCTGAAGTGGGAGAGCCAACTTCAGGACACGGGTCCACAAGAGACCTCCCAGCTCCACATAATATCAAGCAGCGAAAATCTCCCAGAGATCTCCATCCCAACACCAGCACCCAGCTTCAGTCAACGACCAGCAAGCTACAGTGCTGGTCACCCTATGCCAAGCAACTAGCAAGGCAGGAACACAACCCCACCCATTAGCAGAGAGGCTACCTAAAAACATAATAAGGCCGTAGGCACCCCAAAACACACCACCAGACGTGGACCTGTCCACCAGAAAGAGAAGATCGAGCCTCAACCACCAGAACACAGGCATTAGTCCCGCCCACCAGGAAGCCTACACCAACTACTGAAACAACCTTAGCCACTGGGGTCAGACACCAAAAACAACGGGAACTACAAATCTGCAGCCTGCAAAAAGGAGACCCCAAACACAGTAACATAAGCAAAATGAGAAGACAGAAAAACACACAGCAGGTAAAGGAGCAAGATAAAACCCTACCAGACCTAACAAATGAAGAGGTAATAGGCAGTCTACCTGAAAAAGAATTCAGAATAATGATAGTAAAGCTGATCCAAGATTCTATTTCCAAGATCCATAATCTTGGAAATAGAATAGACAAAATGCAAGAAACAGTTAACAAGGACCTAGAAGAACTAAAGATGAATCAAGCATCGATTAAAAACACAATAAATGAAATGAAAAATACTCTAGATGGGATCAATAGCAGAATAACTGAGGCAGAAGAACGGATAAGTGAGGTGGAAGATAAAATAGTGGAAATAACTGCTGCAGAGCAAAATAAAGAAAAAAGAATGAAAAGAACAGAGGACAGTCTCAGAGACCTCTGGGACAACATTAAACGCACCAACATTCGAATTATAGGGGTTCCAGAAGAAGAAGAGAAAAAGAAAGGGTCTGAGAAAATATTTGAAGAGATTATAGTTGAAAACTTCCCCAATATGGGAAAGGAAATAGTTAATCAAGTCCAGGAGGCACAGAGAGTCCCATACAGAAGAAATCCAAGGAGAAATACGCCAAGACACATATTAATCAAACTGTCAAAAATTAAACACAAAGAAATCATATTAAAAGCAGCAAGGCAAAAACAACAAATAACACACAAGGGAATCCCCATCAGGTTAACAGCTGATCTCTCAGCAGAAACTCTACAAGCCAGAAGGGAGTGGCAGGACATAATTAAAGTGATGAAGGAGAGAAACCTGCAACCAAGATTACTCTACCCAGCAAGGAACTCATTCAGATTTGATGGAGAAATTAAAACCTTTACAGACAAGCAAAAGCTGAGAGAGTTCAGCATCACCAAACCAGCTTTACAACAAATGCAAAAGGAACTTCTCTAGGCAAGAAACACAAGAGAAGGAATATACCTACAATAACGAACCCAAAGCAATTAAGGAAATGGGAATAGGAACATACATATCAATAATTACCTTAAATGTAAATGGACTAAATGCTCCCACCAAAAGACACAGAGTGGCTGAATGGATACAAAAACAAGACCCATATATATGCTGTCTACAAGAGACCCACTTCAGACCTAGAGACACATACAGATTGAAAGTAAGGGGATGGAAAAAGATATTCCATGCAAATGGAAATCAAAAGAAAGCTGGAGTAGCAATTCTTATATCAGACAAAATAGACTTTAAAATAAAGACTATTAGAAGAGACAAAGAAGGTCACTACATAACGATAAAGGGATCGATCCAAGAAGAAGATATAACAATTGTAAATATTTATGCACCCAACATAGGATCACCTCAATACATAAGGCAAATACTAACAGCCATAACAGGGGAAATTGACAGTAACACAATCATAGTAGGGGACTTTAACACCCCACTTTCACCAATGGACAGATCATCCAAAATGAAAATAAATAAGGAAACACAAGCTTTAAATGATACATTAAACAAGATGGACTTAGTTGATATTTATAGGACATTCCATCCAAAAACAACAGAATACACATTTTTCTCAACTGCTCATGGAACATTCTCCAGGATAGATCATATCTTGGGTCACAAATCAAGCCTTGGTAAATTTAAGAAAATTGAAATTGTATCAAGTATCTTTTCCGACCACAATGCTATGAGACTAGACATCAATTACAGGAAAAGATCTGTAAAAAATACAAACACATGGAGGCTAAACAATACACTACTCAATAACGAAGTGATCACTGAAGAAATCAAAGAGGAAATTTAAAAATACCTAGAAACAAATGACAATGGAGACACGACGACCCAAAACCTATGGGATGCAGCAAAAGCAGTTCTAAGGGAGAAGTTTATAGCAATACAATCCCACCTTAAGAAACAGGAAACATTTCGAGTAAACAACCTGACCCTGCACCTAAAGCAATTAGAGAAAGAAGAACAAAAAACCCCCAAAGCTAGCAGAAGGAAAGAAATCATAAAGATCAGATCAGAAATAAATGAAAAAGAAATGAAGGAAACGATAGCAAAAATCAACCAAACTAAAAGCTGGTTCTTTGAGAAGATAAACAAAATTGACAAACCATTAGCCAGACTCATCAAGAAAAGAAGGGAGAAGACTCAAATCAATAGAATTAGAAATGAAAAAGGAGAAGTAACAACTGACACTGCAGAAATACAAAAGATCATGAGACATTACTATAAGCAACTCTATGCCAATAAAATGGACAACCTGGAAGAAACGGACAAATTCTTAGAAATGCACAACCTGCCAAGACTGACTCAGGAAGAAATAGAAAATATGAATAGACCAATCACAAGCACTGAAATTGAAACTGTGATTAAAAATCTTCCATCAAACAAAAGCCCAGGACCAGATGGCTTCACAGGCGAATTCTATCAAACATTTAGAGAAGAGCTAACACCCATCCTTCTCAAACTCTTCCAAACAATATCAGAGGAAGGAACACTCCCAAACTCATTCTACGAGGCCACCATCACCTTGATACCAAAACCAGACAAGGATGTCACAAAGAAAGAAAACTACAGGCCAATATCACTGATGAACATAGATGCAAAAATCCTCAACACAATAGTAGCAAACAGAATCCAACAGCACATTGAAAGGATCATACACCATGATCAAGTGGGGTTTATTCCAGGAATGCAAGGATTCTTCAATATACGCAAATCCATCAATGTGATACACCATATTAACAAGTTGAAGGAGAAAAACCATATGATCATCTCAATAGATGCAGAGAAAGCTTTCGACAAAATTCAACATCCATTTATGATAAAAACCCTGCAGAAAGTAGGCAGAGAGGGATCTTTCCTCAACATAATAAAGGCCATATATGACAAACCCAGAGCCAACATTGTCCTCAATGGTGAAAAACTGAAACCATTTCCACTAAGATCAGGAACAAGACAAGGCTGCCCACTCTCACCACTCTTATTCCACATAGTTTTGGAAGTTTTAGCCACAGCATTCAGAGAAGAAAAGGAAATAAAGGGAATCCAAATTGGAAAAGAAGAAGTAAAGCTGTCACTGTTTGCAGATGACATGATACTATACATAGAGAATCCTAAAGATGCTACCGAAAAACTACTAGAGCTAATCAATGAATTTGGTAAAGTAGCAGGATACAAAATTAATGTACAGAAATCTCTGGCATTCCTGTACACTAATGATGAAAAATCTGAAAGTGAAATCAGGAAAACACTCCCATTTACCACTGCAACAAAAAGAATAAAATATCTAGGAATAAACCTACTTAAGGAGACAAAAGACCTGTATGCAGAAAATTATAAGACACTGATGAAAGAAATTAAGTTGATACAAATAGATGGAGAGATATACCATGCTCCTGGATTGGAAGAATCAATATTGTGAAAATGACTCTACTACCCAAAGCAATCTATAGATTCAATGCAATCCCTAGCAAACTACCACTGGCATTTTTCACAGAACTAGAACAAAAAATTTCAAAATTTGTTTGGAAAAACAAAAGACTCCGAATAGCCAAAGCAATCTTGAGAACGAAAAATGGAGCTGGAGGAATCAGGCTCCCTGACTTCAGACTATACTACAAAGCTACAGTAATTAAGATAGTGTGCTACTGGCATAAAAACAGAAAGATAGATCAGTGGATCAGGATAGAAAGCCCAGAGATAAACCCACGCACATATGGCCAACTTATCTTTGATAAAGGAGGCAGGAATGTACAGTGGAGAAAGGACAGCCTCTTCAATAAGTGGTGCTGGGAAAACTGGACAGGGACATGTAAAAGTTTGAGATTAGATCATTCCCTAACACCATACACAAAAATAAGCTCAAAATGGATTAAAGACTTAAATGTAAGGCCAGAAACTATCAAACTCTTAGAGGAAAACATAGGTAGAACACTCTATGACATAAATCACAGCAAGATCCTTTTGGACCCACCTCCTAGAGAAATGGAAATAAAAACACAGATAAACAAATGGGATCTAATGAAACTTCAAAGCTTTAGCACAGCAAAGGAAACCATAAACAAGACCAAAAGACAACCCTCAGAATGGGAGAAAATATTTGCAAATGAAGCAACTGACAAAGGATTAATCTCCAAAATTTATAAACAGCTCATGCAGCTCAATAGCAGAAAAACAAACAACCCAATCCAAAAATGGGCAGAAGACTTAAATAGGCATTTCTCCAAAGAAGATATACAGACTGCCAACAAACCCATGAAAGAATGCTCAACATCATTAATCATTAGAGAAATGCAAATCAAAACTACAATGAGATATCATCTCACACCAGTCAGAATGGCCATCAAGAAATCTAGAAACAATAAATGCTGGAGAGGGTGTGGAGAAAAGGGAACACTCTTGCACTGCTGGTGGGAATGTGAATTGGTACAGCCACTATGGAGAACAGTATGGAGGTTCCTTAAAAAACTACAAATAGAACTACCATATGACCCAGCAATCCCACTACTGGGCATATACCCTGAGAAAACCATAATTCAAAAAGAGACATGTACCAAAATGTTCATTGCAGCTCTATTCACAATAGCCCAGAGCTGGAAACAACCTAAGTGTCCATCATCGGATGAATGGATAAAGAAGATGTGGCACATATATACAATGGAATATTACTCAGCCATAAAAAGAAACGAAACTGAGCTATTTGTAATGAGGTGGATAGACCTAGAGTCTGTCATACAGAGTGAAGTAAGTCAGAAAGAGAAAGACAAATACCGTATGCTAACACATATATACGGAATTTAAAAAAAAAATGTCATGAAGAACCTAGGGGTAAAACGGGAATAAAGACACAGACCTAATAGAGAGTGGACTTGAGGATATGGGGAGGGGGAAGGGTAAGCTGTGACAAAGCGAAAGAGAGGCATGGACATATATACACTACCAAATGTAAGGTAGATAGATAGTGGGAAGCAGCCGCAGAGCACAGGGAGATCAGCTCGGTGCTTTGTGACCGCCTGGAGGGGTGGGATGGGGAGGGTGGGAGAGAGGGAGATGCATGAGGGAAGGGATGTGGGAACAGATGTATATGTATGACTGATTCACTTTGTTATAAAGCAGAAACCAATAAAAAAAATAAATAAATAAATAAAAAGAACATTATTCACAATTGCAGTAACATATGCCAAAAGAAAATTTTTTCATGTATCAGAAATTGGACCCAGGTAATTTGCTTGACATCACCTAACAACTTAGAAAACAAACAAATCATTGCATCTCTGTTAGTGTTTCCTGAATGATGAATGCAATCAATATAAGTGATTGCTCTTTAAATGAGAGCAGCATCACTTCTTCCAAATAATGTGATGGTCTTAGGCCTTTTGCTTCCATCTTAATTTGCATGTCTAGCTAAGATAAACATGGTATTTACACATCTCACTTCAGGATCATTAGCAATTTTCCTTTGGAGATAAATATTTTAATATGCGATACTGTCATAAGCAAATCTCAGCATATAATTTATGTATAAATAAAGAATAAAAGAAAGGAATGAATGAAAACAATTCTCATTTCAATACTTACAGAAATCTTTCTATAAATTTGTCTCTTTTTTTTTTTTTTTCTTTTGCGGTACACGGGCCTCTCACTGTTGTGGCCTCTCCCGTTGTGGAGTACAGGCTCCGGACACGCAGGCTCAGTGGCCATGGCTCACGGGCCCAGCCACTCCGTGGCATGTGGGATCCTCCCAGACCGGGGCACAAACCCATGTCCCCTGCATCGGCAGGCGGACTCTCAACCACTGCGCCACCAGGAAAACCCTAAATTTGTTTCTTGATCAAGTTTTTTATTAAAGTCCAAAATATTTATCTCAGTATATTTTGATAATTTACTATTTTAACTATAGTTTATGTAAGTTTTAAATATATTTAGAACATGATTATTTAGCTCTGGCTTTATGAATTCTTTTAGTTTAATACTTATTTCCAATAAAAACATGCAAAGACTCATTAAATTTAAATAATAAAACTGTAAATGCCTGTTTGCACTGCTTTAAGTCTAAATTTACAGATCTTAAATATAAAAATTCTCTCGTTTCTATCTAGGTTTCAAACTAATTTTTTTAAACATCTTTACTGGAGTATAATTGCTTTACAATGTTGTGTTAATTTCTGCTGTATAACAAAGTGAATCAGCTATATGTATACATATATCCCCATATCCCCTCCTCAAACTAATTTTAAATGTGTCTAGAGTGTCATGATCAAAAGCAACTTTTTCAAAATGTGATGTATTGCTCAATACTCATATCTAAAACCAAAAAGACTCTCTTATTGATCTATTGACTTCTGAGGGCAATTATGGTGGTTTCAGACATTAAAATTGCTATTAACCACGATATTGTTTGGGCAGTGGTAAAGCCATGCTATTAGTTAAAGTTCAAACTGATATTGATTGTCTTTTTTCGACAATAAATATAAACTTGCTAGACACCAGTGTTCAACTATTTCTTTTCTGACAGTTATGGAACTAGCAAAAAGAGATTCAAAATGGTGTTGCATGACCATTCTCATACCTGAGACAAAATTACTGCTTTATTTATGTCCATATAGCACTCTGTATATGCCTCTAGTGGAACATTTACTGCATAGTATTTATTGTTTACTTTTGTACATGAATTCTAAGTTCTTTAAATTCCAGTGGCCCACTTAATTGGAAGGCTCTCATAAATTCATCATTGAATAAATATTTTCAAATGAATGAACTTACGATAGATAAATTTCAATCAGCAACAATAAGTCTAGAGAGGCGTGACCAATAAGGTGCTGGGTGACAATTGAAATGTTTTAGGTGAATGCTATTCAACACAGGAACCACTAACCACATGTGACCGTCACACACTTGATATGTGGCTGCTACCACTGAATTTTAAATTTTATTTTGCTTTAAAGTGAAATTAAAATATAAATATATACAGTTAGCGGTTATTGTGCTGGACAGCACATTTCTAGATGTTCTTTAAGGAAGAAACTTTGGCAATCTTCCAAAAGTATAGATAATTTTCTTCCATAACTGTCAGGAAATCCAAAAGCTGAAATGGGAATTCAACTATAGATTTCCCTATAGCTATGAGACAGCTGTCATAGTCAAGTTTTCATTGATAATGACCAAAAAACACTGAATTGCTAAATAAAAAGTGAGAAGATATTCCACAACCAGATCTAAAGACTCCAAACTTGTTGCCTTTTGCTGTCATGATTATTTACTGAGCCCCAGAGCCAAAATCAACTGAAACAGATGAACAGACCAAAAAAAGGAAATTAAATGCAAAAGAGGGTGATGGCCAATAGAGTTGGCTACTAAAAAAGCAGTGAATATTATCAGTGTTCATTCATCTTGAAACATAAAGGTCTCAGACATGAATTTCCAGAATGTAATAGGCAAACTCACAATGCACCAAGACCATGTGCCATGCCACCAAAATTTCCCCAGACTTGTTTAGACTCTGATGATAACCTTCCCTTTGGACTCATTGTTTGGCCACTGATTGCTTTTAATTTGACTTACTCTCCTCTAACTAAAGTAATTCATTCATTCAATAGTTATTGGGTATCGCCCTACATGCTGTTTAGTGTGCCAGGCACTGGGGCACAGATCTGAACAAAGCTGACCAAAACCCTTGCCTCCTAGAGCTTAGAGTAGGGCAATAGAGTAGAACATAAACAAACTACACAATTAAAAGACATCATGTGCTAGTGGATGACAAGTGCTATGGAACAAAATCAAGCAAGAATAGGGAAAGAGAGAGAGAGAGAGAGAGAGAGAGAGAGTGAGTGTGTGTGTGTGTGTGTGTGTGTGTGTGTGTAGGATGCAAGGCAGCAAGCCATGTGATTATTTAACGAAAGAGTATTTCAATCAAGGGGTAAGAAGAGGGGTGGGGGATGGGAATCTTTGAGGTAGAGCAAGAGAACTGTGTAGATGGAACAGAATGCAATAGAAGAGTAGAAGGAGGCAAATCAGAGAGGTAATAAGGGCTAAAGAGTGTAGACTTTGAAGACTATTTTAAGGACTTTAACTTTTACTCTGAATGATACGGAAAAATTATTAACCTTTGATAGGGTTAGTCTGACACTCTGACTACTGTGTTAAGACTGCAAGGGAAGAGAAAAGCAAAGAAATCAGGTTCAGGAGCTCAGGATTAAGAGACTTTGCAGTTGCTCAGGTAAGAAATGAGGGTAGCTTGAACCAAGGTGATAGCTACTGAGGTGGTGAGAAATGATCAATTTCTAGATACAGTTTTAAGGTACATCTAAGGCTGTACCATTGGATGGACTGGATGGATCTACTGTAGATGTGAGAAAGAGGAGTCAAGATGTTTAACCTGAATAAGTGAATGACTGGAGTGGTACTTACTGAAATGAAGGCAACTGGAAAGTAGGGATTTTGGAAGAGAAAATTGGGGGCTAAATTCTGAATTTGGTTGATTTGAGATGTTTCTTAGACATCTGTGTGTAGTCACAGATTTTAAAAATTGTAGAGTCTGAAGAAAAGTGTGGAACTACAGATATAAATTTGGGACTCATCAACATCTAAACTCTGTGTGAAACCCAGAGACATCATGGAAGACTACCAAGAGCAGAGAGGGATACAAATGTTTGCAGCAAATGCAGAAGTGTCCATGATGAAGGTGAGGTGAAAGGCATCTCCTAGAAAAGCCATGAATCCTAAGGGCAAGAAAAAGAGAAAATGATGTTGCTTACTGACACCTGGGAGTGTCAGAGTACAATAGGTAAAGATCATAAGGATGACCCTGAATTCCTCAGAGAGGAAAAACATTGCCTAATGTTTAAAGTATATGTTCATTTAAAGGAAAAATCTGAATTACATTTTTAAAAGTGTTCTACTATAAAGGTTTGCATATAAACATTAGTAATTTTTTTTAACTTTCAGTAATTTGGAAAATCTATTCTGGGACGTACGCTTACCATTCCAAAAACTGAAGTGTTACTACTATCTCCACCTGTGATATGTGGGACAATTAAGAAAATTTCAGACTATAGTTAATATGGAATTATGTGTTTGAAAGTTGCCAAGGCACTAGATCTTAGAAGTTCTCACCACAAGAAGAAAATGTGAAACTACATGAGGTGATGTATGTTAATTTATTGTGATAATCATTTTGCTCCACGCCCATAAATCATTATGTTATATAAACTAACTCAATATTATATGTCAATTATATCACAATAAAACTGGGGGAGGGTACTCAGAGAAGAGAGCAAACTTGTTTCTTGTTCTTTATTTTATTCTTCTCCCCCATATGCTTATTGAGCTTCTAGAAAGTTCAGAATTATACATTACTAACAGACTCTATTCTTTGGACCTATCATCTGTATCCTGAAGAAATTATTCTTTTGGAAGTGTATTAAAAAAAAAAACCCCAAGTGTCACCTATTAAGTAAACTAGACCCTTGCAAGAAAATTTAAGTTTCACTGGAATTAAGCAATTTGCTATTCTCAATGGAGATCTTAACTCAGGGGAGTTTTGTGAAGGTATAAATAGGGGTGAGCAGACTGTTCTTTTTCTAGAGGTTACAGTCTCATTGTGACCACAGAAAAATCGTTTCCAAGAGTTCCTTTGTTTGTACCCATCAGGAAAGGGAGGAAGGAAAATACTTCAACAGTTCTATGTACTTTGCTAAAAGGAAAGGCTATCACTGTTATTATATAAAGCAGTCTAAACTCTAGTGGTTCATGTTTGGAAATTTACTCAGGGATGCTGAGTGTTTTTTTTCAGGTACTGTGTCTCAGAAGTAATAAACTGCAATGGGAAAAAATACCCTATGTTTTACATTAAAAAATAAACTAAACGACATGGAATGTCAGAATCTGACCTTTAACATAGTTGCAATATGTCTGGAAGTATGAGTATTATTACCATAATTTATTTACCTATTCCCCAGATAACCACAGTACTCATTTTAAAACAATCTTATAGGACCATGGTATGATTTAGAATCAAGAATCCATATGATGTCTTAATAGTTTCTGGTAAATTTCCAGTTTCTATGAGTTTCTCTTCCACTTCAATAGGTACAACATTTTTTAAAGTACACAGAATCTTAATTGGTAAACTGCAGAGATGCCTTGAGATTTTTATACTAAAGTTTTAAAAATTTCTAAACAGAGCACAAAGAAGAGGTAAAGTTTAATTTTTTTCAATGAGCTGATACTTTTTAGGATTATTCTTTCAGTCACTGACTTCTCCCAGTTACCACTCTAAAGGGTATTAAAAATGCACAATAATTTCATTCGTTTACATGTAGCTGTCCAGGTTTCCCAGCACCACTTACTGAAGAGGCTGTCTTTTCTCCATTTTATATTCTTGCCTCCTTTATCAAAGATAAGTTGACTATGTGTGCGTGGGTTTATCTGTGGGCTTTCTATCCTGTTCCATTGATGTATATTTCTGTTTTTGTGCCAGTACCATACTGTCTTGATTACTGTAGCTTTGTAGTATAGTATGAAGCCAGGAAGCCTGACTCCTCCAGCTCTGTTTTTTTGTTTTCTTTTTCTCAAGATTGCTTTGGCTATTCAGGGTCTTTTGTGTTTCCATATAAATTGTGAAATTTTTTGTTCTAGCTCTGTAAAAAGTGCCACTGGTAGTTTGACAGGGATTGCATTGAATCTGTAGATTGCTTTGGGTAGTATAGTCATTTTCACAATGTTGGTTCTTCCAATTCAAGAACATGGTATATCTCTCCATCCGTTTGTATTGTCTTTAATTTATTTCAGCAGTGTCTTACAGTTTTCTACATACAGGTCATCTATCTCTTTAGGTAGGTTTATTCCTAGGTATTTTATTCTTTTTGTTGCAGTGGTAAATGGGAGTGAATCTGTAGATTGCTTTGGGCAGTCAGAACACTTCCTAACACCATACACAAAAATAAACTCAAAATGGATTAAAGACCTAAATGTAAGGTCAGACACTATCAAACTCTTAGAGGAAAACATAGGCAGAACACTCTATGACATAAATCACAGCAAGATCCTTTTGGACCCACCTCCTAGAGAAATGGAAATAAAAACAAAAATAAACAAATGGGACCTAATGAAACTTAAAAGCTTTTGTACAGCAAAGGAAACCATAAACAAGATGAAGAGACAACCCTCAAAATGGGAGAAATTATTTGCAAACAAAGCAACTGACAAAGGATTAATCTCAAAAATATACAAGCAGCTCATGCAGCTCAATTCAAAAAAACTAACAACCCAATCCAAAAATGGGCAGAAGATCTAAACAGACATTTCTCCAAAGAAGATATACAGATTGCCAACAAAAACATGAAAGGATGCTCAACATCACTAATCATTAGAGAAATGCAAATCAAAGCTACAATGAGGTATCACCTCACACCGGTCAGAATGGCCATCATCAAAAAATCTACAAACAATAACTGCTGGAGAGGATGTGGAGAAAAGGGAACCCTCTGGCACTGTTGGTAGGAATGTAAATTGATACAGCCACTATGGAGAACAGTATGGAGGTTCCTTAAAAAACTAAAAATAGAACCACCATATGACCCAGTAATCCCACTACTAGGCATATACCCTGAGAAAACCATAATTCAAAGGAGTCATGTACCACAATGTTCACTGCAGCACTGTTTACAATAGCCAGGACATGGAAGCAACCTAAGTGTCCATCGACAGATGAATGGATAAAGAAGATGTGGCACATATATACAATGGAATGCTACTCAGCCATAAAAAGAAACAAAACTGAGTTATTTGTAGTGAGGTGGATGGACCTAAAGTCTTTCATACAGAGTGAAGTAAGTCAGAAAGAGAAAAACAAATATCATATGCTAACACATATATATGGACTGTAAAAAAAAAAAAAGAAAAAAAAAGAAAAAATGGTTCTGATGAACCTAGAGGCAGGACAGGAATAAAGATGCAGACATAGAGAATGGACTTGAGGACATGGGGAGGCGGAAGGGTAAGCTGGTATGAAGTGAGACAGTTGCACTGACATATATACACTACTAGATGTAAAATAGATAGCTAGTAGGAAGCAGCTGCATCACACCAGGAGATCAGCTCAGTGCTTTGTGTACACCTAGAGGGGTGGGTTAGGGAGGGTGCAAGGGAGACACAAGAGGGAGGGGATATGGGGATATATGTATACATATAGCTGATTCACTTTGTTATACAGCAGAAACTAACACAACACTGTGAATCAACTATACCTCAATAAAAAATGTGTAAGAGTAGACTTTAATTTGTTACTTTTAATTGAAACATTTCTGTTGAGTTCATTTCTCAAATCCCATAATGGCTTTTGAGTGAAAATAGGATATTAAATAACACTATTCAATTTTGGCATACATTGCATGCAAATAGAAATCTAAGATTTATATCAGTTATCTTCAAGATGGTATTTTTCCATGAGGGAATCTATGAAGATAAGAATGGTGGCCACAAATTAATATTTCATAAGTATCAATCACAGTCATACCTTTGCTGTGCAGCAAACTACCCAGATTGCCTAAAGTACTAGACTGTCTTTAACCGAAATTATATCAACTTACGGGCTAAACTGAGTATCTCATGCCGAGCAGAGCACAGTAATACATGCCTTTCATTAATATAAAATTAGTTATGGGGCCTCCCTGGTGGCGCAGTGGTTGAGGGTCCGCCTGCCGATGCAGGGGATACGGGTTCGTGCCCTGGTCTGGGAGGATCCCATATGCCGCGGAGCGGCTGGGCCCGTGAGCCATGGCCGCTGGGCCTGCGCGTCCGGAGCCTGTGCTCCACAACGGGAGAGGCCGCAGCAGTGAGAGGCCCACATACCGCAAAAAGAAAAAAAAAAAAAAATTAGTTATGTATTATTTTCTAAATACTATTTGGTGATCAAAACCTTCCAAAATATGTGATAAGTGAGAGAAAGTAATTTATAAAATTTTTATTGGAGTATAGTTGATTTACAATGTTGTGTTAGTTTCTGCTATACAACAAAGTGAATCATTTATACATATATATATACACCTTTTTTTATAATCTTTTCCCATATAGGTCATTACAGAGCACTGAGAAGAGTTCCCTGTGCTATACAGTAAGACCTTATAAGTTATCTATTTTATATATAGTAGTGTGTATATGTTAATCCCAATCTCCCAATTTACCCCTACTCCCCGACCCCTCCCCCCCATGCTTCCCCCCCCCGGTAACCATAAGTTTGTTTTCTACATCTGTGACTCTATTTCTGTTTTGTAAATAAGTTCATTTGTACCATATTTTTTTAGGTTCCACATATAAGTGATATCATATGATATTTGTCTTAGAGAGAGAAAGTAATTTAAAAAGATCCTTAAATGAAAAACTTGGGAATGGTAGAGTTTTATGAAGCCATGATTAAAGACCACAAATTAATATAATTGAAAATTTCTTTATAATTTCACTTATAACAAGAAGTACAATCTTATCTAGAAATGAAACTTAAAATTATAAATCCATAATGATCTGCCAATTTAAATGCAACTTAGAAGCAAGAGTATTTGAAATTTTAAAGCAAACTGTATGCTTGCTCTTATGTATGTGTACATTTTTACTTATAAATTGTTAGGCAATCACTTGAGAATATTGTAGCACTTCATTCAAAATTTGAAAAGAAAGATATATCAGCTGTCTCAGTTGACATTTCCCTCATATGTCAAAAACTAATGAATACCCAGATGGCTCTTAAACTTTGCTTCTATCTCCACTCTTTCCCTCATGATCACAAAAATAATTCAGTGAAGATCCTCTCAGATTTATGCAAAACAAATTTCTTGTGAACCCAAAGATCAAATAATATAATTGAATAATTTTGATAATTTTAAAACTGATTTGATCTGCACATCCAAAACTCATTGAATTTAAAACTCAGAGTTTAATGACTGGATTAATCTTTACCATCTAAAGTGTTATATTTGATTTATATTGGCTGACATTCTCTAACAATGATTTTTCAAGATTAACTTTCCTTTTAAATTATTCAAGTTAATCACTGACATTGAATGATAAGCTAGCATTAGCAGATGTAGATACATGCAGAGTATTTACTGCCTATGTTAAATTCTGCAGGATATTATACTTTTAAGGACCAAGATGGACAAAGATGAAAATCTGGTCTCATTCTGTTGAAAACCTAGTGACTTTTCTATTAACATCAGTCCATTTTGTCAAAAGTGAGAAGATTTACATAAAATTACTAAGAAACATGGAACATTCAATTAAGGACTAATTCTGTGGTTGTATGCTTTCCATTTTTCATTTACATTATCAGTGAATCATTTTAACTTAAAATGTATTAAATAAAACTATTTTATAATCTAACCTTCTACTCTCTCAGAAATTATTAGAATAAAAAGTAACTTTTTAACAATTAAAAAGTTTTACAAACTTTAATAAAAATTGTTTATAAAATATAAACTGCATCAAAATGTGCTTTTGCCTCTCTCTATGTGAAAGGAGGTGGGAGAAAATGTTTGGATGCAATGTGACCAACAAGGGATTGATTAATTCACAAAATATACAAAGAGCTCATATAGCTCAATATCAAAAAACAACCCAATCAAAAAATTGGCAGAAGACCTGAATAGGCATTTCTCCAAAGAAGACATACAGATGGCCAAAAGGTATATGAAAAGATGCTCAACATTGCTAATTACTAGAGAAATACAAACCAAAACTACAATGAGATATCACTTCACACCAGTCAGAATGGACAGCACCAAAAAGTCTACAAATAATAAATGCTGGAGAGGGTGTAGAGAAAAGAGAACCCTCCTACACTGTTGGTGGGAATGTAAATTTGTGCAGCCACTCTGTAGAACAGTATGGACGTTCCTTAAAAACCTAAAAATAGAGCTACCACATGATCCTACAATCCCACTCCTGGGCATATATCGAGAGAAAACCATAATTTGTAAAGATACATGCACCCTAATGTTCATTGCAGCACTATTTACAATGGCCAAGACATAGAAGCAACCTAAATGTCCATCGACAGATGAATGGATAAAGATGTAGTGCATATACACAATGGAATATTACTCAGCCATAAAAAAGAATGAAATAATGCCATTTGCAGGAACATAGATGGACCTAGAGATTATCATACTAAGTAAGCCAGAGAAAGACAAATATCATATGATATCGCTTATATGCAGAATCTAAAAGAAAAAAAGAAAAGACAAATGAAGTTATTTCCAAAAACAGAAAGAGACTCACAGACATAGAAAACAAATGTATGGTTAACAAAGGGGAAAGGGGGGTGGGGGGTGGGATAAATTAAGAGGCTGGGATTAACTTATACATACTACTGTGTATAAAATAGATAACCAACAAGGACCTGTTGTATAGCACAGGGAACTATACTCACTATTATTTAATAACCTATAAGGGAAAGAATATGTATATATATATATACACACATATATAAAATATATACATACCTATATGTATATATGTATAACAGAATTGCTGTACTATACACCTGATACTTACATGATATTGTAAATCAACTATACTTCAAAAAAATTTTTTAAAAGAAAAAAGCAACAGATAATTTAAGAAAGTGGTTATAAATAGACCCTTAAATGAAAAACTTGGGAATGGGCACAATCTCTAAATTCCAAATGATGTTCTGCATTTAAAGGATGGAGCTTTTAGGAAATGGATTAAGTCAAACGATTTATTATATTAGTTGTTCACTATTGAATTAGAAATGGTTCCTGTCCTAGTTTAATACATCAAGGAAAGAAAAGACTTTTCAAAATAAGTGTCTATGAAATGCTTGATTGTTCATATCCTTAGCCAAGGAAGTTCACTAAGTCAGCTTATCTTCTGGCCTTCAAATTAGAAGACTTCTCTGTTATTAGCAACAAATTAGCAACAAATTAGTAGGCAAATTACCCTTTGGCAACTGGGTTCAAATACAATTAAGCTACATTTTGATTACCTTTCCCAAATCAAGTAAATGATTTTGTACCATAAGAATTTATTGAAATAAAAATGTATGTGAACATTTTAGCAATTCCCTATTTATTAAATCCAAGCATTGCAATTTTTAAGCATTAACATGCTTACAGTAGTGAAATAAAGAATGATTGCCAGCACAAAAAGATCAGTGACCTTATTTATAGTTAAGGTCTAAATTTGGCTTCATTAAACTGATAGCCTGGTTCTTTATATCATTGTGTTACTGAGAATGAGATATTAACCAGATATTACTCAGGTATTAAAAATACTCTGCATTTGTTTGCTAAGGCTGTCTTAAACTGCCACATATTACGTGACTTAAAGCAATAGAAATTTATCCTCCCACAGTTCTGGAGACTAGAATCCTGAAATCAAAATTTTGGCAGGGCCATGTTCCCTCTGAAGGCTCTAGGAAGAAGTCTTGCTTGCTTCTTCATAGCTTCTGATGGCTCCCAGCCACCCCTGGCATTCTTTGGCTTATAGCTGCATCACTCCAAGCACTGCCTCTGTCTTTCCATGGCCTTTTCCCCGTCTGTGTGTGTGAATGTGTCCTCTCCTATTCTTATAAGAACACTAGTCATTGGATTTAGGGTGCACCTCAAGGTCCTTAATTAAAACTACAAAGACACTTTTCAAATACAATCATATTTACAGATAATAGGAGTTAGAATTTGAACATATCTTTTTAGGTTACAATTCAATGGACTGCCTCTAAATCGTTAGACTAAAAATATCAATTTGGTTCAATCCCTTTTCTATTCTAAGAAATGTTAAGATTTTGCTAAATACATCAAATGCCTAAGGTATGTGAGAAATGAGATGGGGGATATAAAGAGGAAAACTAGTTATCTTATGATCATCTTACAACTAATTTCAGAGAGTATTTTTAATAGGATAAAAAGAAAAAGTGTCTGACCCCCACAGATAAAAGTACATTCCTCATGAAAGAAACAAGAAGAGCAGGTAGAAATATTCTGTGGTAAGGGTATTACCTTAAGATAAACAGCTTACTTGGAAGTTCAATTTAATAGACTATTAAAATAATTTATATTCTAATTTTATACATTTTCTCAGTGTAATTCTTTAGATACAATTATATCTACCATTTTTTGTTATATGAATTTTATTGTCTTAATGGTATTATGACTATGAATATTGAAAATATTTTTTTTCAGATGTCCTCAATCAATACTAAGCCAAAATCTCTAATGGCTAAAATCCCAAAAGCTGGCAGTACCAAATGCTAGCAAGAATGCAGAGCAAGAGGAAATGTCGTTCATTGCTGGTAGGAATGCAAAATTGTACAGCCACTTTGCAAGACAGTTTGGCAGTTTCCTACAAGAATTTTATCATAAGATCCAGCAATCTAGCTCCTATATACTTACCCAAACAAGCTGAAAACTTACATCCACACAAAAATCTGCATATGAGTTATAGAAGCTTTGTTCATAATTGCCCAAAACTGGAAGCAACTAAGATAGCCTTTAAAAGTGAATGGGTAAAAAAAAAAAAAAAAAGTGAATGGGTCAACTGTGGTACATCTGTACAATGGTATATTATTCTGCAATAAAAAGATATGAGCTATCAAGTCATGAAAAGACGTGGAGGAAAAAAAAAGATACTGCTAAGAAAAAAAAGCTGAAAGGGCTACATACTATGATTCCAAATATATGACACTGCAGAAAAGGCAAAACTATGTTGACAGTACAAAAAAAAAAAAAAAAAACAGTGATTACCAGAGGTTCAGGGTAGGAGAATGAATAGGTAGAGCACAGAGGATTTAAGTCAATGAAACTACACTGTATAACACCGTAATGGTGAGTACACATTATACATTTGTCAAAAACCATAGGGCTTCCCTGGTGGTGGGCACAGTGGTTGAGAGTCTGCCTGCCAATGCAGGGGACAGGGGTTCGAGACCCGGTCCGGGAAGATCCCACATTTCATGGAGTGGCTAGACCCCTGAGCCATGGCCACTGAGCCTGTGCGTCCGGAGCCTGTGCTCCACAACGGGAGAGGCCACGACACTGAGAGGCCCGTGTACCGCAAACAACAACAACAACAACATAGAACTACAAATACAGAGTGAACCGTAATGTAAGAAATATAATTTAGTTAATAATGTATCAATATTAGTTTATTAATTGTAAGAAATGTACCACACTCATCAAGATGTTAATACGAGAAACTGGGGGGAGAAGGAGTATATGGGAAAGAAACTCTCTGCACTGTATTTTCTGAATATCTATAACTGTTTTAAAAATTATAGTTTATTAATAAAAAATTATGTTTCTTCTTATCTTAAATCAAGTTTTATTGAACCAATGCAGCCCTTGAGAGTTATGTAGGATTACCCTTGTGACCCATGATGCTTAGTGTATGAGCAATCATTCTATTTTCCTCTTCTGTATATTTTCTGGAGCTCTGTTACAATAAAGTTTAAAAGCCAAGACATAAATCAAATCTGTATTTGAGAACTAAATCTCTAAATATAAATTTATTAGCATTTTAGATTCTCTATCCAGCAGGAAATTACTTAATTTATTTAAATTTTTTGGCCTGTAGGATCTCTCTCAAAATCTTTAAAATCATATTAGACAGGGGCTGAAATTTTCATTTTTTAAAAAAATTGCCATTTCCTATTAATTTTATAATATCTTATATTCCAGGAACAATTATATGTGTTAAATGATAGTGCCAATATTCTAATATGTGCTTAATTTTTTCATTTCCTCTGTCTCTTTGGGCATCCATTGGGGCAGAGCTATCCAATGCCACAGAATGTACCTTTTCCCTTTTGGTGCTATTATTACTCCCCTTATTTGAAGTTTTCCACATTTGTGTAATAATACATGACATTAATATAAGGAGCACATCTTGGAGTCACACATAAAAATAAAGAATTCTCACTTCAAAAGTATGTTGTTTATCCTTCTATAATACTACCACAAACACCAAAATTTTTAAAGTATAAAACATGGAGAAAATCTGCTCTTTGGAGTTTGGAGATATTGTTTTCTTTTGTATGGGGACAAATTATGCCAAACAACAATGTCAAATCATATTGACTAAACTTATTATGGTTTCTGTGAAGTTATATTATTTTAAAAACTATAATACTGCCTTCTGCTTTTAGTTTAAACATTTTATAATAAAACTTTATAAAGTATATGGAAGAATTTGAGTTATAAAGGGGGAAATAGTACAAATAGTTCATTGAAATAGTCTATTTTAACCTTGTTCAAACACTTGTTATCTTCTGTAGAATGAAGCATATAATTTGCTTTTGATTTTCCATTTCCCCAAGACTATTTGAATGTACAGCCTCCATAAACTATTATATCTACCTAGGGAATATGGGAGTTCTTTGTATAATGTACTACATAGCATTGAACTAAAAAATCTAATTAATGTACATGGTAGAGGAATCTACGTGCATTCAATTGTCTGTGTTATCTGCTGACCTGTAGATAACTTTCAGCTTACTATTTTTAAATAAATAATAAAGTCCACTAATAACAATGGCTTTTCGTTAACAACACGCCCTCTGATTGTCAACTCAACTGTGTGCCTCTCTCCTTAATGGGGATCCAAAATGCTTAGGTCAGTTTAAACTATCATGAAATATTTATTTGGTTGCATTTGCAAATTATACAGTACTCATGTGAATAATTGTGAAGTAGACAAAGCTTCTATGTTTGCTTTTCCTTCCTCCCATTTGATGGTCCTTTGCCCAGGTGCCTTTTGCCTCCATTACCATTTTCTTGGCCTCCTCAGAACTCATATCATAGCAATTCTATATGGCATCCAGTGTGTTATAACGTTGGATATTTTCCCAAGACTCTTTGGCAAGGGCATGAACTGTCAGCAAGCACCAGTGGCCCCCGAGGTGTAGGCTGCTGCAGCCTTAAACAACATAAACCTAGTTGTGCTAAGCAGGCATGGTTGAAGCAAAGATTATAAAGAAAAAAAAACAGGTTACAGGAAATTATTGTTATGGTTAGATAGGAAACATAAACACAGTATCCCAACTAAGCTACTTCTTATGTTGTCTTGATCTATCTGTCTTTGAGGCCAAGGAATGAACTTTGGAGGAGCTAAATTTGGATTCCTATTGTTTGTCCATAAGCTCAAAGATCACTACGCCACATGGTCCCACTTTGTCTCTAAACAGTCTTAGTATATATGAGAAAGTAGACTTCCCATGGATGCAGCCTTATCAGACTTAAGTGATTCCTTGGAAAGAGGTAGTAGAAACAGCCAGTGTACACAGGTCTAAAAATGTCTGCTTGTAAGAGGTGACCAAAGCTTTAGTCTTAGATTCAACCCACACTCAGTTCAGTACTGGGGTGCCAAAAACAAAGTTTTTAAGCAATAACTTAAATTAGGAGTTGTTTTTTTTTTAACACACTAAATGAGAAACAAAGGAACCTCAAATAAGACCTGTTTTGGGGGTTTCCAGTATTGTACATTTAAAATTTTGCAAGAAGACCACATTTTTTCCAAACACCCTTTTCTCAGGGAGAAGGTAATATTCACAGGTGGGCAATGGCCATAATCCAAATATGGTAGATCCACAGTGCCAAAATTAACTTGTCCCAGTAGGGTTCCAGTTCATTTTCAATGTTCAGGTAAGGACAATTGGCAGCAATTGCTACCCTGGCAAAAACAACACTGAGATAATATCCTCAGTACTACCGAGTCCCTGTTACTTTCCTTGGCAAAAGATACTGGGTTCTGAAAGCATAAATTGGTCTGAGGTAACTGCTCAGGAAGATGGAAATTTGCTTGTTGTTTTTAACTTAGTGTGACTGAGGCAAGTGCTGTGATAATCTACGTCTTATTAAGTCTTTGGTCTCCTTAAAAAGTCAAGCATGTCATAAATCATACCAATGTTTTCTTAGATTCCTCTCCCAAGGCAATAGAAATAAAAACAAAAATAAACAGATGGGAGCTAATCAAACCTTCAAGCTTTTGCACAGCAAAGGAAACCATAAATAAGATGAAAAGATGACCTACAGAATGGGAGAAAACATTTGCAAACAATGAGACCAACAAGGGATTAATTTCCAAAATATACAAACAGCTCACACAACTCAACAAACAAACAAACCAAAAAAAAAAAAAAAATGGGCAGAAGATCTAAATAGACATTTCTCCAAAGAAGACATACAGATGGCCAACAGGCACATGAAAAGATGCTCACCATCACTAATTATTAGAGAAATGCGAATCAAAACTACAATGAGCTACCACCTCACACCAGTCAGAATGGCCATCATTTAAGTCTACAAATAACAAATGCTGGAGAGGGTGTGGAGAAAAGGGACTCCTCCTACACCATTGGTGGAAATGTGAGTTGGTGCAGCCACTGTGGAAAACAGTACTAAGGACCCTCAAAAAACTAAAAATAGAGTTTCCATATGATCCTGCAATCCCACTCCTGGGCATATATCCAGACAAAACTATAATTCAAAAAGATACATGCACCCCTATGTGCGTAGCAGCACTATTCACAACAGCTAAGACATGGAAACAACCTAAATAACCATCGACAGATGAATGGATAAAGAATGTGTGGTACATACCTATAATAGAATACTATTCAGCCATTAAAAAAATGAAATAATGCCATTTGCAGCAACATGGATGGACCTAGAGATTATCATACTAAGTATCAATAAGTCAGAAAGACAAACACCATATATCATTTATATGTGGAATCTAAAATCTGACACAAATGAACTTATCTGCAAAACAGAAACAGACTCAAAGACATAGAGAACAGACTTGTGGTTGCCAAGGGGGAGGGGTTGGGGGAGGGATGGAGTAGGAGTTTGGGGTTAGCAGATGTAAACTAGTGTATACAGAATGTATAAATGTATATATATGAATCACTTTGCTGTATGGCAGAAATTAACACAACAACTATACTTCAATTAAAAAACGGTCAAGCATGTCAAAGTTGGTTTTGAGAATATGGAAGCTACTGGGTAACTGAACCTACTCCAGACAGACACAGATCCCACTGAGGCTGCTGATGCAGCCCAGCTCTCTATGCATTGAGAACATCTCTAATTGAGACTTGGAGAAAGACAGGAGAGAAGGCTTTGGACTTTTCACTCACAAAGGAGGGAAGAATTTTGGATTTCAATCATTTGTCCACTGTACTTTAACTTGCAAAGGGAATATCTGAACATTAATTTTCCCATTAAATTGATGAGGTAGCCATATTCAAATTTATATTCCTATGTTGCTAACATTTTGTTACTGAACTATGAACATTTTTCTTGAAACATCTTTATGATATATTTATTGAAGTATAAAGAACTTCTGATGCAACTGGATAGTTTTAGGTAAATAAAAGAATGAATTTTCAGTGTTAGTTGCATAGCGATCATGAATTCAGTATCATTATTGTCTCGTTCTGACCATTTTAAGAGTCTTGTTCCCAGAAAGATACTCAGATGCAGCGGCTAGGATCAGGGGAGTGACCATGTGAATGTGACAGCTAGAGACAGATTTGGCTTATCTCTCTGAGGGCTATATCCACACATGACAGACAAGATAATTTTGGCACTGTGGGCCTACCATCTCTGGATAGTATGTATATGTGGGGTATTAGCTCCTCTCCAAGAGAAGGGTGCTGGGGAAAAAAAAAATGCTGTCTTCTTTCAAAGTTTAACAGAGAAAAAAGTTTTGGAAAATTTTAAGAGAAAATGACTGTTTCCTTCCACGTGGAAATTGATCAGAAAGTGTAATATTCCCAACCTCTCTCCATGCCCTTTACCTACACTGCCCAAAGGGAGATGCAGTGACTTTTCTAATTTTAAATGTGATAATGATATAATGGGCTTGCTGAGCTCTTGTTTTCTCTCAGGAGCTGCTTTTTGCCTGTAGGATGGAGACCTTCTCTGTTTCTACAGCAAGACTTTGACTTAACAGTAAGAGCCTTCTTCTGGTCCTGTTTTGCCATAATTGAATAGGTACACATGTCTAATTCTAGGTTTCATTTCCCAGGCCCATTTGGCGGTTACATTAAGCTACATACTCCAACTTCTAGTAGCAATAAAGTTGATGTTTCTGCTTTACATTTTCCTTACTCTTTTTTTTTTGGATTTATCATTTTTTTAGATGCCACTGAGGAAAAAAACACAGTGTTTGATAACCTCAAAGATCCTAACACTTGTGCTCAGTCTAGTATCTGGAAACACATCTCTGAACAGTTGTATTTTAATTGGAGTAGTTATGAATTTATTCTCCCAAAACATATGACTATTGCTAACCAACGCTACCACAAATTATCATAGGAATCATACCTCACATATCATCATCTTTCTGGGAAATATTTTCCTGATGAATGTCTATTTTAACATTCAAATTTTATAGAATGTACATTTTTCTCAATACAATGTTGATTAGCTGATGTTTACACAACAGTAGTTTATAACTGTGTCTCCAAAACTCAAACAAGATGATATGCAGGGAAAGTCTTGGATCACAACCCAGATGCGATTAAGAGGACATCATCAGAATTACGTGTAGACATTTTAAGGATGCCAAATGTTAATATTGGGCAGGTATGTCTGAGATATCACTAGAGCTGAAGGAGGCATCAATGCCTAAGAGGTCACAAAGATGCTAGAATAGACATACTTGAAAGTGACAGTGATATGATGAAGAGCTACTCTTTTTGAAAGTTTCTTGTTTCTTTATGAAACATAGTCACAGAAAAAAGGAAAGTCCATTTTTCAGTTTTTTCATTCTTATTCATTGACAACCTCCACTGAAAGTATGAAAAAGCCATCAAGGGAGGGAAATCTATAGCATCACCTCCAAAAGTGTTTTAAAAAACTGTTTCCTGCTTTGGTATTTGTTTGATGTTGTTGCTTTTCATTCCAGCCCAACCATATCATGACTTCTTTTGTGTTTTTTCTTTTACAGCAATGGGCAGCCACATAACCTAGACCTGGCCAATGAAATGTAAATGGAAGTCTGTGTGGCAGTGTTTGTTATTATTATTATATAAGTTTCAGGTATATAGAATTATAGCTCAATATCTGTAAACACTGTAGAATGACTGACCACCATCATAAGTCTAGTTACCATCCATCACCATACAGTTGACCCTCTTCACCCATATTGTCCATCTTCATGCCCTTCTATCACAAAAAATGACATTTTCAACGATCCAACTTATTTCTTAATTTTGTTCAAGTTTCAATTTTAAACTTTACTTTGTTGAAAACATTCATTATGTGACATTTTCCAGTTGTTTTATTGTATACGTTTGTCTGCTTTTAAAGATAAATTTATTTAATGTCAGGCATTACTTACCATGTTCTAGATACAGTATTTGTGACTTTATTAACTTTACATGCTAATGCACAGAAAGCAACTTTTAAACTATCTAGTGACCATAAAATGATGCTCTAAGCGTTTCACACCTGTACATATATATGTGTGTGTTACACACACACACACACACATATATATATATGGTTTTCCCATTTTAAAAAAATGGAACCAGGAATAAGCTCCTATTTAGCACTGTCACCCCAAACATCTGATTTTCAGGAATAGATTGGTGTTAAAATGCTTTACCTTCTAGAAGGCACTTCTCAAATGATACAATGTTAGCCCACACATGCACGCCCACACACACACACAGTACTAATTTAAAATAAACTTGCTAGTTGGAGCTGCATGCATAAGTTCTCAATTGCTTTCAATTCCCAGTATGACTCCTTTAGAATTAACAGAATTTAGACAGAAATAATCACTTTTATGACTATTGGTAAAAATGAATTATTGGTATATGATGCAAGCAAACTACAGACTTTAACAATGGTACATTCAGGGAACTATATTCAATATCCTGTGATAAACCATAATGCAAAAGAATATGAAAAATAATGCAAATGTATATGTATAACTGAATCACTTTGCTGTAGGGCAGAAATTAACACTGTAAATCAGCTATACTTCGAAAGTATTTTTTAAAACAGCTAAAATAAAATTTAAAAAGAGATAAATAATAAACAATGGTTCATTTTTTATTTAGGGATTCAGATATCTGAACCTTTTTTTAAAATAGATCTTTATTGGAGTATAATTGCTTCACAATACTGTGTTAGTTTCCATGGTACACCAAAGTGAATCAACCATATGCATACATATGTCCCCAAATACCCTCCCTCCCATACTTCCCATCCCACCCCTTTAGGTGGTCACAAAGCACCGAGCTTATCTCCCTGTGCTATGCTGCTGCTTCCCACTAGCTATTTTACATTCGGGAGTATATATATGTCGGTGCTACTCTCACTTCACCCAGCTTCCCTCTTCCACCCTGTGTCCTCAATTCCATTCTCTATGTCTACATCTTTATTTCTGCCCAGCAACTAGGTTCATCAGTACCTTTCTTTTTTTTTTAGATTCCACCTATATGTGTTAGAATACTATATTTTTCTTTTTCTGACTTACTTCACTCTGTATGACAGACTCTAGGTCCAACCACCTCACAACAAGTAACTCGATTTTGTTTCTTTTTATGGCTGAGTAATATTCCATTGTATATATGTGACACAACTTCTCTATCCATTCATCTGTCAATGTACATTCAGGTTGCTTCCATGTAATGGCTATTGTAAATAGTGCTGCAATGAACATTGTGGTATGTGTCTCTTTTTGAACTATGGTTTTCTCGGGGTATATGCCCAATAGTGGGATTGCTGGATCATATGGTAGTTCTATTTTTAGTTTTGTAAGGAACCTCCATACTGTTTTCCATAGTGGTTGTATCAGTTTACATTCCCACCAACAGTGCAAGAAGGCTCCCTTTTCACCACACCCTTTCCAGCATTTATTGTTTCTAGATTTTTTGACAATGGCCATTCTGACCAGCATGAAGTGATACCTGAATTGTAGTTTTGATTGGCATTTCTCTAATAATTAGTGATGTTGAGCTCTTTTCATGTGACTCTTGGCCATCTGTACGTCTTCCTTGGTGAAATGTCTATTTAGGTCTTCTGCCCATTCTTTAATTGGATTGTATATTTGATAATGAGCTCCATGAGCTGTTTGTATATAGAGAGATCAATCCTTTGTCTGTCGTTTCATTTGAAAATATTTTGTCCCATTCTGAGGGTTGTCTTTTTGTCTTGTTTATGGTTTCCTTTGCTGTGCAAAAGCTTTTAAGTTTCATTAGGTCCCATTTGTTTATTTTTGTTCTTATTTCCATTACTCTAGGAGGTGGGTCAAAGAAGATCTTGCTGTGGTTTATGTTAAAGAGTGTTTTTCCTATGTTTTCCTCTATGACTTTTATAGTGTTTGGTCTTATATTTAGGTCTTTACTCCACTTGGAGTTTATTTTTGTGTATGGTGTCACGGAGTGTTCTAATTTCATTTTTTTACATGTACCTTTCCAGTTTTCCCAGCACCACTTATTAAAAAGGCTGTCCTTTCTCTACTGTATGTTCTTGCCACCCTTGTCATAAATTAGGTGACTATATGTGCATGGGTTTATCTCTGGGCGTTCTATCCTGTACCATTAATCAATATTTCTGTCTTTGTGCCAGTACCATACTGTCTTGATTACTGTAGCTTTGTGGTATAGTTTGAAGTAGGGGAGCCTGAATCCTCCAGCTCCGTTTTTCTTTCTCAAGATTGCTTTGGCTATTCAGGGTCTTTTGTGTTTCCATACAAATTGTGAAATTTTTTGTTCTAGTTCTGTGGAAAATGACATTCGTAGTTTGATAGGGATTGCCTTGAATCTGTTGCGTATTATAGTCATTTTCACAATGTTGATTCTTGCAATTCAAGAACATGGTATATCTCTCCATCTGTTTGTATTATCTTTAAGTTCTTTCATCAGTTTCTTAGTTTTCTGCATACAGATAGTTTGTCTCCTTAGGTAGGTTTATTCCTAGGTATTTTATTCTTTTTTATTGCAATGGTGAATGGGAGTGTTTCCTTAAACTCTCTGACTTTTCATTGTTGGTATATAGGAATGCCAGAGATTTCTGTGCATTAATTTTGTATCCTGCAACATTACCAAGTTCATTGATTAGTTCTAGTAGTTTTGTGGTGCCATCTTTAGGATTTTCTATGTATAGTATCATGTCATCTGCAAACAGTGACAGTTTTACTTTTCTTCCAATTTGTACTCCTTTTATTTCATCTTCTCTCTGATTGCTGTGGCTAGGACTTCCAAAGCTATGTTGAATAAGAATGGCGAGAGTGGACATCCTTGTCTTGTTCCTGATCTTAGAGGAAATGCTTTTAGTTTTGCACCATTGAGTATGATGCTTGCTGTGGGTTTGTCATATATGGCCTTTATTATGTTGATGTAGGTTGCCTCTATGCCCATTTTTCTAGAGAGTTTTTATCATAAATGGGTGTTGAATTTTGTCAAAAGTTTTTCAGCATCTATTGAGATGATCATATGCTTTTTATTCCTTAATTTGTCAATGTGGTGTATCCCATTGATTGATTTGCATATATAGAAGAATCCTTGCATCCCTGGTGTAAATCCCACTTGATAATGGTGCATGATCCTTTTAATGTGTTGTTGGATTCTGTTTACTAGTATTTTTTCAGGATTTTTGCATCTATGTTCATCAGTGATATTGGTCTATAATTTTCATTTTTGTGATATCTTTCTCTGGTTTTGGTATCAGGATAATGGTGGCTTCATAGAATGAATTTGGGAGTGTTTCTCCTTCTGAAACTTTTTGGAAGACTTTGAGAAGGATCAGTGTTAGCTCTTCTCTAAATGTTTGATAGAATTTGCCTGTGAAGCATTCTGGTCCTGGACTTTTGTTTCTTGGAAAATTTTTAATTATGGTTTCAATTTCATTATTTGTGATAGGTCTGTTTATATTTTCTAATTCTTCCCAGTTCAGTCTTGGAAAACTGTACCTTTACAAGAATTTGTCCATTTCTTCGTGGCTTTCCATTTTATTAGCATATAGTTTTTTGTAGTAGTTTCTTATAATCCTTTGTATTTCTGTGGTGTCAGTTGTGATTTCTCCTTTTTCATTTCTAATTTTACTGATTTCCATCCTCTCCCTTTTTTTCTTGATGAGTCTGGCTAAGGGTTTATCCATTTTCTTTATCTTCTCAAAGAACCAACTTTTAGTTTTATTGATCTTTGTTATTGTTTTCTTCATTTCTATTACATTTATTTCTGCTCTGATTTTGATTTCTTTCCTTCTACTGACTTTGGGTTTTCTTTGTTCTTCTTTCTCTAGTTGTTTTAAGTGTAGGGTTAGATTGTTTGAGATTTTTTGTTTCTTGAAGTGAGACTGAATTGTTATAAACTTGCCTCTTAGAACTGCTTTGCTGTGTCCCATAGGTTTTGGGTCTTCACATTTTCATTGTTATTTGTTTCTATGTATTTTTTTTCTTCCTCGTTTTCTTCAGAGATCTCTTGGTTATTTAGTAGGTCACTGTTTAGCCTCCATGTATTTGTGTTTTTAGTTTTTTTTCCTGTAACTGAATTCCAATCTCATAGCATTGTGGTCAGAAAAGATGCTTCATATGATTTTAACTTTCTTAAATTTTCTGAGGCTTGATTTGTGACCCAAGAAGTGATCTATCCTGGAGAATGTTCCATGTACACTTGAGAAGAAAGTGTATTCTGCCACTTTTGAGTGGAATGTTCTATAAATATCAGTTAAATCTATCTTGTCTATTGTGTCATTTAAAGCTTGTGTTTCCTTATTTATTTTCTGTTTGGATGATCTGTCCATTGTTATAAGTGGAATGTTAAAATCCCCTACTATTATTGTGTTACTGTCAATTTCTCCTTTCACAGTTGTTAGCATTTGCCTTATATATTGAGATGCTCCTATGTTGGGTACATAAACATTTATAATTGTTATATCTTCTTCTTGGATTGATCCTTTGATCATTATGTAGTGACTTTCTTTGTCTCTTGTCATAGTCTTTATTTTAAAGTCTATTTTATCAGATACGAGTATTGTTACTGCAGCTTTCTTTTGATTTCCATTTGCATGGAATAGCTTTTTCCATTCCTTCACTTTCAGTCTATATGTGTCCTTAGGTCTGAAGTGGGTCTCTTGTAGACAGCATATATACAGGAGTGGTTTTTGTATCCATTCAGCCAGTCTGTGTCTTTTGGTTGGGGCATTAAATCCATTTACATTCAAGGTTATTATTGATATGTATGCTCCTATTACCATTTTCTTAATTGTTTGGGGTTTGTTTTTGTGGGTCTTTTTCTTCCTTGTGTTCCCCGCCTAGAGAAGTTCCTTTAGCATTTGTCATAAAGCTGGTTTGGTGGTGCTGAATATTCATAGCTTTTGCTTGTCTGAAAAGCTTTTGATTTCTCCGAGATCCTTGCTGAGTAATCTTGGTTGTAGGTTTTTCTCTTTCATCATTTTAAGTATATTCTGCCAATCCCTTCAGGCCCACACAGTTTCTGCTGAAAAATTCCCTGATAACCTTATGGGGATTCCTTTATATGTTATTTTTTTGTTTTTCCCTTGCTGCTTTTAATATTTTTTCTCAGATCCCTATTAAAAAATTAGTTATTACTTCCATCTGATCATTACAAAAATGAGACCTTCCAAAATATACTAAAGATAATTTCTTAAAAAATTCAGAAATGGAACATAAACAAGTTTATAAAATTAAATATTCAAAATACAGAGAAATACATATGCTAAACTGTTAAAAATTAGAAATATTGGAAAAAGTGGGCTATATGATATACTATACATGAAAAATTTTTAATGAGGAAAAATGAACTACCTCAAAAATTTTTGAAGTACTCCACACTTCCCTGCCTCCATGATGCTACTACACCTTGTGGTTTTCCTCCTACCTTTCTGGATACATTTAATAAATCTCCCTTAGGGAGTGAGCAGAAAGAGCCTTCAACTCAATGTATTCATTAGGCTATTTTTCTTCTTACTTTATTCATATTTCCTCGTTACTTCCTCCACTGGGAGGGCCCTCAATTACCTCTATATTCTGATAACTACAAGTTTGTAATCTCCAGCTGTTACCACATTTGAATTTCACCCCACATATCCAGCTTCTGATGAACATCTCCATTAAATGCTCAATATGTTCAACAATTCAATGTTTTCTAAGAAAGTCCTCCTGTATTCTCTAGCTCAGTAAATGTTCCATCATCCACCATCATATCTAAACAAGAGTGAATTTTACTCAAATCTCACTGAAACTCACATGTAATCATCAAATCTCATTGACAGCATTTCCATAATACCAGTTAAATCCACCCAATTCTCTCCTCCCTGTTCGTAACCTTGCTGAGGTTGTCATGATCTTCTAGACCATCATCATCCACTGGACTAATTGCCTCATTTCTTGACAATCTTAAATAGGCTATTCACACTGCATTGTGGACACTTCCAAAATATAATCATGCCAGTCCTCTGCTCAAAATCAGTCAATAAGTAAAACCTCAGTTCCTTATAAACCTTTTCAGATACACCTTCTATCGTATGCCCTTTCATATTCAGTTCAACCATACTGAATGTTTCCTACATATGAAGTGTTTTTTTGCATCTAAACCTTTGCACAAGATTATACAAGCTGAAATACTGCTCCAACACCTCTACTTCTTCCTTTACCTAATTACTTCTACAAATATTCTATAGTTCTAATTAGATAGGCTTTCTTCAGGAAGTTTTCTCTGACATCTCAGCACCAGGCTAGGTGTTCTTTCTATGTGTTCTACAACACCTGGCACTTAGCCCTCTTTGTCTTTTACTACTTTGAACTGTAATGGATTAATGCATTTAACAGTGAGGATGTGAACTTTTCACTATTTACAAACATCATCATTTCAGGACCGTATCCTTGTTATATTCCCAGTGTTTGGTGCAGGTCTTAATATATAGGGAGCACTCAACCTCTATTTCTTAAAAATATTAAAGACTAAGAGGAAAGTAATATCACTGCCAGGAACACGGACATTGACAATGGAAGCTGACTTGGGGACTGAAAATTATTTCAGTTATATATTGACATTAAAGCAGTACTGGAATTCCCAAAGGAAAGTTTTGGTAGAGATTTGGCAATATAGAATTGAGCTTTTGATTCCAGGCATAGGTTTTAGCCACACGAATGTTGGTGATAACTGAAGTGGTAAAAGCAAACTAGGTTCTGAACATAAAGGAAAAACAAATCTTTGGAAGAAATTATGAAAGTGCTAAAATGATTAGTTTTATTGTTGTGTAGAAATCAATATTTGGCTTTCTGTTAATATGGTGGACATTACTGGGAGATTTGTTTACTTTGCTGACTACCTTCATAAATCAGCTGATATAAAGTATCATTGTTTAATATCAGCCTTTACTTTTCCTCAGAATAATAAAGTACAAAAACTCCAAATACTTTAATTAAAATTTAATATATATTTTGATATTAAGAAATAGTTAATAGTATATATTTGACACATTAAAAGAGTATCTTTAAGATGTTAGGGAATTTTATGAATTTCCTTTAAGGGATCCTTGCACAGGAAGAAAGTATTTGTCATAACAGCCATAAAACCATGTTTTTATATGACACAACATTTAATGGACAGATGTTTAGAAGAACACTGCTTTTTCAATGTTAGTTTCACAGTTTTCAGTAAATGAGCAAAAACTGAGTGAAGATATTTATAATTCTCTAAACAATTCCACTTTCCCAAATGGATTCATAATGATTTTGTGAAAGCTTCTCCCCTCCATCAAAATAACGTTTGTCAGTTACACATGCCAGTCACCACTTACAGTTAACACAGCAATACTGTAGGAAATGGAAATAAACATTTCCAGTTGAAGACATAATATATGAAAATCTCCCACATCAATAAAGGAGGAAATTTTTCTGAGTATTTAGAAATGTTTTTATTGTTTGTTTGTTTGTTTGTTTGTTTTGCTGTACGCGGGCCTCTCACTGCTGTGGCCTCTCCCGTTGTGGAGCACAGGATCCCAACGCGCAGGCTCAGCGGCCATGGCTCACGGGCCCAGCCACTCCGCACCATGTGGGATCTTCCCAGACCAGGGCACGAACCCATGTCCCCTGCATTGGCAGGCAGACTCTCAACCACTGCACCACCAGGGAAGCCCAGAAATGTTATCATTTTCAGGGCTTCCCTGGTGGTGCAGTGGTTAAGAATCTGCTGCCAATGCAGGAAACATGGGTTCGAGCCCTGGTTTAGGAAGATCCCACATGCCACATAGCAAATAAGCCTGTGTGTCAGAGCTACTGAGCCTGCACTCTAGAGCCTGTGAGCCACAACTACTAAAGCCTGCATGCCTAAAGCCAATGCTCCACAACAAGAGAAGCCACTGCAATGAGAAGCCTGTGCACCACAATGAAGGGCAACCCACACTCACTGCAAATAAAGAAAGTCTGCACACAGCAATGAAGACACAACACAGCCAAAAATAAATAAATAAAATTTAAAAAATATAAACCTATTGAGCTGATAATATATCAAAGTTCTAAAATAATTTTTAAAAAGAAATGTTATCTTTTTCATTTTAATAAAAGTTTCATGCTGAAAATTTTAACATGAAACAACTCGTAATAACACAAGTTGTTTGAGATATAGTTTGTAATAAACCTTATGAGCTGATTAGAAAATCTCAGGGAGGGCAGACAGCAGAAGCAAGAAGAACTACAATCCTGCAGCCTGTGGAACAAAAACCACATTCACAGAAAGATAGACAAGATGAAAAGGCAGAGAGTTAAAACCCAAAACAATTAAGAAAATGGTCATAGGAACATACATATCAATAATTACCTTAAACGTGAATGGATTAAATGCTCCAACAAAAAGACAGAGGCTTGTTAAATGGATACAAAAACAAGACCCATATATATGCTGCCTACAAGAGACCCACTTCAGACCTAGGGACACATACAGACTGAAAGTGAGGGTATGGAAAAAGATATTCCATGCGAATGGAAATCAAAAGAAAGCTGGAGTAGCTATACTCATATCAGATAAAATAGACTTTAAAATAAAGAATGTTACAAGAGACAAGGAACAGCACTACATAATGATCAAGGGATCAATCCAAGAAGAAGATATAACAATTACAAATATATATACACCCAACATAGGAGCACCTCAATACATAAGGCAACTGCTAACAGCTATAACAGAGGAAATCAACAGTAACACAATAATCGTGGGGGACTTTAACACCTCACTTACACCAATGGACAGATCATCCAAAATGAAGATAAATAAGGAAACACAAGCTTTAAATGACACAATAGACCAGATCAATTTAATTGATATTGATAGGACATGCCATCCAAAATGAGCAGATTGTACTTTCTTCTCAAGTGCGCACAAAACATTCTCCAGGATAGATCACATCTTGGGTCACAAATCAAGCCTCAGTAAATTTAAGAAAATTGAAATCATATCAATCATCTTTTCTGACCATAAAGCTATGAGATTAGAAATGAATTACAGGGGGAAAATATGTAAAAAACACAAGCACATGGAAGCTAAACAATACGTTACTAAATAACCAACAGATCACTGAAGAAATCAAAGAGGAAGTCAAAAAATACATAGAGACAAATGACAATGAAAACACGATGATCCAAAACCTATGGGATGCAGTTCTAAGAGGGAAGTTTATAGCTATACAAGCCTACCTCAAGAAACAAGAAAAATCTCAGATAAACAATCTAACCTTACACCTAAAGAAATAGAGAAAGAAGAAAAAACAAAAACCAAAGTTAGCAGAAGGAAAGAAATCATAAAGATCAGAGCAGAAGTAAATGAAATAGAAAAATGAAAACAATAGCAAAGATCAATAAAACTAAAAGCTGGTTCTTTGAGAAGATAAACAGAATTGATAAACCATTAGCCAGACTCATCAAGAAAAAGAGAGGACTCAAATCAATAATTAGAAATGAAAAAGGAGAAGTTACAACAGACACCGCAGAAATACAACGCATCCTAAGAAACTACTACAAGCAACTCTATGCCAATAAAATGGACAACCTGGAAGAAATGGACAAATTCTTAGAAAGGTATAACCTTCCAAAACTGAACCAGGAAGAAACAGAAAATATGAACAGAACAATCATAAGTACTGAAATTGAAACTGTGATTAAAAATCTTCCAACAAACAAAAATCCAGGTCCAGATGGCTTCACAGGTGAATTCTATCAAACATTTAGAGAAGAGCTAACACCCATCCTTCTCAAACTCTTCCAAAAAACTGCAGAAGAAGGAACACTCCCAAACTCATTCTATGAGGCCACCATCACCCTGATACCAAAACCAGACAAAGATACTACAAAAAAAGAAAATTACAGACCAATATCACTGATGAATATAGATGCAAAATCCCTCAACAAAATACTAGCAAACAGAATCCAACAGCACATTAAAAGGATCATACATCACGATCAAGTGGGATTTATCCCAGGGATGCAAGGATTCTTCAATATACCCAAATCAATCAATGTGATAAACCATATTGAAAACTTGAAGGAGAAAAACCATATGATCATCTCAATAGATGCAGAAAAAGCTTTTCACAAAATTCAACAATGATTTATGATAAAAACTCTCCAGAAAGTGGGCATAGAGAGAACCTACCTCAACATAATAAAGGCCATATATGACAAACCCACAGCAAACATCATTCTCAATGGTGAAAAACTGAAACCATTTCCTCTAAGATCACGAAGAAGAAAAGGATGTCCACTCTCACCACTATTATTCAACATATTTTTGGAAGTCTTAGCCATGGCAATCAGAGAAGAAAAAGAAAGAAAAGGAATACAAATTTGAAAAGAAGAAGTAAAATTGTCACTGTTTAAAGATGACATGACACTGTACACAGAAGCCTAAAAATGCCAGCAGAAAACTACTAGAGCTAATGAATGGATCTGGTAAAGTTGCAGGATACAAAATTAATGCACAGAAATCTCTTGCATTCCTATACACTAATGATGAAAAATCTGTAAACACCATGCTTCCTGAGCCTTTTTACTGAGACTTTTTTTTAAATAAAAGCTTTACTCTGTTTTGAGATTCCAATAACCATTTAAAATGATCAGCACCTTTACCTGTTGAATGACTGGGATTTGTAATAAAGTGTCTCCTCAGTTTTGCAGAAGCCATTGATAGATTTGCACTTTATACAAACAAAGCATAATGGAATAGACAGTTTGGATGACCAGCCAATAAACACCCTATTGATAAGTAGTTTTCATCATAAAGGACTTGTGTTGTACCCCTTGTTGCACTAGTGCAGTGAATGTGATTCATAAGATTGTATGTACACCTAAAACTAGAATTTTCTCTCATTTCATATCTTATCTTTAAAACCACCACATTGGGGCTTCCCTGGTGGTGCAGTGGTTGAGAGTCTGCCTGCCGATGCAGGGGACATGGGCTCGTGCCCCGGTCTGGGAAGATCCCACATGCCGCAGAGCGGCTAGGCCTGTAAGCCATGGCTGCTGAGCCTCCACATCCGGAGCCTGTGCTCTGCAACGGGAGAGGCCACAACAGTGAGAGGCCTGCGTACTGCAAAAAAAAAAAAAAAAAAAAAAAAATACACCACATTGGGTCACCGAATGTATCTGTAAAATAAAAAGCCAATAATATAAGACAGGCATAATAAGTAAATGAGAAAACCAAATACAAAATAAAAATTTATAAAAAATAATTTTCGAACTTGCATGATCCAGGTTTTGCAATTAAAAAAAAAAAAAAGAAAAAAAAGAAAAGAAAAAGAAGAAGAAAGGAAGAAACTACAGGACCAAGGAGGAACTACTTAACCCCAGGACAGCAAACTAGCCTGTCAAAATGCAATTTCCAGGTTTTTGAGTGGGAAACCCCAGCTCTTGGTTCTGTCACCAGATTTCACACTGGGAACTGCTACTAGTTTAGTCTGCGGTTTCCCCTGTAGTTTCCCATTTGTTTGGAACCTTCCCCAGATTCCATGCTGGGAATTGTTGATGGCTACAAGCTGGAGTGGGATTGGGTCTGACTTAAAAATGGGACGGGATCTGGGATTAGATTAAGTCCAATTTAAAAACCAGACTGGGTCTGATTTAGGCTGAACTGCGTCCAGTGAGAGGCCTTAGGTGAGTAAGATTTTATTTAAACGGAACCCTTTATACCCAAAGTGTATAAAGGTGCCACCTTCCTACACGTCTGCTTATTTTATGTCTGTGAACTCTGATCCCAGAAGCTGTAGATATTTACAAAAATGGCATTATCTTACTAAGCTTGCTTTGTGTCCTGAGAGCCTAGCTTGGTAGTTGTCAGGTTGGAGGCTCTAAAGTATGGACGAATAGAAATGTAAGTTGCACCCCATTTGTGGCTAGATATGGCTAGATGGGTTGAACTCCATTTGCAGCTAGGGACCTACCAAACTGCTGTGAGCCCTCAGGGGAAATTACCATGGCCATCATGGGGACCATTCCAAATAGATAAGAATTAAGAAGTGCACTTAAAAGCAAGAGCTCCCAAATCAAACAAACAGAATACAAACAAATAGAACGGGATACCTATTTTAATTAGTACACAGAAGCCTCCAAAATGCATCACTGAAAGATTTTAGAAGGCTAACAAAAAGTTAAAAAGATAAAATGTATCTAAAACAAAAGCTAAACCCCATTACTTGAGGAATTGGAAACTGTCTTGCAAATCTGCAGATCTTAGAAGTTCCAAGTTCACCTGCACCTCTCTCTTTTTTTTGCCAGTACATCAAACTTCACCTATTTCCCTTATAGTGCTTGAAAAGATCAAGACAGGAAACAGAATTGTCCTGCACTTAACCTGTGCCTTTGTGATGTAGTTTTCCCAACCCCATCTTCTCTAGAACCTAATAGCAATTCTTTGAAATGCAAACTTTGGGGAGAAGGTTCTCAACAGAAGAAAAAGAGGTATTTAGAAATTAGGCTAGCGAGAAATCTTACAGATCTCCACAAATATTAGTACTTATAATGTCTCTGTGTCTATATGTTTGTATGTGTCCATATAAATACACTATGTTGTAGATGTATGTTTTTCTATTTCCAGATGGTATTGCCAAAATTTGTAAAAAAAAAAAAAAAAAAAAAAAAAAAAAAAAAAAAAAGCTCTATGTTTAGATGTTTTGAAGACAAGCTTTTGTAAGGATTGATCTTTCTAAAGTTCTCAGAAATACAACAGAAATTAACCCAAAGGCTTTCCAAGTTCATGTGATCTGGGATAATCTTCAGTAATTTAAGTTTATTGGTTTAGTTAAAATAGTCATGTGTTTAAAGTTATCGACATTGAATATAATGCAGATAAACTTTTATTCTGCCCTGGTTTATGAGTCAAATTTATGATTATCTCTGTTGTGAAATTTGTCATCAAATAACAGCTTAGAATGATGGCTAATTTTGTCTACTGTCTCATGAAGTTTGAGGATAATCTAAATATAATTGTTGGGAACCAATGATTTAGATGGAAGTGAGATAAGAGTTTAGAGATAAACTTTTTGGCAACAATTATATTTAATGGTATGTATACTCAAAAACTGCTTCCAAAGTCTTTTTGTAACAAAATTTAGTTACCAAACTAACTAGTTCATTCTAGTTACTAAGTTAAATTATATGATAGAAATTTATCAAATATCTAGATCATTTCCAAATAAACTATGGTGAAATATTAATTACTGATCATAGATTTAACTACTTTTGGCTATTTATTGCAAAGAAAATAAAAATAAAACATGTCTACTAATAGACAATTTATGTAATATTCAATAATTGTACTGTGAAAAAGCATGTTTCTAGAAATAAATTTGCCAGTCTAAAAAAGAAAAAAAGCTAGTATGATGTATAGTTCACAGTAGTTATTTCTCAGTTTTCACTAGACAATGTTTCTAAGGTTTAGGAATTCTAATTAATATATGTATTAAAGCCACTACAACTCTGTATACAAGAAAAGTAGGATGTGTTTTTTGGCCAAGAAAAGGTATGAGGTATGGAGATGAGTTCTTGTTAAAGGACATGAGAGTAATTTTATCTGAACTAAAACTTTTGATTATTTCAGAATAGGAAAGAAGAAAATAAGGGATAAACTAGGGACCAAGAAAGTTGGGAAGAAAAAAAGAAATCTTGTATAATCAAGTTGGCTAAAATTGAATTTTTACTGTAGGAGTTTTAAGAATGAGCTTTAATATCAATAGTGTACTTACATAAAACAAACAATTTTCTTTCATCTGCTAAAAGAACAACGCTTTATTGGACTATTGGTCTGCTCTTGGTAAGAGATTATGTAAGATTTTCTTTGCCTTTTAAAATAGTATGCTTAGGAAACAAGAATCCTGTGTTTTGCCAAAATAGCTGTCCATGTTTATTAGGTTTTTGGTTACTTAAATTGGTACTCGACATTTAAAAAGCTAAGCTTTCCTCAAAACTATGTCACCTGGATCTGCTGTCATCAAAACTAAGGTTCATATCAAAAGGACTGAAACTGAATATCAGCCCTAAATGACTTTCATGCAAAGGCAGCAGCAACAGAATCTACAAAGATTGTGACACATTTGGATTAATTCCATTCTGCTTCTGTTAAAAATAACCTCTCATTGCCATATTTTTGCCATCCTGATGTCCATATAACATGGCAACAATGTGTTCCTGAATCAGAAGCTAAGATGGATAAATGATAAATAAATTATATATATTCTAAATGATATATAAATTATAGGAACCCCAACACAGCCACTTGGTCTTTCCCAGCTCCCTCGAAAACCCCATTTTCAGTCTTCACATATTTTTACACACCATAGTGCATCTAAGAAAATGTATTTTTGTCCCCAGAGGCCTCAGACCTCCCCCCTCTGGACCCTTTAAACACTTCATTCAACTGCCACTTAATATGAGTTACCAATATGCTCTTGTTACTGTATATATGTCTTCTGGATGGGCTGAAGTCTTCCCCTATCGCAAGGCTGATTCCCTCACAGTGGCAAAGGAACTGTTAGAAAATGTGTTTCCCATTTGAGGTATACCTTTCACAATAACCAGTGATCTAGCCACCCACTTCACTGAACACATCATATGAGCCTTAATGAAAACCTTGCAAACTTCTTGGAATTATCACTGTTCCTATCACCCTCAATCAGACAAGGTCAAGAGAATTAATGGAAAAGAAGGATCCCAAATTCTTCCAGTTTACTCAAATACCTGGCTACAACTCACTAACACTTCCAATTTTCTCTCACCCTTCTGATTTGGAATCACTAAGAACACAAACTGCCCTTATGTCTCCTTGGTAGGGACCATACCGCATCCTTCTCACTACCCAAATGGCAATCAAATTTGAGGGACTGGAACCTTGGATATACACCTCACAACTGCAGAAGAGCCCAGCTGACACCTGATCCTATACAAATGCTGGAGACCTCTGAATCAAATTAAAGGGGAAGTAGCTGACATCAAGGTAGACTGCTTCCACCCTAGACAATGAATTCAGACTTCATACCTTAAACATGAAACCCTTTCTCCTCCTTTTTCTTTCCTTTACTTTGGCATTGATCTGGAAAGATAACACCCTCATCTGTATCTTCTAGGCCATTGTTATGGGGGTAAACTTTTAGACTGCTGGATTTATCAAAGATTCCTATCTAACCATTTGGACCAGACTCCCCACCCCACAAGCGATCTCACCAGCAGTACCCATCTTTGCAAGGCATTTAGAATGACTGTTTCAGGATAGGAGATGCTCTTTGCACGTGCACTAAAAACATGACTGACCCTTGACCTGAATGGGTAAATTCAGCAATCCCTGTTTAATGATCCATTTCCTAGTTAGAAGTAAATGTCAGTACAAATGAGAATATGATCAGAAACCTTTCCATAACACTTAGATATTTGCAGATTCCATTGTTAAGACATTAGCTGCCCAGCAAAGATCCTTAGACTCTCTGGCCAAGGTTGTACTTGATAATAGGATAGCCCTTGATTATTTTTCAGTTGGCCATGTAGGTGTCTGCACTGTGGCAACCCCCCCACTGTGTACCTGAATCAACACTTCTAGGAAAATTGAAATTCAGTTATGTAAAATCACTGAGCAAGCCACTTGGCTTAAAATGGTGACTCCTTCAGTGTGGGCTTTGATGGGTTTGGGTCTTGGTGACCATGACTCCAAAGTGCACTCTAAACATTGGGAATTAGTCTTCTTATAATCTCCCTGTTGCATTGTATTCGCTAAAAAGCTTTAAACGCATGTCCTCAGCTGCTAACCACCAAACAAATGATCTCCCTAAGGCTGAGATATCAGAAAAGAAGCAAAGAGAATGACAGACGTAAGGATTATGAACCTGAAACTTTCACCCGTGAATGTCACAGGGCTTAAGGAAAAACGTCATGCTCTGTGGATGCAACAACAAAGATCAAGAAAGCTGAGGAAACTACTGAGTAATAGCTAAGAATGGTGCTACTGCCTTAAATTTATCATATCTCTCAGGCTGAAATTTTGATCAAAAGGAGGGATTTTTTAAAAAGAAGAAAAAAAGAAACCAGACCCAAGAGGAACCACTTTCCCCTAGCACAGCAAAACAAGACTTAATTGCAGTTTCAACCTCTCCCTATGGTCAGCACTAGCGAGGTAACCTTGCCTGCGACAATCCTGTCTTTTGCTAATAATCATCTTGTCCTGCCTTGTTTCAATAAAAGCCTTCCATTTTGTACAGCTCCTCAGAAACCTATTTACTAGATGGGATACTGCCTAATTCATGAATAACTGAATAAAGACAATTAGATCTTTACATTTATTCAGTTGAATTTTTTTTTAAACACAATATTCCTAAAAGAAAGTGTGTGGGGGGGCAGGTAATAAGTCATGAAGCAAAACATTCCTTCTTTAGAATGTCCTTCCAATTTTCTATTACAGCCAAGTTTGTTTACTTCTTTTAGTCTGTCTGCAGTACATAAGGGTAGACTCTGTGAAGTAATTTGTGAGTGATAGGCTGATATCAGCTCATCACCTCCATGCAATTCAGTGCTCACCAATCATGAATAGCCTCCTCCATCTTGTGTCAAAAGAATGAGACTAGACTAAATGAGAATGGTGCTACTGTGCACTGTCATATGGTACAGAAAGACCACTAATAAACTTGCTCATGTCCATCACCATGAGTGTTGATATCACATGATGTGTTCAACTCAAATGACTTTTTTTTTTTTTTTCGGTACACGGACCTCTCACTGTAGTGGCCTCTCCCGTTGCAGAGCACAGGCTCCAGATGCGCAGACTCAGTGGCCATGGCTTACGGGCCCAGCTGCTCCGTGGCATGTGGTATCTTCCCAGACTGGGTCATGAACTCGTGTGTCCCCTGCATAGGCAGGCGGACTCTCAACCACTGTGTCACCAGGGAAGCCCTCAAATGATTTTTTAAATCTCACTTTCTTGTGTAATCCCAAGGTTCTGTGGAACCCTAGTTAAGAATCAAAGGTCTCAGTTGTTATTTTTAAAAAATCTATAAACCTGAAATTTCTGGATTTATGGAGCACAGCTACAATGAGGAATGAAAGTTACTTATACTGGCAAGTATAGATACTGAGTCTCCATAGCTCAGTGGCTCCCCTAAATGGCTTATAAATTATGGAGCAGTGCTCAATCTCTGCAAAACCAAAATATCAAAATATATTCAACTTGGAAAAGAATATTTAGGAAGATGCCTATGACGTTGTAAGGTACCCCAGATATCAGTGCAGCATCTAGTACTGCTTCATTCTTCTATACATTCTTACTCAAAACCAACCTTTATTGATGATTAAGATTTATATTTTCTTTGAATCATATTGACAACTAAGTCATTTGTGATAATGCAAAAGGAAATAAAATTTTGTTCTTGTTAAATTTGAAGTGCCTATTAAACAACCATGTAGAGATATCAAATAGGGAATCAAATATGATTAGCAAGCCTGGAGTTGCAGTGTAAGTCAGTGTTAAGTATACATATATTCAGGATCTAAATATATATTTATGTATATTTATGAACATGAGTATGAATGAAATAACATAGGAAAATGAAGTCCAAGAATTAAGCCTGCAGTATTACAATATTATAAAGATGAAATAAAAGAACAATCAAAATAAACTTAAATGCAGTGGCCAGTGAGAAAGTCAGTTTAGGATATTATTATAAAATCCAAGAGAAAAAATGTGCCCCAAAAGGAGAAAATGGTCCCATTTTAACCAATACTGCTAAACACCAAGAAAGAGAAGTGTGATAGATTTAGAAGCATAGGAAACCTGACAAGAGCAATCTCAGTGTAGGGTTGAGGTCACTCCACTAATTGGAGGCTGTATGTTAAGGAAATGGAGAAAACAAGACTTCAAGTCAAGGAGGTATCTTTAAGATACAGGATAGCTAATATTTATAGGCTGATGGAAATGAAAACAGAGGGAGAAAGCAAGGGTGTAAGGGCAACAGTGTTTCCTAGGCAGTTTCCATTTTTAAGGCAATAAGTTCCCTTTATGTGCTTCAATGAGTTTGGGTCTTGTGTCTTACAACTGAGTGAGTCTGACTGATACAAGCCACCACCAGGATTATTTGGAAGTTGGAGACACATTCAGAAAGAGACACTACTTCTGGCAGTTCTCCAAATAAAAGTGACCCAACCAAGGAGAAAGCTTGTGAGTATTTTCCAGTCTGGAATGATAATGGGGCCTTGAAATTTTCTGTAAGTGACAACAAATGGTTCCCATTTACCCACAACTCTCTAGATGTAAATTGCTTCCAAGATGTGCATAAGGAATCTGGACACTATCCACTTGGCTTCAGAAATCTTGGTGAAAAGTCCCTGTCCACCGTTTGCACAGAAGGATGATAATTCACCCCTGCCCCCAGTGTACTGAAAATCAGAGTCCTAATTTGGGGACTTACAAACTCTGTAGAAGTTTCTCCCCATATAGTGTTTCATATTAGGCAGTGCACAACCCTGATGACTTGGAATTTGGAGTCAGATTCAGTTCAGTTTAAAAGTTTTTTTTTTTTAGTTTTATTAGTTTATAAACTTGAGTATTATGGAGAAAATTCATACCAAATACATATTTTCTAAACCAATGCCTGACTGGAAGTTTGTAAAAGTGAAATTAAATATGTGTTTATTCCTACATCTTCTTTTAATTCCTCAAAATGTGCTTTTAATAAATAATAAGCATTCTAACTTGATTTTTCCCAATTAAATTTCTCAGTCTGTATTTTACTTAGTATTATACTGACAGTCTATATGTGTTCTGTGTTTCAAAAACAAAAGGCAAAAGTTCTGGTCCAAGATAGTAGTATAGGAAGACCCTGAACTCACCTCCTCCCAAAGATATGCTGACTCTAAACCTACAGATAGAGCACTTCCTCCTGAGAAAAGAACTGAGGGATGATGGAACAGTTTCTGCACAATAAATGATAGAGGAACCACAGAGAGATGGAGACATGGTTTCCACAAAAACCCACCCCTGACACAGCAAGCTGCATTAGGGAGGGATATTTCTGAGTGGTTTTTGTGCAGACTTACCTGCCCTGGGGCTCACAAAATAGGCAAACAAACAAAAACTACCAAAACCCCCAAAAAACAAACAAACAAACAAACCCAGCAGCTTAAATGACACCTAGACTATACATGAAGGAAATCCATTTACTCACCTCATACATCTGCCAAATGGGCAGGGAACTTCTGGAACTCTCTCCAGAGCTGGAGGTACCAGAGAGCACCATATTTTTTGTGCTCCCCCTCTACCTCAATAGTACAGGTAGGAACACATTCCAGGCACTCAGACTCGCCTACCAAGAGGGAGGGGCTATGTGGACATGTGTATGCATATGACTGAGTCACTTTGTTGTACAACAGAAATTAACACTGTATTGTGAAGCAATTATACTCCAATAAATATTTTTTAAAAAGCAACTGATGAAATATTTAAAACTTGTAACAAATTCTGTGAAACAGAGTACTGAGATAGAGACATTCAGAGATAAATCTACATCATTATACTGAGTAATCAGGAAAGATCTCTTTGAGGAGGTGACATTAAAACTAATCTTGGGGCTTCTCTGGTAGCACAGTGGTTGAAAGTCTACCTGCCGATGCAGGGGACACGGGTTCGTGCCCTGGTCTGGGAGGATCCCACATGCCACGGAGTGGCTAGGTCTGTGAGCCATGGCCGCTGAGCCTGCACGTCCAGAGCCTGTGCTCCACAATGGGAGAGGCCATGGCAGTGAGAGGCCCGCGTACAGTAAAAAAAAAAAAAAAAAAAAAAAAAACTAACCTTGAATTTTAAGAAAGAACCAGAGAATAGCTGGCACTGCACTGTAGATGTGTGAAAGATGATTAAGGCATGAAAGAACCTGGCACGTTTAAAAAAAAAATGCTGAAGAGGATACCAAAGTGGTAGTGGGAGAAACAACATTTTGGTGGTGGAGCTGGGAATCAAAAGTTCAGTTTTGGATATGTTAATTTTGTTAAATTTTTTTAGACTTCCATACAGAGATGTCTAGTAGGTGGTTGAATATATGTATTTCAAGCTCAGAAGAGTCTGAGCATAAAGAAAATAATTGGGAAATAACAGTATATGGGTTATATTTAAACTCATGCAAATGAATAAACTCATCTAGAAAAAGAGTATATAAAGAGAGGATCAAGGACTGAAATGGGAGGAACAAAAGTGTTTGGAGGGTGTGAGGTCAACTGCTCTAGGACCACCATTAGGAGTAATGCTAAGAACATAATATGATTTATCAGTTATATCCTTCTCCCAAAATCAAACACTGGAGTCTGTTAAAAGAGAATGGAATTTCATGGTCATTGTGTATGTCTAATATTATAGCTAAATTGTTTCTGGCAACAGAAACAACCTAGGTCCCTGGACACCATCAATAACAGTTGTCTTCCCAAGGCAGCCTTGGCATGCTAGGCCCACTCCAGCTCCAGCCATTCCACCAGGTTGGCCTTGGTGTGGTACACCCTGAGACCCACTGCCATGCATCTGTTCCAGCTCCAGCCAGCCAGCACACAGTCTAACACAGGGGACACTCCTACACAAGGCCACACTTTCAAGACCAGGAGAGAGGTAGCTGTTTTGCTTAATTCATAGAAACAAACACCAAAACTCAAACAAAATGAGGAAATATAAGAATATGTTCCAAATAATAGAACAAGGTAAAACCTCAGGGGGAAAAAAAAAACCCTAATGAAATGGAGATAAGTAAATAACCAGCTAAAAGAGTTCAAAGTAATACAGTAATAGTTACAAAGATGCTAACTGAACTCATGAGGAAAAAGGAGGAACACAATGAAAATGTCAACAAAGAGAAAATATAAAGAAGAACCAATCAGATCAGAAGAATACAATAACTAAAATGAAAAAACACACTAGAGGAATCAACAGTAGATTAGATGATGCAGAAGAACAGATGAGTGATCTAGAAGACAGAGGAGAGGAGATCACCCAGTCAGTAAGGAAAAAATGGACATTTAAAAATGAGGATAGTTTAAGGGACTTCTGGGACAACATCAAGTGTACCAATATTCCCATTATAGGGGTCCCAGAAGGAGAAAGATAAAGGGGCAACAAACTTATTTGAAGAAATAATGGCTGAAAACTAACCTGGAGACAGAAGCAGATACAGCTCAGGAAGCAGAAACTTCCAAACAAAAGTGAACCCAAAGGGTTTCCCTGGTGGCGCAGTGGTTAAGAATCTGCCTACCAATGCAGAGGACACAGGTTCGAGCCCTGGTCTGGGAAGATCACACATGCCTCGGAGCGACTAAGGCCGTGTGCCACAACTACTGAGCCTGCACTCTAGAGCCTGCGAGCCACACATACTGAAGCCTGCACACCTACAGCCTATGCTCCACTACAAGAGAAGCCACTGCAATGAGGAGCCCGCGTACTGTAACGAAGAGTAGCCCCACTCACCGCAACTAGAGAAAGTCCATGCACAGCAAAGAAGACCCAAACCAGCTGAAAATAAATTTATATAAAAAAAAGTGAACCCAAAGAGATACACACCAAGACATAGTATAATTAAAATGGAAAAAGTTAAAGAGAATTTTAAATACAGCAAAAGAAAAACAATCACATAGGGAAACCCCATAAGACTATCAACTGATATTTCAACAGAAACTTTGCAGGCCAGAAGGGTATCAGAACATATTTAAAGTGATGAATACATTAAAACAAAATAAACAAACAAAAAAACAACCTTACAACCAAGAATACTCTACTTGGCAAGGTTATCATTCAGGATTGAAGGAGAGATAAAGATTTCCTTAGACAAAAAAAAACTAAAGGAGTTCATCACCACTAAATCAGCATTACAAGAAATGTTAAAGGGTCTTCAAGCAAAAAAAAAAAAAAAAAAAAAAAGGCTATAACTAGAATTAAGAAAATATATGAAAGAAAAAATTCTCACTGGTGAAGGCAACTATACAGTTAAGGCAGTGGACCAGCCACTTAAAAACCTAGTATAAAAGTTAAGACAAAAGTAGTAAAATCAAGTATAACATAATAAGTAGTTAAGGAATACACAAAATAAAAAGATGTAAAATACAACATTAAAAACAAAACATGCTGGGGAGAGTAAAAAGGTAGTGCTTTTATAATGCATTCAAACTTAAGTGACTATTAGCTTAAAATAAACTGCTATATCTATCAATAGATATATCTATCTCATGGTAACCACCAAAAAAAGAAAGAAAGAAAGAAAGAAAAATCAAACCACAGAGGAAGACCAAGGGAAGAAGAAAGGGAAGGGAGATGAAGGACAAAAAGCAACCCCAAAACAATTTTAAAAATTGCAATAAGTACATACCTATCACAAATCATTTAATGTCAATGGACTAAATACTCCAATCAAAAAAAAAAAAAAAAAAGAGTGGCTAAATGAATTTAAAAAAAAAAAAGCCTCAAAGGCCCATCTATACACTGCCCAGAAGAGACCCACTTCAGATATAAAAACACACAGAGACAAAGTGAAGCAATGGAAAAATACTCCATGAAAATGGAAACAAAAAGAAAGCTGGGGTAGCAACAGTCAGACAAAATAGACTTTGAAACAAAGACTGTAACAAAAGATAAAGAAGGATATTACATAATGACAAAGGGGTCAATCCAAAAAAGATGATGTAACACTTGTGAATATTTATGAACCCAACATATGAGCACCTAATATAGGAAGGAAATATTAAAGTTATAAAGGGAAAAATTCAGAGTAAAACAATAATGGTAAAGGACTTCAATACCCAACTCATATCAAAGTACATATCATCCAGACAGAAAATCAATAAGGAAACACTGGCCTTCAATGACACATCTGACCAGCTAGACTTTATACAAAACATTTCATCCCCAAACTGCAGAATACACATTCTTTTCAAGTGCACATGGAACATTCTCCAGGATAGACCACATGTTAGGCCACAAATTCAGTCAACAAATTTAAGAAGACTGAAGTCATATCAAGCATCTTGTCTGACCACAAAGGTATTTAACTAGAAATAAATTTCAGTTTCTCCAAATAAATTTGGAGAAAACACAAACACATGGAGACTAAACAACATATTACTAAACAATGGGTCAAAGAAATCTAAAAGGAAAGCAAGAAACCATGAAACAAATAAAAATGAAAATAACTTTCCAAAATCTACAGGACAGAGCAAAAGCAGTTCTAAGAGGGAGGTACAGAGCATTACAGGCCTACCTCAAAAACATAAGAAAACCCTCAAATAATGTAACATGACACCTAAAGGAACTAGAGAAAAAAGCCCAAAGTTAGTAGAAAAAGGAAATAAAGATCCAACAAGAAATAGATGAAATAGAGACAAAAAATAGAAAAGATCCATGAAACTAAGAGCTGTTTTTCTGCAAAAATAATATTGATAAGACTTTGGTTAGACTCAAAAGGAAGAAGGTACGACAGACAACACAGAAATATAATCATAAGAGATTACTACAAAAAAATTATATGCCAACAAATTGGATAACCTAGAAGAAATGGACAAATTCCCTAGAAACACCTTCTTCCAAGACTGAATCAGGGAGAAATAGAAAATCTGAACAGATCATTTACTAGTAATGATATGCAATCAGTAATCAAAAAACTCCCAACAAACAGAAGTCCAGGATCAGTGGCTTCACAGTGGAATTCTGTGAAACATTTAAAAGTTAATACCTATTCTCAAACTATTCCCAAAAAATGTGAAGAGGAAGAAATAATTCCAAGCTCATTCAATGAGACCAGCATTACCGTGATACCAAAACCAGATAAAGATACTACAAAAAAGAAAATTACAGGTCAATTTCTGATGAACATAAATGTAAAAATCCTCAAAATATTAAACCAAATTAAACAAGACATTAAAAGGATCATATACCATGATTAAATGGAATTAATTCCAGGGATGCAAGGATGAATCAACATCCACAAATTAGTCAGTGTAGTAACCATGTTAACAAAATAAATAAAAATCATATGATCATTAATAGATGCTAAAAAAAGCATTTAACAAAATTCAACATCCATTTATGATAAAACCTCTCTTTAGTGGGTATGGAGGGAACATACCTCAACATAATGAAGGCCATATATGACAAGCCCATAGGTAACATTATACTCAATAGTGAAAAGCTGAAAGCTTCTTCTTTAAGATCAGGAACAAATGCCCACTCTCACTTTTATTCAACATAATATTGGAAGTCCTAGCCATAGCAATCAGACAAGAAAAACAGATAAAAGGCATCTACATTGGAAATGAAGGAATAAACCTTTTGCTATTTGCAGATAACATGATATTATATATAGAAAACCTAAAGACTCCACAAAAAAAAACACATTAGAATAAATTAAATCAGTAAAGTTTCAGGGTACAAATCAATATACAGAAATCTGCTGCATTTCTATACACTAATGATAAACTATCAGAAAGAAATTGAGAAAAAAATTCCATTTACCATTGCATCAAAAAGAATACCTAGGAATAAATTTAACCAAGGAGATGAAGGACCTATACCCTGAAAACTAACACAATGATGAAAGAAAATTAAGATGACACAAATAAATGGAAAGATAAACCATACTCATGGATTGGAAGGATACTGTTAAGGTATCCATACTACCAAAGAAATCTACAGATTCAGTGCAATGTCGATCAAAATACCCATAGCATTTTTCACAAAACTAGAACAAATAATCCTAAAATTTGTATGCCTCTACAAACGACCCCAAATAGCCAAAGGATTCTTGAGGAAGAAGAACTAAGCTGGAGGTATCACATTCCCTGACTTCAGACTATTACAAAGCTATAGTAATTGAACTATATGGTACCAGTACAAAAATGGACATGTAGCTCAATGGAACTGAATAGAGCACTCAGAAATAAACCTGTGCTTATATTGTCAATTAAGATATGACAAAGGAGGCAAGAATACGCAGTGAGGAAAAGACAGTCTCTTCAATAAACAGTGTTGGGAAAACTGGACAGCTACAGGCAAAAGAATAAAACTAGATCACTTTCTTATACTGTATACAAAAACAAACTCAAAATGAATTGAAGACTTAATCATAAGACCTGAAACCATAGAACTCCTAGAAGAAAAACAGAGAGTAACTATGACATAAATCACAGCAAGATCCTTTTGGACCCACCTCCTAGAGAAATGGAAATAAAAACAAAGATAAACAAATGGGACCTAATGAAACTTCAAAGCTTTTGCACAGCAAAGGAAACCATAAACAAGACCAAAAGACAACCCTCAGAATGGGAGAAAATATTTGCAAATGAAGCAACTGACAAAGGATTAATCTCCAAAATTTATAAACAGCTCATGCAGCTCAATAGCAGAAAAACAAACAACCCAATCCAAAAATGGGCAGAAGACTTCAATAGGCATTTCTCCAAAGAAGATATACAGACTGCCAACAAACACATGAAAGAATGCTCAACATCATTAATCATTAGAGAAATGCAAATCAAAACTACAGTGAGATATCATCTCACACCAGTCAGAATGGCCATCATCAAGAAATCTAGAAACAACAAATGCTGGAGAGGGTGTGGAGAAAAGGGAACACTCTTGCACTGCTGGTGGGAATGTGAATTGGTACAGCCACTATGGAGAACAGTATGGAGGTTCCTTACAAAACTACAAATAGAACTACCATATGACCCAGCAATCCCACTACTGGGCATATACCCTGAGAAAACCATAATTCAAAAAGAGACATGTACCAAAATGTTCATTGCAGCTCTATTCACAATAGCCCAGAGCTGGAAACAACCTAAGTGTCCATCATCGGATGAATGGATAAAGAAGATGTGGCACATATATACAATGGAATATTACTCAGCCATAAAAAGAAACGAAACTGAGCTATTTGTAATGAGATGGATAGACCTAGAGTCTGTCATACAGAGTGAAGTAAGTCAGAAAGAGAAAGACAAATACCGTATGCTAACACATATATACGGAATTTAAAAAAAAAAAATGTCATGAAGAACCTAGGGGTAAAACGGGAATAAAGACACAGACCTACTTGAGAATGGACTTGAGGATATGGGGAGGGGGAAGGGTAAGCTGTGACAAAGCGAAAGAGAGGCATGGACATATATACAGTACCAAACGTAAGGTAGATAGATAGTGGGAAGCAGCCGCAGAGCACAGGGAGATCAGCTCGGTGCTTTGTGACCGCCTGGAGGGGTGGGATGGGGAGGGTGGGAGGGAGGGATGTGGGAACAGATGTATATGTATGACTGATTCACTTTGTTATAAAGCAGAAACTAATAAAAAATATATAAATAAAAAAATTAAAAAAAAAACAGAGAGTAAGCTCTATGACAGTCTTAGAGTTTTTATTTATAGATCTAATTGGGGGGGGGAGGTCTGTTTCCTCAGGCAAGAGCAACAAAAGTATAAACAAACAAATGGGACTACACAAAACTAAAGAACTTTTGCACAGCAAAGGAAATCATCAACAAAATGAAAGGGTGATCGAATGAATGAAGGAAGATATTTGCAAATGATGTGTCTGATAAGAGGTTAATATCCAAAATATATAAAAAAACTCATACAACTATCAAAAAAAACCCCTAAACAATCTAATTTAAAAAATGGGCTAAGGACTTGAATAGACATTTTTCCAAAGAAAACATATGTATGACCAACAGACATGTGAAAAAGTGTTCAACATCACTAATTCATCAGGGAAATGCAAATCAAAACCATAATGAGATATCACCTCCCACGTGTCCAAATGGCTGTCATCAAAAAGAAATATGATGATGATGTGGAAAAAAGGGAACTTTTGTGCACTGTTGGAGGGAATGTAAATTGGTGCAGCCACTATGGAAAATAGTAGGGAGGTTCTTCAAAAAATTAAAAATAGAACTACCATATAATCCAGCAATTCTACTTCTGGGTATTTTTCCAAAGAAAACAAAAACACTGATTCAAAAAGATGTAGGCACACTTATGTTCATTGGAGCATTATTTACAATGGCCAGGGTATGGAAGCAACCTACATGCCCATTGATAAATAGATAAAAAAGATGTGGTAAACATATATACAATGGAATATCTCTCAGCCATAAATAAGAATAAAATCTTCCCATTTGCATATGGTTGGACCTAGAGGGTATTATGGTAAGTGAAATCATATGGTAATTGTCTTTCTCTGTCTGACTTACGTGGAATCTAAAAAACAAATGAACAAACATAACAAAAACAGATACAGAGAACAAACTGGTGGTTTCCAGAGAGGATGGGGGTGGGGATGAGCAAAATAGGTGAAGGGGATTAAGAGGTGCAAATTTCCAGTTATAGAAGTCACAGGGATGTAATGTACAGCATAGGCAATATAGTCAATAATACTGTAATAACTTTGTATGGTGACAGATGGTAATTAGACTTACTGTGATCATGTAATGTATAAAAATATTGAATCACTATGTTGTACACCTGAAACTAATATAATATTTTCAGTCAGTTATACTTCAATTACAAAAAGTCATCCATATTTCAAAGTTAGCAGATATATACTTACGTAGAAGAAACTTTCAATCACTATAATTAGTTACATCTGCAGAAAACTTACAGTTGCTTTAACCCCTCTTCCCTCAAAAATCACACTGCCGAGTTTTTGAGGTTTTCTTTTGTGATATTTTTAGCAAAAAATAAGAAATAAGTATATAAAACTATAGAGAGTGCATTATTAGAAAGTGTACGTGAACTTCAAATATGAAGAATTTGCATAGTTAAATATGATTTGAGCCCATAGTGAAAACAGTAGCTTTGGAAAAGTAAACCTCTAATATTATGCTTCTCAAGAGAGTTTTTGTTTTTTGTTAGGTCACGGGAAATGTTTCTCTGTGTAAAAGAGAAAGGGGCTTTCAAAAAGCTAAGACTTTGCTGTTGCAAAAGAAAATTCAATCAGATGACAAAAATCACTACAACATCCAGATAAGTTGCTTTTTTAAAATGCCTAATGTTGAATACAGATTTCCTGGCTTATTCTGTAGCCAGTTCCCCTAGTTAGCATAACATATAAACCATCAAAGACACACCCTTCCACACAGTGTAACAAAGGATTTCTCTTTGTTACATTAGTGTATACAGAATTATGACATCTTATGTATATAAATACTATTCCTATCAGCGAATGGAGGGAAGAGGAAGAAAAGCATTGCTTCCTTCTTTTTGTGGCTCTAAGGAGTTTTTTTTTTATTGCAAGTAATAGAAACTCAGTCTAGCTTAGGGGAAAAAATAGGAAGGAAATAAAGTCAGAAATGTCTCTTGGACATCAAAGGCAGACATCAGAGTTGGCTTTGAGAAGAACTAGAATCTCCATCTCCCTCCCTCCCTCCTTCCCTCTTTCCAGATATTTTACTTTATATCTTTTTATTTTTCTGTACTGAGACAACATGGAAGAAGATGGTTATGCCACAATTCCTAATTGGTAAAATTTATCCCAAGTTTATCCCAAATTACAGCTGGAATCCCTGGGATCCAGTTTTGAATTCCTGGGAAAGGGACATGATTTGACACAGTTTGGGTCAACCCCTGGTTCAATCTCCTATCATCACAGATAATAAGATAATAGAAACATAGATGTAATATAAACAGTTATTTTAGGAAACACCTCAAAAAACCTTATGGCCAAATATGGAGAAAGATAGCATGCATTCTCAGAGAAAGGGACCCCAAAATATATCTGTTCAAAATACCTTTAAAATGTATTTAGAAAGCAATATGACAGATTATCCTCTTTTTCAAAAGCCTTTGGAGAATGGCTTTTATATTTAATCAATATGACAATTTCATCTTTTCTGCACTTAGATCATGTCTGATAAAGGTTTTTAGCCCTGAGAACTGTAGTCGCCAAAGATATCCTCTTGGTTTACCTCCATATACCTGGGCTCAAACTACCACTTGTGATACAAATGTGGGCAGAGTGGGTAGCAGGCAAGGTAGGATCCAGAAAACTTCAACTTCACTAGGTCCATAGAATAAAATGACAATAGGGTGACCAGGGATTTTAAATAGTGGATAATGAAGCCCTAGGAATGACTGATGTACTTGCTTTTACTTTGAAATCAGCTTATACAAAATTGATTAAAAGGGTGTGAGTTTCCGTTTTCTACTTAAGCCTTTCCATGAGTGTATTTTTCACTAGGCTCTATTAAGATGTGGAACATAAATCATGGAAAACAAGGTATACTTGAAGCAGAAAATTCAGGACCAAGAGATTCTTAATGAAACTCAACCGCTCAGTGTCCCCTCAAGACTTGTTATGGTTGTGGAGAAAGGACAGGCCTTGGAGCCAGTTAGACCTGGGTTTGAATCTTGACATCTGCCCTCACCTTATCCTTTGGGACAGCCATGGGTAATATCCTTAAATTATCCGAATGTCAGGTTCTTTATTCATCATGAATTTCAAAAGTAGTGCTCAAAGTGGTGTTCATGTGAATTAAAATTGATAATTGCACATTGATAAGAGAAATGTAAAATGGTGCAGCTGCTTTAGAAAACAGTCTGGCAACTTATCCAAAGGTTAAGTGTAGAGTTAATATATGACTCAGCAATTCGTCTCCTAGGATATACACCCAAGAGAACTGAAAACATACTTCTACAAAAGATGTATGCCTGAATGTTCATAGCAGCATTATTAAGAGTCAAAGGATGGAAACAACCTATATATCCATCAGCTGGTGAATGGATAAACAATGTGATAGTCACACAATGAAATATTACTCAGCAATAAAAAGGAATAAAGCATTGATACATGGCCAAGCCTTGACAATACTACTCTAAGCAAAATAAGCCAGTCACAAAAGACCATATGTTGTATGATTCTATTTATATGAAATGTTCATAGGCAAATCTATAGACAGAATGTAGATTAGTGGTTGCCTAGGGCTAGGGAGAATGAGAAATAACAATTAATAGGTAAAGGTTTCTTTCTGATGCGATGAAATGTCCTAAAATTACATTGTGGTGATGACTGCATAACTCTGACCGTATTAAAAAACGTTAAATGGCATACTTTAAATGGGTAAGTTTTATATATACAAATTATATTTCAGTAAAATTATTTTAAAAAGTGATAATGGGTGAAATATGTATCAATTTATAATTCATTCATGCCAGGATAAATTTTATATATAAACTTTCCCTTCATATTTCTAGTCATAGCACCTCATCGTAGCTTAGAATAAATAGGAATAGGAATAAAAAAATAAATACTCTAAGTACTATTTAAATACCTTAAATAACATTAGTAGTGTTAACTAATAATACTATTCATAAAAATAGCTATGAATTATACTATGCACTAGGCACTGGGCTAAGCATTTTGTATTTATAAATATCCTTAATAATCATGTGAGAGATATGTTAAATGGATTAAGAGTACTTAAAAGCTGGGGCTCTGAAAGTGTTGATTATTGTCCCAATTTATAAGTCTAGTAAATAGTAGAGTAGATAAACCCAATTCTAGCTGATTCCATATGTCAAACTCTTCAACAATATGCAGCCTCCCATTCAGGGTCCTGATGGATATATGTAAGTAGTTTTAGAACATCTCATTTAATCATACATTTATAATTTTCCCCCAAATTTTAGCTAAACTCATTACATAAACTAGACTGGACAATATTGTTTCTTTCTGTAAATTCTCAGTACCTCCAAGATACCCTGAGAGAATATTAACTCCCTTCTGAGTTAGATATTGCAATGATGGGCATACTCTTAATTACTGATTGATTTGTACAAACCAGTTCCACATCAACAGGCTCCACAGCACCCCTTCACCAGGATAATAATGAAGTCTAATTATGCATCCATAACAGAATTTCCTTCATCATTAACTGGGTAACCACTGGGATCCTGAGCCAATGCAACATGCCTCAGCAACATTGGCAGGAGTCCTTCCAAGATAATACTGTGTAGGCAAACGATTATCTATTAATGCACTGTCAGAAGAGCATATGAGGTTACTTCTATCTTGCACAGTGGATTTCTTAAAATTTTGTTAACAAGCAGAGCTTTAGTTTTAAAATATTCCCAATAATAAAAGTTAACGTTCACCAAAATGCTAGCTATAACATATGTGTTGGTTTTTCACAGGTATAGTCTCTTTTAATTTAACAATACTACAAACTAGGTACTAGCATTACCTTCTTCTTACAGATATGGAATATGGGGTAGAGGGAAGTAGAACAAGGATATCAGGAAGCCTAGTTTAAAGCCTATAACCTCTTATCAATTACTCTACAGTGACTCCAAATGCTTAAAAAGCAATTTCAGTAAATAAAAATCCTTAAACAATGTCACCATAAAAATCCATGTACAAGAAGGTTCTATAATGTCTAAGAAACCAATTAAAAATTTCAGTGTTGGGACTTCCCTGGCAGTCCAGTGGCTAAGACTTTGCCTTCTAATGTGGGCAGTGTGGGTTCCTTCCCTGGTCGTGGAGTTAGATCACAAGATCCCACATGGCTTGCAGCCAAAAAAACAAAACATAAAAACATAAACAGTATTGTAACAAATTCAATAAAGAGTTTAAAAAGAAAAAGCTCCCCTACTTAAAAAAAAAAAAATTCAGTGTTGAGATTTTATTTTGTGATTTTTTTTTTAAACACTCCAGGGAAACTAAAATACCATGATGCATGAACTGTATACTGGGTTTTAAATAGTTAAGCCTATAAATAATTATGTAAACAAATTACAAACACAACATAGTTAAATAGATTAGTTTTGTATTGATGTTGTTAAAAACCCATTGCTAGTTTTGTCTGTTTTGTTTTTGTTTTTTAAAACTT